>NC_060147.1:18708454-19908454 GCF_021461385.2 Schistocerca piceifrons | reverse complement strand
CTCGGTATCCATTCTCCCTCTCTCCCCCCCTCCATGCCCCCCACAGCTGCCCCCCCCCCCCCCCATTCAACCCATCATCATCATGTTCTTCCTCTTCTTCTTTCTCCTCCTGCTATCTATGTCTATCTCCTTCCCTATCTCTGTATCCTACCTATGTTTCCATATCCTCTTCCCCCTCTCTCTGACCTTTAGCCTTGTTTATTGTTATTACCAATTCAGATTCCGTAACAGTATTCTAATCATCAGCCAAGACTGTAAGTGCAATTTCCCTGTTTTCTGTGAAAACTGACTGCGCAGAAGAAAACAAAACAGCACATTGTTGTGCATACAATTTTCGTTTAACAATATATCTCCTGAGAAAGAATATATATGGGCGAAACATTTGTCTAATGGTTTAAATGCCCTTATATTGTAGTTAAAACTGACTGCAAGAAAGAAACAGACACAAAAATTTTCCTCACAGAACAACACAGCATTTTTTTCCTCACAGTCAGTTTTATCAGAAAACCTGTACATTCCTGTTTATTAAAATATATAGCCTATGCAAGCCTGAATGTTTATTAGAGTATCTTGTAAAATTCTGAGGTAAATCAGCCAAGCACAATGAAATTTTTCAGGGGCTTGAAAATCATTTATTTGCATGTGATGTACATGCTGCCGTCCGAAGCAGATCAATAAAGCAGTTCGTTACTACTACTACTACTGCTACTACTACTACTACTACTACTACGACGTTTCTTGCCTCTGACATGTAAGATACCCTGTAGAGTAGGGTGATTTGGCAGGCTGATGCTATTCCCACACAACATGCCTGATGTGCAGGCAGCTTAGACACTGGGGGCAGAGAAAACACTTTCCTTTCCACGTCTCTGTTCCTATTGAAGCTATGGGCCGATAAACATCACATTGCTGAAACTTGTGTAGCAAATTGGGTTGAAATCGA
The DNA here is from genome assembly GCF_021461385.2 of Schistocerca piceifrons. Lineage (NCBI taxonomy): Eukaryota > Metazoa > Arthropoda > Insecta > Orthoptera > Acrididae > Schistocerca > Schistocerca piceifrons. The sequence goes on along the minus strand of NC_060147.1, from coordinate 19,907,511 downwards.
TCATGTGGTTTGGGAGCAGATCCCGACACACACATAATACACTGTGCTTTATATATACAGGGTGAATCACGTAAGACGTAACACCCCCTTTATTCCGGGGGCGATTACACGTATCGACAAGCGGTGTTTGGCAAATCAAAGCCGACTATGGGGCACATACTTTGGTACATGCACAATAATCACGTTTATATTGATCGAGATAATGAGGTAAGTTCATGTTTTTTAAATGGCACGCTATATTTTTCTTACCATCATTCGAATGCTCTTGAAAAGATGAGTATAGTGATGTAACACATGTTGCTATTGTGATTCCAACTTTGCTTAAAAGGCATTGGGAAATGAGGATTTACCTACGTAGCATAGGCTGTGCATGATGCATAGAGTGCGGCAACTCGGGCTGCGTGTCGTGCGAAGCGTGTTTACAGTCTGCAGCCTCTTCCGACTGCCTCAACCTTCAATCGTACAATATTTCCCAGTGTCTTTTAATCAAAGTTTGAATCACAATAGCAACATGCATTACATCACTATACGCGTCTTTTCCAGAGCGTTCAAATGATGGCAAAAAAGTATAGCATCCCATTTAAAAAACATGAACTTGCTTCATTATCTCAGTCAATATAAACGTTGTAATTATTTTGCATGTACCAACGTATGTGCCCCATAGTCCGCTATGATTCACTGAAAACCGCTTGCTGATACATGCAATCGCCCCCGGAATAAAGCGGGGTGTTACGTTTTATTCGACTCTCCCTGTATATATAAAATGGATGACACACAGATTAAATAATTAAAAACTCTTATGCCTGTCCCAATGTTTATTACAGTGTCGCGTAAGAATTTGAAACAAATTTGTCAAGTAATTTTGAAGATTTTTGGTAACAATGTTAAACAATGACTTGTCTTTGCACTCTTATAGCAGCATAGATAACTATGGATGTATTAGTGTGTGGAAGTTCACATTATCCTTTTTTATGCTGTGACAGGAGTGTTTTTCTAGTGGTTTAAATTCCTAGGTGACTTGAGGATGCACAGGGTGGGGAATTTAGCACAAAGAGGTGCTACCTTTGGCAGCAACAATGGCTCTAACCCAGATTGGCATATAGCTAAACTGAAGTTAGACAACAGATGTGGGTACATAATTCCCTGCTACTACAACCCCATGCCAGATATTATCAGTTGTTGTGTCTGTACCTCTCTCTTGGTAACCCGTGATCAGATGTTTTCAGTGGGCAAGAAGTGTGGAGAAAGTGCTGGCCAGGGCAATAGTCCAACACCCTCTGTATCAACGTATGTCAGGATGATGTGGGTAGTGTGTGGTCTTGTGTTATCTTGTCAAAAGATAACATCACGGTGACTACAAAGAAAGGACACAGGGCTCTAGTGCATCAGAAATGTAACAGGTGCTGTCCATATTAACTGAAATGCAAACAAAGAATTTTGTTGCGTATCCAGTATTAGCCCATAAGGCAATAACAAATTTGCAGTTGGCAATGTTCATCCTCCCCGGAACTTCCAATTATACAGAGACAGTGCAAGTTTTATTGGTGGAAAAATTCTGACTAAAAATATAATTTGGTGTCTCAGGATCTTATAACCCTCGTCCTGCACCCACTATGCCAGTTAGAACTACATTTATGGCTAGGACCAGATGTCATGTGCACATTTTATGTGCTGCAGTATGGTAAATTTGAACCTCTGGTTCTTGGTGATGGATAATGACAATGAAAAAAGGTTCCAAGTTCCCTGAGAATACCATTTTAAGAATGTACAGTAAAGATTTTGGCAGTGAGCCATGAACAGAAATTGTAGACGTGCCCATCCTCACAATTGGCACTTTTCATGCCATAAAATCATGCGTTTCTCAGCATTTTCTCAGAAAATGTTGACAAACAAATGGCGCTTTTATAAGTTGCCTAAGGTCTACACCTAATATAGAACTAACTAACAGATTTGCTCATTTGCTGGAAGAAGTGTGTAATGTTCATATTTTGATCCAATACTGTAGGTCCACTACAGCACGTCCTTTCTTCTGATAGGTAGAAAATGGTCGCTGGACCAAAGGCTATCAAAAACACTTGCCCCCTTATCTCTGTGATCAGTATAATCTGAGATACAATACCCTGAGAAATTGCACTTTCTTTTTAACATATTGATACTGTGAGTTGTGCATGGACTGATTCTGTATCCTCACCACGGTACTATGTAAAGGCAATAAGTAAAATTTTTGTATTTGTTATCCTGCTGTTTATTTAGTTTTAATGGTCAGCAACGTTTGTTCTATTAGTAGAAATTTATGAACAATGCCTTTTCAATTAATAATTTTGTATCAGTTCATATTAATTCTGTCCAAGTCATATATTACAGATCCTTCCCAGGAGGAGGTCGTAGTGACAAGCATGTGGCAGAGTGTGCATCTAGTTGCAATGATGCCACATTCACGATACATCCTACTGACTGAGGATGAAGCTGATTAATAACAGTGTGTTGTAAATGACACATTTACAATCTTTTTCTTGAAGGCGCTGTTGGAAAGTGACACTGCAGTTGCTTCAAGAAAAATCTGACATTCGCTATTGTCAAAACAATGACAGCTCAGAATTAACCCTAGCAGTTTGTCTACATTGTGCGTTTGAAGAAGCAATGTTATAAAACTGGAAATTTCATATGAACAGTTTTATGGTATGACTTTTTACAATTTTCATAAAGGTCTCATTCTGTGAAAATGCCTTTGATTGACATGTTCAACTTGCAATAATCAATAACCTTTGGAAATGCCTGTTTGGAATCATTTTGCAGAACATCACAATCTCACTTCTGTCAGTGATGATTTTCACGTAGGCGGATGATGAACCATTTTTGCACACCGAAGGCTGCTGTCTATACAATTTTACATGAACATTTAGCTGTAAAAAAGATCTCGAAAACACGTTCTCTTCAATTGGTGTAAGCAAATGCTAAAATTATTTGACTCAGGAGACAAAGAATCTCTATGCAACATTGAAACACAAGACGAAACTTAGATATATTTGTCCGTGATGGAAACTGTGCAGCAGTCAATTCTTCAGGGGTTCCAAGAAACTGGAAATTTAAGTTGTTTGTTCCTGAAACACTTCTAAGAAAAATGTGGCTTGTTACTTTTGTTACACTGGAGATGATGTGACCTTTGTTTCTGACGGTATAAAGACAGTCACTGCCAAATGGTGTAAAACAATTTAATTGCCACAAGTCAATGATGAAATCAGAAAATGCAACCAAGACCATCACAAAATTCTTAATCATGATGTCACCACACCCAAAAGTAGATATATTTGATTGTTTTTCCTCTAAATACTGTCTTATCACCTGTAGTCACTTGAGTTACCATGATTTGACTTCTTTTTGTTCCTGTAAGTCAAACAAAAGCAGCTTGGTAAGTATTTACATCACCTCAAGATGTTGGGTCCTTCCAAAGTCATGTTTTTGAGGTTCCAACATTAGAACAGAAAAAAAAGTTTCCAGAACCTGTTCTAACGATGACCAAAGTGTAAACATTTTAAAGACAAATATTTTGAGAAACAATGAAATAATTTGTACAAAAATTATTTTTTTAAAAAATCTAAAAGGCTGCCCTCAAATTTTGCTGACAGCTAGTATTGCTGTCTCCCATGATCATTACTGTGGAGAAATGTAAACATTAATTTAATTGTAAAAGGCGCTACCATAATCAGTCTATATATGGTTTCAAAAGGAAGGAGTTAAAAGTACTATTACTCTAGAAAGTATAATGTCCAAAGTAACAGATGTATTGGGTTATGGAAAGGGAGAGAACATATTTAAATGCACACAGTCCCACTTGTTTCTGAACTGTTCTTTAATGTCCTTCACTGCAACCATACTGAATACAACAAAAGCATATAATTTGTGTTCTTTATGCAATGTTCCACAGAAAGCCCTGTCATCCAAAAAGCAAACAAACATTGACACACATTCCTGCAGATAGACTGTCCAATTAAACTTAGGACGACTACATGAGAGTGGATGCTATAAATTAAGTACTACAGATTTCTAGTATGCTGTAAAAAGGCTCAGTATCAAAAAGTGTAAAGAACACTTAAAAAATAAAGATATATTCTAGTCTTTTTTTCCGGGCGACTTGTGCAAACACTGTTTTAAAAAGCTAAGCACTCTCAAAAATACGACTACATACATTCAGTAACAAAACAAACAGTACCAAAATATTAAACTTTGGTGTGTGAAGAAACTACCTGATTCAGACACTTTGGTTAAACATTGTAAGCATCTGGATCACAAAAGGCAGCAATGAATAAATAAATTTGTAGATAGAAGAAACAAATTGACACTCTTGTGCCCCATTGTTCCCTGGTATGTTGTAATGCAACCAAATAGTCCAGCACAATATGATTTAACATTTCTCACATCAGTCAACAACTAACAATGAACAGTAAATAGTTCCTCTTAAGTAACAATATCAAACAATCACTTCCATTATTATTTCATTCCCCTAGTCAGCATATTTCAATCTGCAACAACCATGCATAAAAACTGCAACTAACACTCACTCACTCCACATGTCACACCAGCCCTTTTACAAAAAATAAAATCAACACATTGCACATTGTTGCATAAACATTTGCCAAAAGGCAGCTAAACACTACCAAAGCCAAAATAAGTGACCTCATTTACACATTTCAGACATTTCCTAAAAAGCTGGAATACTTTTCAGAGAAAATTTAAGCATAATTGCTTTGTTAAGTTAGCATTTGTACTGTTAATATAAAGCAAAAGGAACAGTGGCCGAGACATGGCAATTCTTGCTCGCATTCCCTCGTAACGTGAGCAGCGACAGGAAGACGTTGCAGCCTTCAGCCCACCAGAGATTATTTTCACTTCTTTATCATTTCCGTCATTTTATTAAACAGCCACTAAAAACAGAAATATTGAATGGCTAATTACAATACAGTAAGTCTAATACAGTTACAGTATTTATTAATACATGAAACAAAGTCTTAAGGAATTAAAATTGTTCAGTCTCTGAAAATTTTAGAAACCAATCTTCTACAGAAATCTAAAACACTGACTGATACAATTACAGTGATGCAACAGTTTAAGAGACAACAAATAAACAAAAACATGGCTACAAACTATATGCAAGAAGAGAAAAGTACCAATAAGAATTATAAAATGTTGAAGATGACAAAATGTTAGTTCCCTACACTGTGGAATTTCTTTGTCAGCCACTGCTGTACACTGGCAAGAACCAGGAACGCTGACATTGGGCAAGTTAAAAGCATATTTACACCGGGATGCAGATTAAAATGTGTGTTTTTTACGTAAGTATTGTTTCTAAACATGGCCACTGCAAAGCTGCAGACAACAATGCAAACTGAGTGCTTGCAAGTGTTAGGTATCCTCCAACACCATTCGGCAGATATTTCTCCGAGTATAGTGAAATGTGTGGAGAAAATGCTACAAGTAATCGAATGCTAAGAAAATGGCTTAAGGTGTTCAAATGTTCACGATGAAGTGCAACTTGGGCTACAGTATGTCATCAATGATGGTTCGGTGCAGAAAGTTCGTGAAAAAGTTTGAGAAAACAGACTCTTTACGATTCTGTCCTTATCTAAAGAATTTCCTCAAACTTGAAAATTTTTCTTTACAAAATTCTTACAGAACACTTGAACTACCAGAAGTTGTATACATACTGTTTCAAAAATGCTGGGTGAGGAACACAAAAGTGATCAAGTAGCCAATACTCTGAATTTCCTTGAACAGTATAGTAACAAAGGTGTTGAATGTTTAAATCCAGTTTTAGCTACAGATGAAATATGGATGGCTCATATTAAACCAGAATCCAGACAATGACTCATGGAATGAAGGATTTCAAGATCACCAATAAAAGTGGCTTTCAATTTAACAACTGGAGTGCAAAAAAATTATGTATGCACACACTGCTTTGTGATGGGATATTGTTGCTTATGGATATTTTTCGCCACAGGCTAACGTAGTTAATTCAATATTGTACGACATTATGTAATTTGTATGGAGCATTCAAAACACTTGATGTGGAAACCTCAATAGGGAGATTTATTTTGCTTCACGACACTGCCATACAGCTGAACAAACACAAGACCTCATTGCTTATACTGCTGGGAACAACTTGATAAACATACAACCTCATCTGGTGCCTAGTGGTTACCACAAGTTCCTGCAATTAATAAATAAATAAATAAATACAGGACCAGTTTCCATGACAATGACATTTAGCAATACTTGCCAAACCAGATGCTGGATTTTTATGATAATGGGATTCAGGAGTTAGTTATTCAGTATGATAAACACACTGAACAAACAAAAGTAGTCACCCCCACATTAACACTGTGTAACACTATCTTTTTTTTTGTCGTCAGTCTATTGACTGGTTTGATGCGGCCTGCCACAAATTCCTTTCCTGTGCTAACCTCTTCATGTCAGAGTAGCACTTGCAACCTATGTCCTCAATTATTTGCTTGACTTATTCCAATCTCTGTCTTCCCCTACAGTTTTTGCCCTCTACAGCTCCCTCTAGTACCATGGAAGTCAGTCCCTCATGTCTTAGCAGATGTCCTATCATCCTGTCCCTTCTCCTTATCGGTGTTTTCCACATATTCCTTTCCAATCCAATTCTGCGTAGAACCTCCCCATTCCTTACCTTATCAGTCCACCTAATTTTCAACATTCATCTATAGCACCACATCTCAAATGCTTCGATTCTCTTCTGTTCAGGTTTTCCCACAGTCCATGTTTCACTACCATACAATTCTGTACTCCAGACGTACATCCTCAGAAATTTCTTCCTCAAATTAAGGCCGGTATTTGATATTAGTAGACTTCTACACCATCTACAGACCCCATAATGTCTGCAGTTGGAAGTAAGAGCATTTGCAAGTTGCTTTAAGGCACGCCAAATATAGGGTTTCCACAAATACTTTTACTAACTTTTAAAAACAGAAAGAAAGAAAAAAGTAAGTAAGTAAGTTCATACAAATATGTAGGATGTATCACGATTAATAGTATAAATGCATAAAGTTGAAAGTACACGATCCTAGAAGCACTGAAGTCTCAGTAAACATAGGTCTGCAAAAATGAACCATTTGCAATATTATTGTTATTACCAGTCACTACTGTCATGATTCTGTGTAAACATCACATGCTGTTCTGTGGTGTGGTCTTTGTTTATATACTTGAGATGTGGAACTGTAAACAGAATGGATATGACAGTACAGTACACAGTCAGAGTGGCACTCACGACAGCTGTCTACCGAGCGACAGTTGCATCCTACGTGTTGCTGGTAACGTGGAAAATTATACTAATGAGGAATATGTAGACATGCATTTCCCATATGGTAGGGCTAACAGCAATGCACAGGAGGCTGCACGCTTGGACTGAGACACGTATTATGCTCTAAGGCACTCCAAGAGTCAAACGTTTACGTGGGTGCATCAACATCTCCGAGAAACTGTTAGCTTCGCACATGCAGTGGGAGTGGGTAGGTCTGCACACATTACATCTGTGCTTGTAAACAGCTGGAAACAGCAGCACATTCTACAGGAGTCCCGACAAGAAGGCTTTACTGTCCTGTCAATGGATGCAACAACAATCTGTATGAAATCCTACATTTGACAAAAACATTTTATTTACAGCTGACGTAGGATGTGCTCATGATAGTTTGTTCCATTATCACAACTTCAAGTTTGGAGTCATCTGGTCTCCAACCCCGTGCACGACATTTGGGCCATGAATGTTACCAAACAATCTCAATGCATAGAATTACTTTCAATTTCTGTGGTGTCATCTTGCAGAAGTATTTGAGGATGTTTCCTTAGAGCGACGTCAGATGATGTGGTACGTGTATAATGGAGCACAAGCACGTTTTGCTGCTATGGTGAGATGACTAATGCACTGACATGTCCAAAGATGTGATTGGGTGAGGAGAACCTGTACTGTGGTCTCTAAGATCCCCTTCTATGAACCCCACATATTTCTGTGTTTGCAGCCACCTTAAGGGTACAGTGACTGCCACTTGGTTAACACAGTTGAAGAATTGGAATAGATAGCTGTTAATGCTTGTCAAGAATTTCAAAGTGACCCAGATGCGTTTGAAAGGACTTTTTAAATTCTTTGTGGGGATGGGTACCGGCCTGCATCCGGGCAGAAAGACAACACTGAACCCCACCTTTAACTACGAGTAGTCGTGGTCATTCAACACACTTATACTTCAACTAAACTGTCTCTAATAACTTTTCTTCATGTTGTATAGTATTCTTACCTTTTCATAACCTGGATGATGATTACACAGAATCAAGTTAGTGGTACCTAGTGGCCACAAAGTCACAATTATCTTGCAAATGGGTTGTTTGCAGACCTATATACTTAAGATTCTTTGCTACTAGTATCACATACCTTCAACTGCATGTGTTTACACCATTAATTATGATACATCCTTTATGTGGTGTCACCGCCAGACACCACACTTGCTAGGTGGTAGCTTAAATCGGCCGCGGTCCATTTAGTACATGTCGGACCCGCGTGTCGCCACTGTGTTATCGCAGACCGAGCGCCACCACAAGGCAGGTCTCGAGTTACGGGATAGCACTCGCCCAGTTGTACGACGACTTTGCTAGCGACTACACTGACGAAGCCTTTCTCTCATTTGCCGAGAGACAGTTAGAATAGCCTTCAGCTAAGTCCGTGGCTACGACCTAGCAAGGCGCCATTAACCGTATCTGAAGATAGTCTTATTTGTATTATCAAGAGTGATGTACCACAAGGATCCAATTAAGTTAAGTATTCGAGGAGCTGCATACTTTTCTTATTAGCGTTCAGTACTTATCCTGTTCCAGAATTCACACCCGTCTGCGTTAGATAGCTTCCATTTCGGCCTCCTCTATCTACAAGGTGTTGGCACATTTACCAACACATCATTGGCGACGATTTAACGGAAAGGGTCTTGTTCTTTCTAATTGCTTACATTTCCTTGTGTTATGGCTTCGCCACAATCTCCAGATGTACTGTCCGAATTTTATCGCTTGCAGAATCAGCAGACGCAGGCGTTCTTGGATGCCCTTGGACAGCTCGTCCAGGGTCAACGTGCCATTCAAACTGATGCGGCCGCCGCCGCTTCACCGGTACTGCAGCCACAACCTGGCGTTGCACCACCGTTTCGCAGTTTTGATGAAACCCACGAGACTTGGCAGGAATGGTCCCGCCAGTTCGCCTTCCATCTCGCCGCCTACAGAATTCAAGGTAATGAGCGGCAGCCGTTTTTGCTTTCTTGTGTCGGTGTGTCCACCTACCGTGTGATAGTGAAACTGTTTGCCCGCCGCGACGTAGCAACTCTGTCCTATGAGGAAATTTTGTCGGCATTGGATGCCTATTTCAAAGAAACAGTAAATGTCGTTGCAAAAAGGTATACTTTCTTTCGTACAAAACGTACGGCCGGTCAAACTAATAGGGAGTGGGTTGCAACTTTGCAAGGCCTTACTAGGGATTGTGCGTTTGAATGTGACTGTGGCCTTCCTTATTCAGATACAATGGTACGTGATGCAATTGCACAGAACGTTTCTGATGTTCGCATACGGGAACAGATTTTGAAACTCGTCAATCCCTCCCTTCAGCAAGTGATAGACATATTGGATAGACAAGACACGCTTGACTTTGCTCAGGAATCATTTGCGACTTCGCCAGCCGTGTGTAACATTAACCGGCCAGCCGGGCGCGCTGCGCGGCCCGGTAAACAGCCTTCGCACACGTCCGCACAGCTGCCGCCGCGCGCTAAGCCACGTGTCCCGCGCCAGCACACAAATGCAGTGAAATCGTGCCCGCAGTGTGCTACTAGACATTCGCGTGAACATTACCCGTCACGCCAAGCTATTTGCTTTTACTGTAATAAGAAAGGACATGTTCAAAGTGTTTGCCGGAAAAAGCTCAGATCAGACAATCACAATCATTCCCGTCCTTTTGCTTCGCGCCGGAATCGAACCAAGGACACTCAGGCTCGTGGACCTTCGCCCATGGACATTCTTGTAGTTACTTCCACCCCGTCCAGTGCCACTTTCTCTAACAGTGACTATGTTCGTCCCACAAAAAGTGTGCGTCAACGTCGCTGGAAATCACGTCAATTAGCAAGTGATGCTGTACCAGTATCTGTTCAAATTGCACAAAACAGTCGCTCTTGTCGTCATCAGGACAATAAACTCTTTGTAGATTTGGACTTTAATGGCAAAGTGATCCCATTCCAGCTCGATACCGGAGCTGCTGTTTCATTGCTCAATCACGACACGTACAAACAACTGGGCACACCTCCGTTGCGTGCCGCAAATGTTCAGTTAAAACGTTATTCAGGTCAGCTTATCCCTGTGTTAGGACAGTGCCCCCTTCTTGCAACATATAAGGGACAAACAAAACTTGTGTCATTTTACGTTCTTCGTTCTTCTACTGCAGTGAACTTGTTTGGTTTAGATTTATTTCAATTGTTTAACATGTCTATTGTAAATCAGGTCCTATCAGTGAATCAGACTGTGAGTTCAGACAGTGTTTCTCGGCTTTGTGAAGAATTTGCAGACATTTTTGCACCGGGCTTAGGTTGCGCTAAAAACTATGAAGCACATTTGGAATTGAAAGTAAACGCGCAACCGCAATTTTTCCGAGCGCGCAATGTTCCCCACGCATTGCGTGATGAGGTCGCAAGAACATTAAACGATTTCGAATCACAAGGTGTGAGTGAATGTGTGCAATGCCTTTTCCCTTTCAGCTCTGCTTCATCGCTTACGCCGTACAGGTGTTCCGTTTCTCTGGACGACGGAATGCGAGCGCGCCTTTCGCCAGTTGAAATCGGCGTTGCTCTCTAATACTTGCCTTACGCCATTCGATCCCCAGAAACCCCTTTTGTTGATGGTAGATGCATCGGATTTCAGGATCGGTGCTGTGCTTGCGCACAAAGTTCGCTCGCATGATCGCCCTATTGCCTTTGCGTCAAAATTGCTCTCGTCTGCGCAACGAAATTACTCGCAGATAGAGAAAGAAGCTTTGGCTCTCGTGTTTGGTGTTACTAAGTTCTATGATTTCTTGTATGGTCGTCACTTTACCATCATCACAGACCACAAGCCTTTGACATCGCTTTTTCATCCGAACAAGCCTGTACCTCCACGTACAGGGCAGAAATTCATTCGCTGGTCTATTTTCCTCTCGCAGTACCGCTACGATATCTTGTATCGGTCCACTGCTAAGCGCGGAAACGCCGATGCGTTGTCCCGTTTGCCTGTTGCTGAGGATAGGGCATTCGATTCTTCCGAACTTGCTTGCATGTTCATTGATTCGGAAACCGATGAAGTGGTCGAATCGTTTCCGATTGCTTTTCGTCGTGTAGCTACAGCCACAGCTGCTGACCCTGCCCTTGCTACCGTTTTGCGTTTTGTTGCTACGCAATGGCCCTTGTCAAAGTCGCGGATCGAGGATCCGTTGGTTCGCCGATTTTTTGCTCACAAGGAGAGACTTTTTGTATGACGTGGTGTTTTGTTGTTGCGTTCTGATAATGATCAGTCCAGAGTCGTGGTCCCACGTCCGTTACAGTCCTCTGTCTTACGACTTCTTCACCAAGGACATTGGGGTATAGTGCGAATGGAACAACTTGCTCGTCAGCACTGTACTTGGTTCGGAATCGATGCTGCGATTACGAATATGTGTTCTTCTTGCATGGCGTGTGCCGAACAACAATCTGCACCGCCGCGGAAAGTCTTTGCATGGCCAAAAGCCACTTCCCCTTGGCAACGCTTGCACATCGATTTTGCTGGTCCATTCTGGAATGCTCGATGGTTGGTTCTGGTAGATGCCTTCAGTAATTTCCCTTTTGTTGTCCGGATGTCTTCTATGACGTCCTCCGCCACCATCCAAGCGTTGTCTGCTATCTTTTGCATTGAAGGTCTTCCGCAGACTATTGTTTCCGACGATGGCCCACAATTCATGTCCGCAGAATTTCAGTCATTCTGCCAGGCCAATGGTATTCAACATCTGACATCCGCGCCGTTTTCGCCTCAGTCACACGGTGCCGCTGAACGATTGGTCCGGACTTTCAAGTCACAGATGTTGAAGTTGAAAGAGTCGCATTCGCGGGAGGATGCGTTGTTGCTCTTTTTGTCTTCATATCGCTCTCAGCCCCGAGATGATCGCTCGCCGGCTGAGTTGCTCCACGGTCGTCCTCATCGAACCTTGATGTCATTGCTGCATCCGCCGCATCAGGTTCCAGTGCAGCAGCAGACTTCTGCTTTTGCTCCAGGCGACGTTGTATTTAATCGCAACTATCGAGGTTCACGGCGTTGGCTCGCAGGGCGCATTCTTCGCTGCCTCGGCCGCGCGATGTATTTGGTTTTGGGGGCCTCTGGTGAGGTGCGTCGGCATCTCAATCAGCTGCGCCTCTGTCGTCGCACGGGTTTTGCCGCTCCCCGTCTGCTTTCAGCGACAGTGCCGTCCGGTCAGCACCCTGGGGATCCATCTACTGGCTCGAATCATCCTCAGGTGTTACCGACGATGCCTTCCATTTTGCCCCATGGCGACGCGCCGCCGCAGCCGCCGCCGCCGCCGCCTGTTCTCCCGCCGGCGCTGCCCGCATTCAACGCTTCGCTGCGCCGCCGATCGCTTCCCGTGACCAGCTGTCCTCCGCCATGGAACTCTTGCCCGCTCCGGAACACATGGCGTCTTCACGCGTCGGGTACCCCGACGCAATGGAGGTCGACCCTTCGGCCCCTCCTATTTTTTTACGGGCGCATACACCGCATGTTGACGTGCACCCTGGACTAGGTTTTCAGGCGTTTCCTAGCTCCCCTTGGACCGAATGGCAGGGTGCGGGTGGCGCAGCCTCGCCTGTTGTTAGGCTCCCCACCTCATCGCATACGTCAACATGGGGTCCTCCCCACGGTGGGCGGAAGCCTTATCACACGACCGTTTGCCGATTTGCGGGGGAGGAATGTGGTGTCACCGCCAGACGCCACACTTGCTAGGTGGTAGCTTAAATTGGCCGCGGTCCATTTAGTACATGTCGGACCCGCGTGTCACCACTGTGTGATCGAAGACCGAGCGCCACCACAAGGCAGGTCTCGAGATACGGGATAGCACTTGCCCAGTTGTACGACGACTTTGCTAGCGACTACACTGATGAAGCCTTTCTCTCATTTGCTGAGAGACAGTTAGAATAGCCTTCAGCTAAGTCCGTGGCTACGACCTAGCAAGGCTCCATTAACCGTATCTGAAGATAGTCTTATTTGTATTATCAAGAGTGATGTACCACAAGGATCGAATAAAGTTAAGTATTCGAGGAGCTGCATACTTTTCTTATTAGCATTCAATACTTATCCTGTTCCAGAATTCACGCCCGTCTGCATTAGATAGCTTCCATTTCGGCCTCCTCTATCTACAAGGTGTTGGCACATTTACCAACACATCACTTTACATCTGAAAATCCTTCATTTTTGAGTTATTAATCAACGTATACAATTTAGGTGACTGGAGCTCGGCAACATATAAGCTAATAATAAATGCTTGAAATGTGCACCTTTTGCTTTTAAAAATGCATGCACTCATTGCATTGGCTGTTAGACCATATCAAACAATCGCCGACCGTTTTAAATGCTTTCACAGGTTTCTACAAGATGCCAATGAAGAGTTTCTGCATCTAGATGGTCTGCTGCACAGACCAATTCTTTAAGGTGCTGCCAGAGATAATAATCCACTGGATTGAGGTCAGTGGAATATACAGGCCACAGAACTGGGACACCTCTACCAATTAACCTGTTGTCATCGACGGAACTTTTACAGCAGAGCGGTACGTCGACAATATTCTACGCCCAGTTTTGTTGCCCTTCATGACGAGCCATCCCGGACTCACATTTCTGCAAGATAATGACCACCCGCACACAGCTAGAGTTTCTACTGTTTGTTTTTGTGCTTGTTAAATCCTACCTTAGCCAGCAAGGTCATCAGATTCTCCCTCCCAAATGAGAACGTTTGGAGCATTATGGGCAGGGACCTTCAACCAGCTAAGGATTTTGATGATCTAATGCATCAGTTGGACAGATTTCAGTACGATATCCCTCAGGAGGATTTCTAACAACTCTATCAATCAAATGTTCAAATGTGTGTAAAAAAAACAAAACAAAAAAAATAAAATAAAATCAAGATTCGAGAACTGATTATGTACTTCATAAAGAAAGGTATGAAAGCAAAGGACATTCATGCTGATTTCCACACTGGGGGTCTCTGCTCCTTCATATTCAACTTTTGTCAAGTCGACAGATGAATTTAAATTTGGTGGGGATAGCTTAGATGATGATCTTCACAGTGGTCAGCCGAGATGTGTCACTACTCCAGAAATCACTGCAAAAGTGCACAAAATGGTCACGGATGATCACTAATTCAAAGTGCATAAAATTGCTCATGCTTGCCAAATGTCATCCAGAATGGTTTATCACATTTTAACTGTGGTGTACGTACTGTAAGACCTTCACTACACACACCATCATATTATTTGACTTGTCGCTATAACGAAGTAGGCAAGTGTCAGCAATATGTCTTCTGGTCTTATCGTGGCATGTTTATCTTCTGCCGTTAGGTCAGACGATAGAAATGCCACTTGCACGCTTAGAGTAGCAGATTGACGGTGACCAACTTTAAACAGGACTTGATCAATTTTCACACACATTTATTAAAATAATAACAAGCATAAAAATACTTAACTTGGTTCTGGATGCTATTTACAATTGTCAATCTGAAGTTCCTTTGCTCTTGGCATGATAACCTCATTATCACATATATCTCTGACACATGACAAAAGTGTCTATACATTTATCTTCATGGTCAAGTACAGGAATATGGTCATCTTATTACGCGCTGACTGAAACCTGAATATAGACTGGTACAGACAAATCTACAACTCATACAGACTGGTACAGACTAATGCAGACTGGTACAGACTGGTGCCGACAAATGCAGATGGACTAATCAGAGGTCTGTACACTCGTTACAATACCTTGCGCAAGTGTGATCTGCAAAAACAAAAGGTTCTATCTAAGAAAAATACTACGTAATTATATGAACTTGAAGGAACAATCATTAAAACACTATAAAGCCTCAGTCCATACCAATAGAAGAACAACTTGGTGGTGTGTCATTTCCACCAAAAGACCTGTTCATTGGCACATAAATTTCGCCACCGTGTAATGCAAATACCCTGCTGTGAGAAAACAAAGAATTACTACATTTTGGAAGTAAAATGCTACGTTCTCATATGTTCATGAACGAACAAACTTTAAAGCATTATAATGCTTGACTACTTACCAATAGGGTAACAACTTGTCTTCTTCCCTTCCCTCCCGCACGTCTCGTGGACATCATGCTGCTGGTGGTGTATCATTTCCACCAAAAGCCCAGTTAATAGGCAAATAAAATTCGCCACCTTGTAATGCGAACACCCTGCTGTAAGAAAAGAAAGATTTACTACACTTTCGAAATAAAAGGCTACGTTCTTATATGAACATGAACGAACAATCTTTACAGCATTATAATGCCTGAGTACTTACCGATAGAGTAACAACTTGTCCTCTTCCCCTCCCCCCCCCCTTCCACCACGTGGACATCATGCTGCTGGTGGTGTGTCATTCCCACCAATAGCTCAGTTCATAGGCAAATAAAATTCGCCACCTCAAAACAAAGATTTACTACACTTTAAAATAAAATGCTCCGTTCTTATATGAACATGAACGCACAATCCTTAAAGCATTATAATGCCTGAGTACTTACCAATAGCATAACAACTTGTCCACTTTCCCTCCCCCCCGCCTGTCTCGTGGACATCATGCTGCTGGTGGTGTGTCATTTCCTCCAAAAGCCAGATCATAGGCAAAAAAATTCACCACCTCGTATGGCAAACACCCTGCTGTGAGAACACAAAGATTTACTACACTTTGGCAATAAAAGATACGTTCTTATATGAACATTAATGAACAATCTTTAAAGTATTATAATGCCTGAGTACTTACCAATAGAATTACAACTTGTCCTCTTCCCCTCCCACCCCCTCTCTCGTGGACATCATGCTGCTGGTTGTGTGTCATTTCCACCAAAAGCCCAGATGATGGGCAAATAAAAATTGCAGCCTTGTAATGCGAACACCCTGCTGTGAAAAAACAAAGATTTACTACACTTTGGAAATATAGTGCTACGTTCTTATATGAACATGAACGAACAATCTTTAAAACATTATAATGCCTGAGTACTTACCAATAGAATAACAACTTGTCCTCTTCCCCTCCCACTTGCCCGTCTCGTGGACATCATGCTGCTGGTGGTGTGTCATTTCTACTAAATGCCCAGTTCATAGGCAAATAAAATTCGCCACCTTGTAATGCGAACACACTTCTGTGAGAAAACAAAGATTTACTACATTTTGGAAATAAAATGATATGTTATTGAATAAACATGTATGAACAATATTTAAATCATTATAATGCCTGAGTACGTACCTATAATGCCTGAGTACTTACCAATAGAATAACAACTTGTTCTCTTCCCCTCCCCCCCCCACCCCCCACCCCCCCACCCCCCCGCAGCCGTCACGTGGAGTTCATGCTGCTGGTGGTGTGACATTTCCACCTAAAAGCGCAGTTCATAGGCAAATAAAATTTGCCTCCTTGCAATGCGAACACCGTGCTGTGAGAAGAAAAAGATTTACTACACTTTGGAAATAAAATGCTACGTTCTTATATCAACATGAACGAACAAACTTTAAAGCATAATAATGCCTGAGTACTTACCAATAGAACAACAACTTGTCCTATTCCCCTCTCCTCTGCCCGTCTGGTGGACATCATGCTGCTGGTGCTGTGTCATTTTCACCAAATGCACAGTTCATAGGCATATAAAATTCTCCATCATGTAATGCGAACACCCTGCTGTGAGAAAAAAAAGATTTACTACACTTTGGAAATAAAATGCTACGTTCTTATATGAACACGAACGAACAATCTTTAAAACATTATAATGCCAGAGTACTTACCAATAGAATAACAACTTGTCCTCTTCCCCTCCCACCCCCCCTCTCCTGGACATCATGCTGCTGGTGGTGTGTCATTTCTACCAAAAGCCCAGTTCATAGGCAAATAAAATTTGGCACCTTGTAATGCGAACACACTTCTGTGAGAAAACAAAGATTTACTACACTTTGGAAATAAAATGCTACGTTCTTATATGAACATGAACGAACAATCTTTAAAGCATTATAATGTCTGAGTATTTACCAATAGGATAACAACTTGTCCTCTTCCCCTCCCCCCCCCCCCGCCCGTCTGATGGACATCATGCTGCTGGTGGTGTGTCATTTCCACCAAAAACCAAGTTGTTGGGCAAATAAAAATTGCGGCCTTGTAATGCGAACACCCTGCTGTCAGAAAACTAAGATTTACTACACTTTGGAAATAAAATGTTACGTTCCTATATGAACATGAACGAACAACCTTTAAAGCATAATATGCCTGATTACTTACCAATAGAACAACAAATTGCCCTCTTCCCCTCTCCCCTGCCCATCTGGTGGACATCATGCTGCTGGTGCTATGTCATTTCCACCAAATGCACAGTTCATAGGCATATAAAATTCGCCACCTTGTAATGTGAACACCCTGCTGCTAGAAAACAAAGATTTACTACACTTTGGAAATAAAATGCTACGTTCTTATATGAACATGAACGAACAATCTTTAAAACATTATAATGCCTGAGTACTTACCAATAGTATAACAACTTGTCCTCATCCCCTCCCCCCCACCCGTCTCGTTGACATCATGCTGCTGGTGGTGTGTCATTTCCACCAAAATCCCAGATGATGGGCAAATAAATATTGCAGCCTTGTAATGCGAACACCCTGCTGTGAGAAAACTAAGATATACTACACTTTGGAAATAAAATGCCATATTCTTATATAAACATGAACGAACAATCTTTAAAACATTATAATGCCTGAGTACCTACCTCTACCCCTCCCCCACTCCATGTCTCGTAGACATAATGCTGCTGCTGGTGTGTCATTTCCACCAAAAGCCCACATGATGGGCAAATAAAAATTGCAGCCTTGTAATGCGAAGACCCCGCCGTGAGAAATCAAACATTAACTACACCTGGGAAATAAAATGCTATGTTCTCATATGAACATGAACGAACAGTCTTTATAACATTATAATGCCTGAGTACCTACCAATAGGATAACAACTTGTCCTCTTCCTCTCCCCCCCCCCCACCCGTCTCGTGGACATCATGCTGCTTGTGGTGTGTCATTTCCACCAAAAGCCCACATGATGGGCAAATAAAAATTGCAGCCTTGTAATGCGAACACCCCGCTGTGAGATAACAAAGATTTACTACACATTGGAAATAAAATGCTGCGTTCTTATATGAACATGAACGAACAGTCTTTATAACATTATAATGCCTGAGTACCTACCAATAGGATAACAACTTGTCCTCTTCCCCTTCCCCCCACTCGTCTCGTGGACATCATGCTGCTGGTGGTGTGTCATTTCCTCCAAAAGCCCACATGATGGGCAAATAAAAATTGCAGCCCTGTAATGCGAACACCCCGCCGTTAGAAAACAAAGATTTACTACACATGGGAAATAAATTGCTACGTTCTTATATGAAAGTGAGGGAGCAATCTTTATAATATTATAATGCCTGAGTACCTACCAATAGGACAACAATATGTCCACTTCCCCTCCCCCCCACCCGTGTCGTGGACATCATGCTGCTGGTGGTGCGTCAATTCCACCAAAAGCCCACATTATGGGCAAATAAAAATTGCAGCCTTGTAATGCGAACAGCCTGCTGTGAGAAAACAAATATTTACTACACTTTGGAAATAGAATGTTACGTTCTTATATGAACATGAACGAACAATCTTTAAAACACTATAAAGCCTGAGTACATACCAATAGAATAACTACGTGTCCTCTTCTCTGCCCCCCACTACGCCACCCACCACTCTCATGAACATCATGCTGCTGGTGATGTGTCGTTTCCACCAAAGGCCCTGTTGTTGGGCAAATAAATATTGCTGCCTTGTACTCCGAACACCCTCCTGTGAGAAAACAAAGATTTACTACACTTTGGAAGTAAAATGTTACGTTCTTATATGAACTTGAACGAACATACTTTAAAACACTGTAAAGCCTTTGTACATACCATTAGAATAACAACTTGTCCTCTTCCCCTCCTTCCTCCTCTCGTGGACATCATGCTGCGGTCAGTGTGTCATTTCCACCAAAAGCCCAGTTGATGGGCAAATAAAATTTGCTGCCTTGTAATGCGATCACTCTCCTGTGAGAAAAAAAGATTTACTATACTTTGGAAATACAATGCAACGTTTTTATATGAACATGACGAACAATCTTTAAAACACTAAAATTCCTGAATATATACCAATAGAATATCTACTTGTCCTCTTCCCCTCCCACCCAACTCTCTTGTGGACATAATGCTGCGGATGGTGTGTCATTTCCACCAAAAGCCCAGTTGATGTGCAAATAAAAGTTGCAGCCTTGTAATGCGAATATCTTGCTGTGAGAAAACAAAGATTTACTACACTTTGGAAATAAAATGCTACGTTCTTATATGAACTTGAACGAACAATTATTAAAACCCCATAAAGCCTGAGTAGATACCAACAGAAGAACAACTTGTCCTCTTCCTCCTCCCCCCCCCCCCTCTCGTGGACATCATGCTGCTGGTGGTGTGTCATTTCCAAGAAAAGCAGAGATGATGGCCAAATAAAAATAGCTGCCTTGTAATGCGAAAACCCGGCTGTGAGTAAACAAAGATTTACTACACTTTGGAAATAAAATGGTACGTTCTTACATGAACATGAACGAACAATCTTTAAAGCATTATAATGCCTGAGTACATACCAATTGAATAACAATTCGTCCTCCTCCCCTCCTGTATCGTGGACATCATGATGCGGGTGGTGTGTGATTTCCACCTAAAGCCCATATGTTGGGCAAATAAAAATTGCAGCCTTAAATGTGATCACCCTGCTGTGAGAAAACAATGATTTAATACACTTTGGAAATAAAATGCTACGTTCTTATATGAACTTGAACGAACAATTTTTAAAACCCTATAAAGCCTGAGTAGATACCAATAGAAGAACAACTTGTCCTCTTTCCCCCCCCCCCCCTCTCGTGGACATCATGCTGCTGGTGATGTGTCATTTCCAAGAAAAGCAGAGATGATGGGCAAATAAAAATAGCTGCCTTGTAATGCGAAAACCCTGCTGTGAGTAAACAAAGATTTACTACACTTTGGAAATCAAATACTACGTTCTTATATGAACATGAACAAACAATCTTTAAAGCATAATAATGCCTGAGTACTTAGCAATAGAATCACAAATGGTCCTCCTCCCCTCCCACCCCCTCCTCTCAATTGGACATCATGCTGCCGGTGGTGTGTCATTTCCACCAAAAACCCAGTTGATGGGCAAATAAAAATTGCAGCCTTCTAATGTGAACACCCTGCTGTGAGAAAACAAAGATTTACTACACTTTGGAAATAAAATGCTACATTCTTATATGAAGATGAACGAACAATCTTTAAGGCATTATAATTCCTGTGTACTTACCAATAGAATAACAACTTGTCCTCTTCCCCTCCTCCCCGCCCATCTCGTGGATATCATGTTGCTGGTGGTGTGTCATTTCCACCAAAAGCCCAGTCGATGGGCTAAGAAACATTGCAGCCTTGTAATGAGAACACTCTCCTGTAAGGATATAAAAATTTACTACATTTTAGATATCAAATGCTTCTTACTTATATGAAGTTGATGTAGCTATCTTTTAAAAATTATAATGGTTGGGTACATACCATACATGCATTAGTTATTTCCGTGAGACCTAATGATTAGTCAACAATGTTAGTCATGGATTTTTCTTGAGCCGCAGTGTAGTTACTGCTTTCTTACTGACAACATAATACTCTCAGGCGTCTTTCAAATTGGTTGCTCCACTTCTCATAACATCTTTTGGTTAATGTGTCATTATAGTTTTGTTTCCAGATACTTCAGACGAGGTTATGGATGCAGGTGTACTCTATATTATACACTGAAGATGCTCAGAAGCTTGGACACCTGCCTAACAGTGTGTAGAGCACCCGCAAGCATGCAGATGTGCTACAACATGACGTGGCGTGGATTTGTCTAATGTCTGAATTTGTAATACAGAGTAGAGAGAAGTGGCATCTTGTATTCTGTACGACTGTCCATAAATCAATAAGAGTATTAGGGGGTGGATAACCCTTCTGAACAGCACGTTGCAAGGCTTCCTAGATATTCACAACATTGTTCAAGTCTGGGTGGGCAGCAGAAGTGTTTAAACTCAGAATAGTGTTCCTGGAGCCAATGTGTGGGGATTTGCCCAAGTTCTTCGTAATGCACAATACAGACGAATGGATGTAGGTGATCAGACAGGATGCCTACGTATGTGTCATCTGTCAGGGTTGTATCTAGACGTATCAGGTGTCCCATATCATTTCAACTTCACAGTCCCCACACTGTTACAGAGCCTCCATCAGCTTGAATAGCCCTCTGCTGACATCCGGGGTCCATGGATTCAATAGGTTCTCTCCATTCCCATGTACATCCATCCGCTCGGTATAATTACAAATGAGACTCCTCTGACTGGGCAACATGTTTCCAGTCATCAACAGTGCAATCTTGGTGTTGACGCGCACAGGTGAGGCGTAAATCTTTGTGTCATTCAGTCATCGATTGCACACAAGTAGTCCTTTGGCTCCGAAAGACCACATCGGTGATGTTTCTTTGAATAGTTTGCACACTGACACTTGTTGATGGCCCAGCATTGAAATCTACAGCAATTTGTGGAAGGGTTGAACTTTTGTCACGTTGAACGTTTCTTTTCAATCGTCGTTGATCCTGTATCTTTTTCCGGCAAGACCAATGTCGGAGATTTGATGTTTTACCGGATTTCTGATATTCACGGTGCACTTGTGAAATGGTCGTACGTATATAGGTGTTGCCGACCGCAGTGCCGTATTCCGCCTGTTTATATATGTCTGTATTTGAATGCGCATGCCTATACCAGTTTCTTTGGCACATCAGCGTATTATATCAAAATAAAATGTAAATAGCGTGCAAACGATTTCAGTGTTTGTGGTTATACCTATCTTATCATTTCATTAGTGTATGTACACTATTCATCAAATACGATGTTTGCGAGAATTGTTCATTAGGTTACATAAATAATATGTCACATTTTATTAGTATTTTTTAATAGGTGCAAATATTTATGCAGCGATGTTTGATGACATTCATCTTGTGACACTAACGTGCCCAATATATTATTTTATTTATATTTGTTCTATCCCAGATTAATCATATTTGTGTTTCACCGAACTATTGATCCTATAAATATGATATGTAAATCGAGATTTGTGTCGAACAGTGTTGCAATGTAGTGCATAGGTACCTCAAGCTATAGAAAATGCATTGACGTAATTAAAGCTGAAACACAAAAAAATAATTAATGTAGAGTAATGAAACGTCTCAAAAATGAGATCGACAGGAAGTGCAAGATGGCTAAGCAGAGATGGCTAGAGGACAAATGTAAGGATGTAGAGGCTTACCTCACTAGGGGTAACATAGATACTGCCTACAGGAAAATTAAAGAAAATTTGGAGAAAAGAGAACCACTTGTATGAATATCAAGAGCTTCAATGGAAACCCAGTACTAAGCAAAGAAGGGAAAGCAGAATGGTGGAAGGAGTATATAGAGGGTCTATACAAGGGCAATGATCTTGAGGACAATATTATGGAAATGGAAGAGGATGTAGATGAAGATGAAATGGGAGATACGACACTGCGTAAAGAATTTGACTGAGCACTGAAAGACCTGAGTCGAAACAAGGCCCCGGGAGTAGACAACATTCCATTAGAACTACTGACGGCCTTTGGAGAGCCAGTACTGACAAAACTCTACCATCTGGTGAGCAAGATGTACGAGACAGGCGAAATACCCTTAGACTTCAAGAAGAAAATAATAATTCTAATTCCAAAGAAAGCAGGTGTTGACAGATGTGAAAATTACTGAACAATCAGTTTAATAAGCCACAGCTGCAAAATACTAACACGAATTCTTTACAGACGAATGGAAAGACTAGTAGAAGCCGACCTCGGGGAAGATCAGTTTGGATTCCGTAGAAATACTGGAACACGTGAGGCAATACTGACCTTACGACTTATCTTAGAAGAAAGATTAAGGAAAGGGAAACCTACGTTTCTAGCATTCGTAGACTTAGAGAAAGCTTTTGACAATGTTGACTGGAATACTCTCTTCAAATTCTGAAGGTGGCAGGGGTAAAATATAGGGAGCGAAAGGCTATTTACAATTTGTACAGAAACCAGATGGCAGTTACAAGAGTCAAGGGACATGAAAGGCAAGCAGTGGTTGGGAAGGGAGTGAGACAGGGTTGTAGCCTCTTCCCGATGTTATTCAATCTGTATATTGAGCAAGCAGTGAAGGAAACAAAAGAAAAATTCGGAGTAGGTATTAAACTCCATGGAGGGGAAATAAACACTTTGAGGTTCGCCAGTGACATTGTAATTCTGTCAGAGACAGCAAAGGACTTGGAAGAGCAGTTGAAGGGAATGGATAGTGTCTTGATAGGAGGATATAAGATGAACATTAAGAAAAGCAAAACGAGGATAATGGAATGTAGTCGAATTAAGTCAGATGATGCTGAGGGAATTAGATTAGAAAATGAGTCACTTAAAGTAGTAAAGGAGTTTTGCTATTTGGGGATCAAAATAACTGATGGTGGTCGAAGTAGAGAGGATATCAAATGTAGACTGGCAATGGCAAGGAAAGCATTTCTGAAGAAGAGAAATTTGTTAACATCGAGTATAGATTTAAGTGTCAGGAAGTGTTTTCTGAAAGTATTTGTATGGAGTGTAGCCATGTATGGAAGTGAAACATGGACGATAACTAGTTTGGACAAGAAGAGAATAGAAGCTTTCGAAATGTGGTGCTACAGAAGAATGCTGAAGATTAGATGGGTGTATCATATAACTAATGAGGAGGTATTGAATAGGATTGGGGAGAAGAGAAGTTTGTGGCACAACTTGCCTAGAAGAAGGCATCGGTTGGTAGGACACATTCTGAGGCATCAAGGGATCACAAATTTAGGCTTGGAGGGCACCGTGGATGCAGGTTGCAGTAAGTACTGGGAGATGAGTAAGCTTGCGCAGGATAGAGTAGCATGGAGAGCTGCATCAAACCAGTCTCAGGACTGAAGACCACAACAACAACAACAACAAGGGGAAACGTAAAAATGACGATCACAAATAATTGATCAGAACGTGCCCCATAGGAATCGCATGATCGATTTACAATCGCACGTTCGATATGTATCGTTTCAACCCAGCTACTTCGATAGGCAATCTATCTAGGAAATTACCCTATTGGCGGATAATACCGTTGTCTATTCCAAAGTAGCAAAGTCAGATGGTAATTAGAATTTGCAGGACGACCTGCAAAGAATTGATGAATGGTGCAGGCCCTGGCAGTTGACCCTGAACGTAAATAAATGTAACATATTGCGCATACATAGGAAAAGAAATCCACTACTGTACAATTACACTATAGAGACAAACAGCTGGAGACAGCGTCTGCCGTAAAATATCTAGGCGCAACTATCCAGAGCGACCTTAAGTGGAATGATCATATAAAACAGATAGTGGTGAAAGTAGACAACAGCCTCAGATTCATCGGAAGAATCTTAAGGAAATGTAACTCATCCATGAAAGATGTGGCTTATAAGGCGCTTGTTCATCCGATTCTTGAGTATTGTTCATCTATCTGGAATCCCTGTCAGCTAGGACCGACAGAGGAGATAGAGAATATCCAACCAAGAGCAGCGCGTTTCGTCACGACATCGTTTAGCTGGCAAGAGAGCGTTACGGAGATACTAAATAAACTCACATTGAAATTTAGGGACAGCACTATTCAGGAGGAGTCTGACAACTTATTACTTCCCCCCACATACATCTCGCGTATTGACCACGAGGGAATTCGAGAAATTAGAGTCAAGACAGAGGCTTACCGACAATCATTCTTCCCACGCACTATTCGCGAGTGGAACTGGATTGGAGGGACCAGATAGTGGTGCCGAAAGTAGCCTCCGCCACACACCATTAGGTGGGTTGCGGAGTATGATGTAGATGTTGATGTAGATGAACTGTTAGAAACCTGCGTCATACTTGTGCGTTGAAAGTTTTAACAGGGGAATCCGAATTTTTTATTTAAAGACCGCTGGAGTCGAAGCTAATCTTAGTCCGTGAAGAGTGGGCACTGTGGGATTTCGATCCCGAGAAAAACACACCCACACGCAGTATACACTGTCAAAAATGAACACATGAAACTTTTACGCAACCTGCTAACAAATAGTTTACATTTATTGCACATACTACCAGGATTGACTAAACGCATCCCAGAAAACTATTGCACCACTTGTGTGGCAGGAAACGTAGAAGGCAGTCAGTGCCATCAACAGAATGTTTAGAAGTTGCGATCATTATCTAGTGAAGCAATAGATTATGAACGTAAAACCAACCAGAAACATACTATGGCGCGGCGACATTAAAGACGCACGCACGCTGCTAATTTGCTGTCTATTCCAAGCCACTGACAACCAAAGAAAAACCATTTCAGTTACCGTAGGGATTTTGACTATCGGTGATTGTGAAGGAAATGACTGTCGCAGAAACTGCAAAACACGAGAAACTGCGGGCAGTTCATATATGCTGACTTGTCTAATAAAAACAGAAGAACCATAACATCCTCGAAGAACGCAAACATCACACATTTTCCCAACTCCCTATGAGCACATCGCTGCTGATCACGATTCAGTTACAGAAGTTGAGTATCTCTTACCTTTTCGCCGAAAAACATTCTGCTGGTCACTGGAAACCCAGAATAACAGCTTCTCTTGTAGAACTCCTGTATAGAATACTTGAAGCTTTAGATTCGCCTCGTATGTAACTGTCTAAGACAGAGCAAACAACCCAAGTGTTGCGAAGGCACAGCTGCTCGTATACATACGCCGTTCAAAGAACAATTATTCGTCGCGGGAAAACTCTCAGAGGGTAAATAATACGTGGCGGGAAAACAATCTCGTAGCGAACGCGACTGAAAGTTGCGGGTCAGGCGTACAGAATTTTGACATAAACTAAAAATAAGATTTCTTAACTGAAGTAATGTATTGTTTTGTAAATAGCAACGTCGATTGCCTTAGCCCTCTGTCAAACTGTATCTTTACAGAAATAATCATCCAAATTTTTCCAGCCAATGATATGACACTATTTATAAAGGTCAAAGGTTCGACATTCGAACTTGTGGGACTCAGCGCTGCAGCCTGAAGTTTTTCGCAGACAATTTGTCATACAGATAGCTAAACATGCTGGCAAAAGAATCGTGAATATTACTTTTTCTTTCTTCGTTACAGATCTGCGTATTAAGGAAATAAACTTCTGTTTGTTTATTCGCATAAAAATCAATATTTACACGTGGTTCGTGTGGATCTGGAACATTCATGATTTATTCCTATTGGGCTTGTGGTTTTTAAAAGTAGTCTCACAAGGGTTTTTATCAGGAATTAGAAAATGTGTCAAAGACAAAAGAGAACACTCAGCAGTCCACATAATTCATAATCGACATTTGTTTACCCAGTGGGACCTCAATAAGTTTAAATAACGCGGGGAACGTCTTACTAAGGACTCACATTAATGTCTTGTCTACAATGTTCAGAGTATGTGCTGTGTTGTAGTCAGCCAAAATCAACGAGAACGAGAAATATCCCACCTCTACGGAAAACTGTGTTTATACAAGGTCCGATCAAAAAGGTTAGATTTGAAGGCGTTACTGCAGCGCATATGCAACGTAGCCGCAACTCGGATGCGGGTATACAGGGTGTTACAAAAAGGTACGCCCAAACTTTAAGAAAACATTCCTCACACACTAAGAAAGAAAGTACGTTATGTAGACACATGTCCGGAAACGCTTAATTTCCATGTTAGAGCTCATTTTATTACTTCTCTTCAAATCAGATTAATCATGGAATGGAAACACACAGCTACAGAACGTACCAGCCTGACCTCAAACACTTTGTTACAGTAAATGTTCAAAATGTCCTCCGTTAGCGACGGTACATGAATCCACCCTCCGTCGCATGGAATCCCTGATGCGCTGATGCAGCCCTGAAGAATGGCGTATTGTATCACAGCCGTCCACAATACGAGCACGAAGAGTCTCTACATTTGGTACCGGGGTTGCGTAGACAAGAGCTTTCAAATGCCCCCATAAATGAAAGTCAAGAGTGTTGAGGTCAGGAGAGCGTGGAGGCCACGGAATTGGTCCGCCTCTACTAATCCATCGTTCACCGAATCTGTTGTTGAGAAGCGTACGAACACTTCGACTGAAATGTGCAGGAGCTCCATCGTGCATGAACCACGTGTTGTGTCGTACTTGTAAAGGCACATGTTCTAGCAGCACAGGTAGAGTATCCCGCATGAAATCATGATAACGTGCTCAATTGAGCGTAGGTGGAAGAACGTGGGGCCCAATCAAGACATCACCAACAATGCCTGCCCAAACGTTCACTGAAAATCTGTGTTGATGACGTGATTGTACAATTGCTTGCGAATTCTCGTCAGCCCACACATGTTGATTGTGAAAATTTACAATTTGATCACGTTGGAATGAAGCCTCATCCGTAAAGAGAACATTTGCACTGAAATGAGGATTGACACATTGTTGGATGAACCATTCGCAGAAGTATACCCGTGGAGGCCAATCAGCTGCTGATAGTGCCTGCACACGCTGTACATGGTACGGAAACAACTGGTTCTCCCGTAGCACTCTCCATACAGTGACGTGGTCAACGTTACCTTGTACAGCAGCAACTTCTCTGACGCTGACATTAGGTGTTATATCCTAGCCAGTAATGCCACCCGAGCCCGCTGCCAAAAGGTCGGCAGCATCAAAGTCCGGACGCCATCCGCATAAGCAGCGCCAGCGAGACAGGAAATTGCCGCAAGTCTGCGCGCGCCACCGCTGGCTTCTGGCTTCTTAAGCGCTGGAGTCGCGAGCGCTAGGACAGTTCTGTATTCGCCGCTCAGTTGTATACTCGCCACCGAATTGTGTACTTGCTAGTCAGTTGTGTGTTCATCGCAGCAGAGTTGTTGTTTGTCGTCAGCCGACGCTGACCCAGCCGCTCCGACTCGAACTAGACAGATTTCTGTAGACACGGAGTTCACTACTGTGTTTCTGTATCTTCGTTAATAAAGATAAGTACCGACTTTTATTTAATCAGAGTGTTTGGGTTTTCATCTTTCTGTTCACTGATCCAGCGGACCGGTCGGCCCGCTATTAAAAGTGTGGCGGTGACTTCGTAAGCCGTTTCTACAGCGAATTGTTTGTCGCTACGAACGCCGCCACAAAACTGGCGACGAGGACTTCCGAACTCGTGTGCAGGGCTGGTTCAACTTCTTTCTGGTTATACTAATTATAGCGATAAAATTTTGGGGGCTGGTTTAATTTGTGTTCACTATGTCTGCCGAATTACAACAGTTGATCTTGTTACAGAGTCAGCAAATACAAAGTCTGGTGGAAGCAATCGCCAAACAAGCGGCTAATCCTCCAACACAAAAGGAACAAGCACAGGCAGCACCACCTTTCCGTGCTTTTGATGCATCAAGAGAAGAATGGCGAGAATATTTCGCGCAGTTGCAGGCGCACATGACAGTCTACAAAATCACAGGTACTGAGCGGCAGCTTTATTTAATTTCCACTGCAGGCGTGGAAGTCTATCGACTACTTTGTCAGTTGCTCCCGGAATCCCAGCCAGAAGCTTTAGACTATAACGTTGTTGTTAACAAGCTTGCTGAGTATTTCGAGTCGCGAGTTCATGTGGCAGCAGCCAGATTCAAGTTCTTCAGATTAAAGAAACTGCCACATCAATCTAATAAACAGTGGTTAACAGATTTACGGGGCCTAACCCGTCAGTGCCGATTTAATTGTGTGTGTGGAGCTCCCTACAGTGATGTCATGTTACGAGACGCTATTACTCAAAACATTGCAGATTCTCGTATTCGTTGCCTGACCCGTCATTAGAGACTGTGATGAACATCATTGAAGCCCAAGATATTGACTATGCTGAGTGTGAGTTAGATCAGCCATGTATTTCTCAAATTGCCTGTGCTAAGCAAGTTATGTCACGCCCGCGGCCCCACGGGCAGAGTCAGACTATAAACACTAGCCGGCCGCGTCATGTCAAACACATTCGTCAGCCGCGTGTGCAAAATGATAGAGTTAAGTCTTGCCCTAAGTGTGTTCTTGCTCATCCTCGTGAACGTTGCCCGTTAAGAAACGCGGTTTGTCACTTTTGTCAAAGGAAAGGACACATCCAGACTGTTTGTTTGCGTAAACGCAAGAACAATTCTAGTGCTGCCCAGCCCATGGATATTCATGTTCTTCAAAGCCAGCCCGCCCAGAAGATCGCGTTTAAAGACTCTTCCACGGTTCGTGTGGGTAATAATCTTGTTCGCAATAAGCCACCCACCCAGCCCTCTGCTATGCGACCCAAGCGTAATTCAAACGCTGTAAAAAGTAATGTACAGACTGCAAGTGAAGCGGGAGTTGTTGTTCCACCCGCCCAACCCACGAGTTGTCGTAAGCAGCGAACACGCGCTAAACGCGCTGATTTTGTGTCTTCCGCCTCCACTGCACCGATCCAGAGACAGTGTAATAAACTATTTGTGAAGCTACGCATCCAGGATAAGACCTTCAATTTTCAATTAGACACTGGTGCGTCTGTGACTCTCATAAATAGTGCTACGTATGCGGCTATCGGCCGCCCTAAACTTTCAGCGGCAAAACATTCTTTGGCTACTTATAGTGGAGAACAAATTCCTGTGTTAGGTGTATGTAGCGTGCCAGCCACATTCCGTGGCAATACAAAAACAGTTTCATTCACAGTGCTCCGCGCTACAGACAGTGTAAACATTTTCGTATTTGACTTTTTGGCCTGTCTATCCAAGACAATGTGTTGCAAATTAATTCTGTTGTTGTTCCTCAAGACAGCATAACCGATTTGTGTAAACGATACAGTGACATATTTAAGGACGAACTAGGTTGTGCTGCGAACTTTGCCGCTCATATTACGTTAAAAGATAATGCTCAGCCTCGATTTTGTCGTGCTCGACCAGTGCCTCACGCCCTCCGGGCACCTGTAGCAGATGAACTTCGTCGTTGGCAAAACAACGGTGTTATTCAACCCGTTTCAGCGAGCCAGTGGGCTTCTCCCTTAGTTATTATAAAGAAACCGTCTGGCAAGTTACGTTTGTGTGCTGATTTTAAGTCGACAGTTAATCCTCAGACTGTCATTGATTCTTTTCCTTTGCCTAGACCGGACGAGCTGATGGATAAGTTAGGGGAAGCTCGTTTCTTTTCCAAAATTGATCTCCGTGAAGCATATTTGCAATTGCCCCTCGACGAGCAATCACAACAGTATTTTGTCATAAACACGTCGTTGGGGTTGTTCCGTTTTCTGCGTTTGCCTTTTGGTTGTGCGTCAGCTTCAGCTGTTTTTCAGCGTTTTTTGTCACAACTTCTGGCTAATGTGCCATCGTGTTGCAACTATTTAGACGATATTGTTGTGTCCGGTCGGACGCCTGCTGAACATTTCCGTAATTTGGAGTGTTTGTTTACAGTGTTGTCTCAGGCAGGCCTACGTTGCAACATCGATAAATGTTCATTTTTCCTTACGGAGTTGGAGTATCTGGGACATGTTATTAATGCTCAAGGCATTCATCCCTCCCAGTCACATTTAGCAGCTATTCGTGATTTGCCCGCCCCTCGCAATCTGCAGGAATTGCAAGCAGTTCTTGGCAAATTGACATATTATATTAGGTTTATACCTAATGCATCACAGATTGCTGCACCGTTCCATCGTCTCCGCCGTAAGAATGTTCCGTTTGTGTGGTCAGCTGATTGCCAATCAGCCTTTCAGCAGCTTAAAGAGGCTTTATTGAACGATCATTGTCTGGTCCATTACGACCCTAACAAGCCTCTGGTGTTAGCTTGTGATGCCTCTTCTTTTGGCCTCGGTGCTGTGTTGTCTCACCGAGTCGGTAACACCGAACGTCCTATTGCGTTCGCATCTAAATTGCTAAACAAAGCTCAGTGTAATTATAGCCAATTGGACAAGGAAGCGTTGGCTATTGTGTTCGGTGTCACAAAATTCCATCACTACCTCTATGGTAGACCATTCTACTTAGTAACAGATCACAAGCCCCTGACGTCACTGTTTCATCCGTCTAAACCAGTTCCTCAGCGGACAGCTCAGAGACTACAACGTTGGGCTCTTTTGTTATCACAATACCAGTATGAGATACTGTATCGCCCTACAGCTCAGCATGCAAACGCTGACGCGCTTTCTAGATTGCCGATTGCTGCGGATGATGTCTTCGATTCCTCTGACGACTCTTGCCATCAGATTGACGCCGATGAGTATCAATCCCTCCGGGATTTTCCGATTGATTATCGTCAGGTGGCACGTGAGACAGCTACGGATCCTCATCTGAGTTTACTATTACGTTTTGTTCAACGTGGTTGGCCGTCCAAGGCAAAGGACATATCGGATCCTGTGGTTCGTCGCTATTATCCGCAACGTCATCTGTTGTCTGTTTCGCACGGAGTTTTGCTGTTACGCACCGAGAATGACCAGCTTCGTGTAGTGGTTCCCCAAGTGCTCCAATCCAAGGTCCTCGACTTGTTGCATCAAGGTCATTGGGGAGTGGTTCGCACCAAGCAGCTTGCCCGCCGTCATTGTACATGGATCGGCATTGATAAGCAGATTACGCAGATGTCTACAGATTGTTCGACGTGTGCCGAACACCAAGCTGCTCCGCCTCAACGCTATTTTGAGTGGGCACGCCCTGCCGGTCCCTGGCAGCGAGTACATATTGATTTCGCTGGTCCATATTGGAATTCTCGTTGGCTCATCGTGATAGATGCATTTAGTAATTTTCCGTTTGTTGTGCCCATGCAGTCTACAACGTCTGCACAAACTATACAGGCGTTGACTTCAATTTTTTGTATTGAGGGTCTTCCAGAAGTTTTAGTGTCTGACAATGGTCCACAATTTACCTCTGCTGAATTTGAAAGTTTTTGTTCTGCCAATGGCATTCGCCATGTTCTTACTCCGCCGTTCCACCCTCAATCGAATGGTGCAGCGGAACGTTTTGTACGCACATTCAAGGATCATATGGACCGCCTTCGTGCTACGCACTCTCGTCAGCAGGCCCTCATCACGTTCCTGTCGTCGTACCGGACCACGCCACGCGACGGCCCTTCGCCTGCGGAGCTTCTCCACGGCCGTCGTCATCGCACCCTACTACGGTTGTTGCACCCCCCGGATCGACCCGCCGCTTCTGAGCATCGCACGCGTTTTCAGCGCAACGACGCCGTTTTTTTCAGAGTTTATCACGGTCGCCGTCGTTGGGAACGTGGTACCGTGATAAGTGTCCAGGGTCGCGGTTTTTATACTGTTCAAGGTGCTACTGGGGTGCACAGGAGGCATCAGAACCAGTTGCGCCGCGCTGGCCGCCCGGATTCTGGCGCTCGTTCTTTGTCCACAGATTTGGTCCGCGGCGGGTTCCAGCCGCGCCTTCCGACTTCGCTGCCGCCCCCAGGGCAGCTGCAGCAGCCGTCGCCGTTACCACGCCGACAGCCCGTCCCGTTGATGCCTCCCGCGCAGCTTCATCCGGGAGCGCCCCAGGTGGTCGCTCCGGCGCCTGCGGTCCCTCTTCAGTCGCCACCGCCTTCGGAGCTGATGGACGTCGACCCCTCATCCGGGCCGCCTTCCCAAGCGGTGGCTGTGCAGCCTGTCCTGCAGCCGCTTTCCTTGGGCACCCCCAAGGAGTCTGACACCGCAGCGCCTTGTCCGGCGCTCACTCAGCAGCCGTCGACGCAGCGTCAGGAGCCGCTGCCTCTCTTCGTGGGTCCCGACGCCCCGTCGCGTCCAGTACCAGAAGCTGCGCCCGTGGTCACAGGCGTGCACCCTGACCTAGGTTTTCAGTCGGTGTTTCCCGAGGCCCCGCGCAGCCAATGCTGGGGTGTGGACCGGGGACTGCCACCGACAACAGTCTCCGCCCCGGTCTCTTCTGCTACGCCTGCGGCCAGACCCCTCCCCCGCCGTCGACGCTCGCCACGTCATTACTCAACGACGGTGCGGCGATTTGGGGGGGGGGGGGGGAGGAGTGTTATATCCTAGCCAGTAATGCCACCCGAGCCCGCTGCCAAAAGGTTGGCAGCATCAAAGTCCGGACGCCGTCCGCATAAGCAGCGCCAGCGAGACAGGAAATCGCCGCAAGTCTGCGCGCGCCACCGCCGGCTTCTCGTTTCTTAAGCGCTGGAGTCGCGAGCGCTAGGACAGTTCAGTATTCGCCGCTCAGTTGTATACTCGCCACCGAATTGTGTACTTGCTAGTCGGTTGTGTGTTCATCGCAGCAGAGTTGTTGTTTGTCGTCAGCCGACGCTGACCTAGCCGCTCCGACTCGAACTAGACAGATTGCTGTAGACACGGAGTTCACTACTGTGTTTCTGTATCTTCGTTAATAAAGATAAGTACTGACTTTTATTTAATCAGATTGTTTGGGTTTTCATCTTTCTGTTCACTGTTCCAGCGGACCGGTCGGCCCGCTATTAAAAGTGTGGCGGTGACTTCGTAAGCCGTTTCTACAGCGAATTGCTTGTCGCTACGAACGCCGCCACAAAACAAATTACTTAACTTGGTTCTGGATGCTATTTACAATTGACAGTCTGAAGTTCCTTTGGTATTGGTACGTTAATCTTATTCTCAGATATATCTCTGATACTTGACAAAAGTGTCTTCATGGCTATGTACAGGAATATGGTAATCTTATTAGGGGCAGACTAAAACTTGACTATAGACTGGTACAGACAAATGTAGAACTAGTACAGACTGTTACAGACTAATGCTGACTGGTACAGACTGATGCAGACAAATGCAGACTGACTAATTGGAGGTCTGTACACAATCATGTCCACCTTTATTATCTCATTTTGTTCGTTATTATTTGAGGCAATTGTTCGGGGCATATGTCCCATGACACCCATTGTCGATGCATTCACTCAGTTATTTTTATTACCCAGGGCAGCTAACCCTCTAACCAAACACGCTGAGCTACCGTGCCGACTTAACCACGACACGATTGCTCGTCCACGTCCTTTGTGTTGCACTTGTTAAGCTTGGACCATTTGTTGTGTCTGGCCACTCGTCTGATCTAGGATGCCCAGGTAGTTGTTTTCTCGGATCGCTAGACAACAATTCAAGCAAATCGTATTAATGGAGTTTAATACAGTAAGCTCAAATAATAAAAGGGTGTCCACAATAAGACTCCAACATATGAACTCACAAAATCTGACAGGAAACACAATTTATTGACGAACAAATACAGGGAAATCATACAGCAGCTCATCAAGTTATCATACACAGGTGGACGGTTCAGTGCACTTGAACATGGGCGCCACGGGTAGCGCGAAGAATATCAAGTCTATAATCGATTTCGCCGGCCGGAGTGGCCGTGCGGTTCTAGGCGCTTCAGTTTGGAACCACGTGACCGCTACGGTCGCAGGTTCGAATCCTGCCTCGGGCATGGATGTGTGTGATGTCCTTAGGTTAGAGAGGTTTAATTAGTTTTAAGTTCTAGGCGACTGATGACCTCAGAAGTTAAGTCGCAAAGTGCTCAGAGCCTTTTGAACGATTTTGATCCCAGGCTTACCACCACCTTGCTCTTTCGCAACACTCCCAGTAGTCAAAATCTGATCACACCACTGCTTTATAGTCTTGAACGACGGGGGCGCTTTGTTGTAAACTCGACGAAAGTTTCTTTGCATTTGGGTCGCCGATTTTGTCTCTGCATACCAGTAGACGACTTCTGCACGCTCCTTCATATCCTCCATTTTGCTACAACAGTTGATTGCAGCTCCACTAGGCCTATCAAATTTGCACACCACAAACTTGCTGAGTTGCTCTGTCTGCCCCTTCAGGATTGCCAGGTCCACCATCTGAAATGAGAAACATATAGGATATTTATATGTTGGAATCTCATTGTGGACTCGCTGTACTTAACTTTGCGTATTCACAAAGGTGTGTCGCAAGCAAATGGCGTCATGCAAATAATCAATGTCCTTTGGTATATACAGGGTGTTACAAAAAGGTACGGCCAAACTTTCAGGAAACATTCCTCACACACAAAGAAAGAAAATATGTTTGTGGACATGTGTCTGGAAACGCTTACTTTCCATGTTAGAGCTCATTTTATTACTTCTCTTCAAATCACATTAATCATGGAATGGAAACACACAGCAACAGAACGTGCCAGTATGACTTCAAACTCTTTCTTACAGGAAATGTTCACTATGTCCTTCGTTAGCGACGATACATGCATCCACCCTCCGTCGCATGGAATCCCTGATGCGCTGATGCAGCCCTGGAGAATGGCGTATTGTATCACAGCCGTCCACAATACCAGCACGAAGAGTCTCTACATTTAGTACCGGGGTTGCGTAGACGAGAGCTTTTAAATGCCCCCATAAATGAAAGTCCAGAGGGTTGAGGTCAGGAGAGCGTGGAGGCCATGGAATTGGTCCGCCTCTGCCAATCCATCGGTCACCGAATCTGTTCTTGAGAAGTGTACGAACACTTCGACTGAAATGTGCAGGAGCTCCATCGTACATGAACCACATGTTGTGTCGTACTTGTAAAGGCACATGTTCTAGCAGCACAGGTAGAGTATCCCGTATGAAATCATGATAACGTGCTCCATTGAGCGTAGGTGGTAGAATATGGGGCCAAATCAAGATATCACCAACAATGCCTGCCCAAACGTTCACAGAAAATCTGTGTTGATGACGTGATTGCACAATTGCGTGCTGATTCTCGTCAACCCACACATGTTGATTGTGAAAATTTACAGTTTGATCACGTTAGAATGAAGCCTTATCTTAAAGAGAACATATGCCCTGAAATGAGGATTGACACATTGTCGGATGAACCATTCGCAGAAGTGTACCCGTGGAGGCCAATCAGCTGCTGATAGTGCCTGCACACGGTGTACATGGTACAGAAACAACTGGTTCTCCCGTAGCACTCTCCATACAGTGACGTGGTCAACGTTACCTTGTACAGCAGCAATTTCTCTGACGCTGACATTACGGTTATCGTCAACTGCAGGTGTCCTCGTCGTTCTGGGTCTTCCCCAGTCGCGAGTCATAGGCTGGAATGTTTCGTGCTCCCTAAGACGCTGATCAATTGCTTCGAACGTCTTCCTGTCGGGACACCTTCGTTCTGGAAATCTGTCTCGATACAAACGTACTGCGCCACGGCTATTGCCCCGTGCTAATCCATACACCAAATGGGCATCTGCCAACTCCGCATTTGTAAATTTTGCACCGACTGCAAAACCAAGTTCGTGATGAACACTAACCTGTTGATGCTACGTACTGATGTGCTTGATGCTAGTACTGTAGAGCAGTGAGTCGCATGTCAACACAAGCACCGAAGTCAACATTACCTTCCTTCAATTGGGCCAACTGGCGGTGAATCGAGGAAGTACAGTACATACTGACGAAACTAAAATGAGCTGTAACATGGAAATTAAGTGCTTCCGGACACATGTCCACGTAACATCTTTTCTTTATTTGTGTGTGAGGAATGTTTCCTGAAAGTTTGGCCGTACCTTTTTGTAACACCCTGTACAATTTCAATGCAAGCAAAAACAATACAGTTCATAAGTCACTGCTGTAGCGTTTGTTATCGCGGCTCGTCTTCCACTCCGCTGTGGCTAGGCGGCGCGGCGCTTACATTCTCTCCGTACAGAGGCCGCTGCTGTCTCGGTGTCGTCCCAGAGATGTGTTCCTCAGCACGCTATTGGCTGACGTCCTCTCACGGCCATCTCTGCTCCTCCGTAATTTGTCGTTACACTGGAACACCATCCACTGTTTCATTATTGCTTCTTGTTTTTTCACAGTACAGTACATTTTCTTCCTGTTTTCATGCTTCATCTGTGTTCAGTTTCTGATGAGCTGTCCACTGGGGGTTGTGATGGGGAGTTTCCCCTGTTAAGTACCTACTTTGACATAGGTATGACGTCATTGGTATAAGCCGACAGGTGGACACGGAAACGTGGATTTATCCTTTGTTTTCGACAGAACTCTAATTTGTCTGTTAAAACATAGATTCCTAATTCATGGAACGAAATGCCTTTCGAAATGGTTTTTTTCTGCTTATGTATCGAAAAATATCGCGTTTGTGCCACTCCAGTTAGTATCCTTAATACCAGTACAGTGCAGCCACATTTCCTTGGTTTCTGGTAGCGATCGCTTGAAGACGAGCTGCCGATATGTGATTCATTTCGCATTCAGACTGTGCGCCATAGGTCACATTCCATAGTCGGCATTGCTTAATGATGTATTTCATTTCGGTTATACGTAATTTATAACAGTGAGCATCACTTACACGTGACCTCTCACGCTCTTAATCTAACACAACAAGATGTTTCCTCAGCGATGAGTCGATTAAGCGTCCCACACACGAGAGATACATCACCGGCAATGTTGTGAGCAATACAGCCTGCAATCGGCCACACAACACGCTTTACCTAGCAATTTCAACGAGTATTTCCAACGCCACTCTGTCAGGAAGTCCTCTTATCTAAATTTATCTGCCATGCTTAGCAAAACTCAGTATGTCGATTAATTCTGGAAAACAAAGCGCAGAAATCTGTTAAAACTGTTTTGGAATGTTTTAGGTTGGAAACCGCAAAATATCAACTACGATGTTGTCCAAATTTCAACTGTCTCCTCTTCAACTTTTTCCTGGCCAGTATCCAGTACCTCCATATTCTTCGAATCTCAAAACATGCTACTGCTTTTTGTGGGGTTATATTAAAGACAAGGTGTACAGCAATAACTCCAAAACCACAGCCACTCAGCAGGTCATCGACAGCATCGATGTTCTGACACTTCAGCGGGTCATGCAGAATTTTCGCTATTCGTCTGCGCCATACCATCGCCAATCATGGCAGGCATATCGAACATGTCATAGCGTAAATCATTTTACATGTTGAATAAAGTTTGTGCAAGCTGTAGTTTGCAACTAATTTACGTTTTCTTTTGATATAGTTCAATAATTGTCACCCCATTCATCTACATTTATACTCTGCAAACCACGGTGAAGTTCATGGCGGAGGCTATGTCCCATTGTACCAGTTATTAGGGTTTACTCCTGTTCCGTTTACGTATGGAGTGCGGGAAGAATGATTGTTTAAATGCGTCTGTGTCTGCAGTAATTACTCTAATCTTATGTTCCCGACTCCTTTGTCAGCGAAGCGTAGAGAACTGTAGTTTATTCTTAGAGTCATCACAGTAAACCACTGAAAAACTGCTTTTAATAAACATTTTAAATATAAGAATGCACTTGTTTAAAAACACAATTTTTTAATTCAGTAATAATCTTCTAGGATTTGGCGCAAATTTCTCAGTTACTTTCTTCTCTAACATGTCGCAGTTTTCTTTTACATAATTGTGGTGTACACTGATCAGGCACAATCCTGTGAGCCTTTCTTTCTCCTCCCACAGTGCTTCTAAGCCACGTCTTCACTCTTCGAATTGTGCTGAAGGATCGTTCCACAGTCGCTATTGTGCATGAAGTAGTGCTCAAAGTTTTTTGTGCTTTTTTCATGATAGGGAAAAAAATATTGGTCTCGTTAAACAGGTCAACGACTTCCATATCCTTTAATTTTGCTTCAGTTATATTCTTTTTCTTCCACAAATTGTACCATAGTTCCAGTTGTTCGGCAATATCAACCAATCCATAAAATGTTTTCAACAATTCTGCACTTTTAAGGAAGTCTGTTACACTAGAATTGCTCATATTCAAGAGATGTAGCTTATTTAGAGCAAAAGCTGGTGTATTTTCTGGTGAAAATCGTATATTTAATGATGACATGAATGATTCGATGTATGGTATTACCAGCGAACGTCGCCAGTATTCGTTGTCAGTTTGGGATGGTGGATTGTTTCTGAATTTTTGCTTGCAAGCAAAATGTGGAACAGTAATTTCTATTTCCAGTTCCTCTGCTACAACTAGTGCTTTTGCAAGTAATTCGCTAGTTAGCCTGTCTGCTTCCTTTCGATCATTACTGAGCACGTCAAGGATTCCTCTGATGTGTTCCCTCACCGCGATCATATCTACAGACTTAGACTGCAGGACATTAGCTACTAGTTCCTAAACTGCTGAGTATTTGGCTATTGTTTGTAAAGATAAGATGAGCACTGGTTTGGTAACGGCTGAATGCAACTGATACGCAGATTTACTTGATGCATAATTCCCCTCAGTAGACAATTTTTCTAGAGCTCTCACAACCTCTGGGAAATTTTGAGAAAATAGTCTGATGGATTTATATTTTTCAGACCATCTCGTCTCACACATTCTTGTTAAATTGGGAGCGTATTTCCGACGTGTACTCGATTCTCTAAAAACGTTTATAGTGTCTTTCACAGTGGCAACAGTATTCCTAATTCCCGGCACTGCGTCTGCATCGTTCACCACAAGGTTGAGTTTGTGGCTTGAGCAATGGACGTATGATGCTCGATAATATTTCCTTATTAAAATGGCTTGTACACCATCACTTGCACTAAATGTCTCGCCATCTATTGCTTGTCATAACCTGCACGTCAACTGCTATTAATCTACAGTTAGCGTCAGCTGTAACGAAAAAATTAATAGCTTAGAAGGAGAAAAGCATTTTACATTTAAATATGGTAGGAGAAATGATGTTGTTCGTTAGAAACTTCACATAGTCATAATCCCTTACTGTCTATTAGTGAATACGCTGTTCCTTGGCGACGTAACATGCCTGCGAATAGCAGAGCGGATTGCTTATCGCTAAATTTATTATTTATATAAACTTCCCTCTAGACAGTAACGTGCGGAAGACGAAACAATTACTCCTGGATCTGCGCGAACGAGTTCGAATATCTTCTAGGGGGGAGCAGCTGCCCCCCCCCCCTTCCCATCGCTGGGTACGCTTATGATCACACCAGTCCCTTGCCTACATGTCGGTGCTTATATACCCGCATCGGAGTTGCGCTACGTTGCATATGTTCTGCAGTAACGCCTTCAAACGTAACCTTTTTGATCGGACTTTTGTATAAACACTGTTTTCCGTAGAGGTGGGATATTTCTCGTTCTCGTTGATGTTGGCTAACTACAACACAGCACATACTCTGAACATTGTAGACAAGAAATTAACGTGAGCCCTCAGTAAGACGCTCACTACGTTATCATTTAAACTTATTGAGGTCCCACTGGGCAAACAAATGCCGATTATGAATGATGTGGACTGCTAAGTGTTCTATTTGTTTTTTTACACATTTCCTAGTTCCGGATGAAAACCCCTTGTCGTGAGACTACTTTTAAAAACCATATATCCAATAGGAATAAATCACGAATGTTCCAGATCTACACGAATCACGTGTAAATATTGATTTTTATGCGAATAAACAAACAGAAGTTTACTTCTTTAATACGCAGATCTGTAACGAGAAAGAAAAAGTAATATTCACGATTCTTTTGTCAGCTGTCTGTATGACAAACTGTCGGCGAAAAACTTCAGGCTACAGCGCTGAGTGCCGCAAGTTCAAATGTCGAATCTTTGATCTTTATAAATAGTGTCATATCACTGGCTGGAAAAATTTACGGGGATTATTTCTGTAAAGATACAGGTGACAGAGAGCTAGGGCAATCGACGTTGCTATTTACAAAACAATACATTACTTCAGTTAATAAATTTTGTTTTTAGTTTATGTGAGAATTCTGTACGACTGATGCGCAACTTTCAGTCGCGTCCGCTACGAGATTGTTTTTCCCGCCACGTATTATTTACTCTCGGAGCATTTTCCCGCGACGAATAATTGTTCTTTGAACCGCGTATGTATACGAGCAGCTGTGCCTTCGCGACACTTGTGTTGTTTGCTCTATCTTCGACAGTTACATACGAGGCGAATCTGAAGCTTCAAGTATTCTATACAAGAGTTCTACAAGAGAAGCTTTTATTTTGGGTTTCCAGCGACCAGCAGAATGTTTTTCGGCGAAAACGTAAGAGATACTCAACTTTCGTGATCACTAGCGATGTGCTCATAGGTAGTTGGGAAAATGTGTGATGTTTGCGTTCTTTGAGGATGCTCGCAGTTTCTGCAGCTTATGCGACATTCATATCCTTCACAATCACCCATAGGTAAAATACCTACGGTACTGAAATGCTGTTTCTTTCGGTTTTCAGTGGCTTGGAAATTCTGTTAATGGTGCTAACTGCCTAGTACCTTTAGTACCGCTAAACTGGTGCAATAGTTCCATGAAGCGTTTTCTCTAGGATGCGTTTAGTCAGTCCTGGCACTATGTGCAATAAATGCAAATTATTCGTTAGCAGGTTGCGTAAGAGTTTCATGTGTTTATTTTTGACAGCGTATACGAGCGCGCAAGCTCGCACGTGCGAACACGTACACACGCTCGCATGTGTGTGTGTGTGTGTGTGTGTGTGTGTGTGTGTGTGTGTGTGTGTGTGTGTTGTATTTCTCAATATTAATTTTGCTCCCTCACCCCCGATCCCTTTTCAGGATGTAAGATTACTTTCGACTCCAATTAAAAAAAAATAATTCTGATTCCTCTGTTGCAAGTTTGAACTCACAAATATAACGCAGGTTTCCATCAGTTAC
Organism: Schistocerca piceifrons; assembly: GCF_021461385.2. Lineage (NCBI taxonomy): Eukaryota > Metazoa > Arthropoda > Insecta > Orthoptera > Acrididae > Schistocerca > Schistocerca piceifrons. The sequence goes on along the minus strand of NC_060147.1, from coordinate 19,865,565 downwards.
GTAGTTTCACGCCATAATATAATAAATAGTAGTTGCCTTATGTTTGGCGACCCTTTCTGAGACTCTATATGTTAATGTGTGGTTGCAATTGTGTGGTTGTAGATTATATCGTGAAAATTATTGGCCTACAAATTCTGCCTGCTCTGCCTGCTGTTTAGTCATTTTGATTTAGTGACCGCTTTTTCTCAGCAGTTTTTCACTGAACCATACAACCATCCCCAACAGGCATTCAGATACTCCCAGTCTCTGCTGAAATCCCAATGGAATCTTTCAATACATATACAGCACAGTTGATATCTCGGTAATAAGTGCAGATCGCTCCTCTAGCTCACAGTTACAACACAATGCAAACCGTCCCTCTGCAATATTTGTTGATCACAATCGTGATCTCTCGCGTGACCTGGTGAACCTAGAACAACTTCATCTTAATAATTCTAAGCTGCAGGTTATCAGAAAGCTTAGGTGCTCTTGTATTTACAGCAAACGTGGCAGGGCACGTGAAAAACCGGCAAGAAAATCGAAATCGCGGAGAAGAATGAGACGGCGTAAGAAGCAGCGGTCTTTCAGGTACGAATACGTAATCTTGGAAGTATAGTCGAAGAACATTCGCCGTTATCTAACTTCCTGCAATTGTAAAATCTAGTTTACTTTTCAAGGAATAATTGTTTGAAACAGGGTTGCGGCAACTGTCCCAGATGCTCAGTGGGCCCCAACCACTTTTGAGGAGACGGGTGTACGACGCCTCGGTGCGTGAACTTCGCCGCCTTCGGTGAGTGAACTTCGTTTGACACTCGAACATTTGTGTCGCGTAGGTCAATGTGAAATACCCACACTATTGTGTCTTTGTGCTACAACAGTCACCGTGGGGCGAAACGTCTCTACACCATATATGTGTATGCATTCCAAATCACAAAATTCCTGTCTTCATACGTAAACATCATATACTCGTTTTCTGCTCAACTAAGACAACCCAGAAGACTGAGTACCAGAATCTACGCAGATTTTGAGCAGTCTGTCAGAATCATTTAATATGAGTAACGCCAGGATCACTAAACACGATCATCGTTCTGCTGAGAAAGGGAAAATTTGTGACAGGAACTAATTAACCTTAAACGGCAGCATTTCAGAACGGAAGTGAGACGTATTTATCAATTTAATCCACTAATACACTACTGGCCATTAAAATTGCTACACCACGAAGATGACGTGTTACAGACACGAAATTTAACCGACAGGAAGAAGATGCAGTGACATGAAAATGATTAGCTTTACGGAGCATTCACACAAGGTTGGCGCCGGTGGCGACACATGCAACGTGCTGACATGAGGAAAGTTTCCAACCGATTTCTCATACACAAACAGCAGTTGACCGGCGTTGCCTGGTGAAACGTTGTTGTGATGCTTCGTGTAAAAACGAGAAATTCGTACCATCACGTTTCCGACTTTGATAAAGGTCGAATTGTAGCCTATCGCGACTGCGGTTTATCGTATCGTGACATTGCTGCTCGCGTTGGTCGAGATCCAATGACTGTTAGCAGAATATGAAATCGGTGGGTTCAGGAGGGTAATACGGAACGCCGTGCTGCATCCCAGCAGCAGTCGAGATGACAGGCATCTTATCCGCACGGTTGCAACGGATCGTGCAGCAACGTCTCGATGCTGAGTCAACAGATGGGGACGTTTGCAAGACAACAACCATCTGCACGAACAGTTCGACGACGTTTGCAGCAGCACGGACTATAAGCTCGGAGACCGTGGCTGCGGTTACCCTTGACGCTGCATCACACACAGGGGCGACTGCGATGGTGTATTCGACGACGAACCTGGGTGCACCAATGGCAAAACGTCATTTTTTCGGATGAATCCAGGTTCCGTTTACAGCACCATGATGGTCGCATTCGTGTTTGGCGACATTGCGGTGAACGCACATTGGAAGCGTGTATTCGTCATCGCCATTCTGGCGTATCACCCGGCGTGATGGTATGGGGTGCCATTGGTTACACGTCCCGGTCACCTCTTGTTCGCATTGACGGCACTTTCAATAGTGGACGTTACATTTCAGATGTGCTACGACCCGTGGCTCTACCCTTCATTCGATCCCTGCGAAACGCTACATTTCAGCAGGATAATGCACGACCGCATGTTGCAGGTCCTGTACGGGCCTTTCTGGATACAGAAAATGTTCGACTGCTGCCCTGGCCAGCACATTCTCCAGATCTCTCACCAAGTGAAAACGTCTGGTCAATGGTGGCCGAGCAACTGGCTCGTCACCACTACTCTTGATGAACTGTGGTATCGCGTTGAAGCTGCATGGGCAGCTGTACCTGTACACGCTATCCAAGCTCTGTTTGACTCAGTGCCCAGGCGTATCGAGGCCGTTATTACGGCCAGTGGTGGTTGTTCTGGGTACAGATTTCGCAGGATCTATGCACCCAAATTGCGTGAAAATGTAATCACATGTCAGTTGTAGTATAATATATTTGTGCAATGAATACCCGTTTATCATTTGCATTTCTTCTTAGTGTAGCAATTTTAATGGCCAGTAGTGTATAAATCAGTAATAATATTGCAACAGAATTTTTGTGGTGATCATATCTACATCAGCCAATGTCATAAACTATCATTTTCTGTTCAGTACAGCTACTCCTCTTCACTCAAGTCTGCGTAATCAATCAGTACATGACCGAAATTACAGAATTTCTGTATCACAAACTTCAAATCGCTAAACACACTGACGGAAAAAAAGTCGCAACCAAGAGGGAGTCGTGTGACATAAACGATTGTTGGTAGGCGAGTTTCTGTATCTGAAAAATGAAACGTATTCCAATTTCTTGCCAGTCGTCTAAGAGTGGCGATAATAACGCCACAGTGAGACAGCAAATTAGTTTTCCTTTAAATACGAGCTGTAACGGTCGTGAGCGTTTGTAACGTTTGAGATACTTTTACAAATAAATTCGTAAGACTTTGTCAGCATCACCAGGAAGGATTCAGGATTTACACTCATTGCAGTGGAAGTTCGAAAACATAACGAAATAATTTTTTTACGTGTGAAATTTCATCATTTTTTACACTTACTAATGGCTGCGTTTGTTGCTATAGGTACACTTTTCTTCATAAGTTAGAGAGATTCTTCGATGGATTTTCCACAGCATACATACCATACTTACAGGTGTATAAAACTCTAGAATTTATTTAATTTATGAAAAAACGAATGATCTGTTGTATTTTATACTTAATGTTTCGAAAAAACACAAATTTTGTAGTTAATTAACTCAGTTTTTACCATAGTTTTTAATACATTTGGAAAATTCTAGAGTTTCGTACACCTTTAAGTATGTTTTGTATGCTGTGCAAAATTCATCGAACCATCGCTCTTACTTATGAAGAAAAGTGTACCTATAGCATCAAATGCTGCCATTAGTAAGTGAAAAAAATGATGAAATTTCACATTTAAAAAAAATTACTTCGTTATGTTTTCGAACTTCCACTGCTACGAGTGTGAATCCTGAATCCTCCCTGGTCATTCTGACAAAATTTTATGAATTTATTTGTAAAAGTATAGACAGTGGAAATTAAAATGTCCTCTGGTGCCTCTCCTGCCCCAAGTCGGCCCGTTTTGCGTCCTACCCCCCTTAAGGCAACAAAGATGCCATTATCAACACCCCACTGAATTTCAACGAGTTCGTGTGATTGGGCTTTGAGAAGCTGGATGTTCCTTCTACGATACTGCAGAAATACTTGGCAGGAATGTAGGCACTGTACATGACTGCTAATTGCGTTGGTGACGAGAATGTAAGCCGGCCGTTGTGGCCGAGCTGTTCTAGGCGCTTCAGTCTGGAACCGCGCGACAGCTACGGTCGCGGGTTCGAATCCTGCCTCGGGCATGCATGTGTGTGATGTCCTTAGGTTAGTTAGGTTTAAGTAGTTCTAAGTTCTAGGGAGTGATGTGATGACCTCAGATGTTAAGACCCATAGTGCTCAGAGCCATTTGAACCATTTTTTTTTCTTTTCGTTTGAACGAGAATGTAAGGTCGCAAGAAGACCGTGCTCCAGTCGGTCACGTGGCACTACCGAGAACGAAGACCGTCGTGTTCAGTGTATGGTTTTGGTGCGTCATACTGCATCTGCAGCAGCAATCTGAGCAGCAGTTGGCACCTCAGTGACGCAACGAACTGTTATAAATAGGTTACTTTCAGGACAGGTCCAAGCCAGACGCGCTGTACAGTTTATTCCACTGACCCCAATCCACCGCCATTTTCAACTTCAGTGGTGTCAACCGAGAACTCATTGGAGGCCAGAGTGGAGGTATGTTGTGTTTGTCAAAGAAAGCCGGTTCTGCCTCGGTGCAAATGACGGCCGTGTGTTGGACAGAAGGGAGCCGGTTGAGGCCTGCAACCGAGCCATTTACGTGCTACACACACTGGACCTGTACCTGGGGTAATGATCTTGGGTGCGATTTCGTACGACAGCAGGAACACTTTCGTGGTTATCTCACGCACTCTTGACTACAAATCTGCATGCCAGTCTGGTGATTCGACCTGTTGTAGTGCCATTCTTGAACAGCATTGCAGGAGATGTTTTCCAACAGGATAACGCTCGCCAACATACCATTGTTGTAAACCAAGGTGGTCGTCTACATGTTGCCTTGGCCTGCTCAATCAACAGATCAGTTTCTAATGACACCATCGGACAACAACTTCAGCGTTACCTGCAAATAGCATTAACTGTCCCTGTACTGACCGACAAAGTGCAATAGGCATGGATAGAACTCTACCTCACAATCTGACATCCGGCACCTGCACAAAATACTGCATGTAAATGTGCGTTTTTGCATGCAATATTCTGGCGCATATACTGGTTGTTAATGTACTAGCATTTCACATTTGCAATGGCTCATCTCGCACTTACATTACCCCAGCTTCGGTATACCGCTCACGCTTTGTCGAACTTCGTTCGCAGTTCATTAATACGATCTTCATTGATACTGATGGCTCTAAGACCAATGACGGTGTCGGGTTTTCTTTTATTGTCGGGGCACACAGTTTCAAATACCAGCTCCGTGGCCATTGTTCGGTCTTCACAGTTGAACTATTTGCCCTCTACCAGTCTGTTCTTTACATCTGCCGGTGCCGACATTCTGCTTACGTCATCTGCTCTGATTCCCTGAGCGTCATCCAGAGCCTCAGTGATCCGTATCCGGTTCACCCTTTCGTGCAACGGATCCGACGCTCTCTTCAGCAGCTGGCGGACGACGGTTCTCCGGTTACCTTTATGTGCGTTCCTGGCCATGTCGGTATCACTGGGAACGAAGCTGCAGATGCCGCGGCGAAGGCTGCGGTCCTCCAGCCTCGGACAGCTTCTTGTTGTGTGCCTTCATCTGATTTTAGCACGGTCATTTGTCAGCGCATTTTATCGCTGTGGCGTGCCGATTGGACTACACTTACTGCAAACAAGCTTCGGGCCTCGAAACCTCTCCCCGCGGCTCGGACGACCTCTTCACGCCCTTCTCGGCGGGAGGAGGTCGTTTTGGCCCGGTTACGCATTGGACACTGCCGGTTCAGCCACCGCCATCTGTTGACGGCTGCGCCGGCGCCGTTCTGGCCGTGTGGGCAAGTGCTGACGGTCCGCCACATTTTAACGTCCTGTCCGAAGTTTAATACACTGCGCGTTGATCTTGGCCTGCCACATACTCTGAATGAAATTTTAGCGGATGACCCGGTAGCAGCTGCTCGCGTTCCTCGTTTTATCCACTTGACAAACCTGTCTAAGAACATTTGATTATGCTGTTTTCTTTTAACCCCTTGCCTGTTAATGTGCCTTTTATGGTGTTGTCCTTTTTAGCTGCTGTTTTAACATTGTGCCTCGCAGTGCATTCATAACTTAGTCTGGGCGCTAATGACCACTGTAGTTGTGCGCCCTAAAGCCACAAAAAAAACTTACATTACCATGTGAGCTTGCAAATCACTTACATATGTTATGAAGACAAATGTATTCGCGAAATTTCATTACTGCACATTAATTATTTTTTGGTGTTGCATTTTTTTTCCGGCAGTGTCTTTTCAATAGCCAGATGTACCTAAGCACTACATTGCAATACTGTTCGACACAAATTTCGAATTACATATCATGTTTATAGGAACAATAGTTCAGTGACACAAATATGATTAAGCCAGTATGGAATAAAGTCTTTTTTTGATGAATGTCATCAGTCGTTTTATGCTGCTGAAAACTGTTTCCAAAACTCCGAAAAACCACCATAAAACATCACTGTTTAGATATCTGCACCTATTAAAAAATACTGATAGCGAGGGATTCTGCTTTGTCAGACATCTTTATCCAGCAAATAGATGTCTCAGGGTTCCATCCTGAGCGTCGTCCTCTTTGCTAACACCGTTAAGGGGGGGGTAGGACGTCAAACGGGCTGACATGGAGCAGGAGAGGCACCACAGGACATTTCAATTTCCACTGTCTATACTTCTCCAAATAAATTTATAAAACTTTGTCAGCATGACCAGGAATGATTCAGGATTCACACTCTTAGCAGTGGAAGTTCTAAAACATAACGAAATAATTTTTTTTACATGTGAAATTTCATCATTTTTTTTTCACTTACTAATGGCAGCATTTGTTGCTATAGGTACACTTTTCGTCATAAGTAAGAGAGATTCTTCGATGAATTTTGCACAGCATGCAAACAATACTTAAGGTGTATGAAACTCTAGAATTTTCCAAATTTATTAAAAACTACGGTAAAAATTGAGGTAATTAACTATAAACTTTGTGTTTTTTCTAAACATGATGTTTAAAATACAACGGCTCATTCGTTTTTTCATAAATTTAATAAATACTAGAGTTTCTTACACCTGTAAGTATGGTATGTATGCTGTGGAAAATTCATCGAAGAATCTCTCTAACTTATGTACCTATAGCAACAAACGCAGCCATTAGTAAGTGTAAAAAATGATGAAATTTCACACGTAAAAAAATTATTTTGTTATGTTTTCGAACTTCCACTGCAATGAGTGTGAATCCTGAGTCCTTCCTGGTGGTGCTGACAAAGTCTTATGAATTTATTTGTAAACTGGAAATTAAAGTGTTCTGTGATGCCTCTCCTGCTCCAAGTCGGCCCGTTTGACGTCCTACCACCCTTAATCCTATATTGGCATCTCCGGCTTCCTTTTCGTTGAAAATTTTGCCATTTATTGGATTTCTCCACGGACCTGTCTCATTGAGCGGTGTCTTCAGCGCTGTCTCGATCGTCTTTACTCATGGAGCATCGACAATGGCTTTCGTTTTTCCACATACAAAACCGTTTGTATGAATTTCTGGAGGCGCAAGTGGTTTCTTCCATTATCTTTACATCTTGGGCCTGTTGATCTTCCGTTCGTTGAAACTACGAAATGAATGGGACTCATTCTCGATAGGACACTTTCTTGGTCCTCCCACATGTCTTACCTGGCAGCCCGCTGTATGCAGTCCCTCAACGTCCTTCGTGTCCTGAGTGGTATTTCCTGGGGAGCAGATTTAGCCACCCTCCCCCTTTGGACTGGTCCCTTATCTGCTCAAAACTAGATTATGGGTGTTTTGTTTATGCATCTGCAGGTCCGTCCTTCTTATGTCCTTTCAATACTGCCCACAATCGTGGAGTGCGTTTGGCCATGGTCACCTTTTACACATCTACATCTACATTTACATTCCGCAAGCCACCCAACGGTGTGTGGCGGAGGGCGCTTTACGCGCCACTGTCATTACGTCCCTTTCCCGTTCCAGTCGCGTATGGTTCGCGGGAAGAACGACTGCCGGAAAGCCACCGTGCGCCCTCCAATCTCTCTGATTTCACACTCGTGATCTCCAAGGGAGGTATAAGTAGGGGGAAGCAATATATTCGATACCTAATCCAGAAACGCACCCTCTCGAAACCTGGACAGCAAGCTACACCGCGATGCAGAGCGCCTCTCTTGCAGAGTCTGCCACTTGAGTTTGCTAAACATCTCCTTAGCGCTATCACGCTTACCAAATAACCCTGTGACGAAACGCGACGCTCTTCTTTGGATCTTCTCTATCTCCTCCGTCAACCCGATCTGGTACGGACGCCACACTGATGAGCAATACTCAAGTATAGGTCGAACTAGTGTTTTGTAAGCCACCTCCTTTGTTGATGGACTACATTTCCTAAGGACTCTCCCAATGAATCTCAGCCTGGTACCCGCCTTACCAACAATTAATTTTATATGATCATTCCACTTCAAATCGTTCCGCACGCATACTCCCAGATATTTTACAGAAGTAACTGCTACCAGTGTTTGTACCGCTATCATATAATCATAAAATAAAGAATCCTTCTTTCTATGTATTCGCAATACAACAAATTTGTATATATTAAGGGTCAGTTGCTACTCCCTGCACCAAGTGCCTATCCGCTGCAGATCTTCCTGCATTTCGCTGCAATTTTCTAATGCTGCAACTTCTCTGTGTACTACAGCATCATCCGCGAAAAGCCGCATGGAACTTCCGACACTATCTACTAGGTCATTTATATACATTGTGAAAAGCAATGGTCCCATAACACTCCCCTGTGGCACGCCAGAGGTTACTTTAACGTCTGTAGACTTCTCTCCATTGAGACCAACATGCTGTGTTCTGTTTGCTAAAAACTCTTCAATCCAGCCACACAGCTGGTCTGATATTCCGTAGGCTCTTACTTTGTTTATCAGGCGACAGTGCGTTCAAATGGTTCAAATGGCACTGAGCACTATGGGACTTAACTGCTGTGGTCATCAGTCCCCTGGAACTTAGAACTACTTAAACCTAACTAACCTAAGGACATCACACACATCCATGCCCCAGGCAGGATTCGAACCTGCGACCGTAACGGTCGCGTGGTTCCAGGCTGTAGCGCCTAGAACCGCTCGGCCACTTCGGCCGGGGCGACTGTGCGGAGCTGTATCGAACGCCTTCCAGAAGTCAAGGAAAATAGCATCTACCTGGGAGCCTGTATCTAATATTTTCTGGGTCTCATGAACAAACAAAGCGAGTTGGGTCTCACACGATCGCTGTTTCCGGAATCCATGTTGATTCCTACAGAGTAGATTCTGGGTTTCGAGAAACGACATGATACGCGAGCGAAAAACATGTTCTAAAAATCTACAACAGATCGACGTCACAGATATACGTCTATAGTTTTGCGCATCTGCTCGACGACCCTTCTTGAAGACTGGGACTACCTGTGCTCTTTTCCAATCATTTGGAACCTTCCGTTCCTCTAGAGACTTGCGGTACACGGCTGTTAGAAGGGGGGCAAGTTCTTTCGCGTACTCTGAGTAGAATCGAATTGGTATCCCGTCAGGTCCAGTAGACTTTCCTCTGTTTAGTGATTCCAGTTGCTTCTCTATTCCTTGGACACTTATTTCGATGTCAGCCAATTTTTTCGTTTGTACGAGGATTTAGGCCCTGCCCAGCCCAGTTGCGAGTCTGTGTGCTGAAGCTGCTGAACTACCACTGTCCTACCACCGTAACGTTCTCCTCAACAGATACCTGCGACATTTGTCTGCCATGCGTGGCCGCCCATCCTATGCCTCCTTCTTCGATGACTCCTTTGATCACCAGAATGGGTGAAGACTCTATAATGATAAGCGGTGTGTGCAGTTGGAGTGATACGGGACCTCTGATAGGTCCAGATACGACTCTGCAGGTGACGCATACATAAGGATCCTGCCTGATCACCTGCATCCATTCATGTCCATTGTCCATTCTGACGGACTTCGCCAATTCTAGCAGGACAATGCGACACCCCACACGCCCAGAATTGCTACAGAGTGTCTCCAGGAACACTCTTCAGACTTCAAACACTTCCGCTGGCCACCAAACTCTCCAGACATGAACATTATTAAACGTTTCTGTGATGTCTTGCAACGTGCTGTTCAGAAGAGATCTCCACCCCCTCGTACGCTTACGGATTTATGGACAGCCCTGCCGGATTCCTGATGTCAGTTTCCTCTAGCACTACTTCAGACATTAGTAGAGTCTATGCCACGTCGCGTTGCGGCACTTCTGCATTCTCGCGGGGGCCTGCACGATATTAGGCATGTGTACCAGATTCTTTCGCTCTTCAGTGTATTAGATGAGTAAGGCTGTGAGGATGTTTTTCTCGGCGGAATTGCCCCGGACACTACAGCCTATTTACGCTCCTATTATGATCGGTGTACAGTTCCTTAATTATACGGCGATAATTGTCCACACACCGTCTTGCAGTAAACAACAGCAATCGCGACGTGACGCAGTTTTCAACAATACATGGGTCTCTTCGACGTCCCGTGTCGTTTCTTAGCAACGGTTTGATTCGAGTCGAATGGCGAGCAACGTGGAGTGGTCCTGTCCACATTCAGCAGAACCTGAAGAAATCGTGAAATAGGAGCACTCGCAACGGTGACGGTCTCTGGTAAGTCATTTACCAGCATGTCATTTCCGCCTATCACTGGCAGCCATAACACGGGCGTTAAACCTATTGCACCTTTTTGCGGATGCATAACATTAATCCTCACATCACGTATGTTGAATGGGTATGAAGATCTTCAATACAGCAGTTATATTCGAGGTAATTTTATTTTGCAAATCGGTCATCCAGTCTGTTTATCACGGTTTGTTTAAAGCATCTTGTGTTGGAGAACCATTAACTTCACAAATTTTATAATTAGAGTAAGATCGGAATACTACAAATTATACACGGTCTTGCAAAGATGCACATGCCAATTGATTAATGTATTCACTCGTGTAGATAACATTCGACAGGTGTAGTACATCGTCGTGCTGCCGTGAAACACACGTTTTCCCTTGCACTGTCGTATGACATAATATGTTTTATAAGACTTTCTAACGCATTTTAGATGAATTTCAGGCATTAAGTTCTATTTTTAGTCAAATCTAGTGTCCGATTCCCGATCGAAGGACGCCATGAGTTTACGATGGGAAGGATGGAAGTGGCTGTTATTAAATTTTATCTGTGGTAGTGTCGTAACTGACGTAAACGATGCTGTTCATTACAAAAATATATCGCGATTTCTCAGGTTGTTGTTAGGCGGGAACCTAAGTTCAACGGTTAAGTTGCTGCTCGTGAATCAAGTAGCAATTGTATTTATAATTTTATTTCTCGTAAATATATAGGACTACTTTTTTCCGAATATGGCACCATTTCCGAAGGCAGGTTTGGTCAGATGCTTAAGAGGTCAGCTGAAATTTCTGCGTGTGAGACTGTCTGCAATTACCGGTACATATAATCTTGCTTCTCACAAATATATGGCTGTTGTTTTCCGAATGGGCCACGATTGCCGAAGGTGATATTAGGCAGCAATTAAGAGGACAGTTATATAGGTCAGTTCTAGTTCTTCATACCACGCTTCGTTATTATTCGTGATTTTTCATTGTTTGTTGTTATTTCTTTTAGGATTATTTATTTACTTTTTGTCTCTCTATACCGTAGGTCAAGTCTAGTTGTCGATTCCAACGTTAGTTATCTTTCTCTTTCTACCAGAAGAATAGCGAGTGATATGAAAAAGTTAAATCTTTGACGAAATAATTATCAGCCAATAAAAGTCATGAAATAAAACGGAACATCGAGTCAACAATCAGAGTGATACCATACATGGCAATTCTCAAGAATCACAGCACACACCTACAGCAACAACAGCAGCCTAGAAAGTAACACCATAACAGATATCATATAACGAACCACTGCATAATCCTACAGTGCATTCTATTAGAATTTTCATGTGTGGTAACGCTCAAATTGTCGACTTCACGTTGGTTTATTACGCCATTTTCATTAGGCGTGGGCCCCTAATCCCTTTAGGATTTACCTATATGGTACAGCTTCCTGTACTGCTACAAAAAAGCGGTAATTGAATCGACAATTAGAACTGACCTATACAGCTCACTTCTGGTTATCGATCCCAAGATTTGTTATTTTTTCGTTATTTGTGCAGTGTTTTCTCTTTTAGAAATTCTGTGTTGCTTACTCCTTTTTTCCCGCTTATGTCCTGCCTACGTTTCCCATGAGTTACTATTTCTTTCATTTAGCGGTTGTTATGTTACATTTTAGTTTGTGCCCTTTCAAAACCCACACCCCCCTAAGATTCAATACTTGTTATTAAGAACTGCCGCTGTTCAATATTACGAGTTTACTATGCGTGGTGCTGCAGTCAACTTTAAAGGTAGTCTCTGGTCCTTTCACTTACTGGCGTAAAATATGACAACAATTCAGGCACTGAGAACCAGAAGGGCCCAAAGCACCTATGCAAAGTTTAGGGAAAAACAGATATTTGTGAAAATCAAATTTGTAGGGAAACCACCAGTCTCATAGCTGTGATTTTTTTAACATCCCATATTTCCTATTAATACAATTTAATATTTATCATTCTTATTATTACACACCTCACAGGCCTTTATCTGACCACGCGAAGCATGTATGACTATTTGCTCCTCCTGTTCTTCCAGTACTTTTTCATTCGTTGGCTAAAGGCTCTCTTCCTTTCTTCGGTCCACTTTGATCTTTCGGTTTTAGGTGCTGTCTTCTCTGACATTACTTCCCAATTGTGTATTTTGTGTCTACAGACGCTTTTGTCTGTGATGTCCGCTGAATCAAACTGTGCTTCTTCCAGATCAGTTTTGACTTGTACCATCCAAGGTGTAGTGGTTTTGAGCCTCTGTTTGTATCTGAGTTTTCTGTTGGTGCGTCTGGTCTGTGAGAGCCTGACGACGTGGCCAGCTTCTCTGTGGTGTCTCCTGTATCCATTGTCTGTGAGTTTTGGTCCAATAATGTTCCTGATAATTTTTCTTTCCTGTGTGAGCATCTTCTCTAGGCCACCCTTGGTGTGTAGCGTCAGTGTCTCGCAGGCGTATAACACCTCAGGTTTGATTACAGTATTGTAGAGACGAATTTTGAAGGAAGTGGACAGACATTTTTAGTTGTAGATGCCTGCATTTTGTGTAAGGCTCTCTTAGTGTAAGGCTCTCTTAATCTTCAGTAACCTGGTGTTCTGCGTGACTTTCTCCCTTCCTGTCGGTCCCAGCACATCCCCTACATAATTAAGATGAGTTACTCTGTTGATCTTGCTATATTTTGTGTTTACTCTTTGAGTACTTGTATTATTTTATTAATCTAAGGTTAAAGGTAATGGCGTCTTTTAACTGTAATGTAGTTTGTAACTAATGTAAAACTAGAATCAGGACATAAGTAACAGACACTTAATGCACATAGTTGTGACCTGCCCCAAGACTTCGGATCCCTGTTATCATCATTTTCATTAAGCACATTCTTTGGCTTGAGGTTCAGATAAAACTGTCTGTTAAATTTAGGCATAAAATCTAGTAACTTTCTTGAGTATATGTGTTTCAAGTTTGATTTAGTAATTTCTTGAATGTTTGTGTTTCAAGATAGTTATTTGCCTTATATCTACGTATGGGGGCACTAGATTTTGCAAGGCATCTACAAACTGTGGATAAATAGCAAATTGTCGTCTCCCTCACTGTGACTTGAAGAAAATGGTGGCCTCATACGATTCCAAGGAACAAAATGAGATTAAAAAAAAAAAAAAGTAGACACGCTGTTAGACAATCAAGCAGGCGGGCCGCGTTCAACCCCCCGACTGGCCACAAACGTTTTCTGCTTTAGATGTTCGCTGTGTCCAAATTTGTGTCTGTATCGTGGTGCAATGTCCGTTTGCAACAGCGCGGTGTAAGGAACGGACCTATAATGACATTTGATCCTGCACAACTACTCTTTCCCGGGTTCGATTGCTGGTGGGGTCAGGGATTTTCTCTGCCTCGTGGTGACTGGATGTTGTGTGATGTCCTTAGGTTAGTTAGGTTTAAGTAGTTCTAAGTTCTAGGGGACTGATGACCATAGATGTGAAGTCCCATGGTGCTATTAAAAAAAAAAAAAAAAACTACTCTATTAGCAGCCGAAAGAAATTCACTTTCGAATGGGAACCGCAAGTGTTTGACGACAAGGAGACAAGTCCACCGAACCCTCCACCAGAAAACAAGTCTGGTGTGTCATACACGGCATTGTAGACAGTACGTGTGTCATATGATAGGAATCTCTTACCAACGCACCTAATTTGAACGCCTGTAAGTGAGTGAGATCTGTCTCCCTGCCCAATTTAGGTTACGTTACTTTAATCAACAGTTCATGGATACCTGTTGAGAATTTCATCATTGCAAAATTTCTTAAAAGGAAATTGTTACGACGAACATCATTTTGGTAGTGAATTCGGTAACATTCTTAAAGACTCTAATAGTCTCAACGTCCATTTTACAAACTAGAATGCTGAAACCAAGGAACGTGATTTTGTGGTGGCGCTTCTCTCCAGGAGCTTCCAGATTTTATGAAGAAATGGGCGTCATTATAGCCGGACAGCATTACTGCAGCAATGAAAATTTGTGCCTCAGGCCATCATGGAAGTGAATATCAGAGAAACCGGCGAGACAGCTTTTCGCAAATGTTCTTATACACCCAGGGCCGGCGCAAGCCCAAGCGCCGCCCCGTGCGAGCTGCTAAATTGTCCCCCCCCCCCCCCCAATTTTTTTTTCTAATCGTTTGTGGAATTTTATTTAAACAAATCTGTAGGAAATGTCAGTAATCAATCGCGATTTTTCTTACTTAACGCAATGAAAGTGCTTATGACCAATCTTGACTCCCTCGGCCAACTACGGAAACGAATTCTGTAGTTTTCGTTGTAGAGAACGCAACAACACCTATTGCCTGGAAAGGCGAAGTGGTGACGCGGCAGTGCCAGGAACTAGGTCACGTGACGAGGTACAGCGAGGCTACGGTTAAACTAGCGCCCAAGAAGAAGAAGAAGCAAGAAGCTCACAATAACTATGTGACCGATGATATGGATAAATGTATTATCTGACAGCAATTTCTATGGCGTTACGAACAATAGAAAGAAATACGAAATTTGCGAAAACTGCACAACTTTTGTCAAACAGAAATGAGCTTCAAAGATAGTAAGGAAACCCTTAGAAGCAATGTTCTGTCTAAGGATTTTCGTTTTAGAAGGTGTCAAAATTAACGTTTTGTTTTGTGCGGACGAGAGGACATTGTTGCTAAAAGACCATACTGCCTAGGTTTTCATCAGAATCAAAGTGACCAGTAATTTACTAAGATGAAACATGGATTCACACGTTTGCAAAGTGATAGTGTGCGAGTAGTATTGTCAAACAAAAGTGCCGGTCAGAGTTTAATTGTTGTTCGTGCAGGCGGAGACAGGTGTTTCGTGGCTGAAAAACCAAAACGTCCGACTATCACTCAGAAACGGATAGCAAAAATTTTCAAAAATAAGTCGAAACCCAACTTACGCCAAGCTTATTAGCAATGTCTTTATCCCTTGTAATTACTCGCAGCGTGTTTACCCATTCGGAATACTTCTAGCCATTGTCGGTGTTGGACATGTTTGACTGTGTTATGTTCAACCATTTTTTTCCATAATGCGGGAAGAATAAAACACTCGGAAACTGCCACTGAAGGGCTCAGCAAAATTGCTTCAGGCGTAACATGTAACCGCAGTATCGAACATTGCATTCGAATTTCGAAATTAGATTTCGTCTTCTGCAAAATCAGTTGTGAGTAAACGCACGGCGCATAACAGGCTGGCGGCGCTCCACTCATAAGAATACTGGCGTGTAGACTTGGCCACTGTTTCTATGTTTCGATACAGTGGAACTGTTTCAGTGTTTCGGAACAGCTGTGGTTCACTGTTTCGAAACAGTGGTGTTTCATTTCGCCCCTGTCTCGGACAACCGGACCGGATTCGATCTCGAGCCAGACACAGAAACTGTATCGTTGTTTCAAAACAAGGCTGTTTCAGTCCACCTGTGCTTGGACGGACTAATTGTATCGAAACAGTGATGTATCATTCCGCTCTGTGTCGGACGAGATTCGGGCTCGGCACAGGTACTGAAACACAGCATACCACTTCATGAAACACTTTCAAGAGTGTCGAAATCTTTTTGACTAGCAATAGCATGAAGCTTAAGATATCCGAAAATAAAGCTTCGTTTCTAGCTGACTGTCCTATTACGAAATGGCGTAACATCTGCTTTATAAACACTAACCAAACAATAAAACAACGCATACTACTCACATTCAAAATAATAAATATGTGAAAATCATTCAGCTAAATTACACTTTTTTATAACATACGCTTCTCTGTTCATCTACAGTAATCACATTAAGAAACGCGAGTAAGCCTACAACATTTTGAATAAAAAAAGGCGTAGAGTGACAGTTATTAGACATATACATAAATCTGATGTAGGTATAATTGCAAGCAATTTGTTTGACATATCACTGATAGTGTAATGGTGAATGGGAAGGGCTGGGAAGCATGTTGAATTTATAGTAACGGTTCGAAACACCTTGAAAGACAAAATTTTTTTCTGTTATATTTTGTTATTTATTCGAATTATTTGGCGTTATGTGTGAGTGTATAGTCACTGTGCCTATTATCCACAATGATTCCCTTTGTGTGAATGGAAATTAGCAGGATGGGTATATTACCCATACTAACGGAATATGGGAATCCCAGTAGCATATCCGTTGTTTCTGCAGTTTGCTCCCACCTCCAGTTCCGTTCGTGGTGGTTCTTCTGTCTTCAGCTATGGCTGTCCTCAGCCATTTGAAAAGTATGAAAGTCACACGACACGAAAGCAGCGCATTTGCTTCAGGATATACGAAACTGCCAAGACGCCTAAGTGATAGTTTCATGCTTTCTGCGATATTATTAGCGCTCTCGCACCTCATTTGTGATTATTTGGACATACTTATAGAGTAGACATTCAAGATAATAAAATGTGTAGGTTTATTAGATTACAAAACACAAACTGTTTCACTGTTTCGAAACAGCATATCGAAACATTACATAGTACTGTTTCATTTGTTTCGAAACAGTTACGTGTTTCAGTCTGCCCATCTCTACTGGCGTCTACGCCAGACTGCTTCCCCCTCTCTGTTCCTTCGGCGTAAACACACGACGGTGCTGCCACAGTGGCGAGGAAGAAATTAGTCCCCTTGTTCAACAGGGGCGGTCGGCAGGTAGTCGAGGCGCCATCCCACAGTTCCCGAAGCCGCTCCCTCCGAGGTTTGGTTTCGAACCCCCTCTTGGGCATGAATGTTGAGTTTGTCCAGTAAAAGAGAAAAAGGGGGAGGGGGGAGCGGCAGATTTGCCGCCCCTCGGAAAGTGCCGCCCCGTGCTGCCGCACGTTTCGCACGTGCCTTGCGCCGGCCCTGTATACAGGGTGTTACAAAAAGGTACGAGCAAACTTTCAGGAAACATTCCTCACACACAAATAAAGAAAAGATGTTATGTAGACATGTGTCCGGGCTGGCCGCGGTGGTCTTGCGGCTCTAGGACGCTGCAGTCCGGAACTGCGGGACTGCTACGGTCGCAGGTTTGAATCCTGCCTCGGGCATGGATGTGTGTGATGTCCATAGGGTAGTTAGGTTTAAGTAGTTCTAAGTTCTAGGGGACTGATGACCTAAGATGTTAAGTCCCATAGTGCTCAGAGCCATTTGAACATGTGTCCGGAAACGCTTAAATTCGATGTCAGAGCTCATTTTAGTTTCGTCAGTATGTACTGTACTTCCTCGATTCACTGCCAGTTGGCCCAATTGAAGGAAGGTAATGTTGACTTCGGTGCTTGTGTTGACATGCGACTCATTGCTCTACAGTACCAGCATCAAGCTCATCAGTACGTAGCATCAACAGGTTAGTGTTCATCACGAACTTGTTTTTGCAGTCAGTGCAATGTTTACAAATGCGGAGTTGGCAGATGCCCATTTGATGTATGGATCAGCACGGGGCAATAGCCGTGGCGCGGTACGTTTGTATCGAGACAGATTTCCAGAACGAAGGTGTCCCGACAGGAAGACGTTCGAAGCAATTGATCGGCGTCTTAGGGAGCACAGAACATTCCAGCTTATGACTCGCGACTGGGGAAGACCTAGAACGACGAGGACACCTGCAATGGACGAGGCAATTCTTCGTGCAGTTGACGATAACCGTAATGTCAGCGTCAGAGAAATTGCTGCTGTACAAGGTAACGTTGACCACGTCACTGTATGGAGAGTGCTACGGGAGAACTAGTTGTTTCCGTACCTTGTACAGCGTGTGCAACCACTATCAGCAGCTGATTGGCCTCCACTGGTACACTTCTGCGAATGGTTCATCCGACAATGTTTCAATCCTCATTTCAGTGCAAATGTTCTCTTTACGGATGAGGCTTCATTCCAACGTGATCAAAATGTAAATTTTCACAATCAACATGTGTAGGCTGACGAGAATCCGTACGCAACTGTGCAATCACGTCATCGACACAGATTTTCTGTGAACGTTTGGACAGGCATTGTTGGTGATGTCTCGATTGGGCCCCATGTTCTTCCTCCTACGCTCAATGGAGCACGTTATCATGATTTCATACGGGATACTCTACCTGTGCTGCCAGAACATGTGCCTTTACAAGTAGGACACAACATGTGGTTCATGCACGATGGAGCTCCTGCACATTTCAGTCGAAGTGTTCGTATGCTTCTCAACAACAGATTCGGTGACCGATGGATTGGTAGTGGCGGACCAATTCCGTGGCCTCCAGGCTCTCCTGACCTCAACCCTCTTGAGTTTCATTTATGGGGGCATTTGAAAGCTCTTGTCTACGAAACCCCGGTACCAAATGTAGACACTCTTCGTGCTCGTATTGTGGACGGCTGTGATACAATACGCCATTCTCCAGGGCTCCCATCAGCGCATCAGGGATTCCGTGCGGCGGAGGGTGGATGCACGTATTCTCGCTAACGGAGGACATTTTGAACATTTCCTATGACAAGGTGTTTCAAGTCATGCTGGTACGTTCTGTAGCTGTGTGTTTCCATTCCATGATTAATGTGATTTGAAGAGAAGTAATAAAATGAGCTCTATCATGGAAAGTAAGCGTTTCCGGACACATGTCCACGTAACATATTTTCTTTCTTTGTGTGTGAAGAATGTTTCCTGAAAGTTTGGCCGTACCTTTTTGTAACACCCTGTATACTAGTGTAGTGCAGATGTACAGCATGGACAAAGCTGGTTCACTGTAAGATTGACAGATGTCAGGAGAATGCGTACACGCCACAATCTAAAAATGAACGGCAGTTATGGTTCTCAGCGCTTCAGTTTGTTTCACACATGTATGTTTCATTTTTCTGTTGTTACCTTCTTTTCCGTTATCTCAGTTCCTTCACAATATAATTCGTGTCAATATAATTAATTCGGTGAACTGTGGTGGGTCGCAACCCCTCGGATGTAGTGGTAACATGGCCCCGTGCATATCCCGTCAAAAACCGAACACAGATGAAGCTTGAAAACAGGGAAAAGGTGTACTGAACTGTGAAAAAAGGCAAAATGATAACAATGACTTGTTCAAGTTTAACAAGTATGATACTGAGCACGTACGAACAGCTGGGGTGTTGAAATAAAACGGTTACAGTGTTGGACCACAAAGCGGACGAATCGGGTTCGAAACTCTCTCATAGTATTTATTTTTATTTTCTTCGCAACATTATTAACTGTCCGTTCAGCCATTGAAATGTTCGTTCTCTTTCTATAGACTTGGCAGTTGTCGTACTACACATTGGTTATAGAATATGAGTCATGTGGTAAGAATATGTTAACATTTCAAGTAAACGTGATGAAAAGTGAGAACGGGCGAGACATCTCACAAAAATGAAAACAACAAATAAACAGGTATGAACCATGTTACAACGAAGGATTTGTTCCAAACGGAACACAACTTCAAAAACATATCTTTTGACAGGGTACAGAGAAGCTGTGTGAGAAGCGAGCTGTTGCATTCATTTGTTGCAGCTTATGTGACAAACTGCTGTTTTCATCATTTCCTTAGGAGTGGTCACGTTCACATTCATACCAACACCTAAACTGGGCAAGGAGGGGTATCACACTCACTTACCAAGCGTACGAACTAGGTGTGTCGGTAAGAGATTCATATCACATGACACACGCACCGTCACGAATGCTGTGTCTGACACACGAGACGTGTTTTCCACTGGGGATTCGGTTGACTTATCTCCTTGTCATCAAATGCTTGCGGTTCCCATTTGAAAGCCACTTCTTGTCGGCTGCTAATAAAGTAGTTACACAGAATCAACTGTCATTCTAAGACCCTTCCTTACACCTCACTGTTGCAAATGGACGTTGCACCATTATACAGACACAAATTTGAATAACGCGAACAGCTTAAAAAAAAAAAAAGTTTGTGGCCGGTGAGGGAGTTTGAACACGGTTCACTGCTTGATTGTTTAACATCATGTCCACCTTCTTTCTATCTCATTTTGTTCGTTATTATTTGTTGCAATTGTTCGGGGCATATGTCCCATGACACCCTTGTTGATCCATTCACTCAGTTATTTTTATTACCCAGGGCAGCTAACACACTAACAAAACACGCTGAGCCACCATGCCGACTTTAACCACTAGGCAATTGCGCGTCCAGGCTCCTTTCTACTGCACTTATTAAGCTTGGACCATTTGTTGTGTCTGGCCACTCATCTAATACAGGATGCCCAGGATGCTGTTTTCTCGGATTGCTAGACAACAATTGAAGCAAATCGTATTAATAGAGTTTATTACAATAAGCTGAATTGACAATCCTTAACTTTGCGTATTCACAAAGGTGTGTCGCAAGCAAATGGGGACACGCAAATAAATAGGGTCCTTTGGTATATACAACTTCAGTGCAAGGAAATACAATACAGTTCATAACTGACTGCTGTGGCGTTTGTATGATGGCTCGTCTTCCACTCCACCGCAGCTAGGCGGCGCGGCACTCACATTCTCTGTGTGTGGTTGCCGCTGCTGTCTCAGTGTCTTGCTAGAGATGAGTTCCTCAGCACGCTATTGGCTGACGTCCTCTCACAGCCCTCTCTGCTCCTCCGTAACTTGTCGTTACACTGGAACACCATCCACTGTTTCTATATTGCTTCTTTTTTTTCACAATTGAGTACATTTTCTTCCTGTTTTCACACTCCATATGTGTTCAGTTTTTGACGGGCTGTCCGCTGGACCCTCTTACCACTAAATCTGAGGGGGATGTGACGGAGCGGTTCTAGGCGCTACAGTCTGGAGCCGAGCGACCGCTGCGGTTGCAGGTTCGAATCCTACCTCGGGCATGGATGTGTGTGATGTCCTTAGACTAGTTAGGTTTAAGTAGTTCTAAGTTCTAGGGGACTGATGACCTCAGAAGTTAAGTCCCATAGTGCCTAGAGCCATTTGAACCATTCTCAGTGTTGTTTACGCCTTTCTTCGAGAGTCTTCCAATTCAGATCCTACAGTATCTCTGTGACACTCTCCCATGGTTAAAAAAACCTGTGGTCTTTCGTGCTGCCTTTCTCTGTATACGTTCAATATCCCCTCTTCGTCCCCTTTGGAAGGAGTCCGACGCGCATGGGCAATATTCGCAGGCCGGTCGCACGAGTGATGTGTAAGCAATCTCCTTTATAGACTGATTGCACTTCCCTATTATTCTGCCAATAAAGAGAAGTCTACCATCTGCTTTACCTACGACTGAGTCTATGTGATCATTCCTGTTCGTGTCCCTACAAAGTGTCACATCCAGGTGTTTGTATGAGTTGGCCGATTCCAACAGTGAATGACTGATATTACAGTGACAGAATACTACTTTTTTGTTTCGTTTTGTGAGGTGCACAGTTTTACATTCCTAAACATTTAAAGCAAGTTGCCAATCTCTGCACCAAGTTCAAATCTTATCAAGATCTGACTGAATATTCACGCAGCTTCTTTCAGACAGTACGTTATACAAAACTGCATCATCTGCAAAAAGCCGCGTGTTACCATTAATATTATATGCAAGGTCGTTAATATACAACATGAGCAACAAGAGTCCCAACACACTTTCCTAGGGCACACCCGAAAATACGTCTACATCTCACGATGGCTCTCCACCTATTCTGAATAACACAGGCGCTGCACTGTCGTTGTCCGCTGATTCTGGGCAAGCACCTTTCAGGTAAAATGTCTTCCCTGTACGGAACTATACATAATGGATGTACAAGTTGTAGACACATGGTTGATGACATATGGAAGTTTGGGTCTGGCTGTGAGTCGTGCGCAGATAGCCAAATGGTACGGCCGGCACGGTAGCTGATCGTGTTCAGTCAGAGAGCTGGTTGGCCTCTGTAATAAAAGAGTGGAAGGATCACCAAACGAAGTTGACTGGATGTCATGTGACGTCCGCAACGACCAAACACAACAACAACAACAAAAAAAAAGTAAGGCGACCGCTCGCGGTAGGCGGGATATCCGGGTTCCGGGTTCGAGTCTCGGTCCGACACAAGTTTTCATGGTCACCATTCCATTATACAGCTGATGGTTACCCACATTCACAAATGCGAATGCATTTTATGTATTTCATAACTTCTGTAGTCGCTGCAGTGCATGTCCGAAGCAACACTGAGTCGTAATTCAGAATAATACAGGGACTGCAATCTCGAATGAACTATTACGCTGCATCTCCCACTACTTGCTGCAACCTACATCATTCAGAACCTGCCTTGCGTATTCATCTCTTGGTCTCCCTCTTCAATTTTTACCCTCCACACTGCCCTCCAATGCTAAATTTGTGATCCATTGATGCCTCAGAACGTGTCCTACCAACCGGTCCCTTCTTCTTGTCAAGTTGTGCCACAAACTCCTCTTCTCCCCAATTCTGTTCAATACCTCCTCATTAGTTATGTGATCTACCCATCTAATCTTCAGCATTCTTCTGTAGCAACACATTTCGAAAGCTTCTATTCTTTTCTTGTCTAAACTATTTATCGTCCATGTTTCACTTCCATACATGGCTACACTTCATACAAATACTTTCAGAAACGACTTCCTGACACTTAAATCTATACTCAATGTTAACAAATTTCTCTTCTTCAGAAATGCTTTCCTTGCCATTGCCAGTCTACATTTTATATCCTCTCTGTTCGACCATCCTCAGTTATTTTGCTCCGCAAATAGCAAAACTCCTTTTACTGCCTTAAGTGTCTCATTTCCTAATCTAATTCCCTCAGCATCACCCGACTTAATTCGACTACATTCCATTAGCCTCGTTCTGCTTTTGTTGATGATCATCTGATATCCTCCTTTCGAGAGACTGCCCATTCCGTTCAACTTCTCTTCCAAGTCCTTTGCTGTCTCTGACAGAATTACAATGTCATCGGCGAAACTCAAAGTTTTAATTTCTTCTCCATGGATTTTAATACCTACTGCAAATTTTTCTTTTGTTTCCTTTACTGCTTGCTCAATATACAGAAATTAGACAAATCCACGCCACGTCATGTTGGGACACATCTGCATGCTCTACACAATGTTAGGTAGGTGTCCAACATTCTGAGCACCTTCAGTGTATAATATAGAGTACGCCTGTATTGATGACCTCGTCTGAAGCATCTGGTAACCAAAATATAATCACACATTAACCAAAAGATGTTACGAGAAGTGGAGCAACCAATTTGAAAGAAGCCTGCCGGAGAGTATTATGTTGTCAGTAAGGAAGCAGTAACGAAATTAAGGCTAAAATAGATCCATGAATAACATTGTTGACTAATCATTAGGTGTCACGTGGATAATTAACGAATGTACTCAACAGTTACAGTTCTTAAAAGGTAGCTACATCAACTTAATATAAGTAAGAAGTATTTGATATCTAAATTGTAGTAAATTTTTATTTCCTCACAGCAGAGTGTTCTCTATACAAGGCTGCAATGTTTCTTAGCCCATGGACTGCTATTTTGGAGGAAATGACACACCACCAGCAGCTTGATGTTCACAAAAGAATGAAATAGGGGCATGCCTTCTTTCTATTGGTATCTACTTAGGCTTTACAGTTTTAAAAAGTGCGTTCCTTCAAGTTCATATAAGTACGTAGTAATTTATTTCCAAAATGCAGTAAAGCTTCGTTTCCTCAAAGCAGGGTGTCCTCACTGCATGGCTGCAATTTTTATTTGCCCATCAACTCGTCTTGGGCTTTTGCTAGAAATGACACACCACCAGCAGCTTGATGTCCACGAAGGGGGGGGAGGGGGGAACAGGACAAGTAGTTCTTCTATTGGTATGTACTCAGGATTTGTATTGTTGTATTGTTTTAAAAATTGTTTTTTCAAGTTCATATAAGAACGTAGTATTCTATTTCCCAAAAGTAGTAAATCTTTGTTTCCTCACAGCAGGGTGTTCGCATTGTAAGATTGCAATTTTTATTTGCCCATCAACTGGGCTTTTGGTGGAAATCACACACCACCACCAGCATGATGTCCACGAGATGAGGGGGAGGGGAGGGGGAGGAGCGGAAGAGGACAAGCTGTTCTTCTATTGGTATGTACTCTGTCACGGTTTATAGTGTTTTAAAGATTGTTCGTTCAAGATCATATAAGAACGTAGCATATTATTTCCAAAGTGTAGTATATCTTTGTTTTCTCACAGGAGGGTGTTCGCATTACAAGGCTGCAATTTTTATTTGCCCATCAACTGCAGTTTGGTGGAAATGGCACACCACCACCAGCATGATGTCCACGAGAGGGGGGGTGGGGAGAGGAAGAGGACTAGCTGTTCTTCTATTGGTATCTGCTCAAGTTTTATAGTGTTTTAAAGATTGTTCGTTCAAGCTCATATAAGAACGTAGCATTTTATTTCAAAGGGTAGAAAATCTTTGTTGTCTCGCAAGAGGGTGTTCGCTTTACAAGGCTCCAATTTGTATATGCCCATCAACTGGGCTTTTGGTTGAAATGACACACCACCAGCAGCATGTTGTCCACGAGAGGGGGAGGCCGGGGGGGGGGGGGGGGCGGAAGAGGACAAGTTGTTGATCTATTGGTATGTACTCAGGCTTTATAGTGTTTTAAAGATTGTTCCTTCAAGTTGATATAAGAACGTAGCATTTTAATTCCAAAGTGTAGTAAATCTTTGTTTTCTCACAGCTGCGTGATTGCATTACAAGGCTCCAATTTTTATTTCCCCATCAAGTGGGCTTTTGGTGGAAATGACACACCACCAGCAGCATGTTGTCCACGAGAGGGGGGGAGGGAAGCGGAAAAGGACAAGTTATTCTTCTATTGGTATGTACTCAAGCTTTATAGTGTTTTAAAGAAAGCTCGTTCAAGTTCATATAAGAACGTAACATTTTATTTCCAAAGTGTAGTAAATCTTTGTTTTCTCACAGCTGGGTGATTGCATTACAAGGCTCCAATTTTCATTTCCCCATCAACTGGCCTTTTGGTAGAAATGACACAACACCAGCATCTTGATGTCCACGAGAGGGGGGGGGGGGGGGGAGAGCAGAAGAGGACAAATTGTTCTTCTATTGGTATGTATTCAGGCTTGATAGTGTTTTAAAGATTGTCGGTTCAAGTTCATCTAAGAACGTAGCATTTTATTTCCAAAGTGTAGTAAATCTTTGTTTTCTCACAGCAGGGTGATCGCATTACAATTCTGCAATTTTTATTTGCCCATCAAGTGTGTTTTGGTGGAAATGACACACCACCAGCAGCATGTTGTCCACGAGAGAGGGGGGGGGGGGGGGAAGGGGGAGCAGAAGAGGACAAATTCTTCTCTATTGGTATGTACTCAGGCTTGATGGTATTTAAAAATTGTTCGTTCAAGTTCATATAAGAACGTAGCATTTTATTTCCAAAGTGTAGAAAATCTTTGTTTTCTCACAGGAGGGTGTTTGCATTACATGGCTGGAATCTTTATTTGCCCATCAACTGGGCTTTTGGTCTAAATGACACACCAGCAGCGGCACGATGTGAACAAGAGGGGGGGGGGGGAGGGGGGGAGAAGAAGAGTACTAGTTGTTCTTCTATTGGTATTTACTCAGGCTTTATAGTGTTTTAAAGCATGGTCATTCAAGTTCATTAAGAACGTAGCATTTTATTTCCAAAGTATAGAAAATCTTTGTTTTCTCACAGGACGGTATTAGCATTACATTGCTGCAATCTTTATTTTCCCATCAACTGGGCTTGTGGTGGAAATGACACACCACCAGCAGTATTTTGTCCTCAAGAAATGGTGGGGGGGGGGGGGGGAAGCAGAAGAGGTAAAGTTTTTAAGTTGTTCTTCTATTGGTATGTACTCAGGCTTTATAGTGTTTTAAAGATTTTTCGTTCAAGTTGATATAAGAAAGTAGCATTTTATATGCGAAGTGTAGTAAATCTTTGCTTTCTCACAGCAGCGTGTTCGCATTACAAGGCTGCAATTTCTATTTGCCCATCAACTGGGCTTTTGGTGGAAATGACACACAACCAGCGGCACGTTGTCCACGAGAGGATGGTGGGGGGGGTGGGGGAGTGGAAGGGGCAAGTTGTTCTTCTATTGGTATGTACTCAGGCATGATAGTGTTTTAAAGATTGTTCGTTCAAGTTCATATAAGAACTTAGCATTTTATTTCCAAAGTGGTGAAAATCTTTGTATTCTCGCAGCAGGGTGATCGCATTGCAAGGGTGCAATTTTTATTTGAACATTAAGTGGGCTTTTGGTGGAAATGACGCACTACCAGCAGCATGTTGTCCATGAGAGGGGGAGGGGGGGAGCGGAAGAGGATAAGTTGTTCTTCTATTTGTAGGTGTTCAGGCTAGATAGTGTTTTAAAGTTTGTTAGTTCAAGTTCATATAAGAACGTAGCATTTTATTTCCAAAGTGTAGTAAACGTTTGCTTTCTCACAGCAGTGTGATCGCATTACAAGGCTGCAATTTTTATTTGTCCATCAAGTGGGCTTTTGGTGGATATGACACATCACCAGCTGCATGTTGTCCACGAGGGGGGGGGGGGGGAGTGGAAGAGGACAAGTTGTTCTTCTATTGGAATGTACTCAGGCTAGATAGTGTTTTAAAGATTGTTAGTTCAAGTTCATATAAGAACGTAGCATTTTATTTCCAAAGTGTAGAAAACTTTGCTTTCTCACAGGAGGGTGTCAGCATTACATGGCAGCAATCTTTATTTGTCCATCAACTGGGCTTTTGGCGGAAATGACACACCAGCAGCGGTACGATGTCCACGGGAGAGGGGGGGGGGGGGGGGGAAACGAGCGGAAGAGGACAAGTTGTTCTTCTATTGGTATGTACTCAGGCTTTGTAGTGTTTTAAAGACTGTTCGTTCAAGTTCATATAAGAACGTAGCATTATATTTCCAAAGTGTAGTAAATATTTGTTTTCTCACAGCAGGGTGATCACACTACAAGGCTTCAATTTTTATTTGCCCATCAACTGGAATTTTGGTGGAAATGACACACCACCAGCAGCATGTTGCCCACGAGTGCGAGTAGGGTGGGAGGGGGGGGGGGGGCAATCGTAAGTGGACAAGTTGTTATTCTATTGGTATGTACTCAGGCTTTATATTGTTTTAAAGAATGTTCGTTCAAGTTCATTGAAGAACGTAGCATTTTATTTCCAAAGTGGAGTAAATCATTGTTTTCTCACAGCAGGGTGATCGCACTACAAGGCTGCAATTTTCATTTGCGCATCAAGAGGGCTTTTGGTGGAAATGGCACCCCACCAGTAGCATGTTGTCCGCAAGATATGGTGCGGGAGGGGGGGGGGGCGAGCGGAAAGGGACAAGTTGTTGTTCTATTGGTATGTACTCAGGCTTTACAGTGTTTTAAAGAATGTTCGTTCAAGTTCATAAAGGAATGTAGCATTTTATTTTTAAAGTGTAGTAAATCTTTGTTTTCTCACAGCAGGGTGATCGCACTACAAGGCTGCAATTTTTATTTGCCCATCAAGTGGGCTGTTGGTGCAAAAGAAACACAACCAGCAGCATGTTGTCCACGAGAGAGGGTGGGGAGGGGGGCGAGCGGAAGACGACCAGTTGTTCTTCTATTGGTATGTACTCAGGCTTTACAGTGTTTTAAAGAATGTTCGTTCAAGTTCATATAAGAACGTAGCATTATATTTCCAAAGTGTAGTAAATATTTGTTTTCACACAGCAGGGTGATCACACTACAAAGCTGCAATTTTTATTTGCCCATCAAGTGGGCTTTTGGAGGAAATGACACACCACCAGCAGCATGTTTCCCCCGAGAGAGAGTGGTGGGGAAGGGGGGGGGGGGGAAACGAGCGGAAGAGGACAAGTTGTTCTTCTTTGGTATGTACTCAGACTTTATAGTGTTTTAAAGAATGTTCGCTCAAGTACATATAAGAACGTAGCATCATATCTCCAAAGTGTAGCATATCTTTGTTTTCTCACAGCAGGGTGATCGCATTACAAGGCTGCGATTTTAATTCGCCCATCATGTGGGCGTATGGTGGAAATGACACACCACCAGCAGCATGTTGTCCACAAGATATGGTGCGGTGGGTGGAGGGGGGGGGGGGCGGGGGGGCGAGTGGAAATGAACAAGTTGTTCTTCTATTGATATGTACCCAGGCTTAATAGTGTTTTAAAGAATGTTCGCTCAAGTTCATATGAGAACATAACATTTTACTTCCAAAGTGTAGTAAATCTTTGTTTTCTCACAGCAGGGTGATAGCATTACAAGGCTGCAATTTTCATTTGCCCAACAAGTCGGCTATTGGTGGAAATGACACACCACCAGCAGTATGTTGTCCACGAGAGAGGGTGGAGAAAGGGGCAAACGGAGGAGGACAAGTTCTTCTTCTATTGGTATGTACTCAGGCTTTATAGTGTTTTAAAGAATGTTCGTTGAAGTTCATATAAGAACGTAGCATTTTATTTCCAACGTGTAGTAAGTTTTTGTTTTTTCACAGCAGGGTGATCGCACTACAAGGCTGCAATTCTTATTTGCCCATAAAGTGGGCTTTTGGTGAAAATGACACACCACCAGTAGCATGATGTCCACGTGAGGGGGGCGGGGGGGGGGGGGGAGGTGGGGAGGGCGAACGGAAGAGGACAATATGTTCTTCTATTGGTATGTACTCCGGATTTATAGTGTTTTAAAGAATGTTCGTCCAAGGTCATATAATAACGTAGCATTTTATTTCCAAAGTGTAGTAAATCTTTGTCATCTCACAGCAGGGCGATCGCACTACAAGGCTGTAATTTTTACTTGCCCATCAAGTGGGCTTCTGGTGGAAATGACACACAACCAGCAGCATGTTGTCTACGAGAGATGGTGGGGGGGTTGGGGGCGAGCGGAAGAGGACAGGTTGTTATTCTATTGGTATATACTCAGGCTTTATAGTGTTTTAAAGAATGTTCTTCCAAGTCCATATAAGAACGTAGCATTTTATTTTCAAAGTGTAGTAAATCTTTGTTTTCTCATGGCAGGGTGATCGCACTACAAGGCTGCAATTTTTATTTGCCCATCCACAGGGGTTTTGGTGGAAATGACACACCACCAGCAGCATGTTGTCTACGAGAGATGGTGGGGGGGTTGGGGGCGAGCGGAAGAGGACAAGTTGTTCTTTTAGTGGCATGTACTCAGGCTTTATAGTGTTTTAAAGACTGTTCTTTCAATTTTAGATAAGAACGTAGCATTTTATTTTCAAAGTGTAGTAAATCTTTGTTTTCTCATGGCAGGGTGATCGCACTACGAGGCTGCAATTTTTATTTGCCCATCAAGTGGGCTTCTGGTGGAAATGACACTCCACCAGCAGCAAGTTGTCCACGAGTTGGGGGGGAGTGTGGGGGGGTGGGGGGGTGGGGGAGCGGAAGAGGACAAGTTGTTCATCCCATGGTATGTACTCAGGCTCTATAGTGTTTTAAAGAATGTTCGTTCAAGTTCATATAAGAACGTAGCATTTTATTTCCAAAGTGTAGTGCATCTTTGTTTTCTCACAGCAGGGCGATCGCACTACAGGGCTGCAATTTTTATTTGCCCATCAGGTGAGCTTTTGTTGGAAACGACACACCACCAGCAGCAAGTTGTCCACGTGAGGGGGATGGGGGGGGGGGGGGGGGGGAAGGCGAACGGAAAAGGACAAATTGTTCTTCTATTGGTATGTACTCCGGATTTTTAGTGTATCAAAGAATGTTCGTTCACGGTCATATAGTAACGTAGCATTTTATTTCCAAATTGTAGTACAACTTTGTTTTCTCACAGCAGGGAGATCGCACTACAAGGCTGCAATTTTTATTTGCGCATCAAGCGGGCTTTTCTTGGGAATGAGACACCACCAGCAGCATGTTGTCCACGAGAGGGTGGTTGGGGGTGGGGGCCTGGTCGGACAGAAGAGGACAAGTTGTTCATCCCATGGTATGTACTCAGGCTTTATAGTGTTTTAAAGATTATTCGTTCAACTTCATATAAGAACGTAGCATTTTATTTCCAAAGTGTAGTAAATCTTTGTTTTCTCACAGCAGGGTGATCGCACTACAATGCTGCAATTTTTATTTGCCCATCAAGTGGGCTTTTTGTGGAAATGACACACCACAACACCTCCAGAGGCATGTTGACCACGAGAGAGGGTGGAGGGGGCGGGGTGAGCGGAAGAGAACATGTTGTTCTTCCATTGGTATGCACTCAGGCTTTATAGTGTTTTAAAGAATATTCGTTCAACTTTATATAAGAACGTAACATTTTATTTCCAAAGTGTAGTAAATCTTTGTTTTCTCACAGCAGGGTGATCGCACTACAATGCTGCAATTTTTATTTGCCCATCAAGTGGGCTTTTGGTGGAAATGACACACCACCAGCAGCATGTTGTCCACGAGAGTGGGGTTGGGGGGGGGGGGGCTGGGCGGACGGAAGAGGACAAGTTGATCATCCCATGGTATGTACTCAGGCTTTATAGTGTTTTAAAGAATGTTCGTTCAAGTTAATATAAGAACGTAGCATTTTATTTCCAAAGTGTAGTACATCTTTGTTTTCTCACAACAGGGCGATCGCACTACAAGGCTGCAATTTTTATTTGCACATCAAGTGGGCTTTTGGTGGAAATGACACACCACCAGCAGCATGTTGTACACGAGGGAGTGTGGGGGGGGGGGGGGGCGAGCGGAAAAGAACAAGTTGTTGTACTATTGGTATGTACTCAGGCTTTACTGTGTTTTAAAGAATGTTCGTTCAAGTTCATATAAGAATGTAGCATTTTATTTCCAAAGTGTAGTAAATCTTTGTTTTCTCACACCAGGGTGATCGCACTACAAGGCTGCAATTTTGATTTGCCCATCAAGTGAGCCTTCGGTGGAAATGACTCACCACCAGCAGCAAGTTGTCCACGAGAGAGGGTAGAGGGGGGGGGGGGGGGCGAGTGGAAGAGGACAAGTTGCTCTTCCATTGGTATGCACTCAGGCTTTATAGTGTTTTAAAGAATATTCGTTCAACTTTATATAAGAACGTAACATTTTATTTCCAAAGTGTAGTAAATCTTTGTTTTCTCACAGCAGGGTGATCGCACTACAATGCTGCAATTTTTATTTGCCCATCAAGTGGGCTTTTGGTGGAAATGACACACCACCAGCAGCATGTTGTCCACGAGAGTGGGGTTGGGGGGGGGGGGGGGGCTGGGCGGACGGAAGAGGACAAGTTGATCATCCCATGGTATGTACTCAGGCTTTATAGTGTTTTAAAGAATGTTCGTTCAAGTTAATATAAGAACGTAGCATTTTATTTCCAAAGTGTAGTACATCTTTGTTTTCTCACAACAGGGCGATCGCACTACAAGGCTGCAATTTTTATTTGCACATCAAGTGGGCTTTTGGTGGAAATGACACACCAGCAGCAGCATGTTGTACACGAGGGAGTGTGGGGGGGGGGGGCGAGCGGAAAAGAACAAGTTGTTGTACTATTGGTATGTACTCAGGCTTTACTGTGTTTTAAAGAATGTTCGTTCAAGTTCATATAAGAATGTAGCATTTTATTTCCAAAGTGTAGTAAATCTTTGTTTTCTCACACCAGGGTGATCGCACTACAAGGCTGCAATTTTGATTTGCCCATCAAGTGAGCCTTCGGTGGAAATGACTCACCACCAGCAGCAAGTTGTCCACGAGAGAGGGTAGAGGGGGGGGGGGGGGCGAGTGGAAGAGGACAAGTTGCTCTTCCATTGGTATGCACTCAGGCTTTATAGTGTTTTAAAGAATATTCGTTCAACTTTATATAAGAACGTAACATTTTATTTCCAAAGTGTAGTAAATCTTTGTTTTCTCACAGCAGGGTGATCGCACTACAATGCTGCAATTTTTATTTGCCCATCAAGTGGGCTTTTGGTGGAAATGACACACCACCAGCAGCATGTTGTCCACGAGAGTGGGGTTGGGGGGGGGGGGCTGGGCGGACGGAAGAGGACAAGTTGATCATCCCATGGTATGTACTCAGGCTTTATAGTGTTTTAAAGAATGTTCGTTCAAGTTAATATAAGAACGTAGCATTTTATTTCCAAAGTGTAGTACATCTTTGTTTTCTCACAACAGGGCGATCGCACTACAAGGCTGCAATTTTTATTTGCACATCAAGTGGGCTTTTGGTGGAAATGACACACCACCAGCAGCATGTTGTACACGAGGGAGTGTGGGGGGGGGGGGGGGGGGGGGCGAGCGGAAAAGAACAAGTTGTTGTACTATTGGTATGTACTCAGGCTTTACTGTGTTTTAAAGAATGTTCGTTCAAGTTCATATAAGAATGTAGCATTTTATTTCCAAAGTGTAGTAAATCTTTGTTTTCTCACACCAGGGTGATCGCACTACAAGGCTGCAATTTTGATTTGCCCATCAAGTGAGCCTTCGGTGGAAATGACTCACCACCAGCAGCAAGTTGTCCACGAGAGAGGGTAGAGGGGGGGGGGGGGCGAGTGGAAGAGGACAAGTTGCTCTTCCATTGGTATGCACTCAGGCTTTATAGTGTTTTAAAGAATATTCGTTCAACTTTATATAAGAACGTAACATTTTATTTCCAAAGTGTAGTAAATCTTTGTTTTCTCACAGCAGGGTGATCGCACTACAATGCTGCAATTTTTATTTGCCCATCAAGTGGGCTTTTGGTGGAAATGACACACCACCAGCAGCATGTTGTCCACGAGAGTGGGGTTGGGGGGGGGGGGGGGGCTGGGCGGACGGAAGAGGACAAGTTGATCATCCCATGGTATGTACTCAGGCTTTATAGTGTTTTAAAGAATGTTCGTTCAAGTTAATATAAGAACGTAGCATTTTATTTCCAAAGTGTAGTACATCTTTGTTTTCTCACAACAGGGCGATCGCACTACAAGGCTGCAATTTTTATTTGCACATCAAGTGGGCTTTTGGTGGAAATGACACACCACCAGCAGAAGTTGTTTACGAGAGATGGTGGGGGGGGCTGGGCGGACGGAAGAGGACAAGTTGTTCTTCTATTGGTATTTACTCTGGCGTTATTGTGTTTTTAAGAATGTTCGTTGAAGTTCTTATAAGAATGCAGCATTTTATTTCCAAAGTGTAGTAAATCATTGTTTTTTCTCAGCAGGGTGATCGCACTACAAGGCTGCAATTTTTATTTGCTTATCAAGTGGGCCTTTGGTGGAATTGACACACCACCAGCAGCATGTTATCCACGAGAGGGGGGGTGGGGCGAACGGAAGAGGACAAGTTGTTCTTCTATTGGTATGTACTCAGGCTTTATAGTGTTTTAAAGGATGTTCATTCAAGGTCATATAAGAACGTAGCATTTTATTTCCAAAGTGTAGTATATCTTTGTTTTCTCACAGCAGGGAGATCGCACTACTAGGCTGCAATTTTTATTTGCGCATCAAGTGGGCTTTTCTTGGAAATAAGACACCTCCAGCAGCATGTTGTCCACGAGAGAGGGTGGGGAAGGGGGGCGGGACGAGCGGAACAGGACAAGTTGTTGTTCTATTGGTATGTACTCAGGCTTTATAGTGTTTTAAAGGATGTTCATTCAAGTTCATATAAGAACGTAGCACTTTATTTCCAAAATGTAGTATATCTTTGTTTTCTCACAGCAGGGAGATTGAACTACTAGGCTGCAATTTTTTTTTGCGCATCAAGTGGGCTTTTTGTGGAAATGAGACACCTCCAGCAGCATGTTGTCCACAAGAGAGGGTGGGGAAGGGGGGCGGGACGAGCGGAAGAGGACAAGTTGTTGTTCTATTGGTATGTACTCAGGCTTTATAGTGTTTTAAAGAATGTTAGTTCAAGTTCATATAAGAACGTAGCATTTTATTTCCAAAGTGTAGTAAATCTATGTTTTCTCACAGCAGGGTGATCGCACTACAAGGCTGCAATTTTTATTTGCCCATCAAGTGGGCTTTCGGTGGAAATGACTCACCAGCAGCAGCAAGTTGTCCACGTGAGGGCGGGGGGGTGGGGGGAAGGCCGAACGGAAGAGGACAAGTTGTTCTTCTATTGGTATGTACTCCGGATTTATAGTGTATCAAAAAATGATCGTTCAAGGTCATATAATAACGTAGCATTTTATTTCCAAATTGTACTACGTCTTTGTTGTCTCAGAGCAGGGAGATCGCCCTAGACGGCTGCAATTTTTATTTGCGCATCAAGAGGGCTTTTCTTGGAAATGAGACACCTCCAGCAGCATTTTGTCTACGAGAGAGGGTGGGGAAGGGGGGCGGGCCGAGCGGAAGAGGACAAGTTGTTGTTCTATTGGTATGTGCTAAGGCTTTATAGTGTTTTAAAGAATGTTAGTTAAAGTTCATATAAGAACGTAGCATTTTATTTCCAAAGTGTAGTAAATCTATGTTTTCTTACAGAAGGGTGATCACACTACAAGGCTGCAATTTTTATTTGCCCATCAAGTGGGCTTTTGGTGGAAATGACACATCACCAGCAGCATGTTGTCCACCAGAGTGAATAAGAGGGGGGGGGGGGGGGGGGTGGAGGGTCGAGCGGAGGAGGAGATTTGTTTTTATGTTTGTATGTACTCAGGCTTTATAGTGTTTTAATGAATGTTCGTTCAAGTTCATATAAGAACGTAGCAATTTATTTCCAAAGTGTAGTAAATCTTTGTTTTCTCACAGCAGGGTGATCGCACTACAAGGCTGCAATTTTTATTTGCCCATCAGGTGGGCTCTTCGTGGAAATGACACACCAGCAGCAGCATGTTGTCCACGAGAGGGGGGGTGGGGGGGGGGCTGGTCGAACGGAAGACAAGTTGTTCTTCTGTTGGTATTTACTCAGGCGTTATTGTGTTTTAAATAATGTTCGATCAAGTTCATATAAGAATGTTGCATTTTATTTCCAACGTGTGGTAAATCTTTGTTCTCTCACAGCAGGGTGTTCGCACTACAAGGCTGCAATTTTCATTTTCCCATCAAGTGGGCTTTTGGTGGAAATGACACACCACCAGCAGCATGTTGTCCACGAGAGATGGTGGGGGGGTGGGGGGCGGGCGGAAAAGGATAAGTTGTTCTTCTATTGTTACGTACTCAGGCTTTATAGTGTTTTAAAGAATGTTGGTTCAAGTTCACATAAGAACGTAGCATTTTGTTTCCAAAGTGTAGTAAATCTTTGTTGTCTCACAGCAGGGTGATCGCACTACAAGGCTGCAATTTTTATTTGCCCATCAAGTGGGCTTTTGGTGGAAATGACACACCACCAGCGGCATGTTGTCCATGAGAGAGTATGGGGGGGGGAAGGAGGGATGGACGAGCGGAAGAGGTCAAATTGTTCTTATATTGGTATGTACTCAGGCTTTATAGTGTTTTAAAGAATGTTTGTTCAAGTTCATATAAGAACGTAGCATTTTATATCCAACATGTAGTAAATGTTTGTTTTCTCACAGCAGGGTGATCGCACTACATGGCTGCAATTTTTATTTGCACATCAAGTGGGCTTTTGGTGGAAATGACACACCACCAGCAGCATGTTGACCACGAGAGATGGTGGGGGGGTGGGGGGCGAGCGGAAGAGGACAAGTTGTTCTTCTATTGGTATGTACTCTGGCTTTATAGTGTTTTAAAGAATGTTCACTCAAGTTCATATAAGAACGTAGCAATTTATTTCCAAAGTGTTGTAAATCATTGTTTTCACACAACAGGGTGATCGCACTACAAGGCTGCAATTATTATTTGCACATCAAGTGGGCTTTTGGTGGAAATGACACGCCACCATCAGCATGTTATCCACGAAAGAGGTTGGTGAGATGGGGGGGGAGGGGCGGAGAGAGGAAGGGGACTAGTTGTTCTTCTATTGGTATGTAATCAGGCTTTATAGTGTTTTAAAGAATGTTCGTTCAAGTTCATATAAGAACGTTGCATTATATTTCCAAAGTGTAGTAAATTTTTGTGTTCTCCCAGCAGGGTGATCGCACTACAAGGCTGCAATTTTTATTTGCCCATCAAGTGGGCATTTGGTGGAAATGATACACCACCAGCAGCATGTTTTCAACGAGAGTGGGCGTTTGGGGGTGGGGGGGACGGAAGAGAACAATTTGCTTTACTATTGGTATGTAGTCCGATTTTATAGTATTTTAAGGACTTTTCGTTCAAGTTCATATAATAACGTAGCATTTTAATTCCAAAGGGTAGTAAATCTTTGTTTTCTCACAGCAGAGTGATCGCACTACAAGGCTGCAATTTTTATTTGCCCATCAAGTGGGCTTTTGCTGGAAATGACACACCACCAGCAGCATGTTGTCCACGTGAGTGGGTGGGGGGGCAGCGGAAGAGGACAAGTTGTTGTTCTATTGGTATGTACACAGGCTTTATAGTGTTTTAAAGAAAGGTCGAACGGAGCCATCTATCGGTAGGTCCGGTAGTTGAGCATCCCTCATTTCGCTAGCTTTAGACGCCTGTAGATGCGTTCGTCTGCCTTCTATTGGCTGACGTCCTCTCACAGCCCTCTCTGCTCCTCCGTTCTTGATCGTCGCGACGGCACTTGTCGTTACGCTGGAACACCATCCACTGTTTCTATTTCGCTTCTTTTTTTTCACAATACAGTACATTTTCTTCCCGTTTTCATACTCCGTGTGTGTCCAGTTTTTGACTGGCTGTCCAGTGTGCTCTCTTACCACTAAATCTGAGGGGGATGTGACGGGGAATTTCCCTTGAGAGTAGCGACTTTGACTTAGATATGATGTCATTGCTGGTAGCTGACAGGTGGACTCGGAAGCGAGAATTTATCATCTGTTTACGACAGAACGCTAATTTGCTTTTTCAATCATAGCTGCCTAATTCAGGGAACGGAATGCCTTTCGAAATGGTTTTTTCTGCTTACGTATCGTAAAATAAGGTGGGCTTATCTTATCGCCTTTGTGCCACTCCAGTTGGTTTCCTTAACACCAGTACAGTGCTGCCACATTTCTTTGGTTTCTGGGAGCTATAG
The DNA here is from genome assembly GCF_021461385.2 of Schistocerca piceifrons. Lineage (NCBI taxonomy): Eukaryota > Metazoa > Arthropoda > Insecta > Orthoptera > Acrididae > Schistocerca > Schistocerca piceifrons. The sequence goes on along the minus strand of NC_060147.1, from coordinate 19,828,294 downwards.
CTTGAAGACGAGCTGCTGGTATGTGATTCATTTCCCATTCAGAGTGTGCGCCATAGGTCAGATGCCATAGTCGGCATTGCTTCATGATGTATTTCATTTCGGTTATACGTAATTCATAACAGTGAGCATCACTTTTACGTGACCTCTCACACTGTTAATCTAACACAACAAGATGTTTCCTCAGCGATGAGTCGATTAAGCGTCCCACACACAACAGATACATCACCGGCAATGTTGTGAGCAATATAGCCTGCAATCGGTCACACAACACGCATTACCTAGCAATTTCAACGAGCATTTCGAACGCCACTATGTCAGGAAATCCTCTTATCTAAATTTATCTGCCATGATTAGCAAAACTCAGTACGTCGATTAATTCTGGAAAACAAAGCGCTGAAATCTGTTAAAACTGTTTTGGAATGTTTCAGGTTGTAAAACCGTAAAATATCAACTACGATGGTGTCCAATTTCAACAGTCTCCTCTTCATCTTTTCTTTCCGTACCTTCATAGTCTCCGGAACTGAAAACATGCGACTCCTTTTTGTGGGGCTATATTAAAGACAAGGTGTACAGCAATAACTCCAAAACCACAGCCATTCAGCAGGTCATCAAGACCATCGATGTTCTCACACTTCAGCGGGTCATGCAGAATTTTCACTATTCGTCTGCGCCACACCATCGCCAATCATGGCAGGCATATCGAACATGTCATAGCGTAAATCATTTAACATGTTCAATAAAGTTTGTGCACGCCGTAGTTTGCAACTAATTTACGTTTTATTCATACAGTTCAATAATTGTCACCCCATACATCTACATTTATACTCTGTAAACCACGGTGAAGTGCATGGCAGAGTGTATGTCAAATTGTACCAGCTATTAGCGTTTCTTCCTGTTCCATTTACGTATGGAGTGCGGGAAGAATGATTGTTTAAATGCGTCTGTGTCTGCAGTAATTACTCTAATCTTATGTTCCCGATTCCTTTGTCAGCAAAGCGTAGGGGACTGTAGTTTATTCTTAGAGTCATCATTTAAAGCCGGTTTTTGAAGATTAAAATAGACATTCTTGGGATAGTTTACGTCTGTCTTCTAGAGTCTTCCAGTTCAGTTCCTTCAGTATCTCTGTGACTCTCTCCCATGGTTAAACGAACCTGTGATCTTTCGTGCTGCCCTTCTTCCATATACGTTCCATATCTCCGCTTAACCCTGTTTGGAACGAGTTCCACACGCATGGGCAATATTTGCAGACCGGTCGCACGAGTGATATGTAAACAATCTCCTTCATAGACTAATTGCGCTTCCCTAGTATTCTGCCAATAAACCGATATCTACCATCTGCTTTACCCACGACTGAGTCTATGTGATCATTCGAGTTCGTGTCCCTACAAAGTGTTACACCCAGGTATTTGTATGAGTTGGCCGATTCCAACAGTGACTCACTGATATTACAGTCATAGGATACTACTTTTTGCTTTCTTTTGTGAGGTGCACAATTTTACATTTATGAACATTTAAAGCAGGTTGCCAATCTCTGCTCCACATTCAAATCTTATCAAGATCTGACTGAATATTCATGCAGCTTCTTTCAGATAATACTTTGTTATACAAAACTGCATCATCTGCAAAAAGCTCCGCATTACTATTAATATTGTATGCAAGGTCATTAATACACAACATGAGCAGCAGGTGTCCGAACACATTTCCCTAGGGTACCCTCGAAGTTACGTCTACATCTGACGATATCTCTCCGCCTATTCTGAATAACACAGGCGCTGCACTGTCGTTGTCCGCTGATTCTGGACAAGCACCTTTCAAGTAAAATGTCTTCCCTGTACGCAACTATACGTAATGGATGTACGAGTACAGGTCGTAGACACATGGTTGGTGACATATGGAAGTTTGGGTCTGGCTGTGAGTCGCGCACAGATAGGCAAATGCTACAGCCGGCATAGTAGCTCAGCGTATTTGGTCAGAGAGCTGCCTGGCCTCTGTAACAAAAAAAGTGTGTGGAAGGATCACCAAACGAACTTGACCAGATGTCATGTGACGTCCGCAACGACCAAACACAACGGGAAATTAAAAAAAAAAGTAAGGGGACCGGTCCGTCACAAATTTTCATGGTCATCATTCCATTATACAGCTGATAGTTACCCATATTCACAAATGTGAATACATTTTACGTATTTCATAACGTCTGTAGTTGCTGCAGTGCATGTCTGAAGGAACATTGCATCGCAATTCAGAATAACACAGGAGCTGCAATATTGACTGAACTACTAGTTTCGAAACTGCTGAGTACTTGGCTGTTGTATGTAATGGTAAGATGAGGACTGGTTTTGTTACGCCTGAATGCTACTGATACCCAGATATTCTCGTTGCTTAATTTCTGTCTGTAGACAATTTCTCTAGAGCTCTCGCAGCATCTGGGAAATGTTGAGAAAATAGTCTGATGGTTTTATATTTTTCAGACCATCTCGTCTCACACATTCGTGATAAATTGGAAGCATATTTTCAGCGTGTAGTCGATTTTCTAAAAAGAGTTTGTAGCGTCGTTTACAATGACAACAATGTTCGTAATTTCTGGCACTGCGTTTGCATCTTTTCCCACAATGTTGAGTCTGTGGCTTGAGCAAAGAAATTGTGAGGATCGATAATATTTCGTTTCTGAAAATGGCCTGTGCACTGCTCTCTCTGCCTGCCACTGTAGAACAGCCATAGAAGATAAATCCTATACACCTCCTGCGATGCGCAGTTACCGTTCCCCAATGAAGGGGACGCCCTGTTCCTTAAAATGAGTCCGGACTCACAGATCGACCAGTATCTTGTGTCGAATCGCGACCAGCACGGAACTTGTCACACCATTCCACAACATTAGTTTTCCATAGACGTGCTACGCCATTGATATTTGTCATTCACCAATCGATGTCTACCGTTGATTGTCCTTCGGTAGCGAAGAAAAGAAAACAGCACATTGTTCCTATTTGGACGCATTTGGTGATTATGTCGTCCTAGTTCACGTTACAGCATTTACTACACGCACATCGGAAAGACACAAATATCACACCCAAGGGCGTACCCAAGAACTGAACTCTGGGGAGGGGGGGAGGGCAGGTCATACTAGTCTCAGGAAACAAGGACTCGAGACAACATACAGCACTTCCTATTAAATAAAACAGTAAACCAGTGAAAAACTGCTTTTAATAAACATTTTAAATATAAGAATGCACTTGTTTAAAAATACAATTTTTTAATTCAGTAGTAATCTTCTAGGATTTGCCGCAAATTTCTCAATTACTTTCTTCTCCAACATGTCGCAGTCTTCTTTTACATAATTGCGGTGTACGCTCATCAGACACAATCCTGTGAGCCTTTCTTTCTCCTCCCATAGTGCTTCTAAGCCACGTCTTCACTCTTCGAATTGTGCTGAAGGATCGTTCCACAGTCGCTATTGTGCATGAAATAGTGCTCAAAATTTTTAGTGCTTTTTTCATGATAGGGAAAAAAATTTTGGTCTCGTTAAACAGGTCAACGACTTCCATATCCTTTAATTTTGCTTCAGTTATATACTTTTTCCTCCACAAATTGTACCATAGTTGCAGTTGTCCGGCAATATCAACCAATCCATAAAATGTTTTCAACAATTCTGCACTTTTAAGGAAGTCTGTTACACTAGAATTGCTCATATTCAAGAGATGTAGCTTATTTAGAGCAAAAGCTGGTGTATTTTCTGGTGAAAATCGTATATTTAATGATGACATGAATGATTCGATGTATGGTATTACCAGCGAACGTCGCCAGTATTCGTTGTCATTTTGGGATGGTGGATTGTTTCTGAATTTTTGCTTGCAAGCAAAATGTGGAACAGTAATTTCTATTTCCAGGTCCTCTGCTACAACTTGTGCTTTTGCAAGTAATTCGCTAGTTACCCTGTCTGCTTCCTTACGATCATTACTGAGCACATCAAGGATTCCTCTGATGTGTTCCCTCACCGTGATCGTATCTACAGACTTAGACTGCAGGACATTAGCTACTAGTTCCTAAACTGCTGAGTATTTGGCTATTGTTTGTAAAGATAAGATGAGCACTGGTTTGGTAACGGCTGAATGCAACTGATACGCAGATTTCCTCGTTGCATAATTCCCCTCAGTAGACAATTTTTCTAGAGCTCTCACAACCTCTGGGAAATTTTGAGAAAATAGTCTGATGGATTTATATTTTTCAGACCATCTCGTCTCACACATTCTTGTTAAATTGGGAGCGTATTTCTGACTTGTACTCGATTCTCTAAAAACGTTTATAGTGTCTTTCACAGTGGCAACAGTATTCCTAATTTCCGGCACTGCGTCTGCATCGTTCACCACAAGGTTGAGTTTGTGGCTTGAGCAATGGACGTATGATGCTCGATAATATTTCCTTATTAAAATGACTTGTACACCATCACTTGCACTAAATGTCTCGCCATCTATTGCTTGTCATAACCTGCACGTCAACTGCTATTAATCTACAGTTAGCGTCAGCTGTAACTAAAAAATTAATAGCTTAGAAGGAGAAAAGCATTTTACATTTAAATATGGTAGGAGAAACGATGTTGTTCGTTAGAAACTTCACATAGTCATAATCCCTTACTGCCTATTAGTGAATACGCTGTTCCTTGGCGACGTAACATGCCTGCGAATAGCAGAGCGGATTGCTTATCGCTAAATTTATTATTTATATAAACTTCCCTATCGACAGTAACGTGCCGAAGACGAAACAATTACTCCCGGATCTGCGCGAACGAGTTCGAATATCTTCTAGGGGGGAGCAGCTCCCCCCCCCCCCCTTCCCATCGCTGGGTACGCCCATGATCACACCAGTCCCTTGCCTACATGTCGGTGCTTATATACCCGCATCGGAGTTGCGCTACGTTGCATATGTTCTGCAGTAACGCCTTCAAACGTAACCTTTTTGATCGGACTTTGTACAAAAAGTTTTCCGTAGAGGTGGGATATTTCTCGTTCTCGTTGATGTTGGCTAACTACAACACAGCACATACTCTGAACATTGTAGACAAGAAATTAATGTGAGCCCTCAGTAAGACGTTCACTACGTTATCATTTAAAATTATTGAGGTCCCACTGGGCAAACAAATGCCGATTATGAATGATGTGGACTGCTAAGTGTTCTATTTGTTTTTTTACACATTTCCTAGTTCCGGATGAAAACCCCTTAAAAACCATATATCCAATAGGAATAAATCACGAATGTTCCAGATCCACACGAATCACGTGTAAATATTGATTTTTATGCGAATAAACAAACAGAAGTTTATTTCTTTAATACGCAAATCTGTAACGAGAAAGAAAAAGTAATATTCACTATTCTTTAGCCAGCATGTTTGGCTATCTGTATGACAAACTGTCTGCGAAAAGCTTCAGGCTGCAGCGCTGAGTGCCGCAAGTTCGCATGTCGAATCTTTGATCTGTATAAATAGTGTCATATCACTGGCTGGAAAAATTTGCGGGAATTATTTCTGTAAAGATACAGGTGACAGAGAGCTAGGGCAATCGACGTTGCTATTTACAAAACAATACATTTCTTCAGTTAATAAATTTTGTTTTTAGTTTATGTCAAAATTCTGTACGACTGTTGCGCAACTTTCAGTCGCGTCCGCTACGAGATTGTTTTTCCCGCCACGTATTATTTACTCTCGGAGCGTTTTCCCGCGACGAATAATTGTTGTTTGAACGGCGTATGTATACGAGCAGCTGTGCCTTCGCGATACTTGGGTTGTTTGCTCTGTCTTCGACAGTTACATACGAGGCGAATCTGAAGCTTCCAGTATTCTATACAAGAGTTCTACAAGAGAAGCTTTTATTTTGGGTTTCCAGCGACCAGCAGAATGTTTTTCGGCGAAAAGGTAAGAGATACTCAACTTCTGTAACTGAATCATGATCAGCAGCGATGTGCTCATAGGTAGTTGGGAAAATGTGTGATGTTTGCGTTCTTTGAGGATGCTCGCAGTTTCTGCAGCTTATGCGACATTCATATCCTTCACAATCACCCATAGGTAAAATACCTACGGTACTGAAATGCTGTTTCTTTCGGTTTTCAGTGGCTTGGAATGGATGACAAACTAGCTGCGGATGTTTTTAATGTTCTCGTCAGTTTTTCGTAGCTAATTTAGTGTCTGACAAGCTAATGGTCGTAACTTGCAAACATTCTGTTAATGGTGCTAACTGCCTTGTACGTTTAGTACCGCTGAACTGGTGCAATAGTTCCATGAAGCGTTTTCTCTAGAATGCGTTTAGTCAGTCCTGGCACTATGTGCAATAAATGCAAATTATTCATTAGCAGGTTGCGTAAGAGTTTCATGTGTTTATTTTTGACAGCGTATACGAGCGCGCAAGCTCGCACGTGCGAACACGTACACACGCTCGCATGTGTGTGTGTGTGTGTGTGTGTGTGTGTGTGTGTGTGTGTATTTCTCAATATTAATTTTGCTCCCTCACCCCCGACCCCTTTTCAGGATGTAAGATTAGTTTCGACTTCAATTTAAAAAAAAAAACAAATTCGGATTCCTCTGTTGCAAGTTTGAACTCACAAATATAACGCAGGTTTCCATCAGTTACGTAGTTTCACGCCATAATATAATAAATAGTAGTTGCCTTATGTTTGGCGATCCTTTCTGAGAGTCTATATGTTAATGTGTGGTTGTAGATTATATCGTGAAAATTATTGGCCTACAAATTCTGCCTGCTCCGTTTAGTCATTTTGATTTAGTGACCGCTTTTTCTCAGCAGTTTTTCACAGAACCATACAACCATCCCCAACAGGCATTCAGATACTCCCGATTTCTGCTGAAAGCCGAATGGAATCTTTCAATACATATACAGCAGAGTTGATATCTCGGCAATAAGTGCATATCGCGCCTCTAGCTCACAGTTACAACACAATGCAAACCGTCCCTCTGCAATATTTGTTGATCACAATCGTGATCTTTCGTGTGACCTGGTGAACCTAGAACAACTTCATCTTAATAATTCTAAACTGCAGGTTATCAGAAAGCTTAGGTGCTCCCGTATTTACAGCAAACGTGGCAGGGCACGCGAAAAACCGGCAAGAAAATCGAGATCGCAGAAAAGATTGAGACGGCCTAAGAAGGAGCGGTCTTTCAGGTACGAATACGCAATCTTCGAAGTATAGTCGAAGAACATTCGCCGTTATGTAACTTCCTGCAATTGTAAAATCTAGTTTACTTTTCAAGGAATAGTTGTTTGAAACAGGGTTGCGGCAACTGTCCCAGATGCTCAGTGGGCCCCAACCACTTTTGAGGAGACGAGTGTGCGACGCCTCGGTGCGTGAACTTCGCCGCCGTCGGTGAGTGAACTTCGTTTGAAACTCGAACATTTGTGTCGTGTAGGTCAATGTGAAATACCCACACTATTGTGTCTTTGTGCTACAACAGTCACCATGGGGCGAAACGTCTCTACACCATATATGTTTATGCATTCCAAATCACAAAGTTCCTGTCTTCATACGTGAACATCATGTACTCGTTTTTCCTGTCAACTAAGACAACCCATATGGCAGTACCAGAATCTACGCAGATTTTGAGCAGTCTGTCAGGATCATTTAATATGAATAACGTCAGGATCACTAAACACGATCATCTTCCAACTGAGAAAGGGAAAATTTGTGACAGGGACTAATTAACCTTAAACGGCAGCATTTCAGAACGGAAGTGAGACGTATTTATCAATTTAATCCACTAATACACTACTGGCCATTAAAATTGCTACACCACGAAGATGACGTGTTACAGACACGAAATTTAACCGACAGGAAGAAGATGCAGTGATATGAAAATGATTAGCTTTACAGAGCATTCACACAAGGTTGGCGCCGGTGGCGACACATGCAATGTGCTGACATGAGGAAAGTTTCCAACCGATTTCTCATACACAATCAGCAGTTAACCGGCGTTGCCTGGAGAAACGTTGTTGTGATGCTTCGTATAAAAAGGAGAAATGCGTACCATCACGTTTCCGACTTTGATAAAGGTCGAATTGTAGCCTATCGCGACTGCGGTTTATCGTATCGTGACATTGCTGCTCGCGTTGGTAGAGATCCAATGACTGTTAGCAGAATATGAAATCGGTGGGTTCAGGAGGGTAATACGGAACGCCGTGCTGCATCCCAGCGGCCTCGTATCACTAGCAGTCGAGATGAGAGGCATCTTATCCGCACGGCTGCAACGGATCGTGCAGCAACGTATCGATGCTGAGTCAACAGATGGGGACGTTTGCAAGGAAACAACCATCTGCCCGAACAGTTCGACGACGTTTGCAGCAGCACGGACTATAAGCTCGGAGACTGTGGCTGCGGTTACCCTTGACGCTGCATCACAGACAGGAGCGACTGCGATGGTGTATTCGACGACGAACCTGGGAGCACGAATGGCAAAACGTCATTTTTTCGGATGAATCCAGGTTCTGTTTACAGCATCATGATGGTCGCATTCGTGTTTGGCGACATTGCGGTGAACGCACATTGGAAGCGTGTATTCGTCATCGCCATTCTGGCGTATCACCCGGCGTGATGGTATGGGGTGCCATTGGTTACACGTCCCGGTCACCTCTTGTTCGCATTGACGGCACTTTCAATAGTGGACGTTACATTTCAGATGTGTTACGACCCGTGGCTCTACCCTTCATTCGATCCCTGCGAAACGCTACATTTCAGCAGGATAATGCACGACCGCATGTTGCAGGTCCTGTACGGGCCTTTCTGGATACAGAAAATGTTCGACTGCTGCCCTGGCCAGCACATTCTCCAGATCTCTCACCAAGTGAAAACGCCTGGTCAATGGTGGCCGAGCAACTGGCTCGTCACCACTACTCTTGATGAACTGTGGTATCGCGTTGAAGCTGCATGGGCAGCTGTACCTGTACACGCTATCCAAGCTCTGTTTGACTCAGTGCCCAGGCATATCGAGGCCGTTATTACGGCCAGAGGTGGTTGTTCTGGGTACTGATTTCTCAGGATCTATGCACCCAAATTGCGTGAAAATGTAAGCACATGTCAGTTGTAGTATAATATATTTGTCCAATGAATTCCCGTTTATCATTTGCATTTCTTCTTGGTGTAGCAATTTTAATGGCCAGTAGTGTATAAATCAGTAATAATATTGCAACAGAAATTTTGTGGTGATCATACCTACATCAGCCAAAGTCATAAACTATCATTTTCTGTTCAGTACAGCTACTCCTCTTTACTCAAGTCTGCGTAATCAATCAGTACATGACCGAAATTACAGAATTTCTGTATCACAAACTTCAAATCACTAAACACACTGACGGAAAAAAAGTCGCAATCAAGAGGGAGTCGTGTGACATAAACGATTGTTGGTAGGCGAGTTTCTGTATCTGAAAAATGACACGTATTCCAATTTCTTGCCAGTCGTCTAAGAGTGGCGATAATAACGCCACAGTGAGACAGCAAATTAGCTTTCCTTTAAATACGAGCTGTAACGGTCGTGAGCGTTTGTAACGTTTGAGACTGGACGCGATGAGTTGATGTTAGTCAAGACTGCCTTTAAGTGGGGCAGGACGTCAAACGGGCCGACTTGGAGCAGGAGAGGCATCACAGAACATTTTAATTTCCAGTGTCTATACTTTTACAAATAAATTCATAAGACTTTGTCAGCATCACCAGGAAGGATTCAGGATTTACACTCATTGCAGTGGAAGTTCGAAAACATAACGAAATAATTTTTTTACGTGTGAAATTTCATCATTTTTTTCACTTACTAATGGCTGCATTTGTTGTTATAGGTACACTTTTCTTCATAAGTTGGAGAGATTCTTCGATGAATTTTCACAGCATACATACCATACTTACAGGTGTATAAACTCTAGAATTTATTTAATTTATGAAAAAACGAATGATCTGTTGTATTTTATACTTCATGTTTCGAAAAAACACAAATTTTATAGTTAATTACCTCAATATTTCATGTTGGAAACCGCAGCGACGTACGGATGCACGCCAAGACCGTAGGATCCTACGCAGGGGACCGCCACTTCCCAGCAAATTAGGGACACTGTTGCTCCTGAGGTATCGGCGAGGACCATTCGCAACCGTCTCCATGAAGCTGGGCTACGGTCCCGCACACCGTTAGGCCGTCTTCCGCTCACGCCCCAACATCGTGCAGCCCGCCTCAAGTGGTGTCGCGACAGGCGTGAATGGAGGGACGAATGGAGACGTGTCATCTTCAGCGATGAGAGTCGCTTCTGCCTTGGTGCCAATGATGATCGTATGCGTGTTTGGCGCCGTGCAGGTGAGCGCCACAATCAGGACTGCATACGACCGAGGCACACAGGGCCAACAACCGGCATCATGGTGTGGGGAGCGATCTCCTACACTGGCCGTACACCACTGGTGATCGTCGAGGGGACACTGAATAGTGCACGGTACATCCAAACCGTCATCGAACCCATGGTTCTACCATTCCCAGACCGGCAAGGGAACTTTCTGTTCCAACAGGACAATGCACGTCTGCATGTATTCCGTGCCACCCAACGTGCTCTAGAAGGTGTAAGTCAACTACCCTGGCCAGCAAGATCTCCGGATCTGTCCACCATTGAGCATGTTTGGGACTGGATGAAGCGTCGTCTCACGCGGTCTGCACGTCCAGCACGAACGCTGGTCCAACTGAGGTGCCAGGTGGAAATGGCATGGCAAGCCGTTCCACAGGACTACATCCAGCATCTCTACGATCGTCTCCATGGGAGAATAGCAGCCTGCATTGCTGCGAAGGGGAATTTACACTGTACTAGTGCCGACATTGTGCATGCTCTGTTGCCTGTGTCTATGTGCCTGTGGTTCTGTCAGTGTGATCATGTGATGTACCTGAGCCCAGGAATGTGTCAATAAAGTTTCCCCTTCCTGGATCAATGAATTCACGGTGTTCTTATTTCAATTTCCAGGAGTGTATAAGAACGTAGCATTTTATTTCCAAAGTGTAGTAGATCTTTGTTTTCTCACAGCAGGGTGATCGCATTACAAGAGTGTAAATTTTATTTGCCCATGAGTTGGGCTTTTGGTGGAAATAACACACCACCAGCAGCATGATGTCCACGAGAGAGGGGTTGGGGGGGGGGGGGGGAGGAGCAAAACAGGACAAGTTGTTCTCCTATTGGTATGTACTCAGGCTTTGTAGTGTTTTAAAGAATGTTCGTTCAAGTTCATATAGGAACGTAGCATTTTATTTCCAAAGTGTAGTAAATCTTTGTTTTCTCACAGCAGGGTGATCGCACTACAAGGCTGCAATTTTTATTTGCCCATCAAGTGGGCTCTTGTTGGAAATGACACACCATCAGCAGCATGTTGTCCATGAGAGAGGAAGGGGCGAGCGGAAGAGGACAAGTTGTTATTCTATTGGTATGTACTCAGGCTTTATAGTGCTTTAAAGAATGATCGTTCAAGTTCATATAAGAACGTAGCTTTTTATTTCCAAAGTGTGGTAAATCTTTTTTTCTCACAGCAGGGTGATCGCATTACACGGCTGCAATTTTTGTTTGCCCATCAAGAGGGCTTTTGGTGGAAATGACACATCACCAGCAGCATGTTGTCCACGACAGGGTGGTTGGGGGGAGGGGGGGGGGGCGAGCGGAAGAAGACAAGTTGTTCTTCTATAGGTATGTACTCATACTTTATAGTGTTTTAAAGAATGTATATTGAAGTTCATATAATAACGCAGCATTTTATTTCCAAACTGTAGTAAATCTTTAATTTCTCACAGCAGTTCGATCGCACTACAAGGCTGCAATTTTTAACTGCCCATCAAGTGGGTTTTTGGTGGAAATGACGCACCACCAGCAGCATGTTGTCCATGAGAGAGGAAGGGGCAAGCGGAAGAGGGCAAGTTGTTCTTCTATTGGTATGTACTCAGGCTTTATAGTGTATTAAAGAATGTTCGTTCAAGTTCATATAAGAACGTAGCATTTTATTTCTAACGTGTGGTAAATCTTTTTTTTCTCACAGCAGGGTGATCGCATTTCAAGGCTGCAATTTTTATTTGCCCATGAAGTGGGCTTTTGGTGGAAGTGACACAAAACCAGCAGCATGTTGTCAACGAGAGAGGAAGGGGCGAGCGCAAGAGGACAAGTTGTTCTTCTATGGGTATGTACTCAGGCTATATAGTGCTTTAAAGAATGTTCGTTCAAGTTCATATAAGAATGTAGCTTTTTATTTCCAAAGTGTGGTAAATTTTTTTTCTCACAGGAGGGTGATCGCATTACACGGCTGCAATTTTTATTTTCCCATCAACTGGGCTTTAGGTGCAAATAACACACAACCAGCAGCAAGGTGTTGACGACATGGGTGGTGGCGGAAGGGGAAGAAGTCAAGTTGTTATTCTATTGGTATGTACTCACGCTTTGTAGTATTTTAAACATTGTTCATTAAAGTTCATAAAAGAACGTAGGATTTTATTTCCAAAGTGTAGTAAATCTTTGTTTTCTCACAGCAGTGTGTTCGCATCACAAGGCTGCAATTTATATTTGCCCATCAACAGGTCTTTTGGTGGAAATGACACACCAACAGCAGCGTGATGTCCACAACATTGTGGAGGGGGAGGGGGGGGGGAGAGGACAAGTTGTTATTCAGTTGATATGTACTCACGGTTTATAGTGTTTTAAAGATTGTTCGTACAAGTTCATATAAGAACGTAGCATTTTATTTCGAAAGTGTAGTAAATCTTTGTTTTCTCACAGCAGGATGTTCGCATTACAAGGCTGCAATTTTTATTTGTCCATCAACTGGGCTTTTGGTGGAAATGACACACCAATATCAGCATGATGTCGACGAGACGGCGGTGGGGGGGGGGGGGGTGGGGGGGGGGGGAAGAGAACAAGTGGTTATTCTATTGGTATGTACTCACGCTTTATAGTGTTTGAAAGAATGTTCTTTCAAGTTTATATAAGAATGTAGCATTTTATTTCCAAAGTGTAGTAAATCTTTCTTTCTCACAGCAGGGTGATCGCACTACAAGGCTGCAATTTTTATTTCCCCATCAAGTGGGCTTTTGGTGGAAATGACACACCACCAGCAGCATGTTGTCCACGTGATAGGGTGCTGGCGGGAGGGGGGGGGGGGGCGTGCGGAAGAGGACAAGTTGTTCTTCCATTGGTATGTACTCAGGCTTTATAGTGTTTTAAAGAATGTTCGTTCAAGTTCATATAAGAACGTAGCACTTTATTTCCAAAGTGTAGTAGATGTTTGTTTTCTCACAGCAGGTTGTTCGCATTACAAGGCTGCAATTTTTATTTTCCCATCAACTGGGCTTTAGGTGCAAATAACACACAACTAGCAGCAAGGTGTGGACGAGATGGGTGGTGGCGGAAGGGGAAGAAGTCAAGTTGTTATTCTATTGGTATGTACTCACGCTTTATAGTGTTTTAAAGTGTGTTGACACAAGATCATATAAGAACGTTGCATTTTTTTCCAATGTGTAGTAAATCTTTGTTTTCCCACAGCAGGGTTTTCGCATTGCAAGACTGTAATTTTTATTTGCCCTTCAACTGCGCTTTTGGTGGAAATGACACACCAGCAGCAGCATGATGTCCACGGGAGTGGGGGGGGGGCGATGGAAGAGAGGACAAGTTGTTCTTCTATTGGTATGTACTCAGGCTTTATAGTGTTTTAAAGAATGATCGTTCAACATCATATAAGAATGTAGCATTTTATTTCCAAAGTGTAGTAAATCTTTGTTTTCTCACAGCAGGGTGATCGCACTACAAGGCTGCAATTTTTATTTGCCCATCAAGTGGGCTTTTGGTGGAAACGACACACCACCAGCAGCATGTTGTCCACGAGATTTGGTTGAGGGGGGGGGGGGGGATGGGGGGCGAGCGGAATAGGACAAGTTGTTCTTCCATTGGTATGTACTCAGGCTTTATAGTGTTTTAAAGAATGTTCGTTAAAGTTGATATAAGAATGTAGCATTATAGTTCCAAAGTGTAGTAAATCTTTCTTTCTCACAGCAGGGTGATCGCACTACAAGGCTGCAATTTTTATTTCCCCATCAAGTGGGCTTTTGGTGGAAATGACACACCACCAGCAGCATGTTGTCCACGTGATAGGGTGCTGGCGGGAGGGGGGGGGGGGGGCGTGCGGAAGAGGACAAGTTGTTCTTCTATTGGTATGTACTCAGGCTTTATAGTGTTTTAAAGAATGTTCGTTCAAGTTCATATAAGAATGTACCATTTTATTTCTCACAGCAGGGTGATCGCACTACAAGGCAGAAATTTTTATTTGCCCATCAAGTGAGCTTTTGGTGGAAATGACACACCACCAGCAGCATGTTGTCCATGAGAGGGGGGTGGTGGGGGGGAGGGGCGAACGGAAGAGGACAAGTTGTTATTCTATTGGTATGTACTCACGCTTTATAGTGGTTTAAAGATATATCATTCTAGTTCATATATGAACGTAGCATTATATTTCCAAAGTGTAGTAAATCTTTGTTTTCACACAGCAGGGTGATCGCACTACAAGACTGAAATTTTAATTTGCCCATCAAGTGTGCTTTTGATGGAAATGACACACCACCAGCAGCATGTTGTCCACGAGAGGGACGGTGGTGGTTGGGGGGGGGGGGGGGGGTGAGCGGAAGAGGACAAGTTGTTCTTCTATTGGTATGTACTCTGGCATTATAGTGCTTTAAAGAATGTTCGTTCAAGTTCATATAAGAACGTAGCATTTTATTTCCAAAGTGTAGTAAATATTTGTTTTCTCATAGCAGGGTGATCGCACTACAAGGCTGCAATTTTTAATTGACCATCAAGTGGGTTTTTGGTGGAAATGACACAACACCAGCAGCATGTTGTCCACGAGAGAGGAAGGGGCGAGCGGAAGAGGATTTTAAAGATTGTTTTTCTATTGGTATGTACTCAGGCTTTATAGTGTTTTAAATAATGTTCGTTCAAGTTTATATAAGAAGGTAACATTTTATTTCCAAGGTGTGGTACATCTTTTTTTCTCACAGCAGGGTGATCGCATTACACGGCTGCAATTTTTGTTTGCCCATCAAGAGGGCTTTTGGTGGAAATGACACATCACCAGCAGCATGTTGTCCACGAGAGAGGAAGGGGCGAGCAGAAGAGAACAAGTTGTTGTTCTATTGGTATCTACTCAGGTTTTATAGTGTTTTAAAGAAAGTTCGTTCAAGTTCATATAAGAACGTAGCATTTTATTTCCGAAGTTTAGTAAATCTTTGTTTTCTCACAGCAGGGTGATCGCACTACAAGGCTGCGATTGTTATTTGCCCATCAATAGGTCTTTTGGTGGAAATGACACACCAACAGCAGCGTGAAGTCCACAACATTGTGGAGGGGGAGGGGGGGCGAGAGGACAAGTTGTTATTCTATTGATATGTACTCACCGTTTATAGTGTTTTAAAGAATGTTCGTTCAAGTTCATATAAGAACGTACCATTTTATTTCCAAAGAGTAGTAAATCTTTGTTTTGTCACAGCAGGGTGTTCGCATTACAAGGCTGCAATTTTTATTTGTCCATCAACTGGGCTTTTGGTGGAAATGACACACCAATATCAACATGATGTCCACGAGACGGGGGGGGGGGGGGGGGGGGGTGGGGGGGGGGGGGGAAGAGAACAAGTGGTTATTCTATTGGTATGTACTCACGCTTTATAGTGTTTTAAAGATATATCATTCAAGTTCATATAAGAACGTAGCACTTTATTTCCAAAGTGTAGTAGATGTTTGTTTTCTCACAGCAGGTTGTTCGCATTACAAGGCTGCAATTTTTATTTTCCCATCAACTGGGCTTTAGGTGCAAATAACACACAACCAGCAGCAAGGTGTTGACGAGATGGGTGGTGGCGGAAGGGGAAGAAGTCAAGTTGTTATTCTATTGGTATGTACTCACGCTTTATAGTGTTTTAAAGATTGTTCGTACAAGTTCATATAAGAACGTAGCATTTTATTTGCAAAGTGTAGTAAATCTTTGATTTCTCACAGCAGGGTGTTCGCATTACAAGGTGGTAATTTTTATTTGTCCATCAAATCAGGTTGTGGAAAGGGGCTAAGTTCCATTACTGTTAGTTATACAAGAACACACACAACTTTATTCCTCAAACCAATGCACAGTTTTCTCTTTAAAGCAACAAAGATTAATTTATGGCTGAGGGCCCAAGTAACCGCTCAAGAATAAGCTTAAATGATTGCTTTTAAAACACCAGGATTTAAAGTAATGGTTGAAGGCCTTACTTAAGCAAAATTACAATATCTTTTCGGCTAAAGGCTAAGATAATATTCAGATCAGCTACCGAAATTCTTGAAAGGCTAAATATTAATAAGTCCCGGCTAAATGCCATATTAAGGAAAATTCAAGTTAATTCTTTGGAAGGCCCAATAAAAAAATTTTCTATACATAATAAGAGAGAGGCTTTAAGGACAAGCTTTTACACAGTACAACAGAAAAACATCTTAAGAGAACTTGACATTTGACTCTCCATCCAATATAGCATGCTGCGTCCCTTGATACCCCATATGATCGTACTTTTGACAAGAAGCATAGATGGTGTACCAGGAGCGGTTCTAGAAGTCGGTCAAGGGAGGGGCTAATGGTGGTGGTGGTGGTGGTGGTGGTGGTGGTGGTGGTGGTGGGGACTGGAATATCGCTTCACAAAAGGAGAGTTTGGGTTCTCTACTGACAAACTGGTAAAATTTAGTGTTGCTGAATGTAGTTTTTGGTAACTGTTTTAGAGTTCAGGGTAAAAAAATGTGTTTTAGGAAATAATAAGACGCCTATTTTAAGTTAAATGATATTTATTGGTTTTGATAGTAAGCTATTTTTCACACTTTTTCTTTTGTTAAAATGTGTTTGAAATACATTGGAACCTATATAGCTACATAATTATTAAAGAAAATGATTGAATCTGTTGGAGCAATATATTCGCTGATTTCTGAAGTCATTTTATCCAGCGTGATATACACCGGGGGGGACTATAGCCTCATAGCCCCCCCCCCCCCCCCAATTCCCGCTGCCACCAACCCTGTGTGGTACTGAGCCAAATGCTTTTCGGAAACCAAGAAATACTGCATATACCAGGTCGCCTTGATCCAAAGATTTCGGTATGTCATGTGAGAAAAGTGCGAGTTGTTTCACATGATCGATGTTTTCGAAACCCATGCTGGTTGGCATTGAGGACATCATTCTGTTCGAGATACCTCATTATGTTTGAGCTCAGAATATATATTAAGATTCTACAACAAATCGATGTCAAGGATATACGGTAGTTTTGTGGATCGCTTCAACTACCCTTCTTGTACATGGGTGTGACCCGTGCCTTTTTCCAAGAACTGGGCACGGTTTTTTGTTCAGGTGATCTATAACATATTATAGTTAGCGTGGAGTCTGACAGGGTTTTCATTGGTGCTCGGAGATTTGTTCAATTTCAACGATTTCAACTGTTTCTCAACATCACTGAGACTAATGCTTATTTCATTCATCGTTTCAGTTGTATGAGGATTAAATTAGAGCAATTATTCTGGGTTTTCCTCTGTAAAGGAACATTTGAAATCGGAGTTAAGCATTTCAGCTTTTGCTTTGTTACCCTCAATATCAGTTCCTGTGTCATTGGCTAGGGACTGGACACTAACTTTGGTGCCACTAACAGCCTTTAGATATGACCAGAACTACTTTGGATTTTGTGAAATGTCATTTCAATATTCTGCTATGGTGTTCATTGAGTGAGTTTCTCATAGAGAGAAATTGGAAATGTGTCATTCGACAATCTCAAAGAACCACTGAAGACATAACGAAAAAGACACGGATCGAAAGTAAGAATATGAAAAACATGAAAAAAGAGAAAGAAAAACGGGTCATTGCATCGGACTCTCTTGCGGAGGATCTGTGTT
Organism: Schistocerca piceifrons; assembly: GCF_021461385.2. Classification (NCBI taxonomy): domain Eukaryota; kingdom Metazoa; phylum Arthropoda; class Insecta; order Orthoptera; family Acrididae; genus Schistocerca; species Schistocerca piceifrons. Next base: position 19,810,370 of record NC_060147.1, on the reverse strand, counting down.
CAATTCTCAGTACTCTGCTTCCACGAAATTTTTACTCGGTGAGAGGCCTGGAACGAGTTGCACCCACCCCTTGATACCAACTGAGGAACTACTTGAGTGAGTAGTAGCGGCTCCCATGTCTAAAAAAAGTAGTCTACAACAGCCATGAGAGCCGTGTAATGAACCCATGTTCCTCCATACCGCATCCGGGTGGGGGGGTCAACTAACCTCTCTCGTTGGCCTATTACGGCATCTGAATGACGTGACATGGCCCGTGTCTGATACAGAAAAACCTCAAGGAGGGGGCGCTAAAGATATCTTCAGCTACCATTACTTTTACCGTAATGAAAAATAATCAAGTCACATGCAAAGTTTAATTCTCGAATAAACAGTCTATTCGCACTAAAAATCCAACGCTAGTAGACTTAGCACTAAAACACACAATCACACGCCGCGTATTTCGAATATCACTAAGCACAACACTGATTGAAGTCCATGGTAATAGCCAGTAATCGCAGTTGTTCACTTTTATCACTTCCAAGTTATCGCAACGATTGTAGCTTTCAAACTGACTACCTGGCAGCGACACTATATGTGGCTCTGATTGTTTGGAGAACATTCGCTGCCAGAATGTCTGCTTCCAGACTTTTATGTAGTGTGAACAGAAATACCTACTGTGAAACCGACAAGCCAATATGTACATTACGACACAACGCATAATATAAGGGCGAGTTTCCAATTATGACTCGTATTACGAGTTAGGTATGGTAAACTATTGTTACATTATTAGTGAAAATATTGTTAACGAGTCTCTATGAATTACTATTATTAATACTTCAAAATCAACTCATCACTCTCACTCTTGAGTAATCTTCACACTTGCACTCGCTACAACTAGGACTTTTTATTTATTCATTCTTGTCTTAATATTTCTCCTTCTGAATGTAAACTACCTTCCTATTCGGCGAATAGTCCGTATTTACAACGCTACGTATCGAAAAGTTCTCTGTAGCAGAAAACAGTAGCATTTTCGCGACATATCTCGAACAACGTATGGAGGTCACTCTAATGGCCGCGACTTTTCTCGCAGGTATGTGTTAGCTCTTTATGTGCCAGACAGAAATGTATAAAATACGTTGTCGCGAAAGCGCGTACTACGTGGGAAAGTACAGCTACTCGCTTCAGTCGAGTCGACTGGCGAAAGAAACGAACTAGTGGCGGGCTTGTGAGCGGCGGGGGCGGCGCGGGTGGCAATGTGTGCCACCCTGCAAGGGTGCATGGGTGGCAGGGGGGGGGGGGACAATCTTATTTTACTCTTTGATGTGTTATATATTATTATATATTGAGCAAGCAGTAAAGGAAACAAAAGAAAAATTCGGAGTAGGTATTAAAATCCATGGAGAAGAAATTAAAACTTTGAAGTTCGCCGATGACATTGTAATTCTGTCAGAGACAGCAAAGGACTTGGAAGAGCAGTTGAACGGAATGGACAGTGTCTTGAAGGGAGGATATAAGATGAACGTCAACAAAAGCAAAACGAGGATAATGGAATGTAGTCGAATTAAGTCAGGTGATGTTGAGGGTAGTAGATTAGGAAATGAGACACTTAAAATAGTAAAGGAGTTTTGCTATTTGGGGAGCAAAATAACTGATGATGGTCGAAGTAGAGAGGATATAAAATGTAGACTGGCAATGGCAAGGAAAGCGTTTCTCAAGAAGAGAAACTTGTTAACATCGAGTATAGATTTAAGTGTCAGGAATTCGTTTCTGAAAGTATTTGTATGGAGTGTAGCCATGTATGGAAGTGAAACATGGACGATAACTAGTTTGGACAAGAAGAGAATAGAAGCTTTCAAAATGTGGTGCTACAGAAGAATGCTAAAGATAAAGTGGGTAGATCACATAACTAATGAGGAAGTATTGAATAGGATTGGGGAGAAGAGAAGCTTGTGGCACAACTTGACCAGTAGAAGGGATCGGTTGGTAGGACATGTTCTGAGGCATCAAGAGATCACCAATTTAGTATTGGAGGGCAGTGTGGAGGGTAAAAATCGTAGAGGGAGACCAAGAGATGAATACACTAAGCAGATTCAGAAGGATGTAGGTTGCAGTAGGTACTGGGAGATGAAGAAGCTTGCACAGGATAGAGTAGCATGGAGAGCTGCACCAAACCAGTCTCAGGACTGAAGACCACAACAACAACAACAACAACAACAATGTATGGTAGTTTATGTTTTCTCTTTGATCATTGCTATGTAGCATTGCTGAATAAATAGTCTCTAAAAATGTGTGTTCCTGGCAATATGGTGTATTGTGTATTTGATTAAAAGGTCAACTTTATAATCTCACAGAGGACTAATAAGAGTCAGTATCTAATAGGTTATGGGCCCAGGAGGGATTAGTGAACTTTGCATACCAAAGAAATAAACTGATAAATCAAGGTTACATAATTTTCGCGTGTGTTCAACGCGTTGCTATCGTATTTTCTTTTTGCAGAGAAACTTTCAAGATTTATTTATTTAATTATCTGAACAGATTGAAGATGGCTTTGTTTAATTTAGAAAAGTTGACCGGTATGACAAACTACAACGACTGGAAATTCACGATGGAATGTACCTGAAACCTGAGGGACTAAGGGACACAATTGCTGGCACTGACGAAGATGAGAAGAATGTACAGAAAGCATTACAAAAATTACGTTTTCTGTAAATTCAACTGTGTATCCAAATCTTCGTGGAGCAACGACTGCTAAAGAAACGTGGCAAAATTTACATTCTGCATTTGAAGATAACAGTTTGTTTAGTTATATTGGGCTGTTACAATGCTTGATGAATGTACGATTGGCTTCTGAGAAAAATATGGAGGCGTATTTGTCGAAAATTATGTCACATGCTCAACAAATTCGAAGCATTAGTAAGGAAATGGGCGATGATTTCGTAGTTGCAATTATGCTTAGTGGACTTCCAGCAGATTTCCAACCCTTGATTACGGCAATTGAGAATTCGGGTGTCAAGATTACTAGTGATTTAGTAAGTCAGCGATTAATTCAAGAATCGACGAAACGTCAGTTTGCATCCACAAATGAGACCACAGATTCGGCGCTGGTAGCTAGTAAGCAGGACAGTAACCACCAGAAAAGATCTGCGAAATATCAAGCCTTTTAAGTGTTATAAATGCCAGAAACCTGGTCATAAGGGAAATGAGTGTAGAGCAAAGAAGAAACCAAATAAATTTTCAAATTCTGCGAATGCAGTGAGTACTGAAAACGAAACTGTGTGAATGGCTTTAACTGCATCTTCGCGTCATAGTGACGGGTGGTTTGTGGATTCCGGGTGTTCACGACACATGACGGATCAGAGAGCCTCGTTCAACACTTTCCAATCGCCCACAGCTGCTAAAGTGACAGTAGCAGGTAGCAGCAATCTTCAGGCTATTGGAGAAGGCGATGTTCATCTTCGAGTTACTTGTGACGACAAGAATAAATAGATAACTGCTACTGATGTTGCGTATGTTCCAAGCCTTGCTTACCACCTACTTTCGGTTAGTCAGATGACAAGACGCGGATTGTGTGTATTGTCTGACAATGTGCAGTGCGGTGTATACAAGAAAAGTGATGTAATTGTTTCTGGAACACCAGTAGCAGCTGCAACTCAAATGAATGGTATGTATCGATTAGGTGAAGTGCATCATTACGAAAATGTTGTAGAAATTGACAGTTATGAATTGTGGCGTCGAAGATTGGGACATTTGAATCGTGTAAGCATGCATTTATAAAAAGAAAAAACGGCTGATGGACTGAACTGGTCGAACGTCAATTTAGATCCGTGTATTCCCTGCATAAAAGGTAAACAGTTTCGACAACCTTTTCCTAAAACATCAGATAGAAGAGCAAAAGATCTACTTGACATTGTGCATTCTGCTGTTTGTGGACCAATGTGCATGGCTTCGTGGGAAGGACCACGATATCTTCTCACTTTTACGGATGATCTGTCAAGAAAATCTTTTGGTTATATGTTAAAATCAACAACCGCATACTGCAAAGTTGCGCATTTCGTTGTGGTACAAGAAACCAGTAAGATACCATAAAAGCGGCTCCCAGTTCTCGTTAGCACGCGAGTGCCCAGCTACGAGTTAACAGGTGCAGAACCGCATTTTGCCTGCTGACGTGTGCGCCGCAGCCTGTCGTAGGTTTCGGCAGAGGACTGCAGGTCGGTTGGGTGACATCGTGGTATTTACAAAACCTAATGTCGAAGTTCCGCTAAGTCCCAACCAACCACGAGCTTTGTCGCATGTCCTGTGTTGACGAGATCACGTGCCCTGAAAACAGGTTCTGTAGCAGGCAGTGTCGCCCGGGCATTCGTGCGCGCGTTGTTACGAACTGTAAACTTGCTCCAACCCATATTTAGCAAGTCAGTTTTTTAGCAAGTCAGTTTTGAAAGTGCTGTGTGGTTGATATGTGAGAATGGTTTTAGAAAACATCGTAGCAGATCGTTTGAATCATTTTATCGGAGACTATGTTGAAAATTTGGACCAATCTCAGTTGCAAATTGGAATATTTGGAGGTGAGCATAGCGATATTGGGTGCGTCGTAGTTCTGTTGCGTACCGCTATGCAATTCCTATAAGGTGCGGTATGTATTTTCTTTTTATGTGTTGTAATCCCCTACATGTTATTCAATACTTTGTTAGGTGATGTCGTCTTGCAAGATTTAATTTTAAAACCAAGTGCACTCAATGAGTTAAATTTGCCGGTGAAAACTGTGTATGGGAATTTAGGTAAGTTACCTCTTTCAAGTTTTTAAGTAATATCAGTTCTGGCTGTGGTTCATATTTTATAGAAGCAGCCTTCATTCGTTCTTACTCCAAGCTTTTGTAAAGTTAACTTAAGTCTTTCCACATTCCTTCAGGTGGAATTTGTGGAAACAAGATACTTGTGAATGCTTAACTGAATGAATGACCAGTAAAGTTAGTAGTTATGGATGACCCCTCAACTCTACTATATATTGCATGCCGCCAAGTCCAGTAACAGAACTCAAGAAATCCAATATTTGAGAAAGTCGTCTTACACATTATAAAACTTATATTGAAATTATGTTTTCTTTAAGTTTACTTTAAACTTTGTTGGCAGTAAATTCCATTATTTTTCGTGTATGTTGGGCACTCCACACGTATTTTTCGGTGGCAAACTAAAAAATGGCGTTTCTCGACCTGTCACTTTCTTGTGGGTGTGCTATATATACGGTACAGAGGGGAAAGTGCCGAAAACCAGACCCGCAATTTCTTTTTTATTTAAAAAATAAAGTAGTAAAAATCAACTTTTAAAGGCACAGGATACTTACTTTATATCACCATTTATATTTTACGCTAAAAAAAATAAACAAAATTATTTTAAAAAACGCGAGAGTTCTGAAAATAACTGCCAAAATTGGAGCCTTCAAAAAATAATCATAGTAGTACCAAATAAAACGTGAAATTGCTATCAAATAAGAGAGTACACAATCTAGTTTCAGATTAAGTGTAGTATAGCACCAATCAGAAGATTATAGAATTTCTGTCTCCTTTGCTGAAAACAAGAGCCCTGTAGTAGACATTCCTACAGGCTTTCTTTCTGAATGTGGGTCGACAGAAGCGTCCGATCCCGCGCGTCCGCTTTGACCCGTGTCGTAAGGGTGTTGGGGTGTGTGACGTCTTGACGGCGCGGAGATTGGTTTGTGCGTGTAGCGTGTTTCTAGATGTGGTCGTGTTGTTGTTTGTTGTGCCATCTGGTGGTATGTTCAGGTTAACGATTTTGTGTGAAGGTTGATTTAGTGTTGTTCGCTGTACGTTGTGTGGCAATTTTAGTAAAATTAATCGGTTGTTGTTTTTTTTTTTTCAGGAATGGATGACAGATAAAATTAACAGTGCGCGCCTGAGGGATATGATGGGGAACACTCCTTTGCAACTGATCAAGTTTTTGCAGCTTTTCGGTTTAATTGCCGAGGTTGTGAAATGCTCTGTTTGTGGCGAAGAAATGAATTTGCCTAATGTTCCGGCGCCTCGGACCAGGAACGGTTACATGTGGCGCTGTCGAAAGGACATTTGGCGCCCCACACGGCACGGTTCCTGGTTCGAGAAGTCTAGGTTGGACATGCGCCAGATTGTACTGGTGACTTATTATTTTTGTTATAGATCTCCACAAAGTTTTTGCGCGCATGAGACTGGTGTGAGTGAGAGGAGTGTGCTTGATTGGTTTTCTTTTTGCTGTTCATTAAGTACAGGGGTAAGTACAGGTGTGCGTGAGAGCCTGTGTGTGATTGCAGAGGCCAACCTAGTTTGTAGCGCCGGAACTTTTTTGAGGTAAGTTTTTATTTTTTTTGTTTTGGGTGTGTTGGGGTCGAGGGAGGTGTTTTATTGCAATGTGTGGATGTGAATGTTGGTATTGGTATCGGGAGATGTTCTTGAGCTACATAGGTCAAGGGAAGTGTTTGATCCTAATTTATGGGTTCGGGAGCTGCTGCTGCTGAGCTATATAGGTTAAGGGAAGTGTCCGATTCCAGATGATATTGTGTTTAGTGGTATTTGGGGGTTTTCTGATGTCGGTTTTTTCGTCGTTTCGCGTTTTTTTATGGGGGCAGGTGTCTAAATTTGTTTATATTTAGTTGGCCCCACCCAAAAACCCCCATTTCCGCTCTTGTTCCGTTAGTGTCATCAGGCTTTTTGTGGAACGTGTTTGTGTTTTGTGTTTGTTTCGATGTATTTGCGTCTTCATAATGTGTACCTAACGACTTTATATGCGCCATTTTGGAATCGTGGTTTATGGTAGTTTCCGTCATATTTGTGACGTCATGGGTCAAAGCAGACGGCCGGGATCGGACGCTTCCGTATTTCCGAAACTTCCATAGCAAGGCAATACTAAATCAGCTCATCAAATTTTTACCCAACATTCTAAGTCTACATGTTTTTGCTGCTTCCTCGGTTGTAATGTTTTTCATATTGGACAACTGTGTACCGAACATTTTCCAACCCATCTTTTTGTGTACTATAGCTTATCATTTTACAAGGGACACTTTCTTTGATCTTCCTTCCCCACTATTATCTTAGAATTCCGAGAGAATAACTCTGTGTGTACTAATATAGGGAGACTTTAAACGGAAAAAATAACAGATCTGCTTCAGGCAACTGAAAGGAGTCCAGTTTTCACAACAACATATGTTTTGTTAACCAAATAAATTAACCAAACATCTAAAGGGATTGATCATAAACATTAAACTTGAATCTTACTATGTAAGTACACAAAAATAAGTTGAAGGGTTTATCTGCCAATATCTTCGCAAAATAATGAAACATGTAATGCAATGCAAAATCTTTTCACATAGTAATTACATACATTAATTGCCAGCAGGAATTAATTTATATAAATGAGGCAAGAACAACATTTGAGCTGGACTGGCATTCGAAGTCCCCGGCATTCGAACTCGTGGTCTCCAGCATACTAGGCAGATGCGCTGACCACTACGTCGGCCTCGAGAAGCAATGATCTTGGACAGTGCATCAGTGTGTTGTATAAATTGAGAATTTGTGCCTAACAACAAGTGATCCAGGTTAGTCCATGTGGGTGTGATGGCCATGTGTCCAGGTGACATAGTGGTCAGCTTATCTGCCTATTAAGCTGGAGGCCTTGGTTCGAATCTGTCTGGCACAAGTTTTCAACTTGCTCCATTGATATAAATCAATGTCCATTGACAACTAACGTCTTTAATTCCTTTGTGTCTTGATTCATAGTGGCTGCAGGATCAAAATGTCTTTTGGACATCTGCAAAATCTTTGTTGACAAAACATGTAATGGTGAAAGTGGGCAACGTGTGCACTTCTTTAAACGGTGGTAGAAACACAAGTTACTATCAGCATTGATTCCTCCAGAGTGCAGGAGAATATTTATCTAGGAGACCAAGGGTTCCACTTAAGCAGATGGGTGGGGGAGAGGAGGCATTTTTGATGCCTTTCCGCTCTTTAGAATCAGAGAGCATTAACATATGGTGTGAACATAAACATTAGCCTACACGCCAGGTTGGCTTTTACCAGAATCTTAGAAATTCATGTTCATTGACCTCATCAACTAGCAACCAAATTATCACCATTGAACCTAACCTACACCTCACATTACACTGCATATTGGTCTGTCATCAGAAGCAAGATTTCAGGGGCAGTCCAGTATCACGCTCTGTCCAAATGTCTTTGTCAAAATGTTAAATCAGTTGTCTGTGGCATCCTCAATCCTTATGATAGTAGAGTTTCTAATATGACACTTTGTCATACATCTACATTTATTTATTAATTTATTTGAATTGTCATCCATCCCAGTCATGTAATGGCATAAAACAGACTGTAAAATGTTGTGTTTGTTGGTTTGTGGTGGTTGTTGTCCAGTCTGATACTATTCAGCTCTATTCTTTGCAAGTCTTAATCTCTGCATTACTACTACTGCTGTATCCATTTGAGTCTGCTTAGTGTTGCTAAGAACTGGTCTCCTTGTACAACTGTTTAACCTCTACCCTTCCTTTCAGTACCAAACTTAATATTCCTTGACATATTCTCATCTTAGCATATGTTTATACTGATTTTGAGCTGAATGCCTCTCTGAGCGAATACATGCATTACGTTCCCACTGCTAATCTTTTCTTGATGTTCATTTCTGTGCTGTTGTTGCTGGCAAACAGAGATCCCAAATCAGGACTCACCTGACCAGGCCACAGTTTTCCTGTTGCCTGGGTTTTAACTGATAGGCTCACAAGCCCAACAGAGACTTTGCAGGCACTGTGTTGCTGTTAGCAAAGGCATTCACATCAGTTGTCTGCTACCATAGCTAATAAATACCAAATTCTGCTGCAATATTGTAATGGATATATTCATCATACATCCAAGATTGATTTCTGGGGTTATTTCATCCAGTTTGCTTGTCTGTTTGCACTGAGAACTCTATACAAATACTGCTGGTCTGTCATTAAGTGAAGGGCATCTGTCACTGCATTTTCTTTAGTGAGATGTAATGCCCGAAATTTGATGTTCTCTGAAAACTCTTGACACTGTGTGTCTCAGAATGTTCAATTCCCATACTATTTCCTAAATGGAGTGTCCATGCATCAAGCTCCAACTACTATTCCACATTCAAACTCTGTTAATTCCCATTGTATAAACCTTTTCACAGGAGTACAAATGATGGCCCTGCTAATGTACTACCTTGTGTACATGATACTACCACCATCTGTATATTTGTGTATAGCTACCCCACAACTTTATCACCTCAGCATATACAGTTGCATTTTTTATGTAAAAAATTTTAAGTTACAGCCTTAAGGAATCCATTTATAACCATAATACTCACTGAACATTAAAGATTGACATGCCTGCTACTTTACTTACAAAAACACAAGTTGCGGGCACAAACACATGGGGAATAAAGCTTTTTAACATGTTACCTGTGCAGGCACATGCTGCATCTCCTTTAAAAATGATATCCAAAAATAGTCAGAAGAAAAGGTTTTTACCCTCTTAAAAATTTTGAAGTAGCTTAAAATAATACATTCAAGAACAGGATAATACTGGGTGACAAGTGGTGTGCTCCAAAGTTGAGTTTTGGAGGGACCAGTAGTGGAAAATGGTAATGATCATATGGCATTGTTGACCGGGAGGCCCCATTCGGTGAGTTCGGCTGCCATATTGCAAGTCCTTTTTAGTCGACACCACTTCGGCAAATTGTAAGTCAATGATGATGAAAATGTTGATGGACACACAATACCAAGTTCCTTGCCGGGAATCGAATCTGGGCCCCCTGTGTGGTAGGCGGTGATGCTACCGCTACAGTACGTAGGTGGACAGGTCCAGTAGTACCAGGATTGGATGTGATGGTCCAGAAAAACTGTTTTTGAACCAGGCTGTTGGGGTAATTAAGTCCCGTGAAGGCTGAGATGAGAATGTTGTATTGCCATAAAGAGTCTGCATCCACACAAATACAATTGTCTCAAATTCCAAGCCTGTATGGGAGCAAACATTTGACAGTGAAAGGATGCCAACCGTCAAAATGTAAGTAATGTAGTTTGTTAGTAGGTTTAATGTGGACAGAAACGTGTAAATTGTCTTAAGTGAGGATTAGATCAACATCAAGAAAATTGAAATAGGACTCAGGGTAGGACTATGTGAAATTTAATTGGGAGAAGGTATTTAGAGAGTCCAAAAATTTAAACAGGTCAGCTTCACTCTGAGTCCATATGCCAAGGACATCATAAATGTATCAAAAGCAAACCAGGGGCTGAAGGCTTATGGATTCCAGGAAAGCCACGCCCCCCCCCCCCACCCCCCAGAACCCATGATTTCCCATAATCAGACCCATTCTCTCTGGGAATTTGCCCACCACACATAGAATACCTTATTGTTGCCCTCCCTATCTCCGCAACATTCCCGTCGGACGCTATGCTCCTTCCGTACTCTTCTCCCTACCCTACGGCTCCTATCCATGTGACTGTCACCACTGCAAGACTTGCCCTATACACCCTCCTACAACCAGCTATTCCAACCCTGTAACTGGCAAAACATGTAGCATCAAAGGGAGAGCCACCTATGAAGTGACACATGTCATATACCATCTGTTATGTAAACACTGTTTGCCCTTTTATGTCAGCATAAATACCACCCAACCGTTAATCAGCGTGAAAGGACATAAGCAGACAGTATACCAGCAACATGCAATGTCCTGTAGCAGAGAATGCTCTACAAGACAGTCATTACCTCGGTGACTGTTTCACCACAGGTGTCATCTGATTTTTATCCCAGACTCCAGTTTCTCAGAACTCCACAGGTGAGAAATGGTGCAACAACATGTCCCTTGTTCTCGCCAACTACCTGGTCTTAATTTATGTTAACTGCTTCCATCTCAACATTTCTTCACAGTACCTACTCCTTCGTTCACTCCATTTTAGTTTTGTACAATTTTGTACTATTGAGATCACCCTTCTGTAGTCCCATAAATTATTTGAACAACTTATTACTTTCTTCTTGAAGTCGGAGGCTATTCTGGGTATCTCATGTATTGTGTATCAGGTGAATGGTTTTGTTATGTTTTTAAACCCAATACTTTGCATGTCTCATGTATCGTGGTTGCCAGGTGTACTCATTTTGTTATGGCCTGTTCCCCAAGCATCTCAATGACGCTGTTCATATTTGGTTTTGAGATGCCCACACCTGTTATAAGTAATCCCACAATTTCTTAGCTACTGATAGGCAATATACTTTTTCCACATGGTCACAATGAGCCATGTTAGGTCTAAATTTTGTGACAAGGGTGCAAAAGTTTTTATAATTTTCAGGTGTCTGCGGGTGCGTGTGTTTGTGTTTTTTTTAAATTATGCTGCATTCCTGGTACACTTTTTCAGCAAAGTGAACAATAAGAGGTTTTAAGGGTTTTGATGTAGTATTTGCCACACCAGAGACCCTCTAAGTTATTAAGAAATTTCATTGTAATCAAAATTCAGGTAGAACTATTTCCCGTAGTATAACTTCCAGCATCACCAGAGACGTACAGTATAATATACTGAGATTTCAAAGTTGTGATGAGTGTATCTATCGTTCTGTTTATGCCAGCCAGCAGCTACGGCAATCTAGTAGCATGACGATGTCTCGTTGTGTGTGTCAATGTCACATTATCTTTTGTTTCTCCTAACCCGTTGGACAGTTGGAATTGTACATGACCACAATGGGCCAGGAATATATATTTATTTATTTAGTATCCATGTCATCATACAAACGATATTGGACTTGTCATACATAGAAATTAACAATATAGAATTTTTACCGTAAATTCAGACAAATTAAGAAACATGAAAGGATAGGTTTTGTTAACTCGATTCCTTCTGCATTTTTAAAACGCACAATTACATAATGCTCGTAATTATAAGTTGTGAAGTTGTAGCGCATTCTGGTGGGAGCTTGCGATAGTGTTCCAGTCTAGAGATCACGTGTTTTGGTTGTTGTGTGTGTGTTAATACAGCCTTCATTTGGAAAACGGAAAAATATAGTTGCAGTTTGAACACTGGAACACAGCACATTAATGAAAGTATATGTCGCCAAACTGTCAAAGATACAGGCACGATAATCAAAGGTTTCGTAAAAATTAACAGTTCTTCCACACTTATTTGTGTGTTTCAGAGGAGAGAACATAATTAAAGAAGCTTGTAAATACAGGTTTCTCTTTAATCATCAAGGCCTTGCCGAAGATTACATTTCAAAGGTCATTTTCCCTGACTTGGAATGTTAATGTCTTTAACCTCGCACGCCCAGAAATTATGGACCATTGGACATAGTGATGCCACACAACGTTCTTCTCCCCACATACAATACATGAAGTCTCATCGATTTGATCTGTATCCATGTTTTGCATTTTAAAGAGGGGTGCAGAAGGGGTGAGGGAAGGAAAAGGGGTTTAGAGGATTACCTGCAGCCAGTGGCAGGCAGGGATGAAAGGGGAATAGTGTACACGGTTGCATGAAGATTGGGTTTTTTTTCCTTTATTGTTTTCAATTCCCCATCAGGGTGGGCTGGCAGCAGCATATGCACTGATCTTCAGCCGAAAGACATAAAACAAACAATAGAGGACAGTGAAAAATATACAAAGGAGAGAATATGGTGAACATAGATATAGAGAAGGGGAATATCATGGGAGGCAATAGACAAAAAAAGGGGCGACTGTAAAATGGAGATAAAAACTGTAAAAAAGTAGCACACAGAGAAAGCCACACACTGCAACAATTAAAAGAACACAAGGCACAGTGTGACTGGAGCATAAAAATTATTGACGGATGGCGTAGCACATAAACACTGACAGCAAACCTCAATGCGATACACAATTAAAATCACACCTCTTGAAGCATAGGAGAAACAGCACTAAAAACAACACTGACGTGGCACACTGACGATGATCAAAACATAGGATCTGCCAGGCGCAAGGAGATGAGGCAGACTGGAAGAAGGGAGGGAGGGAGATGGGTGGGGGGCACACTGGAGAGTGCCAGGGAGGGAAGGATGTGGGAAGGAAAGAGGCAGATATGGGGTGCAGGGTCTCAGGGGGGCAGGAGGAAAATCCGCTCTGGGAGGAGGAGGGGAGAGGAAAGGGGGCCCTGCGGAGAGGGGAACAAGGCCAGGTTATAACTGGAAGGAAGGGTGAATGTCATAGCAAAGTCCATCATCTGGAAGGGGGAGGCACTGGAAATTGCCCTGATGAAGGAGATGGAGGGTGTGGAGGTGTAGAGAGGGATGGATACAGCAATAGAGGTGCAGCAACGGGCAGGGGTGGAGAGTAAGGAGGAAACCAGAAGGTGGGGGGGATCAAGCCTGCGGGGACAATGTAAAGGATGCGGAGATGTTGGAGGAAAAGGAGGAGTTGGGGGAAGGGGATCAGTTCCTACAGGAGCCGTGTGGGGGAGGAAGGCGGATACGGAAGGCAAGGTGGAGCACATGGCGTTCAAGGATTTGGAGGGCCTTGTAAAAGCGGGTGGGGGCAGAGACCAGGCAATGCTGGCATAACAGAGGATAGGAAGGATGAGGGATTTGTAAGTGTGGAGGATGGTAGAAGAATGCAATCCCCATGTCCGGCCAGACAAGAGTTTCAGAAGGTGGAGGCGGGAATGTTCTTTCTGCTGGATGGTCTGGAGATGAGGGGTCTAGGTGAGGTGTCGGTCGAGGGTGAGGCCAAGGTATCTCAGGGTGGGGGTGAGCTGGATGGGACGACCACAATGGGTGAGGTAGAAATCATGGAGACGAAAGGAGCGAGTGGTGCGCCCTGTGATGATTGCCTGGGTTTTGGAGCTATTGAGACGGAGGAACCACTGGTTACACCAAGTGGTGAACTGGTTAAGGTGGGTTTGGAGGGTACGTTGGGACTGTTGAAGGGTAGGACAGAGATCCAGGAAGGCGGTGTCATCAGCATACTGGAGATGGTGAACTGGTGGGGGAGGCTTCGGCATATCAGCCGTATACAAGAGATAAAGGAGGGGGGGAGAGGACAGAACCCTGGAGGACGCTAGCAGTGGTATAAAAGATAAAGTATTTGGTGTTGTGGAGGGTGACACAGGAAGGACGGTGCGAGAGGAAGGAAGCGACCAGACGGACAAAATTTATAGGCAGGGCATAGGTTTGGAGTCTAAAGAGGAGACCGGGATGCCATACACGGTCATAGGCATTTTGGACGTCAAGGGAAACAAAAATGGCAGAGCGACGGGAGTTGAGCTGGAGGGACAGAAGGTGAACGAGGTTAAGGAGTTGTTCTTCAGCAGAGGAGGGGGGTCGGAAGCCACACTGGGTAAGAGGTAATAGGTGGTGTTGAGTAAGGCGCTGATGGATACGGTGGGAGAGGATGGATTCTAAGACCTTACTGAAGACGGAGGTGAGGCAGATGGGACGATAGGAAGAGGCGGCAGAAAGCGGTTTGTTGCGTTTGAGGAATAAGAGGATGCGGGAGGTCTTCCACAGGTCGTGGTAGAAGCCAGTAGAGAGGATGACGTTATAGAGATGGGCGAGGACAGGTAGGAAGGTATAAGGGCTTTCTCAAAGGTGACACAGTCGTGACCAGGGGTCGTGTTGCGTTTGGACCGGAGGATAAGTTTAATGTCTTTTGCTGTGATGGGAGTGTTTATGTCGGAGGAGGGCAACTGCTCCAAGTACTGGAGAATACGAGCAAGTGGAGCGACCAAGGTATCGGCATGCTCCATGACAGTGGGGAAAAGAGAATAATCAAAGTGTTGATGGAAGATTCGTTTTGTCATCCCTTTCTATATGCCAATCTTGTTCACAGAGTATGTGTGAACTCATTCTTCCCAATTGATGCCTTTGTCAGAGTTCAGCTCACTATATGTTTTGTCATACGATATACATTTTGTTTCTCTCTCTGTTCCAGCTACTACTACTTTCAGGAAGCCATCTTTTTTAAAAAATCTTTCAGCTTTTGTTGCCCACGCTCACAATCACAACGTAATAAGTGTACACGCGCACAGATGGCTCTGCTGCTTCGCATATCTGCAGTGGCGGAGTTCGCTCTATGCATTGCTAGCCAACGCCCAACACGCCCATAGGTATGTTTGTGCCGTATTGTATGGCAACTTGTGTTCGCAGTAATGTTCCCATCAGTGTTGTTGCAGTCAATGGCAGTATTGCGGGATGACTGGACAGTATTGAATGACTTGTTGCAAATAATGCTACGTATTGCAGGGGTGCTGCCGGTTTTGTCCACATTGTGCATGGTCGGGTCATATCTTCTGCTGTCCTTGTCTGTAATTGCTTACCAATATTGAGTACCGTGCAATAATACAGACCATCTGAGACTGATGTTGACTGTTTGGGCGCAGTATATTGAAGGAGACACTTGTCACTCGCTGTATTGCACAATGCACCGTGTATTCCCCAATAAAAAGCAGTTCCTGCCAAGACCAAGAGTTCATTCTCTCCAAACAACTTTCCGCAAAGAACTGAAAAATAGTAAAATGACGAAAGAAAAAGGAGTGTGCTAGAGGATATGCATTAAAGCACAAAGCGGTACTTTGAGAAATCAAATTCCTTACTCTTTAGGAAACGCTGCATATCTCGTTGTCCACAATAGTAGAGGAAACATTTTTAGAAACTTACGTTAATAATATATCCATATATGTATGTGTTATACATGCTTTAAGCTATTAACTACACAGATCATACATTTTTTAACTAGCGCTAATTAAACGTCAAACTTTCTTGCAGTACTAATCGAGTAAATATTTTGGTACTGTTGTCGCATGCAAACACACGTGTAAAGTAACTTCTCGCATTGCCTTTCTGATTTCAGAAATGGAAACTCAGCTCCAGTTCATTCGGTAAATACAAACATCGTTTGTGGCATTTTAGTAATAAGTTTGCATACGTCATAGTGAATCTAACGGTGCGAAACCACAGTGCTGCAGGGGGCCTTGCTCCAAGATTGCATTTCGGGGTCATTCTCCCTGACTTGTAATTTTGAATGTCTCAAACCTCGCTAGCCCTGAAAATTAGAGACATAACGATGCCATAACGTGCTTCTCCCCACATACCAAATATTAGGCTTCTAGTGTGTGTAATTTATTCAAAATTCATCAAAATCGAAATTGATGAAATAAAAAAAGAATTATTCGAAGAATCTGATATAGAATGCCTTATTTTCCATACGTTTAAATATATCATTTTTACAACCTTTCTAAGTTTACAGATCGTACCAGAGAAACGTACTGACATCTGTGTCATCATAGTTGTCCCCATAAAAAATATGCTTCAAGAAGGAAACTGTTTACGTCACTACTACTGAGACTGTGGATTATATACAGTTCGTCCAATTTACGAAACATTTCCAACACTTGTAAAAAGTACGTAAACACTGGTATTTTGTAGATCTTGCTTCAATAAGACTCATTAAGCTAACTAGCTTACATCACAAAATCTGTCTGCTGTTTCTGGTTCTCTATTCCAGTCCAGAACATTAGCAAATATTCCTCCACCTCCAGGGCTGTGAAATAAAATTGCAACAGTGTTTATGTTATTGGTAAATCCAGTCTGTTCACATGAATGTATGTAGAAACACAGCTATCGTAAGCTGCTGCAGTTGGATATGAACTTCTCGGGAGAAGTATATAAAGCTCCGCTACTCGAAGACAAAATTCAGTTCCAGGTTAATGAAAAAGAAGAAAAAAACAGTTTCCATGATGTTGGTGCGAACATTAGCGATAAACATGAGATTTACACAAATCTGCATATCCCTCTACACCCAGAAACGAATAGGACTAGTCAGTGAACATAATAAAGAACTGCAACGCTTCTTCATGATAAATTGCTTGTCGTTTGGGAAGAATATAAGCTTAACTACATTTTTAAATGTGGGGTATATTTTCAAGGGCTTTTTATTTTCATATTTCATGGTGACAACACACCTTAATTTTGTCCACGGAATTGCGCTCTGATTACCTTAATCACTCCTGATGCAGCACGCCACGCTACGCGTATCGCAAAATCTCTACACAATCATAGTGGTCACACATATAATAGTCCTGTACAGTATTAGTAGGTGCAGAACTTAGGTTGTCCCCTTGTACATCGCCTTGTTCACACAGTACATGTGAGCGCATTCTTACCAATTGATACTTTTAGCTGGCTTGACCTCACTACACGTTTTTCCATACGATAGACATTCTGTTTCTCTCTGTTCCAGCTAGTGCTGCTTTCAGGAAGCCATCTTTTCTTTTGAAATCTATAAGTTTTCGTTGCACTCTCTTATAATCGCAACGTAATACGTCTTTGCACGCACAGATGGCTCTGCTGCTTCGCATATCTGCAGTGGCATAGCTCGCTCTAAGCATTTGGCGTTGCTTGTCATCGCACGACGGGTCTCAAGGTGCGTTTACAAGGGCCATATTTTACGGAAATGTGCAGCCGCAATAGCGCTGTCATCAATGTTGCTGCAATAAACGCTATTACAGCGGGATGACTGGGCAATATTTCAGATCGAACAGGCTACAGCAAGTAGTTGCTGACGTCTTGCTGATGCGTTGCTGGTATTGTAAACAGGAGGAGGAGACTGTTTAAGGGGACCACACCCTGCCTATTTAACCCATGTTAATTTAGGCAAGTATTTGACCAATTTCTGAAAAAAATTATTTGATGCAGGACCTTAATATTTTTACTGTATGTTACATGATGCTAATAGTCAACTGTACTAAAATCTACTGTATCCATTTTATAGTTTTTAAGAAATACTATTTTAAATTTATTAACAAAAAATATTAATTTTTTGTGCAGAAAATATTTTTTTTGGTGGCTTCCTAATGGGGAATGTTAATGAATGTAGTACCAGAGGTGGCTTTTTATGTTATGCAAGGACTGAAAATTTCATTCATTTATCTATGATAGTTTCTGATATAATGGGGCATATGTACTGAAAATTTTCGTTTGCGGGAAATTGACTTTAAAGGAAAAACTTTCGAAATTTGTTACTTACAGTTAATTAAAACTGTCTTGCACTATATGATGGCCCTTCTTTGGCCTCTAGCAGGTCTTCCAGCTTTTTTTTTTTTTTTTTTTTTCATCTTCCTGGATGTCTGTCTTGCTTTCTTGGCCATATTAGATGCAGACCTGTCTGCATTGGCTATCCTCATTTTATCGCAATGTTGCAGCCCAGTGATCATATTTTCACCAGCATTAATTCCCAGCTTTATCAGTACCCAACACTTTCCAATATTATCACAGTTGAATGTAATAACAGCATCATGAACTCCTAGTTTCACTCTATGCATGCCTACAAATACAGCTTTAGGAAGGCTGTTCCAAATTATGCTGTTGAAACATTCATTTGGGTTGTGTGTCTGCCCATGCAGACATTTCATTACGTCAGGATGAGCCAAGTCTCTGAAAATAGGTTTAATCGCTGTAATAACAGCAGCAGGAAGAGAATGGTGGTGCAGTCAGTTTTTCAAATTTATTTGGTGGTTGATGTAACTTCATCACTGAACAAAATGTTCTCCCTGCAGCCATGCTCTTTCCAATAGATTGTACGTGGCGCATACACACACTTGGTAGGAAAATGCCCTTTAAATGCTCCAAAATTTTTTTTCAGCAAAATCCTTTTCAGAGTACTCAAATAAAATCTTAATCTATCGAAATACGATGAAAATCGAAAATCGATATTTTTTTTTCGAAATGTACCACTGTGTGGTCCCCTTAACTTGTTTGTGCCATGTCTTCCTCAGTCCTTGTCTTCAAATGATTCCCGATTTTGAGTACTGCGGAATAATACAGACCGTCTGAGAATGGTTCTGATGGTTTGTGAGCAGGATATTGGAGACTGCAGAGCGTTAATATTTTTAACGCTTGATTCAAGGCACTATTTGTCTTACTGCTGAGCCATTTTCCCCACAGATTCTTTGACCATCTTGTTGTTGCTGAATTTTTATCCCTGTAATGCCTCCTTGAGGGGACCAAATAAATGAAAATCCGAGGAAGCTAAATCTGGACAGTAAGGAGAAAAACATAGTGTAGGTTGACCAGACGTTGTCCAGTCAAAATACAGGGTGTCCCACTCTACCCTCCCTGATTCCAAGGACCCAGGAGAGAAAAGCACAGTAGATACAATGAAAAATGCACCACATTGTAGAGCATCTCAAAGAATTTATATTCCCACGTCACAAGTGCCAAGTGCAGCATGGTCGTATGAAGTGAAAATGGCGACTCCACAGCAGCACGTGCAAGCAGTAGCGTGGATTGCAGATACAAAATCGCCGATTATTAGATTATCGTTTAGTGTATGAACGTGATACACCTGATTTGAAAACAAGGAATAGTATAGGAAGTTTCTAACAGGAAGTGTTCTGAAACATTCTGGCGGTGTACGTTATGGAGTTTCAGAAGAGACAGTGGTGTACATCAGACAAACGTTTCTCAGAAGCCCACGTAAGTCAATTCGTCAAGCAGGAAGGCAACTTGATGTACCTCGATCAACGTTGCATTGTGTAGTTCACCAGCGTCTTCGTCTGTGTGCTTACAGAGTGCAAATTCTGCAACGTCTGACGACGAACGACAAACCACGCCGACAACAAATTGCTGCTGGGTATTGGTATGGATGTCAGCTTCCTGGAAAGATTTTTATTCTCAGGTGAGACAACCTTACATTTATCGGGAAGCGTTAATAGGCATAACGTTCAGATTTGGGGTTCGCAAAATCCGCACGTTGTCATTGAACATGTTCGTGATAGCCCTAAACCAAATGTCTGGTGCTGGCTAATGCATGGCAGGATTGTTGGACCGTTCTTCTTTGCGGTACAAACAGTGAATGGGTCAGTGTATCTGGACATGTTGGAGCAGTTGTGTACCCTCAGGTACAAGACTTGCAACCCAACATCGTATTTCAAGATGGAGCTCCGCCGCATTGGCCAACGGCTGTTCGCATGTTCCTGGATAGGAAATTTCCCAGTCGTTGTATCAGATCCATTGCCTAGCCACCACGATCACCCAACGTCACGCCGCTTGATTTCTTCGTGTGGTGATTTGTGAAGGACTGCGTGCATGCGACGAAAGTGGATGATATTCCTACATTGCGACATTCACTAATGCGATTGCAAAAATAACAGAGGAAATTTTACAAAGAACTTGGCGAGAAATTGAATGTAGACTCGATATTCTTCGTGCTGCAAATGGTTAACATGTAGAGGTGTATTGATGTTAAATTCTTTGAGATGCTCTACAATGTAGTTCACTTTTTATTGTCATATCTGTTGTGGCTTTTCTTCCTGGGTCTTCGGAATCAGAGTGGTTTTAGTGGAAATCCCGGCATATGCGGTATATATGTCCCGTCCCGTCTTTCACTAACCACCCGTTTATTTTGAACTGGTTTGTTTCTAACAAGGGAACCTCCCCATCGCACCCCCCTCAGATTTAGTTATAAGTTGGCACAGTGGATAGGCCTTGACAAACTGAACACCGATCAATCGAGAAAACAGGAAGAAGTAGTGCAGAACTATGAAAAAATAAGCAAAATATACAAACTGAGTAGCCCATGTGCAAGATAGGCAACATCAAGGAGATTTTGAGCCTAGGAGCGACGTGGTCCCGTGGTTAGCGTGAGCAGCTGTGGAATGAGAGGTCCTTAGTTAAAGTCTTCCCACGAGTGAAAAGTTTAATATTATATTTTCAGACAATTATTATCTGTCCGCCCATCTGTCCAATGTGATCAGTTTTTTGGGAGTGTTTATCACATCCACAAGAAAACCTAAATCAGGCAAGGTAGAAGAATCTTCTTACCCATTCGCCAAGTGTACAAGATAGGTGTGTCGACAACATATTCCTGTCATGTGACGCACATGCCGTCACCAGTGTGGTATAGAATATATCAGACGTGTTTCCCTGTGGAGGAATCGGTTGACCTATGACCTTGCGATCAAATGTTTTCGGTTCCCATTGGAGAGGCACGTCCTTTCGTCTACTAATGGCACGGTTTTGCAGTGCAGCCGCAAAACACAGACACTAAACTTACTACAGTGAACAGAGACGTCAATGAACGAACGGACAGATCATGACTTTGCAAAAATAAAGAAATTAAACTTTCCACTCAAGGGGAAGACTAGAACCAAGGACCTCTCGTTCCGCAGCTGTCCACACTAACGACGGGACCACGGCGCTCCTGAGGATATATTGTCCTTGATGTTGCCTATCTTGTGCATACACTACTGTTTGTATACTTTGCTTATTTTTTTCGTAGTTCCAGATAGCTTCTTCCTGTTTTCTCGATTGATCTGTGTTCAATTTTTCAAGGTCTATCTACTGTGCCAACTTGTAGCTAAATCTGGGGGGGGGGGGGGGGGTGCGGTGGGGTTCCCTTGTAAGTAGCGTGTAACATAAGCAAATGTAGAAGAAATGTGGTCGTACCGAAAGAATGAAGAAAATACGCTCTTTGATTAACTAAATTGGTTGAAGTACGATTTTATACGTTCTTCACCTACTAGTACGATATCTTTATGCATTCAGCGATCTTACGAATTTGTTACTGTGAAGTCTTGCCCCACTAATGCGCCGAAATATCGTGACAGGACGTTACTAATATCCAGCAGTTCTCCCGTATATTTGTGGAACAATCAGCACGCTGGGACAAGATCTAAACCCACAGCATCCACATCATTAAGACTAAAGACCACTCTGTGGCCCTTGTATTTACTTTGCTTTGGTTGTTAATAGTGAGGGGAGGGATTGGGAGGGGAAAGGAGCAAGGTTATGTTGGAATACCCGCAGATTAACTGCAGGCAGGAAGGAGGAAAATCGCGTACATTATGCATACCCACGAAAAAAAAAAAAAAGATGGGGCCCCTCCACGCCCGCACCAACGTGGTGACCAAACCAAAAGTTCTACTGTCACCTCCGTAAACATGTTAGTTGTCTAGTATGTGGATCACAGGATGCTGGGCTGTGACGTTGTCCGTGCGTCTGGGTAAGTCTACGCATTAACACGGTCCATCAGGTGATAGTGGACGAAACGCGAGTGAGGGTAGCGATTTGAAGAGCAGAGGAAAAAAAGTGCCAAGGCTCGTGCCGTGGGAAAAAACCTCTGCGACAGTGGGATGGGTAGTAAGAGCAGTAGTGGCTTACTAGCTGCGATAGTTCATGCAAGGTTGGATTTGTTAGTATAGGTATCATGCATCATTACCATGACAAGCGAACACGTCAAAAAATACGTGATATTCTGTAGATCTTACTCTAATAATAGACTTATTAAGCGAAGTAGCTTATATCATAATACCTGTAAGCTGTTTCTGATTATCCATTCCAGTCCAGAACATTAGTAAATAACCCCCTCCTCTGGAAATGTGAAATACAATTACAGTGTTGGTAAATTCAGTCTGCTGAAAAGAATGGATATAAAAATTTATAGCTGTTTTTAAACTGCTGCAGTTGGATATGAACTTCTCGAGAGACGTATATAAAGCTCCGCTACTAAAAAAAAAATTCAGCTCCACATTAATGAAGGAAAACCAGTGTCCTTGATGCTGCGAACATCGGTGATAAACACGAGATTTACACCAATTTATCTGCGCAGCCCTCTACATCCAGAAACTAACAGAATTAGTCAGTGAAGGTAATAAGAACTAGAACATTCTCGTCATAAAAACATTAGTTGTAATTCGGGAAGAATATAAACTTAACTACCTTTACAGTTATAGGGGATATTTTCGAGGACTTTATTGTAAAGTGAACTGCAGGTCCAAAAAACTGCATAAGCAGCTTCGGTACTTGGGCACATTCTGAACATTGTGTTTACTTTCACAAGATTAAAAACTTAATTAATTAACAATTTTCAATTATGTGTGGAATGAATTAAACAGTTTTTTGCGCTACAAGACGAATGTAAGCTTTCGCTGTATGCCTCCAGGAAGCGCTATATCGGCACCAAGATACGCTGCCCACATACACAACTTACGATGTGCCAAGAAAGCATAATTTCGTTCACTAAATGTTGACCTGGTCAATTTTAGGACTGCTGAAGAGTCATGAAAGGCAACAGTCATTGCAACGTTACAGAATACTCAATGGTGCTAACCCACCGTAATTTCATTCACAAAATTGCGCTCTGGTTAGTGTAATCGCTCCTAGGGCTGAGGCTACGCTTATTGCAATATCGCAATACACTGAAGGAGTTGACGCAATTTCTGTTCTTTGAATTATTTATAGAGTGGTAAGAGGAGCGTGAAGGAACAGAGGTATTTAAGAATCCCTGTTAAGGTGTAAGCAGGAATAATACAGGAAAAATTTACATGTTTGCATGAACATACATTAAGCAATCTTGTTCACATAGTACGTGTGAACGCATTATTGCTAACTGATATCTTTTTTCAGAATCTAGCTCGCTACACGCTCTGCAATACAGTAGACATATTGTTTATGTCCCTGTTCCAGCTACTGCTACTTCCTACTTTCAGGAACGCATCTTTTTTTAAAACAATATATATATATATATATATATATATATATATATATATATATATAATCTTTTGTTTATGGAAAACAATGGAATTTTTAAAACTTTGACTGGTAACAACTGATACTCTTTAAAAGAATATTGCTGTTTTCAGCTATTGGAGAATAATACTGCAGATATGAAACACAAACAAGAGGAAAAACGTAAATAAATAAAACTTGCGTTGCAAAGGAAATGCGCCATTTACAACAACAAAATATACTGCACATACAAGCGCCAGGCAGTAGCAAAATGTGTCAAAGGCTTTATGACGAAGACCATGTAATACTTCATAACAACAAACTGCATCCGATGTGCGTGACGTCACAACTGTACTGTAAACAATTCCATGAAAAGTTCTAACATCTTCAAATGATTTAGGAGCACAAAAGTGAATAATTTCAGTATAACTGAGAAATCAAAATCCTTTGCATACATAACATACATACATGCATGTAATCATTTTATCACCACCCCATACCCTCCTCTTACATTTTTTCTTCAGCATTTACCCAAACGTAGTGCAAAGACACGTCAGTATATTGTTAAACATGTGACAAAAATCAGTTTCATTTAATGCAAATATGAAGATGCATTTTTTAAAGAAAAATGTTGCTTACATTGATCCAACTTAATGGCCTTTCTCAAATTTGGGTACTTAATCAATCTGAACTTTTTTATTACCATGTGTTCTTTCACCCCCTACTTCTGTAGCTGCACTACCATATCCTTTATATATGTATTTGTAAATGTATTTAACACTTTAAACTGTCATGCAAACTTCAACATTCAAATGGCAATCAAATTTAGGAAGTATGGATTGAACGGTACAAAATAACGACTGTCAAGTGATTGTCCTCAAACATTAATGCTAATACCACTAAGACTCCCTCTGTACAATGGATATTGGATATATTTTGTCACCAATGGCTCAATTAATTCAATTATTTTAGTCTTGAACACTTGCACAATAATTTTTCATGTGATTTGATAAAAATATTTAGGAAATTTTGTGTGCAATTGCCATCTCTCATACACACAGGATTTTGATTAAGTGCACCATATGGTTGAAGCAGCAAATCTTTTGCAACATACACACATTGTTTACAGTGTGTTTGAATATCAGGAATTTCTGCACATAGGACATCATCAATATCACAAATGTTTACTGTATTATAGATTTCACTTGAAATGATTAAAATATGGGCAAGAAGCAACACTCTCTTTTAAATTAAGTAGTGTAAATGATTGCCTAAGCTTTACCAAAAATGTGTTTTGTCGCCAATGTCTCAGTTAATTCCTCTATTTTAGCCTTGAATACTTACACAATAATTTCTGAAAGGAAATTAGCAGGTTTATGCTGATAAATTTCCAGTCAACTAGGATTGCAAGTCATTGTAAAAAATGATGTTTTCCCAAAATGATGAACAATGGACATGACATCCAAGTAGTTCTGATACAGATTTCTTGGAGAACCATTAAATGAAGGAGGCAAAATATCTCATCTTGCAATATTTGCAGTATCAATCAGGTTTAGTAGTAAACAATAATGTAAGTTGATATAAATTTCTGACCTTAGGACAGACTGATTTTTCTTACAAAATAGCCTCCTACCTTAAATATGTACATACATTACAAAGATGCTCTGCAGAAATAATTTTTGTGAATGATGTAAAAGGCTGCAATCATCTTTAATTGAAAGGCAATAGCATGTATATTGCAACACAGTCATTTTATTTCTAGGTAGCGGATGTATTTGATGTGTTATGGAACAAATTAGCATGCCATTCAGTGTATCCATTAGAAAATGATCTAGTGAGGAATCTAAAACCGAGTGTTTTGGACTGCACCAGTGGTTTTTTTAAACACACTGCATTTCCTTCAAATAGTTCCAGCAGTCACATCTGCTTGAATTGTCTCGTTGTAAAGCTAGATGTCTATTTTTTTAGTAAATACAGTAACCATACAAATTTCTCTATTTTCATTCTCCACTCTTTCACAAAAAGTGATTGGTGTGTTATAATTCAACAGGAATTTTGGTATTACATTGTTATCAGTATA
The DNA here is from genome assembly GCF_021461385.2 of Schistocerca piceifrons. NCBI lineage: Eukaryota > Metazoa > Arthropoda > Insecta > Orthoptera > Acrididae > Schistocerca > Schistocerca piceifrons. The sequence goes on along the minus strand of NC_060147.1, from coordinate 19,784,819 downwards.
GCATGACTGATGATTCTTCATTCAGTCTATAGCAAAGAGCAGCATCGATGTCATAAAAATAAATTGTGTATAAGATGGTGAATGATCATACATAGAAGTCATTGGAACTGACCTATGATAAAAAAATATCGTGAATATTTAAGTGATATAATCCCTATAAAGCTCTGTGTGAAGTTTTTGCTTCAGAAATGACTATAGCAAATGCTGCAAATACTGAATTATGGAAATAATTCTTTCTCTTCACTTCTTGGATCATTTGACATGCATCCTTGATAAAGTGCATAGAAAAATGCCTTTTAGGCATAGCCTAAAACAAATGTAGTTTGTGTGTAGCAGTGAAGTCAGAAGTCATAGTTATTTAATTTTAAGCAATTAAAAATTGCAAATTTCATTCAGACTATCTGGTAACAGCAGCAAATGACCACAAAATTACTCTTACAGAAAAGTAAGTGAAATGATGATGCCAATGTGCAATGTTATTTAGTCTTCATTATTGTGATATTTTGGTTTCCAATGCTAGCATCATTAACCTAGCAGGGATCGCATTGTAGCTGCCTGGTATGCCTGTGTTACTATAACTGAACCACACGAACATGAAGGTCCCTAGCATGCAATTTCACAAGACATTGTTACTTCTGTATGTCATTTTTACTATGGTACCTGATGGGTACACAGGGGGCAGCACTTCAACTATCGCTGTTCACATATTGGAGATTTTAATGTGTGATAGAGAAGGTGTCATAATGATTATGAAACCATCTATTTCACAAAGGCTACTTAGTTGTTGTTTTTTTTCCACATTTATGGATAAGTACCTTTCGAGTTCTTTATGATTCTTTGACCACCTTCTATAATTACTATTAAAAATTGATACTTCAGTTCCTGTGTGCATGTATAACATTATGATACTGTGATACAAACTCGCTCATGAGAACTTACAGGGTACTTTCCCTTGTTGGAGAACCAATAAATTTGGCGAGAAGAAAGGTTTCACAATACAAGTAAAGGAAAAAATAAGAAAATTGTTAATTTGTAGTTATATCATACGATAAAAAATTCTTTTGCTTTTGATTGTTTGATTTCAGACTTGAAATTAAAACATTCATGAAAGTCTTGGAATCCATGGAAGCAATATCTTGCCACTATCAATCTTGAAAACAAGCAAAAAACGTTGAGATACTCTATTCCGAGAATGGATTGACTGTCTGTATACATAATTTTGTACGGAACCCTCAGTGTGTAGGTCCTAAGCGCACAATTTATTATTCCATAAGCAGGCAATACACAAGACTTACATATCCTCTACCACGATCAGACATAGAAAGATAAGTGAGAGCATAAATGACAAGTGGAGCTAAAACATAATCTTGACAAACAAAATAATTTAGTGAATCATTATTTCTCACACATTTGGTTATGATTAAAAAATAGTGGTACAATGTGTTGCGATGCCTGTTGGTTGAAGCAAGAGCAGGTAAGAGGTCATGGCTTGAAGTGAAGGCCTCACCTGAAGTCATTTCTGCAGCTGCAGGAGATGGACGGAAACGTCAAATTAACGTCACTTTCCGAGTTGTATTCAATCCAGAATGACGTGTTATTAAGGTAGTTGAGCGTTCCAGCAATTACACTTTAATAATTTCCATATGAGTATTCCGATAGCCAAAAGAACCCGTTATTGTGAGACCATCGGGAACTGCATTAATATCAAACTGCAAGAAGCTGAGACAGTACGTCAACTATTCTCTTCGCTGGGTGACCTATTACTTTTATTTTGGATTCTCTCTTTCCAAGGCGTAATGCAATTGGAACTTCCCATTTATGAGGCGCTTGCCGTTATTCTTGACAAACATCAGCAACTTGTAATCACTGCGAGTTACAACTTTGTGTTGGTAATGGTACAGGTCATCAGTAGTTGTGTTGTTGTTGTCAAACTGCTTACAGTGACGTTATTGGTGGCGCACATAATTTAGCGCTGACTACCTACTTAAGTAAAGATAGTGTGATGGCGTCGTCGTTTCTCGTTATTTGGTACCAGCTTGAGTAATCTGATTTAACGAGCATAGTACTCCATCCGCGAGCTTTTATTAATACAGTGTGACTACAGAGATCATCATGTGGGTATTACATTAATTCTGCAGTGAATTGCTTAACAAATATTACCCTCAGCTATGCAGCTGGAATGACTCATTATACAGGTACTCTACGTTGGTTAAGTGATCAGTTCGCTGCAATCCTGCTTCTACTGTTCGTAAATACTTGTATACTGACCTTTCGTTATTTGACTAAATATGCGCTACAATCTGATTCGCAAGTATATGACATGGGTTAGCGTCGTCACAAAGCAATGTCTAAGGGTTGGATGCCGGTGATGTCCCGTTACATTGATGGCAAGGCAAATGTTCGCAAATCATCTCTGTTGTCTCAAAACACAATTGCATCTTAAATATCGAAGGACGAATGTCCACACTGTCACAGCGCATTGAAATACAGCAACGAAGGCAGATGAAAATTTGTGACCGACCGGGCTTCGAACCTGGACCTCCTCCTTATTAGATAGACGCGCTGACCACTGACTATTTTTAAAAGAGGTTTGGGAAGACTTTCAGCACCAGGTAGGCGGAGGCAAAGAGGGCAGGGGTCGAAGATCCGAGGCCTGGCCACAATGCCTCCCCCATACCTGTCTACTGAGTAACTGCGTTATTCCCGTACATTCCATGTTTGTTGCCATGTGCGCCTTAAATTGTAGAAAAAAATTGAATTAGTAATTAAGGTAAAATAAATTACAGATTGCCACCTGCAATGGCGTGCGTTCTTTGTAGAACATAACTTATAACAGTCAAAAGGGTGTCGGATAAATACATAACAAACATTCATTCAGAAACATATTCTCAATTTGTGTTATTATGCACTGGATGCATATGAGGTCTGTAAAGAAGCCATATATTTTTCAACGAATGAAAGAAATTTCGAAGCCGGAGGGGTTTTGCCAAATTAGAACACTTCTGACTTTAGAATCAACGTAAAAGAAGATTCCAGGAATTAAAAAAGTGAAAGAATAGTATTCTGCTTCTAATCAACAAAACTGTCCATATCTTTGTAGCCCACATAAAGCAATAGACAAAAAATTTTGAAACCATTCCATATATTTGTTATCCTTCTTCAGCTTAAAACATTCTTCTGCAATATAAAATATGTACTCTTCTAAGTTCGAAGCTTTTTTTGTTAACACGTAAAATACAAATTGTCCCAGAAGCCACGAAAAACTGTTATTCTTTGCGGACGGGTAACATTTCCAGTCGGGTTGTAAAGCTTCAGTTATCGGTATATGACTTTCTGCGGTTCTGTTGATAGTGCTGATTTCTTCCTATTGCAGTTCCAAATTCTGATTCTATTTTCACAAAAGAACATGTGCGCTTCAGTTTCTACAAGCCGACGTTTGTCGCAGTATGGAGATGGTCTCAATTTGATTTTCCATAATCGTTCCGCTGTGGATGTGGTTTCGTTTACAACGTCGTACCATACTGCACTGACTCTAGTTGGTAGAATTTTATCGTGGATATTTTTCCAGACGTTCATTCAGTTTTTAGTAGGTTAATTTACCTGAATTGGGATGTGAAGACCATGTCTGGTAATATAATCATAGGCGGTTCTAGTGTTGGTTTGTGCTGGTAGAAGTCTTATACAGCTGCAATCGACATAGTACTTTCGGACGTAATGTAGGCTGGCATCTAAATGTGCTATATTAACAGGAGCGTTCCTATCCCCAGTATCTAACGAGAAGAATAGAAGTTTCGTGATGCCTGTCCTAGTGGCATGTATTACTATGAAAGCACGAGTTAGAAACAGTGTGTCACATCTAGATTTAACGTCTTTAATTCCAAGTCCTCCGTTTTGCCTCTGCAAAGTCGCCGTGTGGAAGGATACTTTGAAGATATTTTGTTTCCACGTATACCAACACGCTGCACCTAGTATTTTATGTGTAGTGACCTACAGTATCGGTAAGACTGCTGCGACATCATATATTTTGCTAAATATGTATGTATTTATAAACTAAACTTTCTGCAGTCAGTCTAACGAACGCATGTCATGGTCCTTCAACAAGGCTCCGATGACATTTAGTATCCACTCCCAGTTGTTCGTAGCCATGAGCTTGGGATTCGCCCTTAGATACAATCCGAGTTGGAGTCTCTCCTCAGTTAGATCTAACCAGTGCACACCTGTTGTGCTATTGTAAGAACCGAGATGCAGTATTTTGGATTTAAAATTTTGTAAATTTGTGGTAAGATCTTATGGGACCAAACTGCTTAGGTCATCGGTCCCTAAGCTTACTCACTGCGTAATCTAATTTAAACTATGGACAACACACACACACACCCATGCCAGAGGGAGGAGTCGAACCTCCGATGGTGGGCACTATCGGGACACAGCAGCCAACCCCTCTGCAGCATCTATCTACACACGATCCTCGTCAGACGTGAATTCCCATGTTTGCCGCATACCACATGCGCGGTACCTTCCGCCCCCCCTCCCCCCCTCTCATACATTATTCGAATCGCTAGTGGCCACTCTGTATTCCCGCGAGGGTTCGGACGATGTCTAGAACTGAAAACTTTCGATGACCTGTAGAGACCTGAATAATTATTCAGGATGTTTCAGGAGGAGTAGTAAATATTGTAGGAGGGGGTAGAATAGAAAAATTGCAGAAAAAATGCCATATAACAAGTGTCCAATTTTTGAGTACATATAGCAGGGGTTGAATGCATTTTCGTTTCGTATGTTGGTCCTTACAGGACCCAGTTGTCTACACTTCCTTGAAAACGAGCTTCCACCGTTAATGGAAGAGGTTCCTTTGGCTACAAGAATGCGTTTGTTCCTCCAGCAAGACAGGGCTCCTGCACATTCTAGTCGTCAGGTGACAAAGTATCCAAGCCTAACATTTCCCGGAAGATGGATCAGTAGATATGGGCATTTTTCTTGGCCACCAAGGTCCCCGGACCTTATGTCTTTGGATTTTTGTCAGCAGGGATGGTTAAGGGTGAAGTGTACAAAGAAAAAGTAAACCCAAGAGCCGATTTCATCGTTCGGATTATGAATAGTGCGGCCCTCATAAAAGAACGCAAAGACGTCCTCGTAAGAGCTACACATGGTGTTACCAAGGAAAGCCAAATGTGCATTGAAGTTGGTGGGAGAATTTTTGAATGTCCTCATTTGCCTTTCCTTTGAGTTTGTTAGGGTTAAGTACTAACAGCTGTATCTCTGTACTCAATAGAAAGTGGACACATTTATTTGGAATTTTTTTATGCATTTCGTCTGTACTACCACCTGCTAAAATATCTACTATTCCTCCTGAAACACCCTGAATATGGATATATGTGTGGTGTCTGATCTTTCGGACATGTCTTAAAGAAAAGACACTATGACTCAGGGTTTGAACCTGGTCAGGCACAAATTTTCATATGATGCCGTCGTTCTATTTTAACGCCAATGACAGACACACACACACACACACACACACACACACACACACACACACACACATTTTTATCTTAAGTGCTATTCGGAAAATGTTTGGCAACACAGTGATAGTGCCGGACTGGAGCTGCATCAAGCTACTCATTTCATTTCATTAGATATAGTTGTAATTTTCTGAACAATTCCTCTTTAATAAGTGACAGCGACAGTGTCTCTCAGCGTTTACTTTGTCAGAAACCTGCTTCTTTCTGCCCTAGCCTATACTGCAGCAATGAGTGATTGCTCACATTCTTGATACCTCACTGGACGTGCTACTGCAAGTGTAGCCGAAGATTCAAATCCCACTGGAAAAGTATGTTTCGAGTCAGATGGTTTTGCTCCTCCCCTACTGTCATTGAAAACGACCACAACGAAATTAAGTATAAGAGTTCTATGAAACCTTAGAGCTCATACTGCAGTGCTGTGCAGATGAAACAAGTAGTTTATCAATTTTCAGATGACAGATGGAATTTGTCAGATTCCACTAATTATGCTTTTCTGCCGCTTATTGTAACTGTTTTTTGAATGTTAGAGCTGTAAGAATAGAATCATCAAATTTTTGCCATATGGAATGTTCGAGTTCACCTTAAGTTTTCACGTTTCGAGCAAAGCCAGAATATCCGTCAGAAAAGATGACAACAAAAAGCCAGGCAATGCCTGTCTTCTGGCGGGTGTGCCAATGACAGTGATCTCAATAACAAAATTGTACAGCAAAGATACGTTGCCAACTCAACAACTGGAGAATCTCCCAAAATTGTGATCACGTCTGGTGAATACACTTTCAAAGTTTCGGTCCGATTAAGACAGTAAATCAAAAATAATTGTCGCAGTTATTAATTTATGACATTTAGTTTGCACTCATTGCATCAGTGTGTTACAAGTAAGTACACTCTAGCGCCTAAACCTAGTTACAGAAATGAGAATAAGACTCATTGACATATAATGAGGATATTGCGGCCCTTGCCATCCGCAACTCTGAGACGAAGCTATAGTCACTTCCGAGATCACTCATAGAACACATCAGCTGGTATCTTTCCTGGCTGTATAACTGAAACTTGGCAACAGTGCAGAAGAAGTTTGGCAACTCTGTGACCGACGAGTTAATTCCTTGATGGCACAGAACTATCCTGCTAATATCACTTGACATTATCGTGTCATTTCAATTGAATAATGTGATCTTCTCTTGAAATGTGACACAAAGATATCAGTTAATGATTTTGAGTCAAGGGAAGTCGTTCCACACTGGAAATACAACTACTCTCGTCTCTTATGTTGCGATTTACCTGCCGTAGCAAACTGGGCTAACACGTAAGTCAGAGATATCTCATGTGGTCGCTAGCTCCTAGGTAACGTGCTTGCCTGTTAGGTGTACACTGCCTTTGTTCGTCTTTCGAGACTCGCTGAAAGCCAATTTTTTAATTCTTTTGTAGCCGAGCTACAAGCAAGCAGATACAAATACAATAACGGAATCGTAAGACAACGCTCGAGCAAAATTATCTGAAGTGTTGTGGCAGTTGGCAGTCACTGCTGAACACAGACATGTGCAAATATCCTCACTGCTCTAGGGGAACTCGTCTTTGTTGCATTTCTCCCATACTGTAATTGCACAATAACATAAGGCTTATTCTGCTGAAGAACTTGATGCCCACAAATCTTTAAATAAGAATCTCCGAGCTGTAGTAATGCATGAAAGGAAACACACTGTTGGACAAAAGAATGGACATCTATCGGCTTTTCGCTTCTCCGATAGCGCCTACGATAAGAATCTGGTGTCATATTATGCTTCAGACCCCTAAACTGTTCATTTTTTTACTTCATAATAAAACAAAACATATAATATGAGATGAGGAAATGGCTTATATGCTCCTCAGGAACTTCAGTTTTTCGTGTTCATTTTCTCACTTCATATTATAACAAGGGCGTTGATATGAGAACAGAAAATGAAATATACTCTTCCAAGACATAATATTTCTTTATGTGGTACTACTGCGTGCATGGAATCTCTGAAGTTAATTTTTGCGTCTTAGATAAAGTTTGGTATCATCTCACATTACTTTGTGAGAATGTTCCCATATTTTTGGGATTCAAATCACTGATAAATACTCTGATAATACCCGTTGCAATTCCTCCATGGCACTTGTGAGTTGAGTCTCACGTTTGTTACTATAAGAACATGGAGGTTGTGATGTCTGCTCATTGCAGTCACAGCCAAGGTGATTTCTTTCTGTTTATGGCGAAGTGGCTGCTGCAGTGTCCGCGCTCAGCCAACGGAAACAAATCGCGGCGGCATTGGGCACTGCTAGTCGCTGCAGTTACGAGCCGCGACAACAAGAGTGCACTGTCTCTCCTAACGATATTATGGAGTTAATACATCTTACTTAACGTAATATGCAGGACGTGGGTTGGGTAAAAATTCAGTTTTTAACGTACAATCCCATTAAAATACTTTAGTCATATTTGATGCAATATTTATTGTTGGTTGTCTCTCTAATGTTAATAGTATTGATTCAGATGCCGGCCGTGGTGTCCGAGCGGTTCTAGGCGCTTCAGTCCGGAACCGCGCGGCTGCTACGGTCGCAGGTTCGAATCCTGCCTCGGGCATGGATATTTGTGATGTCCGTAGGTTTAAGTAGTTCCTAAGTTCTAGGGGGCTGATGACCTCAGATGTTAAGTCCCATAGTGCTCAGATCCATTTGAACCAATTTTTTTGATTCAGATTGGGCGTGAACACGAAAACGCGCACACGCGCGCACACCAGTCAATTCCTCAGTTGGCGTCGAGTGGATGAGATTTTTCAATTACCTTGCATTGCAAGAATTGTAAGGAGGAGATTGAAAGGAAGTGGACTTGTATTCTAAAGAGCTGCGACAAAGCAAAGCTTGACCGATTATCTGATAATTGCCCGCATGGATTTTGTAGATGAGTATACTTTTAGTAACCAAGCAACCCACCATCATTACATAAGATTTCTCGAAGGCGTAGGGGCATTGACTTCATTAAGTCATCTATAGTGTAGCGTCATGGTTTACTTCCCACCATACGTTTTCTATGTTAGTCCATTTGTAGGTCCACATGGCAATGACCTTGTTACCTCTGCCCACATATTTTCTACCTGGTCGATGTTCGGTGATCGTATAACAAACGGCAACAGATTTATCCTCTCTTGGCCCTGAAACCAATCTTGCACAGCTCTGTTATGATCTATGTGGCTCTGCTCCTGTAAGTAAATAGTCATCTCGTTACTTCATATATTTATATTCAAATAACGTATGTGTAATTAGCACATTGTATTAGTATTTTCCATAGCGTTTAAGAATTCAGGCCCTGTCATAGATAAGTGATACAGATTCAACAGTCCGATTAAGAATGTGGTTTACCCAGTTTATCGTGTGATCAGAGTCGTAGTTGGATATCCACATTAAGACTGACTAGCTGAATCCGATTAGAACGATCTTGTACCGAAATGAAATTACAGAAATCGGATAATTTGAACGTCTGTATTGCAACAATACTGGGCACGTAATTCCTTTGATGGAGTAACATTTAGCAACTGTCTAAGAAAAAGTGAGAAATATGCCTACTAGCAGCAATGTAACGTATTTATAATCCACATTTATGTGACTGAAATACTGAATCGAACAATACACATCTACTTCAGTGGTGGGAAGACACACCATATCGGACTTGATGATGATGATGATGATGATGATGATGATGATGATGATAATCCAGTGCGGCGGATAGGGGAAAGCGTCCTACATATCGGTGGTAGCGAGGAAATCAAATACTCGGGGTGAACAAAATAACAACACAATTCTGAACGGCTACTCAATCCGTTGAACACAAAATCCAGACATGTCTCAGTGAAAATCACCAGTACTCTGGTCACCGTCTGTTAGCTCAATGAGCGCGGCTGAAAATATTGTCTTCCTAAGGCTTCGGCACCCTCTGGTCTTGTCTGGTCCTGGTATCACCCAGGCCATACCAATGAAACAGAAACAAACATGAACTGTGCAAGCAACGTCAACTTCACCCCAGGTGGTACGCAACCCGCCGGTCGAAAAGCGGCAGCTGGATTTTCGGATTCTGGGGCGTCCAGGCTAGCACGGCAGAGAATATCTCAGATCTCTGGTAAATTTCCCTACAAGCAGAAAACATGCATTTGCAAACTAAATATCGATACATTGACCCAAACACGAAAACTACATAATCTCACATAAGAAACCGACAGACAAAAAATTCTCAGCTAGCTCTTCCAGAACCACGACTAACTGACAATGAAACATTGCATTACGGGAACCATCGCATCTTCAAGAGCAAAACACAACAAAAGGTAGCAAAATGCGCACCAATCTTCGGCATGGCGTTTCTCGAACACAGATCGATTAACAACACTCTCAAAGAAATCACACCCATCAACAATCGACTTATGACTATGCTCATTCAGAGGCCCAATAAAAAATATACTCTCATCAATGCACATGCCCCCACCAACATCGAAAATAAGAAAAACACCGAAAAATTTTGTAACACACTCGAAAAAACTATAAGCAAAATTCACCAAGAGACGTGAACTCTCTACTTCCGACAGAAAAAAACCTATAGAAAAATCATTTGTACAAATTCAACACACCGAAACACTTACACCAACAATACACGTCTGACTGATATTTGGCAGCAATTCAACAACAAAATGATTTCACCCACTGTAGGAAAAAACCAGTTCTCAGGTAACATGCTCGGTTACCAGCTGCAAGCTGCTTTCGTTCGCCTTTCGAGACTCGCTGAAAGCCATATTTTTAATTCAATAAGGATCATTTGGTCATTTATGCTCATTCTCTACGCATTTTCACTCAGAATCACTAAAATGTTCACCTCCTGTATAACAGTCCTCTAGAATCAATACACCTGACCACTTCTTCCACAATATCAATGTGTCAGGCAACCATAAGTTTATACTTGCTCAATTCTCAGTGACAAACTTTGGTGTAGCCTATTAAAATTCCCAACACTACTTTATGATCCACTATGAATTTTTCAACTGTTCTTGTAGATGTAAAAAACAAAAATCTACTTCCATACAGACTGCAATTTTAACATTAGGTTTTAACCTAAACACTATCTCTCAAGTTTTCCTTTTGATAGTTCAGCTAAAGTTCTGTTCTAAGAGTGTGCAGCTGCAGAAATGACTTCAGGTGAGGCCTTCCCTTCAAGCCATGACCTCTTACCTGCTCTTGCTTCAACCAACAGGCATCGCAACACATTGTACCATTATTTTTTAATCATAACCAAATGTGTGAGAAATAATGATTCACTAAATTATTTTGTTTGTCAAGATTATGATTTAGCTTCACTTGTCATTTATGCTCTCACTTATCTTTCTATGTCTGATCGTGGTAGAAGACATGTAAGTCTTAAGTATAGTGTGCTTATGGAATAATAAATTGTGCGCTTAGGACCTACACACTGAGGGTTCCGTACAAAACTTAATTATGTATACAGACAGTCAATCTATTCTCAGAATAGAGGATCTCAACGATATTTGCTTGTTTTCAAGATTGACAGTGGCAAGATATTGCTTCCATGGATTCCAAGACTTTCATGAATGTTTTAATTTCAAGTTTGAAATCAAACAACCAAAAGCAAAAGAATTTTTTATCGTATGATATAACTACAAATTAACAATTTTCTTATTTTTTCCTTTACTTGTATTGTGAAATCTTTCTTCTTGCCGAATTTATTGATTGTACGTCAAGGGAAAGTACCCTATAAGTTCTCATGAGCGAGTTTGTATCACAGTATCATAATGTTAATACGTGCACACAGGAACTGAAGTATCAACTTTTAATATTAATTATACAAAGTGGTCAATGAATCCTAAATAACTCTAAAGGTACCTTTCCATAAATGTGCAAAAAAAAAAAAAATAAAAGAACCATATGTGAAGTAATCTTTGTGAAATAGATGGTTTCATAATCATGACACCTTCTCTATCACACATTAAAATCTCCAATATGTGAACAGCGATAGTTGAAGTGCCGCCCACTGTGTACCCATCAGATACTATAGTAAAAATGACACACAAAAGTAACAACGTCTTGTGAAATTGCATTCTAGGGACCTTCATGTTCGTGTGGTTCAGTTATAGTAACACAGGCGTACCAGGCAGCTACAATGCGATGACTGCTAGGTTAATTGGAAATCAGAATATCACAGTAATGAAGACTAAATAACATTGTATATTGGCATCATTATTTCACTTACTTTTCTGTAAGAGTAATTTTGTGGTCATTTGCTGCTGTTACCAGATAGTCTGAACGAAATTTGCAATTTTTAATTACTTAAAATTAAATAACTATGACTTCTGACTTCACTGCTACACAAAAACTATATTTGTTTTAGGCTATGACTAGAAGGCATTTTTCTATGCACTTTATCAAGGATGCATGTCAAATGATCCAAGAAGTTAAGAGAAATCAAAGAATTATTTCCATAATTCAGTATTTGCAGCATGATGCAGGATTTGCTATGATCATTTCTGAAGCCAAAACTTCACACAGAGCTTTATAGGGATTATATCTCTCTAATATTCATGATATTTTTTATCATAGGTCAATTTCAATGACTTCTATGTATGATCATTCACCATCTTATACACAATTATATTTTTATGACATCGATGCTGCTCTTTGCTATAGACTGAATGAAGAATCATCAGTCATGCTATACTGATAACAATGTAATACTAAAATTCCTGTTGAATTATAACACACAAATCACTTTTTGTGAAAGAGTGGAGAATGAAAATATAGAAATTTGTATGGTTACTGTATTTACTAAAAAAATAGACATCTAGCTTTACAATGAGACAATTCAAACAGATGTGACTGCTGGAACTATTTGAAGGAAATGCAGTGTGTTTAAAAAAAACACTGGTGCAGTCCAAAACACTCGGCTTTAGATTCCTCACTAGATCAATTGTCTTCCAATGGAGACACTGAATGGCATGCTAATTTGTTCCATAACACATCAAATACATCCGCTACCTAGAAATAAAATGACTGTGTTGCAATATACATGCTATTGCCTTTCAATTAAAGATGATTGCAGCCTTTTACATCATTCACAAAAATTATTTCTGCAGAGCATTTTTGTAATGTATGTACATATTTAAGGTAGGAGGCTATTTTGTAAGAAACATCAGTCTGTCCTAAGGTCAGAAATTCATATCAACTTACATTATTGTTTACTACTAAACCTGATTGATGCTGCAAATATTGCAAGAAGAGATATTTTGCCTCCTTCATTTAATGGTTCTCCACGAAATCTGTATCAGAACTTCTTGGATGTCATGTCCATTGTTGAACATTTTGGGAAAACATCATTTTTTACAATGACTTGCAATCCTAGTTGACTGGAAATTTATCAGCATAAACCTGCTAATTTTCATTCAGAAATTATTGTGTAAGTATTCAAGGCTAAAATAATTGAATTAATTGAGACATTGGTGACAAGATATATCCAATATCGATTGTACAGAGGGTGTCTTAGTGGTATTAGCATTAATGTTTGAGGACAATCACTTGACAGTCGTCATTTTGTACCGTACAATCCATACTTCCTAAATTTGATTGCCATTTGAATGTTGAAGTTTGCATGACAGTTTAAAGTGTTAAATACATTTACAAATACATATATAAAGGATATGGTAGTGCAGCTACAGAAGTAGGGGATGAAAGAACACATGGTAATAAAGTAGTTCAGATTAAGTACCCAAATTTGAGAAAGGCCATTAAGTTGGATCAATGTAAGCAACATTTTTCTTTAAAAAATGCATCTTCATATTTGCATTAAATGAAACTGATTTTTGTCACATGTTTAACAATATACTGACATGTCTTAGCACTATGTTTGAGTAAATGCTGAAGAAAAAATGTAAGAGGAGGGTATGGGGTGGTGATAAAATGATTACATGCATGTATGTTATGTATGCAAGGGATGTAGATTTCTCAGTTATACTGAAATTATTCACTTTTGTGCTCCTAAATCATTTGAAGATGTTAGAAATTTTAATGCACTTGTTTACAATACAGGTGTAACATCACGCACGTCGGATGTAGTTTGTTGTTATGAAGTATTACATGGTCTTCGTTATAAAGCCTTTGACACATTTTGTTGTTGGCTGGCGTTTGCATGTGTAGTATATTTTGTTGTTGTAAATGGCGCATTTCCTTTCCAACGTAAGTTTTATTTATTTACGTTTTACCTCTTGTTTCTGTTTCATTGCTGCAGTATTATTCTCCAGTAGCTGAAAACAGTAATATTCTTTTAAAGAGTATCAGTTGTTACCAGTCAAAGTTATAAAAATCCCATTGTTTTCCTAGTTTTCTCCCGGATGAGAAAATTCCCAGGATGTTGCCGGGTATCCCAGGGCGTATACACCATAAAAAAAAGATTATATATTTAAAAAATGCGTTTCCGAATGTAGGAAGCAGCAGTAGCTGGAACAGAGACATAAACAAAATGTCTGTTGTATGGTAGAGCGTGTAGCGAGCTACATTCTGGAAAAAGATATCAGTTAGTAACAATGTGTTCACACGTACTGTGTGAACAAGATCGCCTAGTGTATGTTCATGCAAACATGTAAAGTTTTCCTGTATTATTCCTGCTTACAACTTAACAGGGATTCCTGAATACCTCTGTTCCTTCACGCTCCTCTTCCCACTCTATAAATAATTCAAAGAACAGAAATTGCGTCAACTCGCTCAGTGTATTGCGATATTGCAACAAGCGTAGCCTCAGCCCTAGGAGCGATTACACTGACCAGAGCGCAATTTTGTGAATGAAATTACGGTGTGTTGGCACCATTGAGTATGCTGTAATGTTGCAATGACTGTTGCCTTTCATGACTCTTCAGCAGTCCTAAAATTGACCAGGTCAACATTTAGTGGACGAAATTATGCTTTCTTGGCACATCGTAAGTTGTGTATGTGGGCAGCGTACCTTTGTGCCGATATAGTGCTTCCTGGAGGCATACAGCGAAAGCTTACATTCGTCTTGTAGGGCAAAAAACCGTTTAATTCATTCCACACATAATTGAAAATTGATAATTATTTAAGTTTTTAATCTTGTGTAGGTAAACACAATTTTCAGAATGTGCCCAAGTACCGAAGCTGCTTATGCAGTTTTTTGGACCTACAGTTCACTTTACAATAAAGTCCTCGAAAATATACCCTTTAACTGTAAACGTAGTTAAGTTTATATTCTTCTCGAATTACAACTAATTTTTTTATGACGAGAATGTTCTAGTTCTTTTTACCTTCACTGACTAATTCTGTTAGTTTCTGGATGTAGAGGGCTGCGCAGATAAATTGGTGTAAATCTCTTGTTTATCACCGATGTTCGCAGCATCAAGGACACTGGTTTTCCTTCATTAATGTGGAGCTGAATTTTATCTTTAAGTAGCGGAGCTTTATATACGTCTCTCGAGAAGTTCATATCCAACTGCAGCAGTTTAAAAACAGCTATAAATTTTTATATCCATTCTTTTCAGCAGACTGAATTTACCAATACTGTAATTATATTTCACATTTCCGGAGGAGGGGGTTATTTACTAATGTCCTGGACTGGAATGGATAATCAGAAACAGCTTACAGGTATTATGACATAAGCTACTTCGCTTAATAAGTCTATTATTAGAGTAAGATCTACAGAATATCACGTATTTTTTGACGTGTTCGGTATGTTTCGAAAATTGGACAAAGTGTTTATACATTCCACAGTCTCAGTAGTAGTAGTGGTAGTGACGTAGAAAGTTTTGTTAAAGATGTTTCGCATGACGGAAATGCCTATAAGATTCACTGTGTTGCAGGAATTCCAGATTATTGATATTCAGACCACTTTAGTACAACGGTCCGTGTTTGGAATAAAAACTGCCTCATTACCATTGTTGACTTGCTTTTAGAGGAAAGGCAAATGAAAATTGTTACTGCTAATGACAGTGAGTTAAAAAAGTAAAGCAAATTGTCAAAATATATTTTTATGGGGACAATCATGATAACATACGTCGGACTACTTGCAACAACTTGTTCAATTAGCAATATTGCCAGTCACCCCGAAATATTGCCGTTTATTGCAGCAACACTTACGAAACATCATTGCGGCCACATGTTGCTGTAAAATTTCGTCCATGTAAACACACCTCGAGACGGGGGGGGGGGGGGGGGGGGGGGGGTGAGCGTCGGCTAGCAACGCAGAAAGCACGGAGCGAGCTACGCCACTGCAGATATGCGAAAGCAGCAGAGCCATCTATGCGTGCCAAGACGTATTACATTGCGACTATGGGCGTGGAGGGCACGAATGTCATTCAGGGACCTGAGAAAAGCTTTTAGATAAAAAAATAACTGCCTTTGTGAAAATACTAGTTGTTGGAATAGAAAAAGAGACAAACCTGTCTATTGTATGGCATCAAGCGTAGTGAGCTAGAGTCTGATAAACGTACTAGCTAGTAAGACTGCGCTCACATATTGTATGAACAAGCTTGTTAGATAAAGCAGACAAGAACAACTCGTGGGTATGCAAAATGTACGTGATTTTCCTCCTCCCTGCCTGCAGTTAATCTGCGGGTATTCCAATATAACCTTGCTCTTTCCCCCTCCCAATCCCTCCCATCACTATTAACAACCAAAGCAAAGTAAATACAAGGGCCACAGAGTGGTCTTTAGTCTTAATGATGTGGATGCTGTGGGTTTAGAGCTTGTCCCAGCGTGCTGATTGTTCCACAAATATACGGGAGAACTGCTGGATATTAGTAACGTCCTGTCACGATATTTCGGCGCATTAGTGGGGCAAGACTTCACAGTAACAAATTCGTAAGATCGCTGAATGCATAAAGATATCGTACTAATAGGTGAAGAACGTATAAAATCGTACTTCAACCAATTTAGTTAATCAAAGAGCGTATTTTCTTCATTCTTTCGGTACGACCACATTTCTTCTACATTTGCTTATGTTACACGCTACTTACAAGGGAACCTCCCCACCGCACCCCCCCCCCCCCCCCCCAGATTTAGTTACAAGTTGGCACAGTAGATAGGCCTTGAAAAATTGAACACAGATCAATCGAGAAAACAGGAAGAAGCTATCTGGAACTATGAAAAAAGTAAGCAAAGTATACAAACAGTAGTGTATGCACAAGATAGGCAACATCAAGGACAATATATCCTCAGGAGCGCCGTGGTCCCGTCGTTAGTGTGGACAGCTGCGGAACGAGAGGTCCTTGGTTCTAGTCTTCCCCTTGAGTGGAAGGTTTAATTTCTTTATTTTTGCAAAGTCATGATCTGTCCGTTCGTTCATTGACGTCTCTGTTCACTGCAGTAAGTTTAGTGTCTGTGTTTTGCGGCCGCACCGCAAAACCGTGCCATTAGTAGACGAAAAGGACGTGCCTCTCCAATGGGAACCGAAAACATTTGATCGCAAGGTCATAGGTCAACCGATTCCTCCACAGGGAAACACGTCTGATACATTCTATACCACACTGGTGACGGCATGTGCGTCACATGACAGGAATATGTTGTCGACACACCTATCTTGTATACTTGGCGAATGGGTAAGAAGCTTCTTATACCTTGCCTGATTTAGGTTTTCTTGTGGATGTGATAAACACTCCCAAAAAACTGATCACATTGGACAGATGGGCGGACAGATAATAATTGTCTGAAAATAAAATATTAAACTTTTCAGTCGTGGGAAGACTTTAACTAAGGACCTCTCATTCCACAGCTGCTCACGCTAACCACGAGACCACTGCGCTCCTAAGCTCAAAATCTCCTTGATGTTGCCTATCTTGCACATGGACTACTCAGTTTGTATATTTTGCTTATTTTTTCATAGTTCTGCACTACTTCTTCCTGTTTTCTCGATTGATCGGTGTTCAGTTTTTCAGGGCCTATCCACTGTGCCAACTTATAACTAAATCTGAGGGGGGTGCGATGGGGAGGTTGTGATATTTTTGACTTCATTAAAACAGCAAATACGAGTAGTTAATACTTCCAACCAGAAGGCAAATACTTGTTTGTAAATAATGATTAATGTATAATGAGGAGTCGCATGGTGACTGTGGAATTATCTAAATAATATAATTCGTCGTCTTTGGGCGGCAAACAGAAAAATACGGATAGATATGCGATCCTTCACTATTTTGTTCGCTGGAGAACAAATGAAGCCTTGAGCGCTAAAAAGAGACTTGTACTGTTTTTCTCAAGTAAGACAGTCTGATCTAATTTTCTACTAAATGTATAAAAACGTGTTATGTCTAAGTTTGAGTGAAGTGTAAAGAACTGTTATAACTTACCGTGACGACGCACGAGCGACTCAAAGAAGACAATGGCCATATAAAAGAGCGCTCAGTGGACATGATACGGACATAAAAATCTACCGTCATTGTAGTACTAAGCTTAAGGTACGATATATGTTTTAGTTTATAATAATTATTTGTTCTGGGAATACTGAATCATTTAGCAGTGCTCATTCCTATCATCTCCTCAGTATTATTTTCATTTTAATTATGCATTTTGCTAATATTACAGACACCAAGATCAGCAGTCTAATGTGCGTGTTACATTGATAAAAAGAAAACTGTTTTATCGTCTTCTTACATCAGCTTTAATATCGAATTTCCCTTTTGTGTGATGTTACAGTTGTTTTTGCGCCCTTAAGAACTTTCTGGTCCCTTAGGAAATTGTTTCGTCATAACAATAACTTCACAACCGGGTATGATCGTATCTACGATCATGAAGTAATTAGAAAGACGATAATGCGATTTCTTAATCAATAGCACGCTAGTTGTGACTGCCTCAAGCCACGCGAAACTGCAAGTGAAAACTAATCACATCTCATAATGCAATATTTTATGACAATGGTCAATCCATGATTCTTACCCCAATTGTGATTGATAATACAGTAAGCTAAATCTCAATTTCCAACTTTCCATTGAATAACATCACTTTTATTTTGTAACATCACACTTGGCGCCCGAACAGGGACTTGACCAAAAATTAGTTCAAATTCTTGGAAAATTTTCTATGTGCTTGTGTTAATAAATGTTCTGTCGCTTCATGTACACATCATCTCTCTGTGAGTAAGACAGAAAATACGCTGGTCGATAACGCAGTTTAATTATCGAGAGAAAGGAAAAGAAAAGAGACGCGAATTTGCTGAGGCAACCTAGTGCAAACAAAGCCATCAAAAAGTAAGTCAGAATTTTGCATACGCAGTGTAGTGCTTCAGTAGCAACGTTGCTTTTCCAAGTCGATCCACATCCTTTCTATCTCCTTCCCGCTATAGAAAATCTGCTTTATTTTATCTTTCAAAGTAAAATTCTTCGTAGTCTGATAATAGAAATTATTTCTCCCCATTGTTAGTATAGCTGTATTACATTTTCAACATGGAGGATAGTGTGTGCAATTTGCAGTGATGAGCATCTTCATTCATTCGTCTGAAACGTTTAGGTTCCATCTTGTCTTCTCGCCAGATAGAATTTCATTTGTTGCTCACGCAAGAGCGATGCTCTTAGCAGACTCACCACGTCACTGACGAACGACGAAAGCCTTGCGTAGCACGTGGTTTACTGACGAAAATGGCAGATAGTAAACAGAGACAGGTGACAACAGGAGACGGGAGTGAAGACGTTAATAGTATTCCATACCCTTTACGATCGCGAACGGTAGGTTCCCGTGTGGAAACTGAACTAACCATGTCTGTAACAGGGGAAAGTGACCCTAAAGTCCAAATTCTTCTCGCTGCAGCTATAAATGACCTCGGTGCGTTAATGGAAATGCTGAAACAACAGTTTGACGCAGTAAATGAGACTATAAAAACACGAAATGAGACTGTTAACGCCCGATTAGATGCTGTAAGCGAATCAGTAAAAACACAGACTGAGACTGTTAACACCCGATTAGATGCTGTATGCGAATCATTAAAAACACAGCTAGGCACAATCAAAACGGATCTGCATAATGAAATAACGGCTGAATTAAATACCCATTTGGGTGAGGTGCAAACTAAGATCAGTGATCAAATTCAGAAAATGCAGAAACAGGTGAAAAGTGAAATAGCTGAAGTATCTGGAACATTAAACACAAAAATTCAGGCAGCTACCAAAGAAATAAACTCAGTTACAAATGTAGTATCTGACATTGAAGGTGTAGTGGAGGATCTGTCGAGGCAGATAGACTCAATCAATATTGAAGAACAGGTTAAGAGCACCGTGAAAGCACACGCGGAGGCATTGTCGGAACACTACGGTGAATGGATAAAGGGTAAAGATATTTTTATCGAAAAGGTCAGGGAGGAGCTTAGGGAGACTGTCAAGGATGTAACTTATGAAATCTTAGCTGCTCCTGGTAAGTCGGGAGACACAGTGGTTTCCGAATTGGGACAGATTCGGAGGACACTTACACGGGATCTTCCCGAGTGGAAGCAGCAAGTAGTGGACGAAGTCAGAATGCTGAGAAACTGGGTAGAAAATCCGCACGCGCATACGCAAACTATAGGGAACAACTCTTTAGACGGTGACTAATGTCAGTCAACTCCTTATCGTTCACCTCCTGATTACATGCAAAACAACAGTCCTGTTGAGTCCTGAGTAGGGAAAATAAATGATCCGCCCACAATCGTGAGTTTAATGCAAGAGGAAAGTGTGATTAAGCATCGCACTTTTCCTGTTTTTCATCCGCAGAAGCGAGAAATACACCCCATCGTGTTCCTAAAGAATTTTTCCGGCATATTTCCCAGGAGCTGGACAGACAGACAGACAGCGTATTCAGTTCGTCACTGGCTTTATTTCTGGTGATGCAGCATTATGGGGGACGGAAATGGTAGACACGTGCAGGAATTATGAAGAGTTTGAGAAAATGTTCTTGGCAAAATTTTGGAGTAATGGGTTACAGCAAAGATTAAAGAAGGAGGTGTATGGTGCGGAAATTTTCAATGAGAAGCATTGAAGTCTCCGGCGATACTTTGAGAAGTATCTAGCAAAAATTAAATTCTGGGATTCTCCGATTTCTTCCAAGGACGTAATTATGATTCTCAAAAGCAAACTCCCTGTGTCTATTAGAGAGAAACTAGTAAATATGTCCGAAGAAGACACGGATGCATTCCTTTCTGTGCTGGATTCCTTAGATTTAATTAGCGAGGATGTGCGCTCCAAGGTTGGCAGCGGCAAATTCTTCCCTGGCAGCCAGCAGAATGCATCGCACGCGGACAACAATGCGCCGAAGGAGAGAGCGAGCTACTGTGATCGCGGGTACCAACCTGCCAGCCGTTATGAAAACGCAAACGGCAATAACTTTAAACGGAAGCAGAAAGCCAATTACAGTAATCAGCAGAGATACCACCCAATTTACAACCACCAGGTACAACATCAGTACGGAAACCCACCCTTTAATTCTGCGCCTGAGCAGTATGGAAATTCTCCACAAACGATTGGTAATTTTTCAAATGGGCCAGTGTACAATCAAAGTTATAGGTCGAAATATAGCAAGTGGCATGGGCAAGGCGGAGGCCACCCAGCACAACATAAGAACAACTTTTCACAGGATAGAGGACCGCGGAACAATTTTCAAACGGCACCAAATGCGAACTTTCCTTCACAAGGAAATGGTTTTGCCGGCAACCAAAAGATCGGGCGACAGCAGCCGTCTCAAGTATTCTATTCGCAAGTGAATGCACCCAGTGGATTTTACCCCTTTACACCGGCATTTGTACCACATAACCAGCACCAATATGAAACGGAACAAACACTTAAGGCTATGAATGACAAACAGACTAAACATCCTGCGGAAAATTAGAGGCAGCGCCTTTCAGCCTCCAAGAGGTCGCTGCGGATTTTGAGTGGGAGCACTAATGAATACTCTGATTCTGAGTATGCTAATGCGATACGGTACGACCATGAGACCGACTTAAGAGATGACCTTGCACCTGACCTAGAAGCTCAAGACATTAATGACATTTATGATGAACAGGTCCAGGCTTCGATTAAGATTTCTATTGCCAACATTCCTTTCACAGCCATTGTTGATACAGGAGCAAACATCAATGTGATGTCATCATGTCTCTTCAGACAGGTGTCTTCTGTTTCAAAAGTTTTATCATTGCCGATTCAGGGTTGCTCCATATCGGAAGCAATTGGTCTATTGAAACAGAGAGTTAGTTTACAGACGCAGCCTCAACTGCAGATAGAATATGTTTTGGTTTCTTGCCTCTTGCGTACTGGAAATTTCCTTGTATGAACTGTTAATGATAAGTATTGTGTTGAACAGCGCACTGACTACATGGTAACGGCTACTACATGTAAACTTTAAGTATTAAATGCTATGTATGGAAAAATTGTTTATAGTGATGGGCATGATCTGACATTTCTTCAACAAGCTGAAGCAGGAAATTAAGGTTGCAGAAAGAATTTCAATTTAGCTTTAAGTTAGTATAAAAAAAATGTGCTTGCGAGGTGATTGCCAGGATCTATATAAATATAAATATGTAAAGGTGAGAAATGGAGGAGGATGCGTAAATAAGCACTTCTCTCAAGGTACAAGAAGATTTATAGATTTATTTTTAGTAATGTAAGTACTTGAAGTTCTGTTGTAAAAGCCCAAATTACCTGCTTAAAAAAAAGGGGTACATGTTCAAACACTCCAGACAGTGGACAGGAGTAGAAGAAATAGCTTAAAGTTCAGTTAAAGCGTGCTGTTGAATGGAAAAACTAGTGGTAACCCGCATTTGTTCACGCAAGGAGACAATAAGCTGTAGTAAACTAAGTTAGGTGAAATACAGTACAAATAGAGGCAAACCATGAAGCATCAATAATGTAGCGTAAGTACTCCACGAGGCCATTAATTGCTATGAAAGTAAACTATTTCCCTGTGATCTGAGCCCAATGTAAAGAGTATATGAGGAATGTTAGCTGACGAATTGATTTCAGTAGAATCAAGGTACTAAATAACCACACAGCAAGCCCCCTGTATCATAAATAAGTCCAAGTAAAGATCTTCAGAAGATTTGTAGTGTAATTTAGCGACCATTCAATACCCTAATTGAAGGCTAATCTAAAGAACAAGCAATTCAGTGATATTTAAACTTAATACTGACTATAACCAGAGTAAGACGTAGAAGTAGCAAAGCATGCTGTAATGAAAGAGGTTGAAATTTATATATGTGCCTATGTTTATTATGATAATTTTATTTACATGCAGATTTTATTGCAAAAAAAAGTCTCCTAAGACACTCCTCTTATGAAATCCATTTTCCTTGTGCCCGTTCCTTTTGATCCTGGTTCATTAACCCAGACCAAGGGTCGACTTGTAAAAGGCACGTGTGCTTCGAGGCAAAGCAGTGCTTATGAGAAATGAGACACGTAGCGTGATGAACTTCGCTGGCTTTGGTAATGTTTGTTATGGACCGGTTGCGTAAACCCAGCGAACTGTCGGTAATTCCATTCATGCGAAAAATAGTAGACGCGCGTTACCCTATTTTTTTTAACAGAGAAAGATTGCTGAGTACATGAAGCGAAGAGGGAGACCTATTGTTACCCAGTCTGCCCTCAAATATATATAAAAAAAATGGCAAGCACAAAGGAAAGCACAAAAAAAAGAAAAAAAGATTCAGCGTTAAATGCGTACTCGTTAAGGAGTAGATATGCTGCGTGGCAGTAGAAAATGATCTTGGGTGCACTAAAGAATAAATGTAACGAGTGTTGCGAAACCTGTAGTTTTCATAATGAGGAGATGAGCCGTTAAAAGAAAGTTTGAAAGAATATTTTTTGTTTCACTAGTGAAAGTAAACCTTGAGATATAGAGAGTCCATTCATAAAGCAGTTGTTCACTGGACTTAACAAAAGGAGTGACCATTAATTGTAAATATTAGCTCGTAAGTGATCTTTTGTAAATAGTAGAATATAAGTCTTTCTGTACCAATTGTTTTGTAAATGAACTCTATCGGCGAAGGAACTAAGCACGAATGCTGTGTGAAGATGCACACTAAAGTGCGACGTGCATAATAAAAATAACTGTTCACTGTATATTAGTGGTAGTGTTGTACTGCAAGTGTAAAAAGAAGTCAAGGCTACGACAACAGGTGCAACGCAAAGTTCAGTGCTGTTCTAAGTGCAGCGACAGCTAAAACATTCGTCGTCACTTACCTGTGAGCCTCATGGGAGGCAGTTGACAGAGAAGTATGGAGGCAGCTTCAGTGTCCGGCTCCTCCGATGGAAAACGCGCGCGAGGTGTTTGTATCGATGCACTCGTGTGATACGAAGTTCACAAAAAAAAGGAGCACTCGACGACCAGCAGCTCTGTTACAGCCTGAGCGCGAACGGATACTGAGTATTGGAGCTCACGCAACACTGTGCAGCCGCTGTGAGTGGCTGACGTGTGGGTGACGAAACAATCCAAACTTTAAACTGCTAACCGCCATGACTTCCATCGTACATACTGGAGGAAAGACATTTGTACACTTCTGTGACTACATCTTCATACGTAAATTAAGCAATTTTCTTGAGTTGAAGTTAAGATGAGTAAGAAGTAGATTGTTAGATTGCTCAGACCTTAAAGCCATTAATACCGGCACTCCTGAACACTGCTAAAATGAATTATAATCCTGTCTCTTGATGGACAAAGAAAATGAATGTGCACTATAGGAAGACCCTAAACTCCAGACCAGTCCCGATCCTTAACAAATGTATCCAATAGGTTGTAAGTTATACTAATAATTTTCCACTTCTTCTGTTTCATATTGTAAATAAAAACCTGGGAAGCCACTCGAATTCCTGGCACCACAGTGGAAAGGACAGATGTACGGCATGATGAAAGCCGTAGACAGCTAACACAGAAAGTGAAAGCATCACGAAGTGTAGTGCTACGTTATTAAACTGTAATTGAACCACAATGAGTCAACGGATGCTCGAACATTGTCCACTCTAGTTTAGTGAAAATAAGCACTCACTGTACTCATGTATTAGTTGTTAAGCTCAAGAGAAAGTAATTTCTGAATTCTATCCCCTGAAGTGCGAAATGAACGTTCACTTATTGTTATAAGCAAATATCGACCAAACTTAAATATGCACATAAATGTTAATCTTGGTATTATGGAATGAAGTGACTGGTGAACAAAGAATGAAAAACTATTTTGAAAAATGATAAATATCTGATATATGTTTATAAATGTAATTTCAATTTATGTACATAGTACGCCAGTAACATTATGTAAACGTCACACCAAAAATCACGAATATTTCATGAGGACATGAGGATCGAGGTAATCCTTCGGCATTCCCTCTCTACTCATGGGAGGCAATGTGATATTCGCTATTTTTGACTTCATTAAAACAGCAAATACGAGTAGTTAATACTTTCAGCCAGAAGGCAAATACTTGTTTGTAAATAATGATTAATGTATAATGAGGAGTCGCATGGTGACTGTGGAATTATCTAAATAATGTAATTCGTCGTCTTAGGGCGGCAAACAGAAAAATACGGATAGATATGCGATCCTTCACTATTTTGTTCGCTGGAGAACAAATGAAGCCTTGAGCGCTAAAAAGAGACTTGTACTGTTTTTCTCAAGTAAGACGGACGCAGATCTGTGGCGGTCTGATCTAATTTTCTACTAAATGTATAAAAACGTGTTATGTCTAAGTTTGAGTGAAGTGTAAAGAACTGTTATAACTTACTGTGACGACGCACGAGCGACTCAAAGAAGACAATGGCCATATAAAAGAGCGCTCAGTGGACATGATACGGACATAAAAATCTACCGTCATTGTAGTACTAAGCTTAAGGTACGATATATGTTTTAGTTTATAATAATTATTTGTTCTGGGAATACTGAATCATTTAGCAGTGCTCATTCCTGCTCCTCAGTATTATTTTCATTTTAATTATGCATTTTGCTAATATTACAGACACCAAGATCAGCAGTCCAATGTGCGTGTTACATTGATAAAAAGAAAACTGTTTTATCGTCTTCTTGCATCAGCTTTAATATTGAATTTCCCTTTTGTGTGATGTTCCAGTTGTTTTTGCACCCTTAAGAACTTTCTGGTCCCTTAGGAAATTGTTTTGTCATAACATTAACTTCACAACCGGGTATGATCGTATCTACGATCATGAAGTAATTAGAAAGACGATAATGCGATTTCTTAATCAATAGCACGCTAGTTGTGACTGCCTCAAGCCACGCGAAACTACAAGTAAAAACTAATCACATCTCATAATGCAATATTTTATGACAATCGTCAATCCATGATTCTTACGCCAATTGTGATTGTTAAAACAGTAAGCTAAATCTCAAATTCCAACTTTCCATTGAATAACAACATCACTTTGATTTTGTAACATCACAAGGTTCCCTTGTTAGAAACAAACCAGTTCAAAACAAACGGGTGGTTATTGAAAGACGAGACGGGACATATATACCGCATACACCGGGATTCCCACTAAAACCACTCTGATTTCAAAGACCCAGGAAGAAAAAGCCACAATAGATATGACAATAAAAAGTGAACTACATTGTAGAGCATCTCAAAGAATTTAACATCAATACACCTCTACATGTTAACCATTTGCAGCACGAAGAATATCGAGTCTACATTCAATTTCTCGCCAAGTTCTTTGTAAAATTTCCTCTGTTATTTTTGCAATCGCATTAGTGAATGTCGCAACGTAGGAATATCGTCCACTTTCGTCGCATGCACGCAGTCTTTCACAAATCACCACACGAAGAAATCATGCGGCGTGACGTAGGGTGAACGTGGTGGCTAGGCAATGGATCTGATCCAACGACTGGGAAATTTCCTATCCAGGAACTTGGGAACAGCAGTTGACCAATGCGGCGGAGCTCCATCTTGAAATACGATGTTGGGTTGCAAGTCTTGTACCTGAGGGTACACAACTGCTCCAACATGTCCAGATACACTGACCCATTCACTGTTCGTTCCGCTAAGAAGAACGGTCCAACAGTCCTGCCATGCATTAGCCAGCACCAGACGTTTAGTTTAGGGCTATCACGAACATGTTCAATGACAACGTGCGGATTTTGCGAACCCCAAATCCGAACATTATCCCTGTTAACCCTTCCTGATAAATGAAAGGTTGTCTCACCTGAGAATAAACATCGTTCCAGGAAGCTGATATCCATACCAATACGCTGCAGCAAATTGTTGTCGGCGTGGTTTGTCGTTCGTAGTCAGATGTCGCAGAATTTGCACTCTGTAAGCACACAGACGAAGACGCTGGTGAACTACACGATGCAACGTTGATCGAGGTACATCAAGTTGCCTACATGCTTGACGAATTGACTTACCTGGGCTTCTGAGAAACGTTCGTCTGATGTACACCACTGTCTCTTCTGAAACTCCATAACGTGCACTGCCAGAATGTTTCAGAACACTTCCTGTTAGAAATTTCCTATACTATTCCTTGTTTTCAAATCAGGTGTATCACGTTCATACATTAAACGATAATCTAATAATCGGCGATTTTGTTTCTGCAATCCACGCTACTGCTTGCACGTGCTGCTGTGGAGTCGCCATTTTCACTTCATACGACCATGCTGCACTTGGCACTTGCGACGTGGCAATATAAATTCTTTGAGATGCTCTACAATGTGGTGCATTTTTCATTGTATCTACTGTGCTTTTCTCTCCTGGGTCCTTGGAATCAGGGAGGTTTAAGTGGGACATCCTGTATTTTGATGGGACAACGTCTGGTCACGCTACACTATGTCTTTCTCCCTACAGTCCAGATTTAGCTTCCTCGGATTTTCATTTATTTGGTTCCCTCAAGGAGGCATTACGGGGATAAAAATTCAGCAACAACAAGATGGTCAAAGTATCTGTGGGGAAAATGGCTCAACAATAAGGCAAATAGTGCCTTGAATCAAGCGTCAATATTTTTAATGCTCTGCAGTCTCCAATATCCTGCTCACAAACCATCAGAACCATTCTCAGACGGTCTGTATTATTCCGCAGTACTCAAAATTTGGAACCATTTAAAGACAAGGACTGAGGAAGA
This sequence comes from Schistocerca piceifrons, assembly GCF_021461385.2. Classification (NCBI taxonomy): domain Eukaryota; kingdom Metazoa; phylum Arthropoda; class Insecta; order Orthoptera; family Acrididae; genus Schistocerca; species Schistocerca piceifrons. Next base: position 19,757,241 of record NC_060147.1, on the reverse strand, counting down.
CATGGCACAAACAAGTTAAGGGGACCACACAGTGGTTCATTTCGAAAAAAAAATTTATTTTCGATTTTCATCGTATTTCGATAGATTAAGATTTTATTTGAGTACTCTGAAAAGGATTTTGCTGAAATTTTTTGGAGCATTTAAAGGGCATTTTCCTACCAAGTGTGTTTATGTGCCACATACAATCTACCCCCCAGGGGGTCCACAACACTTTTGTGGACACGTGCGTAGCGAGCACGAGACCCCGAACTAATGTGGTCCTCCTTCCTTTCTGGGCTGCATACTTTCCCTTCCCTTCCCGCATCCCTCCACGTCCCCCGTCTTCGCCCCCCCCTCACCTATGGCTCTTTCCTTCCCTTTCCCCCCTCTGGGAGTATGGTTTGTGCCTACGTCCAGAGACGGACGCTCGAAACTGTTCTTAATTCCTTGCTTTCTACACTTACAAGTCTTCGTCCTTCCTCTGTCCTTCTCCTTTCCTTCCCTCTTCTCCTTGCCCTTTTCTCCGCTGCGGCGTTTGAGACCCCCTCTTCTTTCCTTTCCCTTTCTCCTTTTTCCTCCCTGTGCGTGTCTGAAGGCTGACCCACGCACTTCCATGCGTAGCCGGTGACGGGGTAACGCGTAATTCCCCGCCCCGGGTAGACAGGTAGGACACGTACGTATCCCCTGGTAACGGCCAGGCCCAGGGAGGGGTGATTACCCGAGCTGATACCTTCCGAAAGTGCCGATTGGTCCCTCCGTCCGTTTGTCGGGAGGTGTGACCTGAGGTGTGAACAATCACCTAAGGCGGGTGTGCCCTCGGTGAGGGCCCCCACAAGGGAGGAGCGCGCCATCGGAGACGCCGGTAATCATGGGGGATTCTTCCGCAATGGTTTCCTCACCTTCCACTATGTCTGCTCACAAACGTAAGTTCACTGAGTCTCAGCCACAGACGGTTCTTCCATCGTTGCCACAGTTCCTTGTTGTTTCTCGGTCTGACGAAGGTCACGACTTTTCCACGGTCAACCCTTTCATTATTCAGAAAGGTGTCGACGCAATTGCGGGTCCTGTAAAGTCTTGTTCCAGATTACGGAATGGTACCCTGTTGTTAGAAACACACAGTGCCCTCCAGGCTCAAAAATTGCTGCGTACTTCTCTGCTCCACACCTTCCCTGTCCGGGTGGAACCGCACCGTACCTTAAATTCCTCGCGTGGAGTCGTTTATACACGCTCCCTCGATGGATTGTCTGACGAAGAAATTCAGCACTACCTGTATGACCAGGGCGTCACGGCTGTTCCTCGGGTTATGAAAAGGGTTGACTCGAACATCATTCCAACCCGCACTGTCTTCTTGACATTTGACAAAGTTCAACTCCCATCAAAAATCAAAGCAGGCTATGAGATAATTTCCGTTCGCCCTTATGTCCCAAACCCTACGCGTTGCTATCGACGTCAGCGGTTCAATCACACCAGCCAGTCCTGTTCCAATCCGGCCAAATGTGTTACGTGTGGCAAGGATGCCCATGAGGGTGCTTGTCCATCTCCATCCCCTCGCTGCATAAACTGTATGGGTGACCACGCTGCTTCCTCTCGAGATTGCCCCGTTCATAAGGACGAAAAGCTCATCCAGGAAATAAGAGTGAAGGAAAAGGTGTCGACCTTTGCTGCTCGAAAATTATTCGCCAGTCGACAGCCCACCATGCCTTAGAAAGGAAAATACAGCACTGTCCTTGCTTCTCCTCGGCCAACAAAGGAGGCGGCCACGCAGACTTGCGACCTCACCTTTAGTACCACGGTCGTCAGATCGGCCAGCGCAAAGATCGCCCGTTCAACCTCACCACTTTCGCCTGCCCACTCAATGGCTCACCGTTCGTCGGGTTCTGCTAAATCTCGAGCCCAAAAGTCGGACACCAAGTCTTCGAAAAAAGAGCATACTCGTGAAGAGTTTTTACGTACCGCAACTTCACAACCATCGGTTCCTCCTTCATCTAAACATCATACTTCCAAGAAGGCTACGAAGAAACACAGTTCCTCTCCTTCTCCGCCAAGGCGTGTCCCATCTACAGCACCACCTGGCGGAAATCGCCCTCGGCCGTCTTCTGTGTCGCCGAGGCGCACTGCTGGTGGCCGGTCAACCGGCCGATCGCTGGTGGCAGGAGCTGCTCCTGACCAACCTATGGATCAGGATCTTCTGCCTTCGACTGAATGCCATTCCATGCTGTCGGTCGCAAGCACTGAGCAGCCGTTGAGTTGACAGCACCCTTGGTCACGTTCCTCCATTTTCTGTTCACCCTATGTCCATTATCCACTGGAATATCTGCGGCATTCGAGCCAATCGGGATGAATTGTCGATCCTCTTACTATCCCACTCGCCGGTCATCTTCTATCTTCAGGAAACAAAGCTGTGTCCCCATGACTGCTTTGTTCTCCCTCATTTTCAGTCCATCCGATATGACCTCCCCTCTGTTGAAGGCACTCCAGCCCATGGAGGACTCATGATTCTGCTCCATGATACTCTCCATTATCACCCAATCCCCTTAAACAGTTCCTTCCAAGCTGTCGCCGTCCATCTTTCCCTTTCTGGATACACGTTCTCTCTTTGTACAGTATACATTCCATCGTCCACACCATTGGCACGAGCTGACCTCCTTCATCTTCTTCATCAGCTTCCACCCCCCTATTTGCTGGTTGGGGACTTCAATGCCCACCACCCGGTTTGGGGATCTCCGCATCCTTGTTCACGTGGCTCCCTATTGCTAGATGTCTTCCACCAAGCGGATCTAGTCTGCCTCAACACTGGGGTCCCCACATTTTTGTCTGCCTCCACGACAAATTTATCTGTTCAGCTAGCTCGGCGCTTCGAATGGTTCACCCTTGATGATACACACTCGAGTGACCACTTTCCATGTGTTCTTAGACTGCAGCCTCAACTGCCATATATGCGCTCGCGACGCTGGAAGTTTGCCCAAGCCGATTGGACACTTTTTTCGTCTCTAGCGACATTCGATGACCGTCGCTTTCCCAGCATCGACGATGAGGTCACACATGTTACCGACGTTATTCTCACAGCTGCGGAACATTCAATACCACGCACCTCCGAATTGCCCCGGCGCCCCCCAGTTCCTTGGTGGAACGAGGCATGCCATGACGCAATACGTGAGCGGCGACGTGCTCTTCGCATTTTCCGTCACCATCCAACTTTGGCCAACTGCATCCGATATAAGCAGCTCTGTGCGCGATGCCGTCGCGTCATCCGCGATAGCAAGAAGGCAAGCTGGAAATTCTTTATAAGCTCATTTAACACCTTCACTCCCTCCTCGGAAGTTTGGAGTCGGCTTCGACGGTTCTCAGGCGCGCCTAGTTTCTCCCCGGTCTCTGGGCTCACTGTCGCGCATGATACCTTAGTGGACCCCGTCGCGATTTCTAACTCACTTGGTCAGCACTTTGCAGAGATTTCGAGCTCTTCCAATTACCCACCAGCGTTTCTCCCGAAGAAACGTGCAGCGGAAGTGCGACATCTTGCTTTTGTCCTCTCAAAATCACGAAAGCTACAATACTGTTTTCTCCATGCGGGAACTCCAACATGCCCTCTCTTCTTCTCGCTCCTCCGCCCCAGGACCGGATGGTATCGATGTCCAAATGTTGCTGCATTTATCAACCCGTAGTCTGCGTTGCCTCCTTCGCCTTTATAATCGAATTTCGACCGACAGTACCTTTCCCAGGCGATGGCGGGAAGCTATTGTCGTTCCCGTTCCGAAACCTGGAAAGGACAAACATCTCCCCTCTAGTTATCGCCCCATTTCTCTCACGAGTAGTGTCTGTAAGGTTTTGGAGCGTATGGTGAATTACCGTTTAGCTTGGTGGCTGGAATCCCACAGTCTTTTAACACCAGCCCAATGCGGATTGCGAAAGCATCATTCTGCAGTTGACCATCTTGTTGCTCTCTCCACTTATATCATGAACAATTTTCTCCGGAAACGCCAAACGGTAGCAATATTTTTTGATCTGGAGAGAGCATACAATACCTGTTGGAGGACAGGCATCCTCCGCACACTGTTCTCTTGGGGCTTTCGAGGTCGGCTGCCCCTTTTTCTTCGCGAATTTATGGCAGAGCGCACATTTAGGGTGCGGGTGAACACAACTCTCTCCCGTACTTTCTCCCAAGAAAACGGGGTACCCCAGGGCTCCGTGCTGAGTGTTGTACTGTTTGCCATCGCCATTAATCCAATTATGAATTGTCTCCTTCCTGACGTCTCGGGCTCCCTCTTTGTGGACGATTTTGCGATCTACTACAGCTCTCAACGGACCAGCCTTCTTGAACGACGTCTTCAAGGATGTCTCGATCGCCTCCACTCTTGGAGCATCGAAACCGGCTTCCGTTTCTCACCCAGTAAGACCGTTTGTGTTAATTTTTGGCGACGTAAGGAGTTTCTTCCGCACTCCTTACATCTAGGTCCTGTCAACCTTCCGTTTTCCGACGTCGCTAAATTCTTGGGTCTTATGTTTGACAGAAAACTGTGCTGGTCCTCCCACGTTTCCTATCTTTCGGCTCGCTGTCTGCGTTCCCTTAACACCCTCCGTGTCCTGAATGGTACCTCCTGGGGAGCGGACCGAGTGGTCCTTCTCCGCCTCTATCGCGCCTTAGTGCGCTCGAAATTGGATTATGGAAGCATAGTCTACTCCTCTGCTCGGCCGTCTATTCTTCGGCGTCTCGACTCTATCCACCACCGTGGATTACGTTTAGTGTCTGGAGCTTTTTACACCAGCCCTGTGGAAAGCCTTTATGCTGAGACTACTGAACCTCCGCTGTCCAATCGGCGGGCAGTCCTTCTGAGTCGTTATGCTAGCCATCTGTCTTCCATGCCTGCTAATCCAGCCCATGACCTTTTTTTCGACGCCTCCTTTGATGTAGGGTATGCAGGCCGCTCCTCCTCCCCACTACCCCCGGGAGTCCGCTTCCGTCAACTGCTCCATTCTCTTTCCTTCGGCTTTCTTAAAACCTTCTTGACAACTTGGGGTACAGCACCGCCTTGGCTCCGTCCCCGGATCGACTTGCTCCGAGACCTATGTCAATTTCCCAAGGATGGTACCCCTACACTTGTTTACCGTCGGGCATTTGCTGCTCTATGTGCACAAATGACGGACGCCACATTTATTTACACCGATGGCTCAAAAACATCGTTAGGTGTAGGGAGTGTCTATATTGTTGGCGACACCCCCAATCACTTTCGGCTTCCCGACCAGTGTTCTGTTTATACTGCGGAGCTTTACGCTGTTCTCCAGGCTGTCCACTACATCCGCCGCCATCAGCGGATACAGTACGTAATCTGCTCAGATTCTCTCAGCTCTCTCCTAAGTCTCCAAGCTCTTTACCCTGTGCACCCTCTGGTCCACCGGATTCAGGACTGTCTGCGCTTGCTCCACCTGGGGGGCATCTCGGTGGCGTTCCTCTGGCTCCCGGGACACGTTGGTATCTGTGGGAATGAGGCGGCCGATATAGCGGCCAAGGCTGCAGTCTCTCTTCCTCGGCCAGCTATTCAGTCGCTTCCCATTACCGATCTACGGAGCGGTTTATGTCGCCAAGTTGCTGATTTATGGCATGCGCATTGGTCAACACTTCCCCATAATAAATTGCGGGAAGTGAAAGCCCTTCCTTGCGCTTGGACCTCTTCCTCCCGAACGCGTCGTCGGGAGGAGGTAATTTTAGCTAGACTCCGGATAGGGCACTGTCTTTTTAGCTATCGACATCTTTTAAGCAGTGATCCTCCCCCACTCTGTCCCCACTGCTCTCAGCTGTGGACGGTGAGACACCTTTTAATTGAGTGCCCCTATTTTAATCCGTTACGCTCCCGTCTACAGCTATCGCCTGATCTATCGTCGATTTTAGCAGATGACACGCGCTCAGCCGACGGCGTTCTCCAGTTTATTAGTGACAGTGAAATGACGTCAGTCATTTGAAGCTTTTTTGGGGACAACCAACCCCTTTCTATAGTGGATTTTTAAGCATTCCTTCTGCCTTTAGTTTCTCAAATTTTATGACTTTGTTCCCATTGCTGCTGGTTTTAAATTTGGTTTTTTTCCTGTTTCCTACATCACGGGCTGGGCGCTAATGACCATAGACGTTTTGCGCCCAAAAACCACAAATAAAACATACAATCTATTGGCAAGAGCATGGCTGCAGGGAGAACATTTTGTTCAGTGATGAACTTACATCAACCACCAAATAAATTTGAAAAACTGACTGCACCACCATTCTCTTCCTGCTGCTGTTATTACAGCAATTAAACCTATTTTCAGAGACTTGGCTCATCCTGACGTAATGAAATGTCTGCATGGGCAGACACACAACCCAAATGAATGTTTCAGCAGCATAATTTGGAACAGCCTTCCTAAAACTGTATATGTAGGCATGCATAGAGTGAAACTAGGAGTTCATGATGCTGTTATTACATTCAACTATGGTGATATTGGAAAGTGTTGGGTACTGAAAAAGCTGGGAATTAATGCTGGTGAAAATATGATCACTGGGCTGCAACATTGCGATAAAATGAGGATAGCCAATGCAGACAGGTCTGCATCTAATATGGCCAAGAAAGCAAGACAGACATCCAGGAAGATGAAAAAAAAAGCTGGAAGACCTGCTAGAGGCCAAAGAAGGGCCATCATATAGTGCAAGACAGTTTTAATTAACTGTAAGTAACAAATTTCAAAAGTTTTTCCTTTAAAGTCAATTTCCCGCAAACGAAAATTTTCAGTACATATGCCCCATTATATCAGAAACTATCATAGATAAATGAATGAAATTTTCAGTCCTTACATAACATAAAAAGCCACCTCTGGTACTACATTCATTAACATTCCCCATTAGGAAGCCACAAAAAAAAATATTTTCTGCACAAAAAATTAATATTTTTTGTTAATAAATTTAAAATAGTATTTCTTAAAAACTATAAAATGGATACAGTAGATTTTAGTACAGTTGACTATTAGCATCATATAACATACAGTAAAAATATTAAGGTCCTGCATCAAATAATTTTTTTCAGAAATTGGTCAAATACTTGCCTAAATTAACATGGGTTAAATAGGCAGGGTGTGGTCCCCTTAAACAGTCTCCTCCTCCTGTGGACAAAACCAGCAACACTTCAGCAAGACGTCAGCAACTACTTGCAGTAGCCTGTTCGATCTGAAATATTGCCCAGTCATCCCGCAGTAATAGCGTTTATTGCAGCAACATTGATGACAGCGCTATTGCGGCTGCACATTTCCGTAAAATATGGCCCTTGTAAACGCACCTCGAGGCTTGTTGTGCGATGAAAAGCAACGCCAAATGCTTAGAGCGAGCTACGCCACTGCAGATATGCGAAGCAGCAGAGCCATCTGTGCGCGCAAAGACGTATTACGTTGCGATTGTAAGCGAGTGCACCGAAAACTTATAGATTTCAAAAGAAAAGATGGCTTCCTGAATGGAGCACTAGCTGGAACAGAGAGAAACAGAATGTCTATCGTATGGAAAAACGTGTAGTGAGGTCAAGCCAGCTAAAAGTATCAATTGGTAAGAATGCGCTGACATGTACTGTGTGAACAAGATAGCGATATACAAGGGGACAACCTAAATTCGGCCTCTACCAATATTGTAAAGGGTCATTATATGTTTGAAGACGAAGATTGCGTAGCGTGGCGTGCTGCATCAGGAGTGATTAAGGTAATCAGAGCGCAATTCTGTGGACAAAATTGAGGTGTATTGGCACTAGTGATGGGCTGAACTGCGATTTTCCGATATCAGTGATTTCTGTGAATGAATGCTTCTTTTCAGTATCTATTATTCTTAATTGTGATTTGTCGCAGTTAGGAGTCGCAGTTAAGGAACCTATGTCGCGTATCCCTCCGCCACTGCTATTTGTGCTACTTCCGCGATTTCTGCGACTTCTACGATTTCTGTGACTCCTGCGATTTCTGCGACGTACCACCGTATGAAAAAGTTACATCTGTCCACACAGAAAATTGCATCTCAACAAACCTGTCATTGATAAGTATGTTTTACGTTTATTCTTCCGTTGGGCTTAATTTTGTATTAAAGAAACAACTGTGAAAATATTAATAGTGTAATTAATATGTAAGTAGCCGCACAGTACCGTAATAGTTCGTGTTTAGAAAATGAATTCTAACATATTGTTATGTTCATAGGTACCTGAACTACATTTCAGTCACTCAGTAAAGTGATAATTCAAAATCTCATTGTCAACCTCTGAAGAAATTGCCAGTCTTTAGACCGTTTTCGTCAGACGAGAGGTTAGTTTCTAAGCGTTTTGATGGACTTAATTACTTCAGTGAGATCGTTCTTGCGAATGTGATATGGCAAATATTAGCAAATGTGATATAGCAAATATTAGCAAATGTGATATAGCAAATATTAGCAATCTACTCTGTCAATTATATTGCTAGTAATTAGTGACAGCAAAAATTGTTTAATAATCCTTGTGTTTTTGCAGATGCAGTTCTGACTGATTAGTGGTTGCTGTACATATCTATCCACATCAAGGCTGTTGAGAGAGACTCGTGAAGATTCAAGACAGCTCTTAGAGGATTTGAAGTTTAAAAGTGAAATAATTATGAAATAAGTGTGTGACTGATTAAAATGTTTTATTGAAGTTGTTGTGCGATTTTAAAGGAATAATAAATGTTAAATTCATTGAGTGAATAATAAAAATCTCATTTTCCACATGTTAAGCCGTCCTATACCCGTAATTTTCCGCCACTTATTTATTGGTAAACACTTGTTGGATACCGACGTGCCGCCCCCCCCTTTCTCCACAATCTTGCCCCCCCCCCCCCCTTTCTCCACAATCTTGGTGTGACACTGACCTGTAACATATCCTGAAGTCTACAATATGCATTTTGAGGCTGTTCATATGAAAGTGAGAAGTACAGATCTTCCAGTTAAATCAGGAATAGCTTAAGTGCATTACTTGAAAGTGACACAGGAAAAGCTTACTTATGTAGGTGGTGGTAGTAGTGTCGGCAAAAAGTTCTTGTGTGTGAAGTTGCCATGTAGAACACCAGGTGTAAAACTTTTCTTCCGAGTCTTGAACTGTGTCGGAACAAAAGTGAGGCATTCATATGACTGTTTTCATTTCTCTACACTTGTACAGATGTCTGAGTTCTGCTGTGTTAACATTGCAAAGTCCTGTAGGCATGTGGTGTATTAACCAAACACATTTGTTACGTTACTTGACATTTTCAGGAGAAAAAGGCAATATTGCTTCTTATTAATATAATACATTCAGAGTCACAGCAGTATTTGACCAACCATAACTGATGCTGAATGTGCATGTCGTCATATAATATGAAGGGCTTATTTCATTAGTGGTACAAGTCCATTACCTACACTTTTCTGTCTATAATGCTTCTGAAATTAGTGATCCAAACAAACATAAATAAAGGTTCATCTCTAGCAAGAAGCCATATGCTTGAATATTTCTGGTATCTCAACTGCAGATTTTTCAGCACTCATTTAACTTTACGACTCTATATCTCAAAATTAACAAAAATGGACTTGTACCACTATTGAAATAAGCCCTTCATATGCACACACAGCACATCGATCTCGTGAGGCACAAGGCTCTCATAACGAAGTACGTACGTCGGTCAACAGATGACACTAGGAAAAGTATGTTAACTGCGCTTTTTAGTTGCTACTTGCGACTCTTAGTTGCGATTTGTCACAGAAATCGCAGTTTGACTCGGTAGCGAATAGCGTAGTATGAACTTTGCTCAACAGATGGCAGTGCTAACTGCGCTTTTTAGTTGCTACTTGCGACTCTGTTGCGACTTGTCACAGAAATCGCAGAAAGCAGTGCTAAATTCGACCAATAGATGGCTCACGTCTTTGAATGTGAAATACTACTTGCGACTGCTAACTGTGACTGAAATCGCAGTTAGATTCTGTAAAGTTGCTACTGTTGTAATATTGCTACAAGAATTTCGCTATGATGAAAGCGGTACTGACTGACAATAAAACCGGGTTAGAAGCTGTGAGCTGTCTGGGGAGAAGTTAACCGTGCATTACTGCGCAACTGTTTCACCAGGTAACTAGTCTAGGTTTACCACATTACCAATCAGACTAACATTGATTATAATCTTTTACAGTCATACAACAACCGGTAATATATCTATATATAAAAAGGAGAATTTAAAGAAAAAGAAAGAAATCAGTTTATATTTGGAAATTTATTTTAAGATTGTTCGTTGAAATTTCAGCATATTATACGTGAGTTATAACTGAGCTGGTGCCTTGTTTAAGGATTGTAAAAATGTGAGATTTTAATCTTACGGAACACATCAAATATGGAGCCAAGATTGGGAGACTGCATACAACCCTTCATTCACAAAACAACACCCAAAGAACGTTGAAACATAACGTTGGACAGCGGAGGTTCAGCAGTCTCAGCATAAAGGCTTTCCACAGGGCTGGTGTAAAAAGCTCCAGACACTAAACGTAATCCACGGTGGTGGATAGAGTCGAGACGCCGAAGAATAGACGGCCGAGCAGAGGAGTAGACTATGCTTCCATAATCCAATTTCGAGCGCACTAAGGCGCGATAGAGGCGGAGAAGGACCACTCGGTCCGCTCCCCAGGAGGTACCATTCAGGACACGGAGGGTGTTAAGGGAACGCAGACAGCGAGCCGAAAGATAGGAAACGTGGGAGGACCAGCACAGTTTTCTGTCAAACATAAGACCCAAGAATTTAGGGACGTCGGAAAACGGAAGGTTGACAGGACCTAGATGTAAGGAGGGCGGAAGAAACTCCTTACGTCGCCAAAAATTGACACAAACGGTTTACAGGGAGAAAAACGAAAGCCGGTTTCGATGCTCCAAGAGTGGAGGCGATCGAGACATCCTTGAAGACGTCGTTCAAGAAGGCTGGTCCGTTGAGAGCTGTAGTAGATCGCAAAATCGTTCACAAAGAGGGAGCCTGAGACATCAGGAAGGAGACAATCCATAATTGGATTTATGGCAATGGCAAACAGTAGAACACTCAGCACAGAGCCCTGGGATACCCCTTTTTCTTGGGAGAAAGTACGGGAGAGAGTAGTGTTCACCCGCACCCTAAATGTGCACTCTGCCATAAATTCGCGAAGAAAAAGGGGCAGCCGACCTCGAAAGCCCCAAGAGAACAGTGTGCGGAGGATGCCTGTCCTCCAACAGGTATTGTATGCTCTCTCCAGATCAAAAAATATTGCTACTGTTTGGCGTTTCCGGAGAAAATTGTTCATGATATAAGTGGAGAGAGCAACAAGATGGTCAACTGCAGAACGATGCTTTCGGAATCCGCATTGGGCAGGTGTTTAAAGACTGCGGGATTCCAGCCACCACGCTAAATGGCAATTCACCATACGCTCCAAAACCTTACAGACACTACTCGTGAGAGAAATGGGGCGATAGCTAGAGGGGAGATGTTTGTCCTTTCCAGGTTTCGGAACAGGAACGACGATAGCTTCCCGCCATCGTCTGGGAAAAGTACTGTCGGTCCAAATTCGATTATAAAGGCGAAGGAGGTAACGCAGACTATGGGTTGATAAATGCAGCAACATTTGGACGTGGATACCATCCGGTCCTGGGGCGGAGGAGCGAGAAAAAGAGAGGGCATGTTGGAGTTCCTGCAAGGAGAAAACAGTATTGTAGCTTTCGCGATTTTGAGAGGAGAAAGCAAGAGGTCGCACTTCCGCTGCACGTTTCTTCGGGAGAAACGCTGGCAGGTAATTTGAAGAGCTCGAAATCTCAGCAAAGTGCTGACCCAACGAGTTAGAAATTGCGACGGCGTCCACTAATGTGTTATGCGTGACAGTGAGCCCAGAGACCGGGGAGAAACTAGGCGCGCCTGAGAACCGTCGAAGCCGACTCCAAACTTCCGAGGAGGGAGTGAAGGTGTTAAATGAGCTTATAAAGAATTTCCAGTTTGCCTTCTTGCTATCGCGGATGACGCGACGGCATCGCGCTCGGAACTGCTTATAGCGGATACAGTTGGCCAAAGTAGGATGGTGGTGGAAAACGCGGAGAGCACGTCGCCGCTCACGTATTGCGTCACGGCATGCCTCGTTCCACCAAGGAACTGGGGGGCGCCGGGGCAATTCGGAGGTGCGTGGTATTGAATGTTCCGCAGCTGTAAGAATAACGTCGCTGATATGTGTGACCTCATCGTCGACGCTGGGAAAGTGACGGTCATCGAATGTCGCTAGAGACGAAAAAAGTGTCCAATCGGCTTGGGCAAACTTCCAGCGTCGTGGGCGCATGTAGGGCAGTTGAGGCTGCAGTCTAAGGACACATGGAAAGTGGTCACTCGAGTGTGTATCATCAAGGCCGAACCATTCGAAGCGCCGAGCTAGCGGAACAGTACCGACCGCAAGGTCCAGATGAGATAAATTTGTCGTGGAGGCAGGCAAAAATGTAGGGACCCCAGTGTTGAGGCAAACTGGATCTGCTTGGTGGAAGACGTCTAGCAATAGTGAGCCACGTGGACAAGGATGTGGAGATCCCCAAAGCGGGTGGTTGGCATTGAAGTCCCCAACCAGCAAATATGGGGGTGGAAGCTGACCAAGAAGATGGAGATCAGCTCGTACCATTGGTGTGGACGATGGAATGTATACAGTACAAAGAGAGAACGTGTATCCGGAAAGGGAAAGACGAACGGCGACAGCTTGGAAGGAAGCATTTAAATGGATTGGGCGATAATGGAGAGTTTCATGGAGATGAATCATGAGTCCTCCATGGGCTGGAGTGCCTTCAACAGAGGGGAGATCATATCGGACGGACTGAAAATGAGGGAGAACAAAGCGGTCATGGGGACGCAGCTTTGTTTCCTGAAGACAGAAGATGACCGGCGAGTAGGATCGTAAGAGGATCGACAATTCATCCCGATTGGCTCGAATACCGCGGATATTCCAGTGGATAATGGACATAGGGTGAACAGAAAATGGAGGAATGTGACCAAGGTCGCTGTCAACTCAACATCTGCTCTGTGCCTGCGACTGACAGCATGGAATTGCATTCAGCCGAAGGTAGAAGATCCTGATCCATAGGTTGGTCAGGAGCAGCTCCTGCCACCAGCGATCGGCCGGTTGACCGGTCACCAGCAGTGCGCCTCGGCGACACAGAAGATGGCCGAGGGCGATTTCCGCCAGGTGGTGCTGTAGATGGGACACGCCTTGGCGGAGAAGGAGAGGACTGGTTTTCTTTGTAGCCTTCTTGGAAGTATGATGTTTAGAGGAAGGAGGAACCGATGGTTGGGAAGTTGCCGTACGTAAAAACTCTTCACGAGTATGCTCTTTTTTCGAAGTCTTGGTGTCTGACTTTTGGGGTCGAGAATTAGCAGAACTCGACGAAGGGTGAGCCAGAGAGTGGGCAGGCGAAAGTGGTGAGGTTGAACGGGCGATCTTTGCGCTGACCGATCTGACGACCGTGGCACTAAAGGTGAATTCGCAAGTCTGCGTGGCTGCCTCCTTTGTTGGCTGAGGAGAAGCAAGGACAGTGCTGTATTTTCCTTTCTGAGGCACGGTGGGCTGTCGACTGGCGAATAATTTTCGAGCAGCAAAGGTCGACACCTTTTCCTTTACTCTGATTTCCTGGATGAGCTTTTCGTTCTTAAAAACAGGACAATCTAGAGAGGAAGCAGCGTGGTCACCCATACAGTTGATGCAGCGAGGGGATGGAGGTGGACAAGCACCCTCATGGGCATCCTTGCCACACGTAACACGTTTGGCCGGATTGGAACAGGACTGGCTGGTGTGAATCAACCGTTGACACCGATAGCAACGCGTAGGGTTTGGGACATAAGGGCGAACGGAAATTATCTCATAGCCTGCTTTGATTTTCGATGGGAGTTGAACTTTGTCAAATGTCAAGAAGACAGTGCGGATTGGAATGATGTTCGTGTCAACCCTTTTCATAACCCTATGAACAGCCGTTACGCCCTGGTCAGACAGGTAGTGCTGAATTTCTTCGTCAGACAATCCATCGAGGGAGCGTGTATAAACGACTCCATGCGAGGAATTTAAAGTACGGTGCGGTTCCACCCGGACAGGGAAGGTGTGTAGTAGTGAGGTACGCAGCAATTTTTGTGCCTGGAGGGCACTGACTGTTTCTAACAACAGGGTGCCATTCCATAATCTGGAACAACACTTTACAGGACCCGCAATTGCATCGACCCCTTTCTGAATAATGAAAGGGTTGACTGTGGAGAAGTCGTGACCTTCGTCAGACCGAGAAACAACAAGGAACTGTGGCAACGCTGGAAGAACTGACTGTGGCTGAGACTCAGTGAACTTACGTTTGTGAGCAGACATAGTGGAAGGTGAGGAAACCATTGCGGAAGAATCCCCCATGATTACCGGCGTCTCCGATGGCACGCTCCTCCCTTGTGGGGGCCCTCTCTGAGGGCACTCCCGCCTTAGGTGATTGTTCACACCTCAGGTCACACCTCCCGACAAACGGACGGAGGGACCAATTGGCACTTTCGGAAGGTATCAGCTCGGGTAATCACCCCTCCCTGGGCCTGGCCGTTACCAGGGGGTACGTACGTGTCCTACCTGTCTACCCGGGGTGGGGAATCACGCGTTACCCCGTCACCGGCTACGCATGGAAGTGCGTGGGTCGGCCTTCAGACACGCACAGGGAGGAATAAAGAGAAAGGGAAAGGAAAGAAGAGAGGTCTCAAACGCCGCAGCTGAGAAAAGGGTAAAGAGAAGAGGTAAGGAAAAGAGAAGGACAAAGGAAGGATGAAGACATACAAGCAAGGAAGGCGAAGATTGCGGTACATTTACAAGCGTCCGTCTCCGGACGTAGGCACAAACCATACTCCCAGAGGGGGAGAAAAGGGAAGGAAAGAGCCAGAGGTGAGGGGGGGGGGGTCGAAGATGGGGGATATGGAAGGATGCGGAAAGGGAAGGTATGCAGTCCGGAATGGAAGGAGGACCACATTAGCTCGGGGTCCCATGCTCGCTAGGCACGTATCCTCGAAAGAGTTGTGGATCCCCTGGGGGGGACCTGTGCAGTGTGTAGAGGTCAATCGGCGCATTGGAGAGACCAACAAGGTAATCTGTCCGCATCGGGGAGCCAGAAGGGAGCAAGAGAATGAATGGGAAGTTTGTCGTGTGACGACCAGTGGAATGAAGGGAGGACAGATGGAGAAGAAAGAGAAAGATCAATGGCAGAGAAGGTACCATGACCGGCACTGCAATGAGTAGGGGAGCTATCATTAAGAAGGGACAAGTCGTGGTCTATGAGAAGACCTCAACTAGGTGGAAATACCCAGCCATACAAGTGATGGTGAGCATTAAAATCCCCAAGGAGGAGGAAGGGAGGAGGAAGTTGCTGAAGGACAGTTAAGACAGCAGGTGTAAGAGTCCTGTCAGGAGGGAGATAAAGATTGCAAACTGTGACCTCAGAGTCCGGGTGGACCCTAACAGCAACCGCTTCCAATGTAGTTTGAATAGGAATCCACGTGCTAGCAATGTCTATGTGGATTAACATACAAACATCACCAGAGGCCCACAGGAGGCTGACCTGATTTCGACATATGGCACACAAGTTGCAGAGTAAAATGAAATAAGGGATTTCAACTCCGGAAGGTGATGGTAATATCCTTTACAATTCCATTGGATAACCAGAGAATGATGATTAATAAAATTGGGGGGGGGGGGGGGTGAACAGGCTAAAGCCAGTCATGCCACCAAGTCACCATCCATCACTAACAAGGAGGGGGCGACATCCATGAACAACAGGTCAGAGTCAGGTTGCAAAGGTGGGGACGGGACCTCTGGCGACACCAGAGGCTCCTTGTCCTGGGACTTATGTTTCTTGTTCTCCTCTGTTCGAGATTGAGCAGGCCTGTGTCGCAAAAAGGAGCCAGCTGCAGCAGGATTTGGAACAGAAAGAAATCGGCCAACCTGGGGGCCCACAGACCGTGGTTCTCGTAGTCGTCATGTGGCAGCAGACCTTTGGCCTGGAAGGTGCCGGGAAGGGGGATCCCGGGAGGGGCGCCCTTGGCCGGCAGATGTCAAAGAAATGGGACACTTCTCTGGCTGGGGACGGGGTGTAGCACCCGGAGGGGTGGGTGTGGGAGCCTCAGAAGACGGGAGGGGAGGAGGAGATGGGTTTGGGACTGGGGTAAGGAAGGGGGAGAAAGGGGTGACAATATAACTAAAGCATAGCTAGACATCATGGACACAGGATGAAGACTTGCATACTTCTTACAAGCCTCAGTGTAGGTTAGACGATCAAGGGATTTATACTCGTGTATCTTCTTTTCCTTCTTATGAACTGGGCAATCCGTGGAGAATGATTTCCATGACAATTAACACATACAGGAGGAGGAACACAGGAACTCCCTCATGGAGTGGACGTCCAGTAACCACAGAGAGGGGCGTGGGAACATGAGGAAGACATGTGGCCAAAACCCAAGCACTTAAAACGTCTCACAGTTGGTGGGATATACGGCTTCGTGTCACATCGATAAACCATAATCTCGACCTTCTCAGGGAGGGTACCCCTTCACAGGCCAGGATAAACGCTTCAGTATCAATGCAATTGTCCTTGGGACCCTTCTGAACACGCCGAATAAAGTGAACACCCTGCTATCCAAGATCGTCCCTAAGTTCCTCATCAGTTTGAAGGATGAGGTCCCTGTGAAAAATTACACCTTGAATCATATTCAAAGACTGGTGGGGGATAATGGACACAGCAAGTGTGTCAAGATGGTTACCGGCGCAAAGGGCTGCAGACTGGGCAGCTGAAGCAGTTTTGATCGACAACGAACCAAACTGCATCTTGCTCAAGGTCCACTTCACCAAACTTGTCAATGTGTTCCACAAAAAATAAAGGTTTGCTATTGGTGAAAGTATCCGCATCAGTCCTGGTGCAAACCAGATAGCGGGGCAAAGGTTTCACACGTAGCCAACGAGCCTGACCCTCCTCCCAGGGGGTAGCCATGGAAGGGAAGGCTGAAGGGGCAGAAGAAGCAGCACGAGAATCATTTCCATGCAAAGAGATGGCTGTAGAAGAACGGCCAGAGTTCTGGACCCGTATGCATTTCATTTGATACCACCCACTCTGATCAGGGGCTCTCCCCATGGGCGCCACCCAGCCACAACAAGGGCCATCTGGCACGACTGCCATTGCTGGGAGTTCTGATGCTCCAGGATGACGAGCAACCACTCCTAGGCTTACATGAGGAGGGCACAGCTCAGGTACCAGAGGTGTGATTCCTGTGTTTTCAGAGGGCTCAACCAAAAGGGTACATAGCGATACCACCACATGGGCTGGCTACCATGCTGGCTATGCAACCTAGCTAGACAACGACATGGAGGAAAAGGTGGAGGAACTAGGAGGGCACGCGTCGGAGCCACTAGGTAAGGTGCTCTTCCCCGAATGGCTCACATTACGGAAGAGAAATTTAGTAATGGAGGTCAAACCCCAGAGGGGGACCAGAGAATGCCAAAAGGATGAGGTAATTATGCAACAAAACCAAACTGCAAAGCCAACATAACCAGGAGGATAGGGGGACAACATAAATATGGACATAAAGAGAGGGAGAAGAGAGGGCGAAGGGGAAGGAGAAACGACAAGAAGGAAGGGAAAGGAAATGAAACACAGCCCAGGAAAGGAAGGAAGGCTGGGATAGCTCGGGGCCCCTTGCTCGCCAAACATGTACTCACGAAGGACCGTGAGCCCCCGGGGCAGGTAGAGGGGGGGAGGGGGGGGGGGATTGTAAGGCAGTAGAAAAAAACGCAGCAATTTCACTGGAGGAAGACATCGTGAGACTGGGAAGGCATGGAACATTCAATGAGACAGTTTACGCCTCAGGTTCACCTGCTGCCACCAACTTATTCCCTAAGCAGTCTATATCCATTGTGTCTGAGGGTCCGGTGAGATCTAGGTCCTCAGCAAACGACAGAATCTCTACCCCATCCTCGGCTGCAGAGCTTGTCGGTAACAGTGGTGTGCCGCAATTTCCTTGGTCTTAGGGGTCTTGTTTTTGGACTTTTCTCTGGCTGGGAGGGTTTCACTGATTTGGTCTCTGGGACTGAGGGTGATCAAGAAGCTCTACAACGAGCTGCTTGTGGGCACTACAGCCACTGGCGGGCGTCATCTTTCCCATTAGCAGAAACCTGGGAAGGGATTGACCCAAAGGACCCTTTCCTAGCGAGAGTAGCTGAAGAAGACTTGCGCTTCTCTGGCTGAGAAGTGGGGACTGGTATCCCCGACGGTTCGGGGGAGCGCTCCCGAGGTAGGTGGCGTGAGAGCAACAAGGGGGGAAGTAGGCCCTCACCACCAAGAGGGCAGGTGTAGCCTTCTGGCTCCGAGAGCCGACTGCAATTTGCGGAACTGATGGCGCTACAACTGTACCCGTAGCGGCGGTGTATGAGGAGGTCATAGCCACAGGATGTCGGTGCTCATATTTTCTCTTAGCCTCAGTGTAGGTCAGTCGGTCCAGGGTCTTGTATTCAACGATTTTCCTCTCTTTCCATAAAATCCTGCAGTCTGGCGAGCAAGCTGAATGATGCTCTCCGCAGTTCACACAGATAGGAGGCCGGGCACATTGATTATTGGGATGTGATAGACGCCCATGATGTTGGAAGTACAGGGGGAAGACATATGGCTGAACTTCCAGCACCTGAAGCACTGCAACAGGGGAGGGATATATGGGTTGACATAACAGTGGGAGATCCTCACCTTGACCCTTTCAGGTAAGGTGTCACCCTCAAAGACCAAGACGAAGGCACTGGTGGACACCTGATTATCCCTCGGACCCCGATGGTCGCACCACACGAGAACACCTCGCCGCTCTAAATTGGTATGCAGCTCGTCATCAGACTGCAAAAGAAGGTCCCTGTGGAAGATAATACCCTGAACCATATTTAAGCTCTTATGTGGCATGATGGTAACAGAAATATCACCCAACTTGTTACAAGTGAGTAATACCTGTGACTGGGCAGAGGATACTGTTTTTATCAAGACTGATCCAGATCACATTTTAGACAAGCACTCTACCTCCCCAAACTTATCCTCTAAACGCCCTACAAAAAACTGTGGCTTCGTCAAAACAAAGGAGTCCCCATCAGTTCTTGTACATACGAGGTACTGGGGTGAATAAGGTTTGCTGCCATCCTTAGCCTGGCATTCCTCCCATGATGGGGCCAGGGAGGGGAATGATTTAGGGTCATACTTTCTTGCATTGTACTGGGACTTGGAGGGCTTAGAGATTGCTGGTGTTTGATCGCCAGCAAATGATGATGTGGTACACTTCATCGCTCGTTATCCGCCCTGATGCCACCCACTCTGACCAGGGGCCCTCCCCACAGGTACCACCCAGCCGCAGCAAAGGCCACCTGGCAGGATGGCCATTGCCGGGAGTCCAGATGCCCCAGAATGACTGGCATCTACTCCTTGGCATACAGCGGGAGTTAACAGCACAGGCATCAGCAGAGCGATCACTATGTTGTCAGGGGGGTCTACAACCAAAAGGGTACATGACAGCCCCACCACAATGGTCTGGCTACTGTGCTGTATATGAGGTGCAAAGAAGTCCACGGTCATCATTGGCACAAAAAGCGACACTGCATAGTGCGTGGTGGAAAACACACCCAGGAAGGCATCCTAGCCCAAGAGATGGAGAATGAGCTGGACTGCGGTGCGATGATGAGAAAGTGAGCTAAAGATCTCAAGGCACAACAGACATGATGCACCATGTAAGGTGCCCTTCCCCAATTGGCTAACTGTTCAGGAGAACTTTGAAAAACAGTGGTCAGTTCCTACAGGTGACCACCACATCAGGCCGAAACATGAGAGACTCCTTTTAGTTGCCAATTGCAACAGGCAGGAATACCTCGGGCCTATTCTTATCCCAAGACCTGCAGAGGGGGATACACATTGGCACAAGTCAGTAGTCTTCATGATTATGACATGTTTCCAACTGCCGCCAGCCACAACCTTCAAACAGCTGCTATGTATATTCTCAGTGAACATGTGTCCGATAGTAATTACTAGAGGATTTAACATTAGCAATGAATGATGAAGACACACAAACCTCGGATAACTACAGGTGTTAGGATTTCCAGCGTAACCATGAAAAGACTGAACCAAGAAATTAAAACTTACTCAGATCCACAGGCTTAAAACCAAATATGTCAGCAGGTGTTGAAGTACCCGTTTCAATCATAATAAGGACTGCAGTGCAGATTGCAAAACCTTTAGCACATATTGCAAATTTATCCTTTAGTGAAGGTGTGTTTCCTCAGTGACTGAAGATCTCAAAAGTGAGTTAAAATGTGGTTTGAGTCATGTCTCAAGAACAGATCTCAGATTCTAGAGCTCACCACCGTAAATTCAAATAAAAAAATAAGGTTAGTTTGAGAAGCAAAAGAAGTTCCTTTAGGAGTATCCAAGGGCAGCATCTTAGGGCCACTACTCATGTCAAAGATTTACAGTTACAATATGATACAGCCAAAATTGAACTATATGCAGAGGACACAAGTCTGATAGTGAGCGACCTTAAAAAACTCGTTACAGTCAACTACTGACAAAATCCTAAAAAGTATTGAGGCTTGGTTCAGTGCAAATAAACTTACACTCAATGCAAAGAAAGCAAATTACATACAGTTTGGTAAAATGATTCAGGATGAAGACATTAATCTAGAACTGGATGACAGACTAATAGAGAGAGTGCAGTTTGCAAAAGTGTTAAGAATGCATGTAGATGAAGCTATGAACTGGAAACACCATGTAAAATTTCTTACACACACTCAACTCAGCCTGCTTTGCACTGAGAGTTATTGCAATTGTTTGCACTCTTGAAGGCATCGGAAATTTCATTCTGTTGCCTTATTTGGAATAGTGTTCTGGGCCAGCTCAAAATCTAATTTGAAATACATTTTTATTTTACAAAAACGGGTTGTTCGAATAATTACCCACAGTCTAACACAAGCTCACTGCAGACCTCTTTTCAAAACGTTAGGAATACTTACTCTGCCATCAGTCTATATACTTAAATTTGTACTCTTAAACAAAGCTAATCTAAGTAATCTCCACACAAATGCAGACTGTTACAACTATAACACAAGGAACAAGAATGATCTCCACACAGAACAATTAAGAAGAACACAAACTCAGCAGCATGTAAGCCACATGGGCATTAAGCTCTATAATGCACTGCCTCAGTACATTAAAGATTTAAAGGACAATACAAATTTTAAATTGGAACTTAAAAAAAATTTTAGTTGATAAATGTAACTACTCAATAAATGAATATCTTGAAGTCCAAGAAAATGACTTTACAAACTAACCTCCAAAATTTTCTATCTTCAGTTGTTTCAGCTTTTATTATACTTTACCACCTATAATACTAGTTATATATTGTTACTGAGAAACAAATAACTATGAACCATTTATATGGAAAGAAACTAAGTTTGATGTCATTTATTATAGACAATTTCATTTTGTACATTCTATATTTTAATTTCTGTGTATGACAAATCCAATTGTAGACAATTTCATTTTCTATATTCTATATTGTTAATTTCTATGTATGACAAGTCCCATATCATTTGTATGATGATACAGATGCTAAATAAATAAATATTCCTGGCCCTTTGTGGTCATGTGGAATTGCAACTGTCCAATGGGTTAGGAGAAACAAAAGATAATGTGACATTGACACAATGAGACATCGTCATGCTACTAGATTGCTGTAGCTGCTGGCAGGCATAAACAAAAGAATAGATACACCCATCACAACTTTGAAAGCTCAGTTTATTATACTGTAGGTCTATGGTGATGCTAGCAGTCATACTATAGGAAATAATCCTACCTGAATTTATTACAGTTTTCATTACAATGAAATTTCTTAATAACTTAGAGGGTCTCTGGTGTGGTGAATACTACATCAAAACCATTGAAACATGTATACCTCTTATTGTTCACTTTGCTGAACAAGTGTACCAGGAATGCAGCATAACTAAAAACAAAAATGCACAAATGCACCTGCACACATCTAAAAAATGATGAAACTTTTGCATCCTTGTCACAAAATTTAGACCTATCATAGCTTTTGGTGACCATGTGGAAAAAGTATATTGCCTGTCAGTAGCTAAGAAATTGTGGAATTACTTACAACCAGTGTGGGAATCTCAAAAACAAATATAAACAGAATCTGAGGAGGCAAGGTAAGGACAATATCTAGAATTGCACCCAAAATGACCCGTGTACATTTTCAGTTTCTCCTCAACTACACAGTTTTTACTACTGTGGTGAATGTTGTGTTTTTTTACTTTGGCTATCTATTTTGTGTTGTGAGGATAAAGTTCCCCTCACATAACTTTAAAGTTTTCTAGTGTGAATTTTCGCTTTGAGATAGTGAAATTAATATACAAGAGAACAAAATACATAAATGCTGGAAATCAAGGAGGCAAAAGGGAATACAGATATCTGAATATTTTGACTGTCAGCAACTGCAGTATGATGAGCAAGAATGATCAGAGCAAAAATCCAAACAGAAAAAGACCATGTGTCTAAGGGAAATACAAATGCTGCTATTAAGAAAATTTAACAGACCTCTGCAGAAAAACTGAAGCACCTGTATGAATGTTAAGAGAACTATCAGAAGCAAGCAAACAGGGCAAGAGTGATAGGTCTAAGGAACATACAAAAAGGCTGTACAAAGGAAAGAAACAACAAAACAATGTCAAGGACTGGGAAGATGAGGTGACAAGACCTGCTATACTTTGACAATTATGTGACTGAGGACTGAAAAGCCTAAGTTGAAACAAGGCACATGGAGTAGGTGACATCCTGCAGAAATATTGAGATGCTTGGGGAACAGGCCATACCAAAATGAGTTCACCTGGCATCCAAGATACAGGAGACATGTAAAGTATTGGGTTCAAAAACATAATAACACCATTCACCTGATATGCAAGATATTTGATACCCAGAATAGCCTCTTAATTCAAGAAGAAAGTAATAAGTTGTTCAAATAATTTACGGGCCAGCAGAAGGGTGATCTCAATAGCCACCAATATTTCAACAGGAGCGCACACTATCATTCACCAGACACAACTGCAGCACTGTGTAAGGGAATTTAAAACCTCTATCTGTGGACAAATTCTGGAAAGATAGCAAAAGCAACACATTATACACCCTAGTGCATCACACAATCAAATGTAACAACAAAACATTGACAATGTAATGCAAATGGGCAGACAAAAAAAATCCACGTGCACTTACAAAGGTTTAACTTTTGGAAACAGTGGCTCCTCCTCCTGGCAGAATGGTAGAAGGGGAAGGAAGAGAGGTGAAGGAAAAAAGACTGGAGAGTTTTAAGAAAAGGGGTACTTGTTCAGGAAAGTCACCAAGAACCCCATGTCGGGAGAGACTTACAGGATGGGATGTGAAGGGAAGACTGATCGTTGGGGACTGCAGTGGATGAGGTTTGAAACCTGAGAGCTTAAATGTAGAAGACAGGGTAATATGCAAGACAGAGATTACTACTGAAACACTGTGTATGAGTTAATAAGGGTAAAAACTGTCATTGTATGTAACAGGGGTAGGATGGGGATGGGAAAAATAGACATGGCAGAAAATGAGAGTTGTACAAAACTAAAATGGAGTGATGAAAGGAGTAGTTACAGTACATAAATGCTGAAATGTAAGCAATTAACATAAATTAAGACCAGGTAGTTGGCGAGAACCAGGGACATGTTGCATCAGTTCTCACCTGTGGAGTTCTGAGAAAGCAGAGTCTGGGATATGAATTCAGATGACACCTGTGGTGAAACAGTCACCGAGTTAATGACTGTCTTGTAGAGCATTCTCTGTTACAGGATATTGCATGTTGCTGGTATATCCCCTCTGCCTACGTCCCTTCACGCTGATTAACAACTGGGTGGCACTTATGCCAACGTAAAAGGCCAAACAGTGTTTACATAGCAGCTGGTATATGACATGTTTCATTACGTAGGTGGCTCTCCCTTTGATGGTACATATTTTGCCAGTTACAGGGCTGGAATAGGTGGTGGTAGGAGGGTGTATAGGGCAAGTCTTGCAGTGGTGACAGTCACATGGATAGGAGCCGTAGGGTAGGGAGAAGAGTGCGGAAGGAGCATAGCGTCTGACAGGAATGTTGCGGAGATTTGGAGGGCAACAAAAAGGTATTCTATGTGTGGTGGGCAAATTCCCAGACAGAATGGATCTCATTTCAGGGTATGATTATGGGAAATCATGGGTTCTTGGGGGGGGGGGGGGGGACTTCCTGGGATCCATAAGCCTTCAGCCCCTGGTTTGCTTTTGATACACTGATGACGTCATTGGTGCATGGACTCATGGTGAGGCTGACCTGTTAAAATTTCTGGACACTCTAAATTCCTTCTCCCAATTAAATTTCACATAGCCCTACCCTGAGTCCCATGTCACTTTTGTAGATGTTTATCTAATCCACACTGAAGACAAGTTACACACTTCTATCCACATTAAACCTACTAACTAACTACAGTACATACATTTTGACAGTTGCCATCTTTCCAGTGTCAAATGTTTGCTCCCATACAGGCTTGGAATTTGAGGCAAATGTATTTGTTTGGATGCAGACTCTTTACAACAATACAACAATTTCATCTCAACCTTCACTGAACTTCATTGCCCTAACAACCCAGTCAAAAACAGATTTTCTGGACCATCACATCCAATCCTGGTACTACTGATTCCTCCAAAAATAAACTCTGGAGCACACCATTTGTCACCCAGTATTATCCTGGTCTTGAATATATTATTCAGCTACTTCAAAATTCTTTAAGAGTGTAAAAACCTTTTCTTCTGGCCATTTTTGTATATTATTTTTAAAGGTATTAGGAGATGCAATGCGCCTGCACAGGTAAAGTGTTAAAAAGCTTTATTCCCATGTGTTCATGCTTGCCAGTCATGTTTTTTTAAGTCATGTTTCAGGCATGTCTATCAATGCTTAATGAGTATTATGATTATGAGTGGACTCCTCAAGGCTGTAACTGTTAAAATTTTTCTTTACATAAAAAATGCAGCTGCATATGCTGAGGCGATATAAGCCATGGGGTAGCTATACACAAATATACAGATGGTGGTAGTATCATGTCCACAAGGTAGTACATTAGCAGAGCCATCATTTGACCTCATGTGAAAAGGTTTATACAATGGGAATTAACAGACTTTGAATGTGGAATCGTAGTTGGAGCTTGATGCATGGACACTCCATTTAGGAAATAGTATGGGAATTGAATATTCTGAGACCCACAGTGTCAAGAGTTTGCTGAAAATATAAAATTTCAGGCATTACATCTCACCAAAGAAAATGCAGTGGCTGATGGCCTTCATTTAATGTCAGACCAGCGGCATTTGTATAGAGTTGTCAGTGCTAACGGACAAGCATTACTGCATAAAATAACCATCAATTTTGGATGCACGATGAATATATCCAGTAGGGTAGTGCAGCAGATTTTGGTATTTATTAGCTATGGTAGCACACAACTGATGTGAGTGCCTTTGCTAACAGCACCACTGTGCCTGCAATGTCTCTGCTGGGTTTGCGAGCCTATCAGTTAAAACCCAGGCAACAGGAGAACTGTGGTCTGGTCAGATGAGTCCTGGTTTGGGATCTCTGTCTGCCAGCAACAACAGCACAGAAATGAACATCAAGGAAAGATTTGCAGTGGGAATGTAATGCCAGTTTTCCCTCAGGGAGGCACTCAGCTCAAAATCAGTATCAATAAATACTAAGATGAGAATGTGTAAAAGCGATATGCCCAGCAGTTGTGTACCATTCAGAAACCTGGAACATGACTAAACAGATAAAGGAAAAATTAGTAATATTTGAAATAAGAGTAATGAGGAAGACATGGAGACTGATGTTAGACAAAGGAGAATGGAGAAGAATGATGAAAGACAGATTGCTCTCTTCGGTCAACAACCAACAATCCTACAGAAGGTGAAGAGCAGAAGAATCCAGTGGGCAGGCAGCGTAGCCTGGATACCAGAAGACAGTTGAAGAGGGCATTTGTGGGCAAACAAACACCAGACACTCCATGAGACATTCAAGGCTGTGCTGGATGGGTGACCTGGTGAATAACCTTGTAGGCCTAGGGACTGAAGACACCTGGAGGAACTGGGCACAGAACAAAGGAATGGAGGCAGTTTGTGGGAGCAACACATGGTCTGCAGGGCCTGTGACTGCTGGATATGTATGTATGGATACTCCAGACATATCCCACCCTGTTGACAGTGGGAAAAAAGCGTAACAGGAACTCGGCAAGCTTTTCAAAAAGATACACACTTTACTCAACAGATAATTAATACATGACAACTTGTCATATGTGTGTTCTGTATGACTGTTCCACATTAATTCTGAATCCATATATACAACAATAACATTAAGAGATATACACTCATTGTCAACATTCAATACTTGTTTGGAGTATAGCCTCATACGGAAGTGAAACACAAATGATTGGCAGGGCAGACAATAGGAGAATAGGCTATTTAAATGTGGTTTAAAAAAGAATTATGAAGGCTTGATAAGTAGGCTGAGTAACTAACGAAGGAGTACTGTGTTGAATTGGGGACAAAAGCTTTCTGGTACAACTTGATTAGAAGACATGTCAGATTGCCAAGGACATGCCCTGAGGTGTCAAGGAATATTAAGTTTGGTACTGAAATGAAGTGTAGAGGTTAAACAGTTGTACAAGGAGACCAATTCTTAGCAACGCTAAGCAGACTCAAATGGATACAGCAGCAGTAGTAATGCAGAGAAGACGACTTGCAAAGGATAAGCTGAATAGTACCAGTCTGGACAACAACCACCACAAACAAACAACATCTTACAGTCTGTTTTATGCCATTACATGACTGGAATGAATGGCTATTCAAATAAATTAATAAATAAATGTAGATGCATGAAAAAGTGACATATTAGGAACACTACAATCATATAGAGGAATTTAGGAAGAGACAGACAACTGATTTAACATTTTGTCGAAGACATTTGGTCAGAGCGTGATACTGGACTGCCCCTGAAATCTTGCTTGGGGTGACAGACTGATACACAATGTAACGCAAAGTCTAGGTTAGGTTGAATGGTGATAATTTTGTTGCTAGTTGATGAGGTCAATGAACATGAATTTCTAAGATTCTGGTAAAAGCCAACCTGGCGTGTAGGCTAATGTTTATGTTCACACGGTATATTAATGCTCTTTGCCATGGTTAAATCACTTTTCATTTTAAAATCCAGAACTGCAAGGTAAATTCAGAAAATTTGTAACAGGTAATGGACCCATCTCTGATGGGTATTTTGATCCTAAAGAGTGTAAAGTCATCAAAAATGCCGCCTCCCCCACTCATCTGCTTAAGTGGAACCCTTGGTCTCCTAGATATGTATTGTCACGCACTCTGCAGGAATCAAGTGTGGATAGTAACTTCTGCTTCTACCACCATTTAATGGAGTGCACAAGTTGCCCACTTTCACCATTACATGTTTTGGCAACAAAGATTTTGCAGATGTCCAAAAGACATTTTGATCCTGCAGCCACTATGAATCAAGACACAAAGGATTAAAGACATTAGCTGTCAATGGGCATTGATTTATATCAATGGAGCAAGTTGAAAACTTGTGCCAGACTAGGATTCGAACCCAGGTCTCCAGCCTACTAGGCAGATGTGCTGACCACTATGCCACCCAGACACAGTGGCCATCATACCCACATGGACTAACCTAGATCACTACTTGTTGGACACAAATTCTCAACTTATACCACACACTGATGCAGTGTCCTAGCTCATTAGTTGTAGAGGCCGACATAGTGGTCAGTGCATCTGCCTAGTACGCTGAATACCCGGAGCTCGAATTCCAGTCCAGATCAAATTTTCTTCTTGCCTCATTTATATAAATTAATTCCTACTGACAATTAATGTATGCAATTACTCTGCGAAAATATTTTGCACTGCATTACATTTTTCATTATTTTCCCAAGATATTGGCAGATAAACCCTTCAACTTATTTTTGTGTTCCTATATAGTAAGATTCAAGTTTAATGTTTATGATCAGTCCCTTTAGATGTTTGGTTAATTTATTTGGTTAACATAATGTAGGTTGTAGTTGTGTAAACTGGACTCCTTTCAGTACCTGAAGCAGATCTGTTACCTTTTCATGTTTAAAGTCTCCCTATATTAGTGCACACACGGTTATTCACTCAGAATTATATTGTAGCTTCAAAGATGGTAGTGGGGAAGGAAGATCAAAGGGGACTAGTGTAGCAGGGGATACAACCTGTCGGCTTTGGACAATGACATCACAAGTCACCAATCGAGAAGCAATTCTTCTTAGTGTTGTAGCTCCCTTCAGTAGCTGATAAGTGTTTTTTGGCTTAAAAACAAAAAAAATCTCACGAGATAGAATAAACAGATCCACTTTATTAAGCAATCAGTAAAAAAACGAAACTGAAACATAACAGCAAAAGCGAAAATGGTAAACTGCTCTCTGGCGACTTGTGACATTGTCCAAAGCCGACGGGTTGTATCCCCTGCTACACTAGACCCGATCAAAGAAAGTGGTCCTCTTTAAATGACAAGCTACTGATGCAGTGCACAAAAAGATGCATTGGAAAAGTTCAGTAAACAGTTTACTGTTCCAAAAATAACACTTATGAACTTGTCCAATATGATAAACAATACACCTGAGGAAGCAGCAAAAACAGTTAGACTTACAATTTTGGGTAAAAATTTGATGAGCTGATTTAGTATTGCCTTGCTATGGAAGTGCCTTTCATTGGGCTTA
This sequence comes from Schistocerca piceifrons, assembly GCF_021461385.2. Lineage (NCBI taxonomy): Eukaryota > Metazoa > Arthropoda > Insecta > Orthoptera > Acrididae > Schistocerca > Schistocerca piceifrons. Next base: position 19,728,419 of record NC_060147.1, on the reverse strand, counting down.
CTCATAATGACATGCTAAGCATTGCTGTATAGTTGCTAGAGAATTAATACCGAACACCCTTTTAGAGATTAAACTGCTGGGAAAAATTGGGTTAGTCTTTGCCTTGAACGGCAGAAAAACCAAACACTCAGAAAGAAAGCCTGTAGGTATGTCTACTACACGGCTCTTGCTTTCAGCAAAGGAGATAGAAATTCTATGATCTTCTGATTGGTGCTATACTACACAATCTGAAACTAGATCATGTTCTCTTATTTGATAGCAATTTCACATTTGGTACAACTATCATTACTTTTTGGAGGCTCCAATTTTGGTAATTATTTTCCAAACTCTAACATATATTTCAAAATATTTTTTCATAACATTTTAATAATTTTTTTAAGAGTAAAATATAAATGGTGGAATATAGGGAAATACGGAAGCGTCCGATCCCGCACGTCTGCTTGGACCCATGACGTCACAAATATGGCGGAAACGACCATAAACCACGATTCCAGTATGGTACGTACACACTATGAGGGCGAAAATACATCGAAAAACAAACACACACAGTTTCCACAAAAAGCCTAATGACACTAATGGGACAAGCGCGGGAAATAAGGGGTTTTTGGGTGGGGGTAAACTAAATATAAACAAATTTAGACACCCACCCCCATACAAAACCACACAAAACGACGAAAGAAACCGACGTCACAAAACTCCCCAAATACCACTAAGCACAGTATCATCTGGAATCGGACACTTCCCTTGACCTATATAGCTCAACAGCAGCTCCCGATCCCATAAATTAGGATCAAACACTTCCCTTGGCCTATATAGCTCAAAAACATCTCTTGATACCAATACACAGCCACACATTGGGATCGAACACTTCCCATGACCTGCGCACTGTTAATTTTATCCGTCACATCCATTGAAGAACATAAACAACAGAAGATTAATTTTAGTAAAATTACCACACGATGTACAGCGAACAACACTAAATTAACCTTCACACAAAATCATTAACTCACTGAAATGAATTCCACTAAAACACAGCCGACACTAACAATTCTGGATAATGAGCAAAAGCAAACTGAGCCCATTACACCACACAAACGAAAACCCTGAACATACCACCAGAGAGCACAACACGACGACATCTACAAACACGCCTCACTCACAAACCAAACTCCGCGCCGTCATGACGTCACACACAACACCCTTACGTCATGGGGTAAAGCCGACGCGCGGGATCGGACGCTTCTGATGACCCAATCTTCTGATTGGCGCTATACTACACTTCATCTGAAACTAGATTGTGTACACTTATTTGGTAGCAATTTCACATTTTATTTGGTACTACTACGATTATTTTTTGGAGGCTCCAATTTGGGCAGTTATTTTCAGAACTCACACGTTTCTTAAAATAATTTTAATTATTTTTTTTAAGAGTAAAATATAAATGGTAATATAAAATAAGTATCCTGTGCCTTTAAGTTGATTTTTACTACTTTATTTTTATTTTTTAAATAAAGAAATTGCGGGTCTAGTTTTCAGCACTTTCCCCTCTGTACTGTATAGATAGCACACCCACAAGAAAGTGACCCAGGTCGAAAAACGCCATTTTTTAGTTTGTCACTGAAAAATACGTGGGGAGTGCCCAACATACACGAAAAATATAATGGAATTTACTGCCAACAACGCTTACTTTAAACTTAAAGAAAGGTTATGTAATTTCAATATAAGTTTTATATTGTGTAAGTCGACTTTATCAAATATTGGATTTTTTGAGTTGAGTTACTGGACTTGGTGGCATGCAATATATAGTAGGAAAACTACGAAACCGCGAAGTAAAATTGAGAGGGGATCCTCCGCAACTACTAACTTTACTGGTCATTCATTCAAGCATTCACAAGTATCTTGTTTCCAGAAATTTCACCTGAAGAAATGTGGAAGGCCTTAAGTTAATTCTACAAATGCTGGTAGTGGGAACCACTGAAGGCTGCTTCTATAAAATATGAACCACAGCCGAACTGATGTTACTTAAAAACTCGAAAGAGGCAACTTACCTAAATGCCCATACACAGTTTTCACCGGCAAATTTAACTCATTGAGTGCACTTTGTTTTAAAATTAAATCTTGCAGGACGACGTCACCTGATAAAATATTGAATAACATGTAGGGGATTACAACACATAAAAAGAAAATACATACCGTGCCTTACGGAAATTTTTTACAATAGCGCTACGCAATAGAACTACGACGCACCCGATATCGCCATGCTCACCTCCAAATATTCCAATTTGCAATTGAGATTTGCCCAAATTTTCGACACAGTCTCCGAGAAAACGATTCAAAAGATCTGCTACGATGTTTTCTGAAACCATTCTCACATATCAACCACACAGCGCTTCCGAAACTAATTAGCTATATATGGGTTGGACTAAGTTTACAGTTCATAACAACGCGCGCAGGAACGCCCTGGCGACACTGCCTGCTACAGAACCTGTTATCAGGGCACGTGATCTCGTCAACACAGGACATGCGACAAAGTTTGTGGTTGGTTGGGACTTAGCGAAACTTCGACATTAGGTTTTGTAAACACCACGATGTCACCCAACCGACCTGCAGTCCTCTGCCGAAACCTACGACAGGCTGCGGCGCACACGACAGCAGGCAAAGTGCGGTTCTGCACCTGTTAACTCGTAGCTGGGCACTCGCGTACTAACGAGAATTAGGTACCGCTTTTATGGAGTCTTACTGGTCACTTGTACCACAACGAAATACGTAATTTTGCATTATGTTTAAAAGCACAGCTGAAATTGCTGCGTGAGGAGAGAAAAAACAGTCAAATATTTGTGACAACCAAGATTAATAATTTAATTGAGGCTCGGTTTACTCTACATCCGTACTCTAGAAACTACCGTCAGTTCCATGGCAGACGGTACATCCCATTGTGTAGAGTGTGTGTGTGCGCGCGCGCGCCCGAAGTAATAATTCTAATGTCATCCACGTGATTGCTATATGTGTGATACGTAAGGGGCTGTAGTACCTAAACCCCCGGAGTAATCATTTAAAGCCGGTTCCTGAAACACTCTTGATAGACTTTCTCGGGATAGTTTACATCTGTCTACAAGAGACTGCCAGTTCTGTTCCTTCAGTATCTCTGTGACACCCTCCCACGGATTAAACAAGCCTGTGACTGAATTACGTCTACATACTCCTTCAAACAAAACGTTAGAAACTGCAGGAACTATTTCATATATAACTGGCTTTGAAATGAGGAACAAAGATGTACAGCTTTGATTGGAATTCACTGCTGCCAATAAATGTAACAGTAACTGCATGTCACTGCTTCACAGGGATTGCTTTCCAGAAATATGTGCCTCTCTTTGATTGCTTACAAATCACTCGCGCGACCAGTTCCAGATTATTGCCCAAGTGTGCAGATAGGACTAACAGGGGAAATTGAACGTATACAGAGATCGACGGCAAGAATGGTCACAGGTTTGTTTGATCCGTGGAAGAGTGTCACAGACATACAACAGCAACTGAACAGGGAGACTCGAGAAGATAGACGTAAACTGTCTCGAGACTGTCTATTAACAAAGTTTCAAGAACGGGTTTTAAAGTATGACTCTAGGAATATACTACAATCCAATACATTACGCTCACATAGTGATCGTGAGGATAAGATTAGAATAGTTACTGCATGCACAGACGTTTAGTGCAGTGTCAACGAATTAGGTCCTGCGACTCTGCCATGCCATTAGTAAAACAGTTGCACTTCGCCCCAAAGTGATTTTTTCTTCTTTTTTGTTCGTTAAACTAAACGACAGAACTTTATTTTTGTGTACGGCGCTAAAATACAGAGCTCACGAATCTAGTACTGAGCAATAGTTTAGTCGACGTCAGTGAGCTCCACATTGCTAGCGTTACTAAACACATTTGAAAGGAGCACACTTGAGAAACAAGGATAATAGACAGAACAAATATATATATATATATAGGCGGCTGCGGGTTGCTACACGGGCATTTCGCGTTCCATACGTGAATGTAACCGGAAGAAACCCTAACAACTGTTCCAAAGGGACGTTCCCTCTGCCATGCACCTCATTGTGGTTTTCAGAGTGTAGATGTAAATGTAGAGAGAGTTAACACTTGTTGCCCCCAGTTACAGACAGTCCCATTATTTCAGTCGACTGAAGACTTTGCTCCATGTTTGACCTTCCATTCTGTCATAGTAGCACACAACAATACAAGCTGCCCTGTAATATTCATTAGAATTTCAAAATCGGGTGGCGACACCCTACTGAAGTAAACAAGAACAGTTTTTCAAATTCAGTTCACACAGCACGTCATTACCGGCAGTCTTCTACAACAAGTCAAGATTGCTAGGCGTGTAATAAATATAACAGCAGGCGCCTGTGATCGTACTCTTATAATTTCAAGTCCTGTAGGGTATGTCATCCTAAGTCAAGGTTTATACGCATCAATACGATAATTTTGCTACTTTTTTTTTACTTTGTGAGCAAGAAATCGTTGCAAAACAACTCTACTCTGCATACATTATTAGGGTAATATCAAGTGATCACGAAGTTTCTGCACAACGATGACACAGGCTCACAATAAGATATTTAGCTAAGGGTGGAAACGTTTTCCGTTCCACACCCCTCGCTGGAACTTTGTGATGTAGTAAGGTTCATTTCAGCGGTCTTTGCCCATTACAGTTTGGCTTAATTTAAATCTTTAATTGGTCGTGCGGTTCTCGGCGCCCCAGACCAGAGCCGCGCTGCTGCTACGGTCGCAGGTTCGAATCCTGCCTCGGGCATGGATGTGTGTGATGTCCTTAGGTTAGTTAGGTTTAATTAGTTCTAAGTTCTAGGGGACTGATGACCACAGCAGTTGAGTCCCATAGTGTTCAGAGCCATTTGAACCATTTTTTAAATCCTAGACTAACAATGAATTTCGGCTAGCCTACATGTTTCCTGCAGTATATGATTTCTCGTCACTGCTGGTTATACCGATATCTGTGCTGTGAGATGTTTAGCAGTCATTCTCAGCTGTTCGTGCTCTAGTTCGGTTAAAAAATGCAAAGACAAACAACATACAACCTTAACATTTTGTGTATAATTTGTTGAGCAGACGTAATGTCAAGTAGTGATAAAGAGGTTTGTTATGTTTCTACACCAAAGAAGAAGAAGATTCAAAGAGGTGAGTTGCAAAACCTGCGAAAACTTGGCACAGGCGTCAACAATATCACGCTGCATGGGAGGGGGATTCAGCATTTCGTTCAAGGATAGCAAAAGACCCAAATAATTGCTATAGGGCAAAATGCAAATACTGTAATGATTATGTAGTATCTACTCAGCGTTAGAGAGGCCGGCCGTTGTGGCCGATCGGTTCTAGGCACTTCAGTCTGGAATCGCGCGACCGCTACGGTTGCAGGTTTGAATCCCTCCTCGGGCATGGATATGTGCGATGTCCTTAGGTTAGTTAGCTTTAAGTAGATCTAGGGGACTGATGGCCTTAGATGTTAAGTCCCATAGTGCTCAGAGCCATTTGAACTATTTGTGTTAAAGAAACACATGCAATCAAAAAAGTTGCCATGTTTTTGTCAAAAGGCATGACAACGCTCGACAGATTGCAAAAGCCGAGCTTAAAATTGCGACGTTCCTCATAGCAGCTAATGACGTTCCTTTTAATACAAGCAACCATTTGACATCTGTGTAAAATAGCGCGTTTCCTGAATCTACGACAGCACAAAATGCTACGTAAAGGAACAAAAACATGGCTGTTGTACGAAATGAAATTCCATGATGACAGATGAAAGTGCCGATATTATTGCTTCAGTCAGTTATACTTGTACCGTAGTGTGCAGTTATGTCAGAATGGAAAGCCAGACATGAGCAAACTCTTCAATTTGACTGAAATAATAAGTGTCAGCAACTGGGGCTAACCAGTATGAGAAACTCACTCTGCATCTACACCTACAGCTACATCTGTAGTCTGCAAACCACTGTGAGGTTCATGCCAGAGGGAAGGTGACATCATATCAGCTATTATGGTTTCTTGCCGTTCCATTCACACATGGGGCACAGGAAGGATGATGTTTTAAAGCCTCTGTGCCTGCAGTAATTATTCTAATCTTATCCTCACAATCTCTGTGTGAGTGATATGTAGGGTATTGTAGCACACTCATAGAGTCATCATTTAAAGCCTGTCTTGAAACTTTGTTAATAGACTTTCTTGGAATAGTTTATGTCTGTCTACAGAAGTCTATCAGTTCAGTTTCTTCAGTATCTCTGTAACATTCTGCCAAGGATTTAACAAACCTGTGACCATTCGTGCTGTCCTTGTCTGTATACATTCAATATCCTCTGTTAGTCTTATCTGGTATGAGTCCTAAACATTTGAGCAATATTGCAGAACCGGTCATGTAAGTAATTTATAAGCAATCTCCTGTGTAGACTGATTGCATTTACCCAGTATTCTACCAATAAACCAAAGTCTACTATCTGCTTTACCCACAACCGAGCCTATGTGATCATTCCATTTCATATCCCTACAAAGTGTTATGCCCAGGCATTTGTATGAGTTGGCCAATTCCAGCAGTGAGTCATTGATAGTATAGTGGTAGTATACTACATTTTTTTGTTGTGTTAAGTGCACAATTTTACATTTCTGTACATTTAAAGCAAGTCTACAATCTTTGCACCACTTTGAAATCTTATCAAGATCAGACTGAATATTTATGCAGCTAGCAGTACCGCAAGCCTTAGTACAGCATATTTCATTAGACTGTGCAAATGCTACAGTGGGGAAGCACAATTCACTGTCCAGTCAATTAAAAAGTTTCTTCCTGGTATCATATTAACAAAATGCGATTATCATTCAATTTGCTTGTGTGCTATTGATGAATGGAAGGCACTTCCCAGTCATTGTGAGGAACTTGCAAGAGATGTACATAATTGCTTGTAACAAAGCTGTGAGGAACAATGTCAGCTAGATCAATTTAAAGAAAATATGCAGCTTGAAGTACATAAAATACTACATCCAGTGCAGACACACTTTCTTTCACTTCTTTCTGTTATCAAACGAACTTTGGAACAGTGGTATGCATTAATTTTATTCATTATAGATCAGGGGTAACAGAAAAAGTTAAGTTCTTAGAGACCTTCAACTTGCTCTGTGATCGATTTCTTAAACTGTATTTTCAATTTGTAAAGTGGATTTTGCCCAAATTTAATAGAATGAATGGTTATTTCTAATCTTCAGAAGTGTAGTGCTAAATTTAAAAAAGCAAATGGGAAAAAAATTTAAAGACTTTTGATAACCTACAGGGAACAACATTATGTTCAAGAATTTCTGGATACAGTTATTGTGGATCCTGTAGAGGTTGCAGACACAGTCTAACATGTATGTTAGACTGTGGCTGCAGATGAGACTAATTTTTTGGACATTAACAGCAAGTACTTAGGTGTAGATCTTCTGGAAGCAATGACATCAAAGAATGTGTTAGTCATGCCCGATGTTATAAGGGAATGTAGGGAGAGATGCCCTAGCCTCTTAATCTGTGGATGTAAAAGAATTCAGGGGCAGTTAAAATTTAATGACCCTCTGCTAGAACATTTATCTATATTATCTCAAATACGATCTTTCTCTAGTACAGAGACAGGAGTTACACCGACTTTGCTATTAGGATAATTACTGGTTCTGCATATAAGGCACACTGTAAACCATTGTTCTGTGAACAGAAAATCATGACTGTTATAAACTTGTACATATACTATGTTCTAAATTATACGAAGAAGAAATTACCAGAAACAAAAACCAGAGAAAATGTACATAGCCACAATACAAGAAGGAATAGGTGCCTCTATATTCCTTGCCACAGATTGTCAAAGTCACTCAACAGCTACGAAATCATGGGGTACAAATTATTAATAATCTTCCTCAATCTGTCCAAGAATTACCTGAACAATTATTCAAACAAACAATTCATGATTGGCTAGTCCTCCACCCATTCTATGACATAAGAGAATTTATCAACTGTAATATAATACTATAATGTTAACAACAAACCTGTTGTTTCTTTCAAACTATTAATTGTATTTTAGTATGTATATGACGTTGTCTATTGCTGTAACGGCCGAATGACAATAAAATTATTATTATTATTATTATTATTATTATTATTATTATTACTGGCAAATCTTGTATCATGAGTTAAATCATTTGAAATGCAAAAATTGGATGATGAATGGCACTCTTTACTCATGGATGTGCGCCTGTTAGATTTCTCTTCAGAATCTGAACTTGATACATTGAGACACAAGGTATGTTTAGTTTTCCGTTATTGCCAAAAAACTGTAAGCTATTTGGTTTTTACTGTTTGGATCCTTATTGGCAACTAGTGAGATTATTTAATGTACAAAAAAAAGTGAGAGATGAGATATCCCAGTTTCAAAAATTGCAATATTATTTTTTTAAATTAATTTCTTTTTGAATTTTTGGTTTCAGTAAGATATTCAGGATGAAAACCAAGACAATAAATGAGTTACCTAGGTCAACAATGAATGGAAGTCTCCTGGCATCACACAGCATCAAATGGTCCAGCGACTGCTGCATTACATTCCAGCCGACCAAGTCTATAATTGAAAGAATGACCACTGCTCATCTTTGCCACTGAAGGATGTAGATGAAGTTGATAAGTTTCCATCTGTATCAGCCAATTATATTAAGGTCGGTGACAGTGAACAGATTTGTCCAGGCAACCAAAAGTTCTAGCAGTGACATTATTTATTTCTATTTTATTTTTAAATAGTTTTAATATATTTTTTATAATCATGGACCTATTAATACTATCAGCCTAGGCTAAGATGGTAGTAGGTGGGCAGAGATTAAAAAATAAAATGTATATTTTCATTTGTAATATGATGTTTTTATAGTGAGTTGCTTACACTTTGTGTTTGGATGTAGTAATATTTTTCTACCATGAATCATTTAACACACTCACAGCTTAAATGCACCCTTAAATTGTGGTGTGAGAGACATTTGCCCAGGGAGAAATTCCCCTACAACAGGCACTGTTAGCAGAGCCTCATAATTCCATGAAATCTCATTGCTCCGGGCTGCTAATTACTGAAGGACAACTAGTGTTGCCAGGAAGTGTCATTCAAAGTTTTGCCTCTAACAAAAGTCGATCCCCGTGATGAAATCTATCACCCCTAGGCATCTGATACAAAAACTTTGAAACACTCTGCATATAAAGGACCTACCACACCACATTAATTGTAACCTCAGACTTTGTTTTGGCTGATGCAGTTATATTATAGTGAAGTACTCTCTGAAAAAAGCTGCAGTCAGGTGTGAATAAGATGTCAAAGTGGTACAAAGATTTGCTTTAAATGTTCAGAAATATAAAACAGTGTACTGGACAAAATGTATCCTGTGAGAAAAATATCTGTGAGTCACAATTTTAATCAGTCAACTCATGCACCTACCTATGTGTAACAGTTTGCAGAGATATGAAAGAGAATATGGGATCCATTGTAAGTAAATCAGATGGCAGGCTTCAGTCCATTTGTGGAATATTAGGGAAATAATGCAATCACCCTATAATGGCGACTGTTTATGGATCACTCACTGGACGTACCTCATTTCTAGAGCCAACTTTAAATGAAGAATCTAAGAATGTACTATAGCCCCATACATGCAGCTACTGTATGGATCACAAAGACATCGTCAAACTAATTACAGTATGCACAGGGTCACTTAAGCAGACATTCTACCTGCGCACTGTGCACAATGGAATGGGATAAAGGCCTAATAACTCTTACAATGGGAAGTACTCTCTGCCATGCACTTCACAGCACTTCTTGCAGAGTATGGACTCCTGGCTAGCACATCACCACCACCATTATCATCATCTTAAAATTGTTATATATTACAACATTCTCTTCAACACACAACTTTATTTAAGGGGATAAAAACAATATAATGTCCTTTCATAATTTTAATTACACCTGAATTTTGGCTCTGCTTCCCAAATATTTATTACACACATCCCCAAAAATTGGATCCTACTCATGTTAAACATAAGCTAAACACTAATATTAAATGACGAGACACAGACTTTCATCACATCATGTTGAATAATACAGAGAAAAAGAAAAAAAAAACATAGTTTATATAGTAAAAATAAGAGATAATATTTACTACTTGTTCTATCTAGTGGATGACTATCTGCATACACAGAGAACATTTCACAGGTCATACAAAATTTCATTATATGCAAAATTTTTCCAGCTTGCACTTACTGGCAACAACTATAAATTGAATTGTTGTTAACAGAGTCTGTAATTCAGTACATCTGCTACCTCCAGTTGACAGTTCATTTTCTATCTTTCATTCTTTGCTAGAATACTCCTTGTCCAGTTCTGCTTTGAAGGACCATATTGTAAGCCATACAAGAAAAATTCTCAGTATTCATATTACAGGAAAAATGAAAGAAACCGAACATCGAGTAAGTTTCTGTTTTTGTCAGATCTGCCCAAACTATGATGTAAAATTGCTTCTCCTCTAATAGCTTGGGCAACTGAAGGCAGTACAAGGTTTAATACATTCTGCAAAATCACAAACTAAAACAACCAGCTACATTTGGATAGCATTTTTGGAAATGTGGAGCCAGCTGCTGTGGTCGAGAGGTTCTAGCCACTTCAGTCTGGAACCGCACTGCTGCTACGGTTGCAGGGTTGAATCCTGCCCTAGGCAAGATGTGTGTGATGTCTTTAGGTTAGTTAGGTTTCAGTAGTTCTATGTCTAGGGGACTGATGACCTCAGATGTTAAGTCCCATAGTGCCTATAGCCATTTGAACCATTTGGAAATGTTCACTCGGTTTCTATGTTTCAATATTATTTTTTGCTTATTCTTCTCTGTCGTTAGTGGTAAAACAAAGTTCTGTTACATGTCTTATAGTTCCATATTCAGTTTTCATTTTAATATCAGGCCCACCTGCATATGACATGCACTGTATAAATGTGCACTTTTGTTAACATGTACTATCCTATTACCTATGTTGTTTTTCTGGCTGTATACCATAATGTGTTGATAAATTTAGAAAAAAACATTGACAATATTGACCATGAGCAAAGAATCTGACCAGAAATAATACACACTTTCAGGGGTGCACTATTGAGCACAATGAACCACTGAATCAGTTGCTTCTTCATGTCAAGGGTAGTTCGATAACATAAAAATAGGAAACAAAAAAGCACACAGTGATAACAAGATGTATAAGTACAGAGTGACACACGTGTGTCAATTGAACTAAGGCTGATTCTTAGTCATAATCTTTTTTGGCGGAGAATTAATTGCAGTAGAAAAGACATAATGAGACTTGTTTGAAAATTATGATAAAAGGAGTTATGACAGTGAGACACATCAAGTTGAAACTAATCCATCTCTTATGATTTCAACTCCTGATAATAAATTTTTTTTCCTTCTCTGCTCATTTCTCAGCATTCATAAAGTAGTGTACATGTGGTAGGTATCCAAATACACTGGTGTTGAAAATTAAAGAAACAAAATGCTATTTCCCAACCTGTGTCTAATTCATGATACAATCAGGCAAACTGTCAATAGATGTCCATACAGCCGTGTTCTGCATGGAAGATGGCACTGCAGTCAACGGAAAACCACGCCAACAATGGTGTCAGAGCACCTATTGAATGGACTTGTGTTTGCTGGGTCGCCCCACTCCACAATTGCTGTTTACACAGTTATAGATGGTGCAGTATGGCCCAGAGAAGATACCTACCAGATTCTCTGCAGTGAAGGACCATAGGAAGAATGGAAACAGGACAGCCACTTACTCGTGTAGCCTGAAGACTTAACATGAATCGTTCTGTTGTATCTCGGATGTGGCAACAGTTTAGAGAGACCAAAACCATATCCTGAAGAGCAGGGCACGGCTTATCACATGTAACATCAGAAAGAGAGGACTGTTATTTGGCTGTAAGGACACAATGGTACCACCTTAGTACTATGCAACAACTGGTACCTGACACAGCAGCATCCGCCGGATATGTTGTATTGAGAGCAACGGTATAGAGAAGGTTTCAGCAGAGTGGCCTTTATTGTCAGACACCCTCTGTATGTGTGCCTCTGATGCGTCTTGATGGAAGGGACTGTGTAGAGTGGAGTCATCAACATGCCATCATGACAGTGGAAGAGATGAGTCCTGATTTGGTCTAGAAAGTGATTATTGATGGGTTCGCATCTGAAGGGAATGCAGAACATGATTTCGAGACTCTAATATTGTGGAAAGAGACCAATATTGAGGTGGATTGCTAATGGTGTGGACAGGGATTATGTTGATCACTCGAACACCTCTTCATGAAATTGTTTGGATGAATCAGAAAGGTTTAATTGCTGTCAGGTATTGTGACAAGATCTTGGGATCTCAAGTGCAGTTGTTTTGGGATGCTGTAGGCTCAGACTTCATACTGATGGACGAAAATGCTCGACCTCACGGAGCATGAGTGGTTGACATTTTCTTAGAAGATACTCCATGCATGGTGTGGCCTGCTTGGTCTCCATGTGTTAATCCCATACAACACGTCTGTGATGCACTAGGGTTACAGTTTGCATCACTTCGATATCCATCAATCATTCTCCAAGCCTTTCGAGAAACTTCGCAGGAAGAATGGGCATTATCACCTCAACATGACATTGATGATGCTATTTACAGCATGCTCTGTCGTCATCAGGCCTGTATTACTACTAGAGGTGGTCACATCCCATAGTGAGCACATACGTCAGTTGTCAGAATGTCTGCGCAAATCTGTTAAGTTGGATTTTACCTCTGCGCTTGTTAAATTCGACTTTCATCTCCATCTATGTACATACTCTGGAAGCCACCACACAGTGCATGACAGCTTCCAAAATAATTTGCTCACACACCAATCTTTAAATAAGCTGACGCCACCCAAAATTGACAGTCTGCACCTCGACATCACGAATGACAACTATGTCAGTCTGCATGCATCGAGTCATGAACGCATTAGCAACGTCTGTGTAACAAGTATGTATAACATCCATTTGACAACACCACTTATTCACAGAAGTATGTGTCCAGTTAGCTACTGTTAAACATTTGAATCTGTGCAGTGATTGATTTAACAGTTGAATCTTTCATTGATGTGACATTATGGAAAACATAATTGTGTGCACTGCTCTTTTCATTTTGCTACCACTGCGTCAAGTCATTATTGTGTTCATCGATTATTGTATGACATCATTCACTGAGATGGTGTTATTAAGGTCATGTCTGGAGATAAAAGCATGGAGGTCTCTCCCTGTATAAAGCACATGAATGTGAAACTGGGCTAGGTCATTGCATTGTTTACAGAGTTAATAAATGTGGAAAGAACCACTTAACTGTCACAATTATGTAGAGTACATGTTGTACAGTATGAAGATACACTCGTTGGTACTTGTAAGGAGACCGAGTGAATACTATAACACATACATTATTAGTTCACTTTATTACTACATAGATAAGAAGAATTACTTTACATTGTACAATCCATTTCCACAGGAATGTCTCAAATGTTAAAAACTGTCTCTGAACGTTAAAAATCACTCGATACAGACAAAATACAGCTATCTCACTCTCTGTACAACTAAAAACAACCTCCACATAGTTCTTTACCTAATACCTTGTGCACAAAGCTGGTCTACTAGAAGATGATGCTGTCATCTTTCTTGATGATTGTAGACTGGGGCTGAGTAGTATTTTACTCTGCTGTAAGTAAAAGAGCCAATGCAGTTGTGTAGTGAAACCTTTCTGGGTGTGGCTATGCCAATGTCACTCATTTATCAATGGGGCTTACAGCGGCTGTCTTTTATTGGGGTTGTGCTGTGAAGTACCAACCTCGCTTTGGCACTTTGCTCATCAGGCAACACCACCATATGTCATTTATATGATTCAGCTATTTCACTGACACATCAAGCTACAATACACTAAGGACTGGATTGGTATTGCATGTTTGAGACCACTACAATTGGAGCTGTACATAAATAGTAGTGGGTGCAGGAGCTGAATGCTTCACCAGGAACATCATAATACATGATTGTTGTTAGCATATTACAATAATGTAATTCTAAAAGATATTTAAAAGATGAAATGCATTTTGATTCTAGCTAAGAATGTGATCAAGTTTATTAGGTGGATGGAAATTAGTTTAATAAAGGTCATTAAAGGATTAGTGCAAATACTGGTAGACAGAGTTACTTACTTTGTACTGAATGAATACAGCACAGAGGAAAATAAGAATCCATAGAATAGTTAACTTACTTACCTGGCTGAAGCTCCAGGAATCAAACAGCATAAACTGCAGCATTTCTGTAGCGTGAAGTCATTTATTTTGGATGGTTTGGATAATGATTTTCTTATCTGTGAGAACATTCATAGGAACATGTTAATGAGAAGACTGCTCACTCTGGAGGAATGATGTGTAATCCTACTTTTGCCTTTCTGGTGAATGATACTCATGATTGATGTAATGGTGTAATGAATTATTATATAAGGGATCGCAACTGATGTGTGAACATTTTATTTATTTTAGTGAGGTGAGCCATTTGGAGGAGTGATGCATACCTTAAAGGTGGGAAGGCAGTCACAGTAACTTTGCGAGAGGAAGTACCTGTGCAGGTGCAATTTTGACATTCACTGTATTGGTTGGTCTACACAGAGAAACAGGTTTTCCTAATAGTAAATGCCAAAACTGAACAATGACTGTATAGATGTTAGAAGGGAGAGGATTACCGTAATGTAGGTATTGCAGTAATATTCTGAGCTGTCAGTCAGACTTGTCAAGTTGTGATTCACATTCACATCTTGAATTACAAAGCTATGTGTAATGTTCTCGAAAAAACAAATGTGTATTACAACAAGATTATTTTATCAAATATAAAGAATGTGTGACATGTGTGTCTTAGAAACATCATCATATTTATTTTGAGAAAATAGATATTGTGCTAAATCATTGTCTTCCTGCACACGCTGTATAATTCAGTGAAGAAACTTGCAATTGAAACCTCCATGGGCAACCAGATGCAACCAGAATAGTATTTAACATTCGCTGCTGATACAGATCTAAACTTTGAGAATAATCACTGAAAACTATACAGTGCATCATAGTATGGGAAAATCTCCTGTGCTGAAAACCAAATAACAAATTGGGGGCACTGTTTTATGATTATAAAAGTGGAGTTATATTTAATGTTTTATAATTTTTTTGGGAGGTGGGGGTGGGAGATGTGAAGGTACAAACCCTTGTATTGTGGTTTGTAGGCTAACTGAAAAAAAAAATTGTGCTTTTCGTAATAAGTACAAACTGCTGTTGGATTTTTAATGTCTACTTATGATGCCTCTAGCACCTTCAGGTCTTTTAAATGTTATCTGATCACTTTCCCTGCTCTGGAGCCACAAAGAATGGCAACAGAGAAAACAGTAAGTGTAAAGAACTTTTATTAGTAAAACAATGAAAGCTTGAGTGTACTGGTTGTAAATTTCAAGTGGATTTGATACACACTGCTGTTTGTCCCGCTTATCTCAAGATGAAATAATATACTGTTACATAAACTGTACAGTTATTTTTGATTATGTTGAAAGTTAAATGAGTGTGCGCATTTTTTTTTTTTTTTTTTTTTTTTTTCAAAAAAGTGAGCAGCACATTATTGGAAAAGCTCTAATTGAAAATTTTTCTCTAATCAGATCCCAAACCTATGACAATAAACGGGAAACAAAGCAGTGTGTTGTCCAGTCATACTGGAGTGAAGTTACTGTGCATGCTCAGATATACACACATCAAAAAAAGTTTTGCATCACCTTGTTTCCACGTGTTCCGGAACCTGTAGAGAAAATTGGAATAGATATCAACATGAACATCATTCCTGCCCTTTTTATAGCGCATGAAAACCACACATTGTGAGTTGTACCACCATACAGCGAGACATTCAGAGGTGGTGGTCCAGATTTCTGTACACACCGGTACCTCTAATAATCAGTAGCACATCCTCTTGCATTGATGCATGCCTTTATTTACATGGCATACTATCCACAAGTTGATCAAGGTGCTGTTGGTCCAGATTCTCCCACTCCTCAACGGCAGTTCGGCGTAGATCCCTCAGAGTGGTTGGTGGGTCACGTCGTCCATAAACAGCCCTTTTCAATCTATCCCAGGCATGTTGAATAGGGTTCGTGTCTGGAGAACATGCTGGCCACTCTAGTTGGACAATGTTGTTATCCTGAAGGAAGTCATTCACAAGACGTGCACAATGGGGGTGCAAATTGTCGTCCATGAAGACTAATGCCTTGCCATTATGCTGCTGATATGTTTGCACTGTCACTCAGAGGATGGCATTCATGTATCATACAGCCACTACGGCACCTTCCACGACCACCAGTGGCGTATCTTGGCCCCACATAATGCCAACCCAAAATGGCAGGAAACCTCCACCTTGTTGCACTCGCCGGACAGTGTGTCTAAAGTGTTCAGCCTGACCGGGTTGCCTCCAAACACGTCTCTGATGATCGTCCAGTTGAAGGCATACGTGACACTTGTCGGTGAAGAGAACATGATGCCAATCCTGAGCAGTCCATTCAGCATGTTGTTACGCCCATCTGTACCACACTGCACAGTGTCGCGGTTGCAAAGATGGATGTCAGGAGGGAAGTTGCACATTGTGCAGCCTATTGCGTACAGTTCGAGTCATAAGATGACATCCTGCGGTTGCACGAAAAGCATTATTCAACAAGGTGGTGTTGCTGTCAGGGTTCCTCCAAGCCATCATCCATAGGTAGCGGTCATCCACTGCAGTAGTAGCCCTTGGGTGGCCCAAGCGAGGCATGTCATCGACAGTTCCTGTCTCTGTACCTCCTCCATGTCTGAACAACATCGCTTTGGTTCACTCCGAGGTGCCTGGACGCTTCCTTTATTGAGATCACTTCCTGGCACAAAGTAACAATGTGGATGCAATTGAGCCATGATATTGACCGTCTAGGCACGGATGAACTACAGACAACACAAGCCATGTACCTCGTTCCAGGTGGAATGAATGGGACTGATCGGCTGTCGGACCCCTTCCATCTAATAGGCACTGCTCATACATGGTTCTTTACATCTTTGGCCGGGTTTAGTGACATCTCAGAACAGTCAAAGGGACTGTGTCTGTGGTACAATATCCACAGTCAATGTCTGTCTTCAGGAGTTCTGGGAACTGTGGTGATGCAAAACGTTTTTTGATGGGGGTACTAGTGATTAGCATTCCAGGGCAGCCACATAACTGGTCAATATTCAGGTATATGACAGGAATGATCAGTGGAAGAAAGAAAGTCTAGTAGACATAAGCTCTAAAATGCATATGTTAAGAGCTGTGATCAGTGTCCACCTTCGACACTGAGACATCTCTTCTGCTGCAACGTGTTTGCTTTTCATATTTTGGGAGGAGGTAGTATGGACCAGAACAAGAAAAAGTTGTCTAATCAACATGAGCTCTAAAATGCATACCTTAAAGAATTACAAGTGCTTGTTCCATAGAAGAGATGGGCTTCACAGTAGTGAAGATGAACAAGTGTTTGTAGCTCTTAAGGTATGCATTTTACATGTTTACAGGATTCTTTGCTTTGAAATATTGTTCATGTTATATTCTCGAATATTCACCATTTCTCCTGGAACACCTCATATTTGAAGAAAGAATGCACCACGAGTTTCTTATTCAGAAATCACATTTGGATGTTGCTCGCTTGTGATGTCACGCCTTGTGTAAGGATAAATGAGTAACGTCTACCAGCACACGTATTCACATCTGTCAGCAGATACAGAATCGACAGATTCTGGAGGGCAGTACTCATCGCTATGTAGGATATCGTCAGTACAACGTGACTAGCACCTGATGTGACAGCCATTGTATGGCGTGTCACATACCTTGAGTCAAAAAATGGGCCTGTCAGTAGCAAGACGAGTGTCTACACAGAAGTGTGACAATGCCCACACCACCACCAACTGTCAGCATGGCAGCTGTTGTCGTGGCTTTCCCTAATTGACAGCAGAGAGGGCCACACTGACAAGTTGTTTGTTCAGTGACCACACTGGACACAGGAGTGGCACCATCTTTTTAAAATGAGTCCCTCTTTCATATGTGACAAAAAAGTAATAGAAACTTTCTTAAAGAATCCTTACTTATTCATTAACATCAACTTTGTCCCCTTCAAAGTAATCCAGCTTCAGATATAATACACTTGTGCCAGCACTTTTTCCAGTCCTTGAAGCGCTTCTGGAACTCATATTTCATTATGGTGTTCCGCTCCTTTAGCAATTATATTTTTATCTCATCAGTGGAGGCAAAAAGACATCCTTCACAGTTCTCTGCTGCCTCAGGAATAGAGAGAAGTAGCAGGGAGCCACATCTGGCAAAATACGGTGGCTAAGAGAACATAATGGTTCTGGTTTTTGCCAAACAATCATGAACAAGCTTTTGAGGTGTGAGTGGGAGCACTATTGTGATGCAATTTTCACAAGTGGTTTTGCCACAATTCTGGTCATTTTCTTTGGCTTGCTTCACATAAATGACACACAACTTCCCGATTGTATTCCTTATTGACTGTACAATAATAAGACAGGAACTTAAGATGCATATCTCATTCTAATCTAGGAGAACAGTAAGAAGAATCTTCACATGTGATCAAACTTTTTGAATTTTTTTTTTGTCTTGGCTGTTCACACAGTTTCCATTGGGGTGATTGGATCTTTGTTTCAGTGTCATACCTGTATACCAATGTTTCATCACCTATTATAATCTTCTTTAGAAGTTGTGGATCACTGTCAACTTCATTCAGCAATTCTTGAGCAATGTCTATGTGGTGTCACTTTTGGTCGAATTTCACATTTCACTCCAAAACGTCAGAAAAAATTGTTTGCATGAACCAAAGGATATGCCAATCTCCCTGATGGTAATCTGGCAATTTTCCAGAACCATTTTCTTTACTTCTTCCACATTGTCGTCAATAATGATGTGCTAGAGCATACAAGGCAGTAGTCATCTTCAACACATTCTCGACTCTCTTTGAAATGTTTGTCACTTGTAAACCCTTGTCTCACTCATTGAAGCTTTGTCAAAAGCCATAGTAAACCATTTGAATATTGTGCTCCACTTTATTGCATTTTTCAAAGATTCAATACAAATTCTTTGAACTAATATATATATATATATATATATATATATATATATATATATATATATATATATATATATATATATATATATATATATATATATATATATATATATATATAAGAAAGATGATGAAACTTACCAAACTATATATATATATATAAGAAAGATGATGAAACTTACCAAACAAAAGCGCTGGCAGGTCGATAGACACCATGTGTCTGTATGTGTGGATGGATATGTGCGTGTGTGCGAGTGTATACCTGTCCTTTTTCCCCCCTAAGGTAAGTCTTTCCGCTCCCGGGATTGGAATGACTCCTTACCCTCTCCCTTAAAACCCACCTCCTTTCGTCTTCCCCTCTCCTTCCCTCTTTCCTGATGAGGCAACAGTTTGTTGCGAAAGCTTGAATTTTGTGTGTATGTTTGTGTTTGTTTGTGTGTCTATCGACCTGCCAGCGCTTTTGTTCGGTAAGTCACCTCATCTTTGTTTTTATATATATATATATATATTTCTCCTTCACTTGAAAACTCATATAACCTTCTTGACTGCCGACAATAAACTGGATATTCAAAATTGCTGAAAATGCTATCATACATGAGGAAAATGTGTACAAAAAAAAAAAAAAAAAAAAAAAAAAAAAAAAAAAAAAAAAATGAAAATTTTATCTATAAAGCCGATGAAATTAAAAAGTTCCCATTATTTTTTGATCACTCCTTATATTGGGAAATGGTTATATGTCCTATCCCCCTCTCCTACCCCTCTCGGTATCCATTCTCCCTCTCTCCCCCCCTCCATGCCCCCCACAGCTGCCCCCCCCCATTCAACCCATCATCATCATGTTCTTCCTCTTCTTCTTTCTCCTCCTGCTATCTATGTCTATCTCCTTCCCTATCTCTGTATCCTACCTATGTTTCCATATCCTCTTCCCCCCTCTCTCTGACCTTTAGCCTTGTTTATTGTTATTACCAATTCAGATTCCGTAACACTATTCTAATCATCAGCCAAGACTGTAAGTGCAATTTCCCTGTTTTCTGTGAAAACTGACTGCGCAGAAGAAAACAAAACAGCACATTGTTGTGCATACAATTTTCGTTTAACAATATATCTCCTGAGAAAGAATATATATGGGCGAAACATTTGTCTAATGGTTTAAATGCCCTTATATTGTAGTTAAAACTGACTGCAAGAAAGAAACAGACACAAAAATTTTCCTCACAGAACAACACAGCATTTTTTTCCTCACAGTCAGTTTTATCAGACAACCTGTACATTCCTGTTTATTAAAATATATAGCCTATGCAAGCCTGAATGTTTATTAGAGTATCTTGTAAAATTCTGAGGTAAATCAGCCAAGCACAATGAAATTTTTCAGGGGCTTGAAAATCATTTATTTGCATGTGATGTACATGCTGCCGTCCGAAGCAGATCAATAAAGCAGTTCGTTACTACTACTACTACTACTACTACTACTACTACTGCTACGTTTCTTGCCTCTGACATGTAAGATACCCTGTAGAGTAGGGTGATTTGGCAGGCTGATGCTATTCCCACACAACATGCCTGATGTGCAGGCAGCTTAGACACTGGGGGCAGAGAAAACACTTTCCTTTCCACGTCTCTGTTCCTATTGAAGCTATGGGCCGATAAACATCACATTGCTGAAACTTGTGTAGCAAATTGGGTTGAAATCGATCATGTGGTTTGGGAGCAGATCCCAACACACACATAATACACTGTGCTTTATATATACAGGGTGAATCACGTAAGACGTAACACCCCCTTTATTCCGGGGGCGATTACACGTATCGACAAGCGGTGTTTGGCAAATCAAAGCCGACTATGGGGCACATACTTTGGTACATGCACAATAATCATGTTTATATTGATCGAGATAATGAGGTAAGTTCATGTTTTTTAAATGGCATGCTATATTTTTCTTACCATCATTTGAATGCTCTTGAAAAGATGAGTATAGTGATGTAACACATGTTGCTACTGTGATTCCAACTTTGCTTAAAAGGCACTGGGAAATGAGGATTTACCTACGTAGCATAGGCTGTGCATGATGCATAGATCACGGCAACTCGGGCTGCGTGTCATGTGAGGCGCGTTTAGTCTGCAGCCTCTTCCGACCGCCTCGACCTTCAATCGTACAATATTTCCCAGCATCTTTTAAGCAAAGTTTGAATCACAATAGTAACATGCGTTACATCACTATATGCGTCTTTTCCAGAGCGTTCAAATGATGGCAAAAAAGTATAGCATCCCATTTAAAAAACATGAATTTGCTTCATTATCTCAGTCAATATAAACGTTGTAATTATTTTGCATGTACCAACGTATGTGCCCCATAGTCCGCTATGATTCACTGAAAACCGCTTGCCGATACATGCAATCGCCCCCGGAATAAAGGGGGGTGTTACGTTTTATTCGACTCTCCCTGTATATATAAAACGGATGACACACAGATTAAATAATTAAAAACTCTTATGCCTGTCCCAATGTTTATTATAGTGTCGCGTAAGAATTTGAAACAAATTTGTCAAGTAATTTTGAAGATTTTTGGTAACAATGTTAAACAATGACTTGTCTTTGCACTCTTATAGCAGCATAGATAACTATGGATGTATTAGTGTGTGGAAGTTCACATTATCCTTTTTTATGCTGTGACAGGAGTGTTTTTCTAGTGGTTTAAATTCCTAGGTGACTTGAGGATGCACAGGGTGGGGAATTTAGCACAAAGAGGTGCTACCTTTGGCAGCAACAATGGCTCTAACCCAGATTGGCATATAGCTAAACTGAAGTTAGACAACAGATGTGGGTACATAATTCCCTGCTACTACAACCCCATGCCAGATATTATCAGTTGTTGTGTCTGTACCTCTCTCTTGGTAACCCGTGATCAGATGTTTTCAGTGGGCAAGAAGTGTGGAGAAAGTGCTGGCCAGGGCAATAGTCCAACACCCTCTGTATCAACGTATGTCAGGATGATGTGGGTAGTGTGTGGTCTTGTGTTATCTTGTCAAAAGATAACATCACGGTGACTACAAAGAAAGGACACAGGGCTCTAGTGCATCAGAAATGTAACAGGTGCTGTCCATATTAACTGAAATGCAAACAAAGAATTTTGTTGCGTATCCAGTATTAGCCCATAAGGCAATAACAAATTTGCAGTTGGCAATGTTCATCCTCCCCGGAACTTCCAATTATACAGAGACAGTGCAAGTTTTATTGGTGGAAAAATTCTGACTAAAAATATAATTTGGTGTCTCAGGATCTTATAACCCTCGTCCTGCACCTACTATGCCAGTTAGAACTACATTTATGGCTAGGACCAGATGTCATGTGCACATTTTATGTGCTGCAGTATGGTAAATTTGAACCTCTGGTTCTTGGTGATGGATAATGACAATGAAAAAAGGTTCCAAGTTCCCTGAGAATACCATTTTAAGAATGTACAGTAAAGATTTTGGCAGTGAGCCATGAACAGAAATTGTAGACGTGCCCATCCTCACAATTGGCACTTTTCATGCCATAAAATCATGCGTTTCTCAGCATTTTCTCAGAAAATGTTGACAAACAAATGGCGCTTTTATAAGTTGCCTAAGGTCTACACCTAATATAGAACTAACTAACAGATTTGCTCATTTGCTGGAAGAAGTGTGTAATGTTCATATTTTGATCCAATACTGTAGGTCCACTACAGCACACCCTTTCTTCTGATAGGTAGAAAATGGTCGCTGGACCAAAGGCTATCAAAAACACTTGCCCCCTTATCTCTGTGATCAGTATAATCTGAGATACAATACCCTGAGAAATTGCACTTTCTTTTTAACATATTGATACTGTGAGTTGTGCATGGACTGATTCTGTATCCTCACCACGGTACTATGTAAAGGCAATAAGTAAAATTTTTGTATTTGTTATCCTGCTGTTTATTTAGTTTTAATGGTCAGCAACGTTTGTTCTATTAGTAGAAATTTATGAACAATGCCTTTTCAATTAATAATTTTGTATCAGTTCATATTAATTCTGTCCAAGTCGTATATTACAGATGTGGTGTCACCGCCAGACACCACACTTGCTAGGTGGTAGCTTAAATCGGCCGCGGTCCATGTAGTACATGTCGGACCCGCGTGTCGCCACTGTGATCGCAGACCTAGCGCCACCACCAAGGCAGGTCTCGTGATACGAGAGAGGACTCGACCGCAGTTGTACGCGAACCTAGCTATCGCCCCAGTTGTACGCGAACCTAGCTATCGCCCAGTTGTACGAGAACCTAGCTACCGCCCAGTTGTACGAAGCCTTTCTCTCTCATTAGCCGAGAGACAGAATAGCCATCAGCTAAGTTAATGGCTACGAACTAGCAAGGAGCCATTTGTATCAGTGCCTATAGCTTACGAGTATTCAAGAGAGATGTATTCCAAAGAACCATTAAAAGATAAGTAAAAAGCATCTACATACTTTTCTTCTTAGTCATTTATAAGTTCTCATTTTCCAGAGTTCACGCCCGTCTGCTTTAGCCTTGCGTGCCCTATCGGCTACAGCGTTAGTCTAGCCTTCCTTTTCAGCAATCCACTTCACGGTGTCGGTCCAGCTACCGACACAACAACAGATCCTTCCCAGGAGGAGGTCGTAGTGACAAGCACATGGCAGAGTGTGCATCTCGTTGCACTGATGCCACATTCACGATACATCCTACTGGCTGAGGATGAAGCTGATTAATAACAGTGTGTTGTAAATGACACATTTACAATCTTTTTCTTGAAGGCGCTATTGGAAAGTGACACTGCAGTTGCTTCAAGAAAAATCTGACATTCGCTATTGTCAAAACAATGACAGCTCAGAATTAACCCTAGCAGTTTGTCTACATTGTGCGTTTGAAGAAGCAATGTTATAAAACTGGAAATTTCATATGAACAGTTTTATGGTATGACTTTTTACAATTTTCATAAAGGTCTCATTCTGTGAAAATGCCTTTGATTGACATGTTCAACTTGCAATAATCAATAACCTTTGGAAATGCCTGTTTGGAATCATTTTGCAGAACATCACAATCTCACTTCTGTCAGTGATGATTTTCACGTAGGCGGATGATGAACCATTTTTGCACACCGAAGGCTGCTGTCTATACAATTTTACATGAACATTTAGCTGTAAAAAAGATCTCGAAAACACGTTCTCTTCAATTGGTGTAAGCAAATGCTAAAATTATTTGACTCAGGAGACAAAGAATCTCTATGCAACATTGAAACACAAGACGAAACTTAGATATATTTGTCCGTGATGGAAACTGTGCAGCAGTCAATTCTTCAGGGGTTCCAAGAAACTGGAAATTTAAGTTGTTTGTTCCTGAAACACTTCTAAGAAAAATGTGGCTTGTTACTTTTGTTACACTGGAGATGATGTGACCTTTGTTTCTGACGGTATAAAGACAGTCACTGCCAAATGGTGTAAAACAATTTAATTGCCACAAGTCAATGATGAAATCAGAAAATGCAACCAAGACCATCACAAAATTCTTAATCATGATGTCACCACACCCAAAAGTAGATATATTTGATTGTTTTTCCTCTAAATACTGTTTTATCACCTGTAGTCACTTGAGTTACCATGATTTGACTTCTTTTTGTTCCTGTAAGTCAAACAAAAGCAGCTTGGTAAGTATTTACATCACCTCAAGATGTTGGGTCCTTCCAAAGTCATGTTTTTGAGGTTCCAACATTAGAACAGAAAAAAAAGTTTCCAGAACCTGTTCTAATGATGACCAAAGTGTAAACATTTTAAAGACAAATATTTTGAGAAACAATGAAATAATTTGTACAAAAATTATTTTTTAAAAAAATCTAAAAGGCTGCCCTCAAATTTTGCTGACAGCTGGTATTGCTGTCTCCCATGATCATTACTGTGGAGAAATGTAAACATTAATTTAATTGTAAAAGGCGCTACCATAATCAGTCTATATATGGTTTCAAAAGGAAGGAGTTAAAATTACTATTACTCTAGAAAGTATAATGTCCAAAGTAACAGATGTAATGGGTTATGGAAAGGGAGAGCATATTTAAATGCACACAGTACCACTTGTTTCTGAACTGTTCTTTAATGTCCTTCACTGCAACCATACTGAATACAACAAAAGCATATAATTTGTGTTCTTTATGCAATGTTCCACAGAAAGCCCTGTCATCCAAAAAGCAAACAAACATTGACACACATTCCTGCAGATAGACTGTCCAATTAAACTTAGGACGACTACATGAGAGTGGATGCTATAAATTAAGTACTACAGATTTCTAGTATGCTGTAAAAAGGCTCAGTATCAAAAAGTGTAAAGAACACTTAAAAAATAAAGATATATTCTAGTCTTTTTTTCCGGGCGACTTGTGCAAACATTGTTTTAAAAAGCTAAGCACTCTCAAAAATACGACTAGATACATACTCTCAGTAACAAAACAAACAGTACCAAAATATTAAACTTTGGTGTGTGAAGAAACTACCTGATTCAGACACTTTGGTTAAACATTGTAAGCATCTGGATCACAAAAGGCAGCAATGAATAAATAAATTTGTAGATAGAAGAAACAAATTGACACTCTTGTGCCCCATTGTTCCCTGGTATGTTGTAATGCAACCAAATAGTCCAGCACAATATGATTTAACATTTCTCACATCAGTCAACAACTAACAATGAACAGTAAATAGTTCCTCTTAAGTAACAATATCAAACAATCACTTCCATTATTATTTCATTCCCCTAGTCAGCATATTTCAATCTGCAACAACCATGCATAAAAACTGCAACTAACACTCACTCACTCCACATGTCACACCAGCCCTTTTACAAAAAATAAAATCAACACATTGCACATTGTTGCATAAACATTTGCCAAAAGGCAGCTAAACACTACCAGAGCCAAAATAAGTGACCTCATTTACACATTTCAGACATTTCCTAAAAAGCTGGAATACTTTTCAGAGAAAATTTAAGCATAATTGCTTTGTTAAGTTAGCATTTGTACTGTTAATATAAAGCAAAAGGAACAGTGGCCGAGACACGGCAATTCTTGCTCGCATTCCCTCGTAATGTGAGCAGTGACAGGAAGACGTTGCAGCCTTCAGCCCACCAGAGATTATTTTCACTTCTTTATCATTTCCGTCATTTTATTAAACAGCCACTAAAAACAGAAATATTGAATGGCTAATTACAATACAGTAAGTCTAATACAGTTACAGTATTTATTAATACATGAAACAAAGTCTTAAGGAATTAAAATTGTTCAGTCTCTGAAAATTTTAGAAACCAATCTTCTACAGAAATCTAAAACACTGACTGATACAATTACAGTGATGCAACAGTTTAAGAGACAACAAATAAACAAAAACATGGCTACAAACTATATGCAAGAAGAGAAAAGTACCAATAAGAATTATAAAATGTTGAAGATGACAAAATGTTAGTTCCCTACACTGTGGAATTTCTTTGTCAGCCACTGCTGTACACTGGCAAGAACCAGGAACGCTGACATTGGGCAAGTTAAAAGCATATTTACACCGGGATGCAGGTTAAAATGTGTGTTTTTTACGTAAGTATTGTTTCTAAACATGGCCACTGCAAAGCTGCAGACAACAATGCAAACTGAGTGCTTGCAAGTGTTAGGTATCCTCCAACACCATTCGGCAGATATTTCTCCGAGTATAGTGAAATGTGTGGAGAAAATGCTACAAGTAATCGAATGCTAAGAAAATGGCTTAAGGTGTTCAAATGTTCACGATGAAGTGCAACGTGGGCTACACTATGTCATCAACGATGGTTCGGTGCAGAAAGTTCGTGAAAAAGTTTGAGAAAACAGACTCTTTACGATTCTGTCCTTATCTAAAGAATTTCCTCAAACTTGAAAATTTTTCTTTACAAAATTCTTACAGAACACTTGAACTACCAGAAGTTGTATACATACTGTTTCAAAAATGCTGGGTGAGGAACACAAAAGTGATCAAGTAGCCAATACTCTGAATTTCCTTGAGCAGTATAGTAACAAAGGTGTTGAATGTTTAAATCCAGTTTTAGCTATAGATGAAATATGGATGGCTCATATTAAACCAGAATCCAGAAAATGACTCATGGAATGAAGGATTTCAAGATCACCAATAAAAGTGGCTTTCAATTTAACAACTGGGGTGCAAAAAAATTATGTATGCGCACACTGCTTTGTGATGGGATATTGTTGCTTATGGATATTTTTCGCCACAGGCTAACGTAGTTAATTCAATATTGTACGACATTATGTAATTTGTATGGAGCATTCAAAACACTTGATGTGGAAACCTCAATAGGGAGATTTATTTTGCTTCACGACACTGCCATACAGCTGAACAAACACAAGACCTCATTGCTTATACTGCTGGGAACAACTTGATAAACATACAACCTCATCTGGTGCCTAGTGGTTACCACAAGTTCCTGCAATAAATAAATAAATAAATAAATACAGGACCAGTTTCCATGACAATGACATTTAGCAATACTTGCCAAACCAGATGCTGGATTTTTATGATAATGGGATTCAGGAGTTAGTTATTCAGTATGATAAACACACTGAACAAACAAAAGTAGTCACCCCCACATGTATCACATTAACACTGTGTAACACTATCTTTTTTTTTTGTCGTCAGTCTATTGACTGGTTTGATGCGGCCTGCCACAAATTCCTTTCCTGTGCTAACCTCTTCATCTCAGAGTAGCACTTGCAACCTATGTCCTCAATTATTTGCTTGACTTATTCCAATCTCTGTCTTCCCCTACAGTTTTTGCCCTCTACAGCTCCCTCTAGTACCATGGAAGTCAGTCCCTCATGTCTTAGCAGATGTCCTATCATCCTGTCCCTTCTCCTTATCAGTGTTTTCCACATATTCCTTTCCTCTCCAATTCTGCGTAGAACCTCCCCATTCCTTACCTTATCAGTCCACCTAATTTTCAACATTCATCTATAGCACCACATCTCAAATGCTTCGATTCTCTTCTGTTCAGGTTTTCCCACAGTCCATGTTTCACTACCATACAATTCTGTACTCCAGACGTACATCCTCAGAAATTTCTTCCTCAAATTAAGGCCGGTATTTGATATTAGTAGACTTCTACACCATCTACAGACCCCATAATGTCTGCAGTTGGAAGTAAGAGCATTTGCAAGTTGCTTTAAGGCACGCCAAATATAGGGTTTCCACAAATACTTTTACTAACTTTTAAAAACAGAAAGAAAGAAAAAAGTAAGTAAGTAAGTTCATACAAATATGTAGGATGTATCACGATTAATAGTATAAATGCATAAAGTTGAAAGTACACGATCCTAGAAGCACTGAAGTCTCAGTAAACATAGGTCTGCAAAAATGAACCATTTGCAATATTATTGTTATTACCAGTCACTACTGTCATGATTCTGTGTAAACATCACATGCTGTTCTGTGGTGTGGTCTTTGTTTATATACTTGAGATGTGGAACTGTAAACAGAATGGATATGACAGTACAGTACGCAGTCAGAGTGGCACTCACGACAGCTGTCTACCGAGCGACAGTTGCATCCTACGTGTTGCTGGTAACGTGGAAAACTATACTAATGAGGAATATGTAGACATGCATTTCCCATATGGTAGGGCTAACAGCAATGCACAGGAGGCTGCACGCTTGGACCGAGACACGTATTATGCTCTAAGGCACTCCAAGAGTCAAACGTTTACGTGGGTGCATCAACATCTCCGAGAAACTGTTAGCTTCGCACATGCAGTGGGAGTGGGTAGGTCTGCACACATTACATCTGTGCTTGTAAACAGCTGGAAACAGCAGCACATTCTACAGGAGTCCCGACAAGAAGGCTTTACTGTCCTGTCAATGGATGCAACAACAATCTGTATGAAATCCTACATTTGACAAAAACATTTTATTTACAGCTGACGTAGGATGTGCTTGTGATAGTTTGTTCCATTATCACAACTTCAAGTTTGGAGTCATCTGGTCTCCAACCCCGTGCATGACATTTGGGCCATGAATGTTACCAAACAATCTCAATGCATAGAATTACTTTCAATTTCTGTGGTGTCATCTTGCAAAAGTATTTGAGGATGTTTCCTTAGAGCGACGTCAGATGATGTGGTACGTGTATAATGGAGCACCAGCACGTTTTGCTGCTATGGTGAGATGACTAATGCACTGACATGTCCAAAGATGTGATTGGGTGAGGAGAACCTGTACTGTGGTCTCTAAGATCCCCTTCTATGAACCCCACATATTTCTGTGTTTGCAGCCACCTTAACGGTACAGTGACTGCCACTTGGTTAACACAGTTGAAGAATTGGAATAGATAGCTGTTAATGCTTGTCAAGAATTTCAAAGTGGCCCAGATGCGTTTGAAAGGACTTTAAATTCTTTGTGGGGATGGGTACCGGCCTGCATCCGGGCAGAAAGACAACACTGAACCCCACCTTTAACTACGAGTAGTCGTGGTCATTCAACACACTTATACTTCAACTAAACTGTCTCTAATAACTTTTCTTCATGTTGTATAGTATTCTTATCTTTTCATAACCTGGATGATGATTACACAGAATCAAGTTAGTGGTACCTAGTGGCCACAAAGTCACAATTATCTTGCAAATGGGTTGTTTGCAGACCTATATACTTAAGATTCTTTGCTACTAGTATCACATACCTTCAACTGCATGTGTTTACACCATTAATTATGATACATCCTTTATGTCGTGTCACCGCCAGACACCACACTTGCTAGGTGGTAGCTTAAATCGGCCGCGGTCCATTTAGTACATGTCGGACCCGCGTGTCGCCACTGTGTTATCGCAGACCGAGCGCCACCACAAAGCAGGTCTCGAGATATGGGATAGCACTCGCCCAGTTGTACGACGACTTTGCTAGCGACTACACTGACGAAGCCTTTCTCTCATTTGCCGAGAGACAGTTAGAATAGCCTTCAGCTAAGTCCGTGGCTACGACCTAGCAAGGCTCCATTAACCGTATCTGAAGATAGTCTTATTTGTATTATCAAGAGCGATGTACCACAAGGATCGAATAAAGTTAAGTATTCGAGGAGCTGCATACTTTTCTTATTAGCATTCAATACTTATCCTGTTCCAGAATTCACGCCCATCTGCGTTAGATAGCTTCCATTTCGGCCTCCTCTATCTACAAGGTGTTGGCACATTTACCAACACATCATTGGCGACGATTTAACGGAAAGGGTCTTGTTCTTTCTAATTGCTTACATTTACTTGTGTTATGGCTTCGCCACAATCTCCAGATGTACTGTCCGAATTTTATCGCTTGCAGAATCAGCAGACGCAGGCGTTCTTGGATGCCCTTGGACAGCTCGTCCAGGGTCAACGTGCCATTCAAACCGATGCGGCCGCCGCCGCTTCACCGGTACCGCAGCCACAACCTGCCGTTGCACCACCGTTTCGCAGTTTTGATGAAACCCACGAGACTTGGCAGGAATGGTCCCGCCAGTTCGCCTTCCATCTCGCCGCCTACAGAATTCAAGGTAATGAGCGGCAGCCGTTTTTGCCTTCTTGTGTCGGTGTGTCCACCTACCGTGTGATAGTGAAATTGTTTCCCCGACGCGACGTAGCAACTCTGTCCTACGAGGAAATTTTGTCTGCTTTAGATGCCTATTTCAAAGAAACAGTTAATGTGGTTGCAAAACGGTATAAGTTTTTTCGTACAAAACGTACGGCCGGTCAAACTAATAGGGAGTGGGTTGCAACTTTGCAAGGCCTTACTAGGGATTGTGCGTTTGAATGTGACTGTGGCCTTCCTTATTCAGATACAATGGTACGTGATGCAATTGCACAGAACGTTTCTGATGTTCGCATACGGGAACAGATTTTGAAACTCGTCAATCCCTCCCTTCAGCAAGTGATAGACATATTGGATAGACAAGACACGCTTGACTTTGCTCAGGAATCATTTGCGACTTTGCCAGCCGTGTGTAACATTAACCGGCCAGCCGGGCGCGCTGCGCGGCCCGGTAAACAGCCTTCGCACACGTCCGCACAACCACGTGTCCCGCGCCAGCACACAAATGCAGTGAAATCGTGCCCGCAGTGTGCTACTAGACATTCGCGTGAACATTACCCGTCACGCCAAGCTATTTGCTTTTACTGTAATAAGAAAGGACATGTTCAAAGTGTTTGCCGGAAAAAGCTCAGATCAGACAATCACAATCATTCCCGTCCTTTTGCTTCGCGCCGGAATCGAACCAAGGACACTCAGGCTCGTGGACCTTCGCCCATGGACATTCTTGTAGTTACTTCCACCCCGTCCAGTGCCACTTTCTCTAACAGTGACTGTGTTCGTCCCACAAAAAGTGTGCGTCAACGTCGCCGGAAATCACGTCAATTAGCAAGTGATGCTGTACCAGTGTCTGTTCAAATTGCACAAAACAGTCGCTCTTGTAGTCATCAGGCCAATAAACTCTTTGTAGATTTGGACTTTAATGGCAAAGTGATCCCATTCCAGCTCGATACCGGAGCTGCTGTTTCATTGCTCAATCACGACACGTACAAACAACTGGGCACACCTCCGTTGCGTGCCGCAAATGTTCAGTTAAAACGTTATTCAGGTCAGCTTATCCCTGTGTTAGGACAGTGCCCCCTTCTTGCAACATATAAGGGACAAACAAAACTTGTGTCATTTTACGTTCTTCGTTCTTCTACTGCAGTGAACTTGTTTGGTTTAGATTTATTTCAATTGTTTAACATGTCTATTGTAAATCAGGTCCTATCAGTGAATCAGACTGTGAGTTCAGACAGTGTTTCTCGGCTTTGTGAAGAATTTGCAGACATTTTTGCACCGGGCTTAGGTTGCGCTAAAAACTATGAAGCACATTTGGAATTGAAAGTAAACGCGCAACCGCAATTTTTCCGAGCGCGCAATGTTCCCCACGCATTGCGTGATGAGGTCGCAAGAACATTAAACGATTTCGAATCACAAGGTGTGAGTGAATGTGTGCAATGCCTTTTCCCTTTCAGCTCTGCTTCATCGCTTACGCCGTACAGGTGTTCCGTTTCTCTGGACGACGGAATGCGAGCGCGCCTTTCGCCAGTTGAAATCGGCGTTGCTCTCTAATACTTGCCTTACGCCATTCGATCCCCAGAAACCCCTTTTGTTGATGGTAGATGCATCGGATTTCAGGATCGGTGCTGTGCTTGCGCACAAAGTTCGCTCGCATGATCGCCCTATTGCCTTTGCGTCAAAATTGCTCTCGTCTGCGCAACGAAATTACTCGCAGATAGAGAAAGAAGCTTTAGCTCTCGTGTTTGGTGTTACTAAGTTCTATGATTTCTTGTATGGTCGTCACTTTACCATCATCACAGACCACAAGCCTTTGACATCGCTTTTTCATCGGAACAAGCCTGTACCTCCACGTACAGGGCAGAAATTCATTCGCTGGTCTATTTTCCTCTCGCAGTACCGCTACGATATCTTGTATCGGTCCACTGCTAAGCGCGGAAACGCCGATGCGTTGTCCCGTTTGCCTGTTGCTGAGGATAGGGCATTCGATTCTTCCGAACTTGCTTGCATGTTCATTGATTCGGAAACCGATGAAGTGGTCGAATCGTTTCCGATTGCTTTTCGTCGTGTAGCTACAGCCACAGCTGCTGACCCTGCCCTTGCTACCATTTTGCGTTTTGTTGCTACGCAATGGCCCTTGTCAAAGTCACGGATCGAGGATCCGTTGGTTCGCCGATTTTTTGCTCATAAGGAGAGACTTTTTGTATGACGTGGTGTTTTGTTGTTGCGTTCTGATAATGATCAGTCCAGAGTCGTGGTCCCATGTTCGTTACAGTCCTCTGTCTTACGGCTTCTTCACCAAGGACATTGGGGTATAGTGCGAATGGAACAACTTGCTCGTCAGCACTGTACTTGGTTCGGAATCGGTGCTGCGATTACGAATATGTGTTCTTCTTGCATGGCGTGTGCCGAACAACAATCTGCACCGCCGCGGAAAGTCTTTGCATGGCCAAAAGCCACTTCCCCTTGGCAACGCTTGCACATCGATTTTGCTGGTCCATTCTGGAATGCTCGATGGTTGGTTCTGGTAGATGCCTTCAGTAATTTCCCTTTTGTTGTCCGGATGTCTTCCATGACGTCCTCCGCCACCATCCAAGCGTTGTCTGCTATCTTTTGCATTGAAGGTCTTCCGCAGACTATTGTTTCCGACGATGGCCCACAATTCATGTCCGCAGAATTTCAGTCATTCTGCCAGGCCAATGGTATTCAACATCTGACATCCACGCCGTTTTCGCCTCAGTCACACGGTGCCGCTGAACGATTGGTCCGGACTTTCAACTCACAGATGTTGAAGTTGAAAGAGTCGCATTCGCGGGAGGATGCGTTGTTGCTCTTTTTGTCTTCGTATCGCTCTCAGCCCCGAGATGATCGCTCGCCGGCTGAGTTGCTCCACGGTCGTCCTCATCGAACCTTGATGTCATTGCTGCATCCGCCGCATCAGGTTCCAGTGCAGCAGCAGACTTCTGCTTTTGCTCCAGGCGACGTTGTATTTAATCGCAACTATCGAGGTTCACGGCGTTGGCTCGCAGGGCGCATTCTTCGCTGCCTCGGCCGCGCGATGTATTTGGTTTTGGGGGCCTCTGGTGAGGTGCGTCGGCATCTCAATCAGCTGCGCCTCTGTCGTCGCACGGGTTCTGCCGCTCCCCGTCTGCTTTCAGCGACAGTGCCGTCCGGTCAGCACCCTGGGGATCCATCTACTGGCTCGCCTCATCCTCAGGTGTTACCGACGATGCCTTCCATTTTGCCCCATGGCGACGCGCCGCCGCAGCCGCCGCCGCCGCCGCCGCCTGTTCTCCCGCCGGCGCTGCCCGCATTCAACGCTTCGCTGCACCGCCGATCGCTTCCCGTGACCAGCTGTCCTCCGCCATGGAACTCTTGCCCGCTCCGGAACACATGGCGTCTTCACGCGTCGGGTACCCCGACGCAATGGAGGTCGACCCTTCGGCCCCTCCTATTTTTTTACGGGCGCATACACCGCATGTTGACGTGCACCCTGGACTAGGTTTTCAGGCGTTTCCTAGCTCCCCTTGGACCGAATGGCAGGGTGCGGGTGGCGCAGCCTCGCCTGTTGTTAGGCTCCCCACCTCATCGCATACGTCAACATGGGGTCCTCCCCACGGTGGGCGGAAGCCTTATCACACGACCGTTCGCCGATTTGCGGGGGAGGAATGTGGTGTCACCGCCAGACGCCACACTTGCTAGGTGGTAGCTTAAATCGGCCGCGGTCCATTTAGTACATGTCGGACCCGCGTGTCACCACTGTGTGATCGAAGACCGAGCGCCACCACAAGGCAGGTCTCGAGATACGGGATAGCACTCGCCCAGTTGTACGACGACTTTGCTAGCGACTACACTGACGAAGCCTTTCTCTCATTTGCCAAGAGACAGTTAGAATAGCCTTCAGCTAAGTCCGTGGCTACGACCTAGCAAGGCTCCATTAACCGTATCTGAAGATAGTCTTATTTGTATTATCAAGTGCGATGTACCACAAGGATCGAATAAAGTTAAGTATTCGAGGAGCTGCATACTTTTCTTATTAGCATTCAATACTTATCCTGTTCCAGAATTCACGCCCGTCTGCGTTAGATAGCTTCCATTTCGGCCTCCTCTATCTACAAGGTGTTGGCACATTTACCAACACATCACTTTACATCTGAAAATCCTTCATTTTTGAGTTATTAATCAACGTATACAATTTAGGTGACTGGAGCTCGGCAACATATAAGCTAATAATAAATGCTTGAAATGTGCACCTTTTGCTTTTAAAAATGCATGCACTCATTGCATTGGCTGTTAGACCATATCAAACAATCGCCGACCGTTTTAAATGCTTTCACAGGTTTCTACAAGATGCCAATGAAGAGTTTCTGCATCTAGATGGTCTGCTGCACAGACCAATTCTTTAAGGTGCTGCCAGAGATAATAATCCACTGGATTGAGGTCAGTGGAATATACAGGCCACAGAACTGGGACACCTCTACCAATTAACCTGTTGTCATCGACGGAACTTTTACAGCAGAGCGGTACGTCGACAATATTCTACGCCCAGTTTTGTTGCCCTTCGTGACGAGCCATCCCGGACTCACATTTCTGCAAGATAATGACCACCCGCACACAGCGAGAGTTTCTACTGTTTGTTTTTGTGCTTGTTAAATCCTACCTTAGCCAGCAAGGTCATCAGATTCTCCCTCCCAAATGAGAACGTTTGGAGCATTATGGGCAGGGACCTTCAACCAGCTAAGGATTTTGATGATCTAATGCATCAGTTGGACAGATTTCAGTACGATATCCCTCAGGAGGATTTCTAACAACTCTATCAATCAAATGTTCAAATGTGTGTAAAAAAAAAAAAAAAAAAAAAAAAAAAAAAAAAAAAAAAAAAAAAAAAAAAAATCAAGATTCGAGAACTGATTATGTACTTCGTAAAGAAAGGTATGAAAGCAAAGGACATTCATGCTGATTTCCACACTGGGGGTCTCTGCTCCTTCATATTCAACTTTTGTCAAGTCGACAGATGAATTTAAATTTGGTGGGGATAGCTTAGATGATGATCTTCACAGTGGTCAGCCGAAATGTGTCACTACTCCAGAAATCACTGCAAAAGTGCACAAAATCGTCATGGATGATCGCTAATTCAAAGTGCATAAAATTGCTCATGCTTGCCAAATGTCATCCAGAATGGTTTATCACATTTTAACTGTGGTGTACGTACTGTAAGACCTTCACTACACACACCATCAGATTATTTGACTTGTCGCTATAACGAAGTAGGCAAGTGTCAGCAATATGTCTTCTGGTCTTATCGTGGCATGTTTATCTTCTGCCGTTAGGTCAGACGATAGTAATGCCACTTGCACGCTTAGAGTAGCAGATTGACGGTGACCAACTTTAAACAGGACTTGATCAATTTTCACACACATTTATTAAAATAATAACAAGCATAAAAATACTTAACTTGGTTCTGGATGCTATTTACAATTGACAATCTGAAGTTCCTTTGCTCTTGGCATGATAACCTCATTATCACATATATCTCTGACACATGACAAAAGTGTCTATACATTTATCTTCATGGTCAAGTACAGGAATATGGTCATCTTATTACGCGCTGACTGAAACCTGAATATAGACTGGTACAGACAAATATACAACTCATACAGACTGGTACAGACTAATGCAGACTGGTACAGACTGGTGCTGACAAATGCAGATGGACTAATCAGAGGTCTGTACACTCGTTACAATACCTCGCGCAAGTGTGATCTGCGAAAACAAGAGGTTCTATCTAAGAAAAATACTACATAATTATATGAACTTGAAGGAACAATCATTAAAACACTATAAAGCCTCAGTCCATACCAATAGAAGAACAACTTGGTGGTGTGTCATTTCCACCAAAAGACCTGTTCATTGGCACATAAATTTCGCCACCGTGTAATGCAAATACCCTGCTGTGAGAAAACAAAGAATTACTACATTTTGGAAGTAAAATGCTACGTTCTCATATGTTCATGAACGAACAAACTTTAAAGCATTATAATGCTTGACTACTTACCAATAGGGTAACAACTTGTCTTCTTCCCTTCCCTCCCGCACGTCTCGTGGACATCATGCTGCTGGTGGTGTATCATTTCCACCAAAAGCCCAGTTAATAGGCAAATAAAATTCGCCACCTTGTAATGCGAACACCCTGCTGTAAGAAAAGAAAGATTTACTACACTTTCGAAATAAAAGGCTACGTTCTTATATGAACATGAACGAACAATCTTTACAGCATTATAATGCCTGAGTACCTACCAATAGAGTAACAACTTGTCCTCTTCCCCTCCCGTCCCCCCTCCCACCACGTGGACATCATGCTGCTGGTGGTGTGTCATTCCCACCAATAGCTCAGTTCATAGGCAAATAAAATTCGCCACCTCAAAACAAAGATTTACTACACTTTAAAATAAAATGCTCCATTCTTATATGAACATGAACGCACAATCTTTAAAGCATTATAATGCCTGAGTACTTACCAATAGCATAACAACTTGTCCACTTTCCCTCCCCCCCGCCTGTCTCGTGGACATCATGCTGCTGGTGGTGTGTCATTTCCTCCAAAAGCCAGATCATAGGCAAAAAAATTCACCACCTCGTAATGCAAACACACTGCTGTGAGAACACAAAGATTTACTACACTTTGGCAATAAAAGATACGTTGTTATATGAACATTAATGAGCAATCTTTAAAGTATTATAATGCCTGAGTACTTACCAATAGAATTACAACTTGTCCTCTTCCCCTCCCACCCCCTCTCTCGTGTACATCATGCTGCTGGTTGTGTGTCATTTCCACCAAAAGCCCAGATGATGGGCAAATAAAAATTGCAGCCTTGTAATGCGAACACCCTGCTGTGAAAAAACAAAGATTTACTACACTTTGGAAATATAGTGCTACGTTCTTATATGAACATGAACGAACAATCTTTAAAACATTATAATGCCTGAGTACTTACCAATAGAATAACAACTTGTCCTCTTCCCCTCCCACTCGCCCGTCTCGTGGACATCATGCTGCTGGTGGTGTGTCATTTCTACTAAATGCCCAGTTCATAGGCAAATAAAATTCGCCATCTTGTAATGCGAACACACTTCTGTGAGAAAACAAAGATTTACTACATTTTGGAAATAAAATGATACGTTATTGAATAAACATGTATGAACAATATTTAAATCATTATAATGCCTGAGTACGTACCTATAATGCCTGAGTACTTACCAATAGAATAACAACTTGTTCTCTTCCCCTCCCCCCCCCCCACCCCCCCACCCCCCGCAGCCGTCACGTGGACTTCATGCTGCTGGTGGTGTGACATTTCCACCTAAAAGCGCAGTTCATAGGCAAATAAAATTTGCCTCCTTGCAATGCGAACACCGTGCTGTGAGAAGAAAAAGATTTACTACACTTTGGAAATAAAATGCTACGTTCTTATATGAACACGAACGAACAATCTTTAAAACATTATAATGCCAGAGTACTTACCAATAGAATAGAATAACAACTTGTCCTCTTCCCCTCCCACCCCCCTCTCCAGGACATCATGCTGCTGGTGGTGTGTCATTTCTACCAAAAGCCCAGTTCATAGGCAAATAAAATTCGGCACCTTGTAATGCGAACACACTTCTGTGAGAAAACAAAGATTTACTACACTTTGGAAATAAAATGCTACGTTCTTATATGAACATGAACGAACAATCTTTAAAGCATTATAATGCCTGAGTATTTACCAATAGGATAACAACTTGTCCTCTTCCCCTCCCCCCCCCCCCCCCCCGGCCCGTCTGATGGACATCATGCTGCTGGTGGTGTGTCATTTCCACCAAAAACCAAGTTGTTGGGCAAATAAAAATTGCGGCCTTGTAATGCGAACACCCTGCTGTCAGAAAACTAAGATTTACTGCACTTTGGAAATAAAATGTTACGTTCCTATATGAACATGAATGAACAATCTTTAAAGCATAATAATGCCTGATTACTTACCAATAGAACAACAAATTGCCCTCTTCCCCTCTCCCCTGCCCATCTGGTGGACATCATGCTGCTGGTGCTATGTCATTTCCACCAAATGCACAGTTCATAGGCATATAAAATTCGCCACCTTGTAATGTGAACACCCTGCTGTTAGAAAACAAAGATTTACGACACTTTGGAAATAAAATGCTACGTTCTTATATGAACATGAACGAACAATCTTTAAAACATTATAATTCCTGAGTACTTACCAATAGTATAACAACTTGTCCTCATCCCCTCCCCCCCACCCGTCTCGTTGACATCATGCTGCTGGTGGTGTGTCATTTCCACCAAAATCCCAGATGATGGGCAAATAAATATTGCAGCCTTCTAATGCGAACACCCTGCTGTGAGAAAACTAAGATATACTACACTTTGGAAATAAAATGCTACATTCTTATATAAACATGAATGAACAATCTTTAAAACATTATAATGCCTGAGTACCTACCTCTACCCCTCCCCCACTCCATGTCTCGTAGACATAATGCTGCTGGTAGTGTGTCATTTCCACCAAAAGCCCACATGATGGGCAAATAAAAATTGCAGCCTTGTAATGCGAACACCCCGCTATGAGATAACAAAGATTTACAACAGATTGGTGGTGTGTCATTTCCACCAAAAGCCCACATGATGGGCAAATAAAAATTGCAGCCTTGTAATGCGAACACCCTGCTGTGAGAAAACAAAGTTTTACTACACATTGGAAATAAAATGCTACATTCTTATATGAACATGAACGAACAATCTTTAAAATATTATAATGCCTGAGTACCTACCAATAGAATAACAACTTGTCCCCTTCCCCTCCACCCCACCCGTCTCGTGGACATCATGCTGCTGGTGGTGTGTCATTTCCACCAAAAGCCCAGTTCATAGGCAAATAAAAATTGCTGCTTTCTAACGCGAACAGCCCGCTGTGAGAAAACAAAAATTTACTACACATTGGAAATAAAATGCTACGTTCTTATATGAACATGAACGAATAGTCTTTATAACATTATAATGCCTGAGTACCTACCAATAGGATAACAACTTGTCCTCTTCCCCTCCCCCCCCACCCGTCTCGTGGACATCATGCTGCTTGTGGTGTGTCATTTCCACCAAAAGCCCACATGATGGGCATATAAAAATTGCAGCCTTGTAATGCGAACACCCCGCTGTGAGAAAACAAACATTTATTACAAATTGTAAACAAAATGCTATGTTCTTATATGAACATGAACGAAGAAATTCTAAAGCATTATAATGCCTGAGTACCTACCAATAGTATAACAACTTGTCCTCTTCCCCTCCTTCCTCCTCTCGTGGACATCATGCTGCGGTCAGTGTGTCATTTCCACCAAAAGCCCAGTTGATGTGCAAATAAAAGTTGCAGCCTTGTAATGCGAATATCTTGCTGTGAGAAAACAAAGATTTACTACACTTTGGAAATAAAATGCTACGTTCTTATATGAACTTGAACGAACAATTATTAAAACCCCATAAAGCCTGAGTAGATACCAAT
This sequence comes from Schistocerca piceifrons, assembly GCF_021461385.2. Classification (NCBI taxonomy): domain Eukaryota; kingdom Metazoa; phylum Arthropoda; class Insecta; order Orthoptera; family Acrididae; genus Schistocerca; species Schistocerca piceifrons. Next base: position 19,688,057 of record NC_060147.1, on the reverse strand, counting down.
AGAAGAACAACTTGTCCTCTTCCTCCCCCCCCCCCCCCTCTCGTGGACATCATGCTGCTGGTGGTGTGTCATTTCCAAGAAAAGCAGAGATGATGGGCAAATAAAAATAGCTGCCTTGTAATGCGAAAACCCTGCTGTGAGTAAACAAAGATTTACTACACTTTGGAAATAAAATGGTACGTTCTTACATGAACATGAACGAACAATCTTCAAAGCATTATAATGCCTGAGTACATACCAATTGAATAACAATTTGTCCTCCTCCCCTCCTGTATCGTGGACATCATGATGCGGGTGGTGTGTGATTTCCACCTACAGACCATATGTTGGGCAAATAAAAATTGCAGCCTTAAATGTGATCACCCTGCTGTGAGAAAACAATGATTTAATACACTTTGGAAATAAAATACTACGTTCTTATATGAACTTGAACGAACAATTTTTAAAACCCTATAAAGCCTGAGTAGATACCAATAGAAGAACAACTTGTCCTCTTTCCCCCCCCCCCCCCCTCTCGTGGACATCATGCTGCTGGTGATGTGTCATTTCCAAGAAAAGCAGAGATGATGGGCAAATAAAAATAGCTGCCTTGTAATGCGAAAACCCTGCTGTGAGTAAACAAAGATTTACTACACTTTGGAAATCAAATACTACGTTCTTATATGAACATGAACAAACAATCTTTAAAGCATAATAATGCCTGAGTACTTAGCAATAGAATCACAAATTGTCCTCCTCCCCTCCCACCCCCCCCCTCTCAATTGGACATCATGCTGCCGGTGGTGTGTCATTTCCACCAAAAACCCAGTTGATGGGCAAATAAAAATTGCAGCCTTCTAATGTGAACACCCTGCTGTGAGAAAACAAAGATTTACTACACTTTGGAAATAAAATGCTACATTCTTATATGAACATGAACGAACAATCTTTAAGGCATTATAATTCCTGTGTACTTACCAATAGAACAACAACTTGTCATCTTCCCCTCCCCCCCGCCCATCTCGTGGATATCACGTTGCTGGTGGTGTGTCATTTCCACCAAAAGCCCAGTCGATGGGCTAAGAAACATTGCAGCCTTGTAATGAGAACACTCTCCTGTAAGGATATAAAAATTTACTACATTTTAGATATCAAATGCTTCTTACTTATATGAAGTTGATGTAGCTATCTTTTAAAAATTATAATGGTTGGGTACATACCATACATGCATTAGTTATTCCCGTGAGACCTAATGATTAGTCAACAATGTTAGTCATGGATTTTTCTTGAGCCGCAGTGTAGTTACTGCTTTCTTACTGACAACATAATACTCTCAGGCGTCTTTCAAATTGGTTGCTCCACTTCTCATAACATCTTTTGGTTAATGTGTCATTATAGTTTTGTTTCCAGATACTTCAGACAATGTTATGGATGCAGGTGTACTCTATATTATACACTGAAGATGCTCAGAAGCTTGGACACCTGCCTAACAGTGTGTAGAGCACCCGCAAGCATGCAGATGTGCTACAACATTACGTGGCGTGGATTTGTCTAATGTCTGAATTTGTAATACAGAGTAGAGAGAAGTGGCATCTTGTATTCTGTACGACTGTCCATAAATCAATAAGAGTATTAGGGGGTGGATAACCCTTCTGAACAGCACGTTGCAAGGCTTCCTAGATATTCGCAACATTGTTCAAGTCTGGGTGGGCAGCAGAAGTGTTTAAACTCAGAATAGTGTTCCTGGAGCCAATGTGTGGGGATTTGCCCAAGTTCTTCGTAATGCACAATACAGACGAATGGATGTAGGTGATCAGACAGGATGCCTACGTATGTGTCATCTGTCAGGGTTGTATCTAGACGTATCAGGTGTCCCATATCATTTCAACTTCACAGTCCCCACACTGTTACAGAGCCTCCATCAGCTTGAATAGCCCTCTGCTGACATCCGGGGTCCATGGATTCAATAGGTTCTCTCCATTCCCATGTACATCCATCCGCTCGATGTAATTACAAATTAGACTCCTCTGACTGGGCAACATGTTTCCAGTCATCAACAGTGCAATCTTGGTGTTGACGCGCACAGGTGAGGCGTAAATCTTTGTGTCATTCAGTCATCGATTGCACACAAGTAGTCCTTTGGCTCCGAAAGACCACATCGGTGATGTTTCTTTGAATAGTTTGCACACTGACACTTGTTGATGGCCCAGCATTGAAATCTACAGCAATTTGTGGAAGGGTTGAACTTTTGTCACGTTGAACGTTTCTTTTCAATCGTCGTTGATCCTGTATCTTTTTCCGGCAAGACCAATGTCGGAGATTTGATGTTTTACCGGATTTCTGATATTCACGGTGCACTTGTGAAATGGTCGTACGTATATAGGTGTTGCCGACCGCAGTGCCGTATTCCGCCTGTTTATATATGTCTGTATTTGAATGCGCATGCCTATACCAGTTTCTTTGGCACATCAGCGTATTACATCAAAATAAAATGTAAATAGCGTGCAAACGATTTCAGTGTTTGTGGTTATACCTATCTTATCATTTCATTAGTGTATGTACACTATTCATCAAATACGATGTTTGCGAGAATTGTTCATTAGGTTACATAAATAATATGTCACATTTTATTAGTATTTTTTAATAGGTGCAAATATTTATGCAGCGATGTTTGATGACATTCATCTTGTGACACTAACGTGCCCAATATATTATTTTATTTATATTTGTTCTATCCCGGATTAATCATATTTGTGTTTCACTGAACTATTGATCCTATAAATATGATATGTAACTCGAGATTTGTGTCGAACAGTGTTGCAATGTAGTGCATAGGTACCTCAAGCTATAGAAAATGCACTGACGTAATTAAAGCTGAAACACAAAAAAATAATTAATGTAGAGTAATGAAACGTCTCAAAAATGAGATCGACAGGAAGTGCAAGATGGCTAAGCAGAGATGGCTAGAGGACAAATGTAAGGATGTAGAGGCTTACCTCACTAGGGGTAACATAGATACTGCCTACAGGAAAATTAAAGAGACCTTTGGAGAAAAGAGAACCACTTGTATGAATATCAAGAGCTTCAATGGAAACCCAGTACTAAGCAAAGAAGGGAAAGCAGAATGGTGGAAGGAGTATATAGAGGGTCTATACAAGGGCAATGATCTTGAGGACAATATTATGGAAATGGAAGAGGATGTAGATGAAGATGAAATGGGAGATACGACACTGCGTAAAGAATTTGACTGAGCACTGAAAGACCTGAGTCGAAACAAGGCCCCGGGAGTAGACAACATTCCATTAGAACTACTGACGGCCTTTGGAGAGCCAGTACTGACAAAACTCTACCATCTGGTGAGCAAGATGTACGAGACAGGCGAAATACCCTTAGACTTCAAGAAGAAAATAATAATTCTAATTCCAAAGAAAGCAGGTGTTGACAGATGTGAAAATTACTGAACAATCAGTTTAATAAGTCACAGCTGCAAAATACTAACACGAATTCTTTACAGACGAATGGAAAGACTAGTAGAAGCCGACCTCGGGGAAGATCAGTTTGGATTCCGTAGAAATACTGGAACACGTGAGGCAATACTGACCTTACAACTTATCTTAGAAGAAAGATTAAGGAAAGGGAAACCTACGTTTCTAGCATTCGTAGACTTAGAGAAAGCTTTTGACAATGTTGACTGGAATACTCTCTTCAAATTCTGAAGGTGGCAGGGGTAAAATACAGGGAGCGAAAGGCTATTTACAATTTGTACAGAAACCAGATGGCAGTTACAAGAGTCAAGGGACATGAAAGGCAAGCAGTGGTTGGGAAGGGAGTGAGACAGGGTTGTAGCCTCTTCCCGATGTTATTCAATCTGTATATTGAGCAAGCAGTGAAGGAAACAAAAGAAAAATTCGGAGTAGGTATTAAACTCCATGGAGGGGAAATAAACACTTTGAGGTTCGCCAGTGACATTGTAATTCTGTCAGAGACAGCAAAGGACTTGGAAGAGCAGTTGAAGGGAATGGATAGTGTCTTGATAGGAGGATATAAGATGAACATTAAGAAAAGCAAAACGAGGATAATGGAATGTAGTCGAATTAAGTCAGATGATGCTGAGGGAATTAGATTAGAAAATGAGTCACTTAAAGTAGTAAAGGAGTTTTGCTATTTGGGGATCAAAATAACTGATGGTGGTCGAAGTAAAGAGGATATCAAATGTAGACTGGCAATGGCAAGGAAAGCATTTCTGAAGAAGAGAAATTTGTTAACATCGAGTATAGATTTAAGTGTCAGGAAGTGTTTTTTGAAAGTATTTGTATGGAGTGTAGCCATGTATGGAAGTGAAACATGGACGATAACTAGTTTGGACAAGAAGAGAATAGAAGCTTTCGAAATGTGGTGCTACAGAAGAATGCTGAAGATTAGATGGGTGTATCATATAACTAATGAGGAGGTATTGAATAGGATTGGGGAGAAGAGAAGTTTGTGGCACAACTTGCCTAGAAGAAGGCATCGGTTGGTAGGACACATTCTGAGGCATCAAGGGATCACAAATTTAGGCTTGGAGGGCACCGTGGATGCAGGTTGCAGTAAGTACTGGGAGATGAGTAAGCTTGCGCAGGATAGAGTAGCATGGAGAGCTGCATCAAACCAGTCTCAGGACTGAAGACCACAACAACAACAACAACAAGGGGAAACGTAAAAATGACGATCACAAATAATTGATCAGAACGTGCCCCATAGGAATCGCATGATCGATTTACAATCTCACGTTCGATATGTATCGTTTCAACCCAGCTACTTCGATAGGCAATCTATCTAGGAAATTACCCTATTGGCGGATAATACCGTTGTCTATTCCAAAGTAGCAAAGTCAGATGGTAATTAGAATTTGCAGGACGACCTGCAAAGAATTGATGAATGGTGCAGGCTCTGGCAGTTGACCCTGAACGTAAATAAATGTAACATATTGCGCATACATAGGAAAAGAAATCCACTACTGTACAATTACACTATAGAGACAAACAGCTGGAGACAGCGTCTGCCGTAAAATATCTAGGCGCAACTATCCAGAGCGACCTTAAGTGGAATGATCATATAAAACAGATAGTGGTGAAAGTAGACAACAGCCTCAGATTCATCGGAAGAATCTTAAGGAAATGTAACTCATCCATGAAAGATGTGGCTTATAAGGCGCTTGTTCATCCGATTCTTGAGTATTGTTCATCTATCTGGGATCCCTGTCAGCTAGGACCGACAGAGGAGATAGAGAATATCCAACCAAGAGCAGCGCGTTTCAACACGACATCGTTTAGCTGGCAAGAGAGCGTTACGGAGATACTAAATAAACTCACATTGAAATTTAGGGACAGCACTATTCAGGAGGAGTCTGACAACTTATTACTTCCCCCCACATACATCTCGCGTATTGACCACGAGGGAATTCGAGAAATTAGAGTCAAGACAGAGGTTTACCGACAATCATTCTTCCCACGCACTATTCGCGAGTGGAACTGGATTGGAGGGACCAGATAGTGGTGCCGAAAGTAGCCTCCGCCACACACCATTAGGTGGGTTGCGGAGTATGATGTAGATGTTGATGTAGATGAACTGTTAGAAACCTGCGTCATACTTGTGCGTTGAAAGTTTTAACAGGGGAATCCGAATTTTTTATTTAAAGACCGCTGGAGTCGAAGCTAATCTTAGTCCGTGAAGAGTGGGCACTGTGGGATTTCGATCCCGAGAAAAACACACCCACACGCAGCATACACTGTCAAAAATGAACACATGAAACTTTTACGCAACCTGCTAACAAATAGTTTACATTTATTGCACATACTACCAGGATTGACTAAACGCATCCCAGAAAACTATTGCACCAGTTGTGTGGTAGGAAACGTAGAAGGCAGTCAGTGCCATCAACAGAATGTTTAGAAGTTGCGATCATTATCTAGTGAAGCAATAGATTATGAACGTAAAACCAACCAGAAACATACTATGGCGCGGCGACATTAAAGACGCACGCACGCTGCTAATTTGCTGTCTATTCCAAGCCACTGACAACCAAAGAAAAACCATTTCAGTTACCGTAGGGATTTTGACTATCGGTGATTGTGAAGGAAATGACTGTCGCAGAAACTGCAAAACACGAGAAACTGCGGGCAGTTCATATATGCTGACTTGTCTAATAAAAACAGAAGAACCATAACATCCTCGAAGAACGCAAACATCACACATTTTCCCAACTCCCTATGAGCACATCGCTGCTGATCACGATTCAGTTACAGAAGTTGAGTATCTCTTACCTTTTCGCCGAAAAACATTCTGCTGGTCGCTGGAAACCCAGAATAACAGCTTCTCTTGTAGAACTCCTGTTTAGAATACTTGAAGCTTTAGATTCGCCTCGTATGTAACTGTCTAAGACAGAGCAAACAACACAAGTGTCGCGAAGGCACAGCTGCTCGTATACATATGCCGTTCAAAGAACAATTATTCGTCGCGGAAAACGCTCAGAGAGTAAACAATACGTGGCGGGAAAAACAATCTCGTAGCGGACGCGACTGAAAGTTGCGCATCAGGCGTACAGAATTTTGACATAAACTAAAAATAAGATTTCTTAACTGAAGTAATGTATTGTTTTGTAAATAGCAACGTCGATTGCCTTAGCCCTCTGTCAAACTGTATCTTTACAGAAATAATCATCCAAATTTTTCCAGCCAATGATATGACACTATTTATAAAGGTCAAAGGTTCGACATTCGAACTTGTGGGACTCAGCGCTGCAGCCTGATGTTTTTCGCAGACAGTTTGTCATACAGATAGCTAAACATGCTGGCAAAAGAATCGTGAATATTACTTTTTCTGTCTTCGTTACAGATCTGCGTATTAAGGAAATAAACTTCTGTTTGTTTATTCGCATAAAAATCAATATTTACACGTGGTTCGTGTGGATCTGGAACATTCATGATTTATTCCTATTGGGTTTGTGGTTTTTAAAAGTAGTCTCACAAGGGTTTTTATCAGGAATTAGAAAATGTGTCAAAGACAAAAGAGAACACTCAGCAGTCCACATCATTCATAATCGACATTTGTTTACCCAGTGGGACCTCAATAAGTTTAAATAACGCGGGGAACGTCTTACTAAGGACTCACATTAGTATCTTGTCTACAATGTTCAGAGTATGTGCTGTGTTGTAGTCAGCCAAAATCAACGAGAACGAGAAATATCCCACCTCTACGGAAAACTGTGTTTATACAAGGTCCGATCAGAAAGGTTAGGTTTGAAGGCGTTACTGCAGCGCATATGCAACGTAGCCGCAACTCGGATGCGGGTATACAGGGTGTTACAAAAAGGTACGCCCAAACTTTAAGGAAACATTCCTCACACACTAAGAAAGAAAGTACGTTATGTAGACACATGTCCGGAAACGGTTAATTTCCATGTTAGAGCTCATTTTATTACTTCTCTTCAAATCAGATTAATCATGGAATGGAAACACACAGCTACAGAACGTACCAGCCTGACCTCAAACACTTTGTTACAGTAAATGTTCAAAATGTCCTCCGTTAGCGAGGGTACATGAATCCACCCTCCGTCGCATGGAATCCCCGATGCGCTGATGCAGCCCTGAAGAATGGCGTATTGTATCACAGCCGTCCACAATACGAGCACGAAGAGTCTCTACATTTGGTACCGGGGTTGCGTAGACAAGAGCTTTCAAATGCCCCCATAAATGAAAGTCAAGAGTGTTGAGGTCAGGAGAGCGTGGAGGCCACGGAATTGGTCCGCCTCTACTAATCCATCGTTCACCGAATCTGTTGTTGAGAAGCGTACGAACACTTCGACTGAAATGTGCAGGAGCTCCATCGTGCATGAACCACGTGTTGTGTCGTACTTGTAAAGGCACATGTTCTAGCAGCACAGGTAGAGTATCCCGCATGAAATCATGATAACGTGCTCAATTGAGCGTAGGTGGAAGAACGTGGGGCCCAATCAAGACATCACCAACAATGCCTGCCCAAACGTTCACTGAAAATCTGTGTTGATGACGTGATTGTACAATTGCTTGCGAATTCTCGTCAGCCCACACATGTTGATTGTGAAAATTTACAATTTGATCACGTTGGAATGAAGCCTCATCCGTAAAGAGAACATTTGCACTGAAATGAGGATTGACACATTGTTGGATGAACCATTCGCAGAAGTATACCCGTGGAGGCCAATCAGCTGCTGATAGTGCCTGCACACGCTGTACACGGTACGGAAACAACTGGTTCTCCCGTAGCACTCTCCATACAGTGACGTGGTCAACGTTACCTTGTACAGCAGCAACTTCTCTGACGCTGACATTAGGTGTTATATCCTAGCCAGTAATGCCACCCGAGCCCGCTGCCAAAAGGTCGGCAGCATCAAAGTCCGGACGCCATCCGCATAAGCAGCGCCAGCGAGACAGGAAATCGCCGCAAGTCTGCGCGCGCCACCGCTGGCTTCTGGCTTCTTAAGCGCTGGAGTCGCGAGCGCTAGGACAGTTCTGTATTCGCCGCTCAGTTGTATACTCGCCACCGAATTGTGTACTTGCTAGTCAGTTGTGTGTTCATCGCAGCAGAGTTGTTGTTTGTCGTCAGCCGACGCTGACCTAGCCGCTCCGACTCGAACTAGACAGATGTCTGTAGACACCGAGTTCACTACTGTGTTTCTGTATCTTCTTTAATAAAGATAAGTACCGACTTTTATTTAATCAGAGTGTTTGGGTTTTCATCTTTCTGTTCACTGTTCCAGCGGACCGGTCGGCCCGCTATTAAAGTGTGGCGGTGACTTCGTAAGCCGTTTCTACAGCGAATTGCTTGTCGCTACGAACGCCGCCACAAAACTGGCGACGAGGACTTCCGAACTCGTGTGCAGGGCTGGTTCAACTTGTTTCTGGTTATACTAATTATAGCGATAAAATTTTGGGGGCTGGTTTAATTTGTGTTCACTATGTCTGCCGACTTACAACAGTTGATCTTGTTACAGAGTCAGCAAATACAAAGTCTGGTGGAAGCAATCGCCAAACAAGCGGCTAATCCTCCAACACAAAAGGAACAAGCACAGGCAGCACCACCTTTCCGTGCTTTTGATGCATCACGAGAAGAATGGCGAGAATATTTCGCGAAGTTGCAGGCGCACATGACAGTCTACAAAATCACAGGTACTGAGCGGCAGCTTTATTTAATTTCCACTGCAGGCGTGGAAGTCTATCGACTACTTTGTAAGTTGTTCCCGGAATCCAAGCCAGAAGCTTTAGACTATGACGTTGTTGTTAACAAGCTTGCTGAGTATTTAGAGTCGCGAGTTCATGTGGCAGCAGCCAGATTCAAGTTCTTCAGATTAAAGAAACTGCCACACCAATCTAATAAACAGTGGTTAACAGATTTACGGGGCCTCACCCGTCAGTGCCGATTTAATTGTGTGTGTGGAGCTTCCTACAGTGATGTCATGTTACGAGACGCTATTACTCAAAACATTGCAGATTCTCGTATTCGTGCTGCTATCTTAAAGTTGCCTGACCCGTCATTAGAGACTGTGATGAACGTCATTGAAGCCCAAGATACTTTGGACTATGCTGAGTGTGAGTTAGATCGGCCATGTATTTCTCAAATTGCCTGTGCTAAGCAAGTTATGTCAAGCCCGCGGCCCCACCGGCAGAGTCAGACTGTAAACACTAGCCGGTCGCGTCATGTTAAACACATTCGTCAGCCGCGTGTGCAAAATGATAGAGTTAAGTCTTGCCCTAAGTGTGTTCTTGCTCATCCTCGTGAACGTTGCCCGTTAAGAAACGCGGTTTGTCACTTTTGTCAAAGGAAAGGACACATCCAGACTGTTTGTTTGCGTAAACGCAAGAACAATTCTAGTGCTGCCCAGCCCGTGGATATTCATGTTCTTCAAAGCCAGCCCGCCCAGAAGGTCGCGTTTAAAGACTCTTCCACGGTTCGTGTGGGTAATAATCTTGTTCGCAATAAGCCACCCACCCAGCCCTCTGCTATGCGACCCAAGCGTAATTCAAACGCTGTAAAACGTAATGTACAGACTGCAAGTGAAGCGGGAGTTGTTGTTCCACCCGCCCAACCCACGAGTTGTCGTAAGCGGCGAACACGCGGTAAACGCGCTGATTTTGTGTCTTCCGCCTCCACTGCACCGATCCAGAGACAGTGTAATAAACTATTTGTGAAGCTACGCATCCAGGATAAGACCTTCAATTTTCAATTAGACACTGGTGCGTCTGTGACTCTCATAAATAGTGCTACGTATGCGGCTATCGGCCGCCCTAAACTTTCAGCGGCAAAACATTCTTTGGCTACTTATAGTGGAGAACAAATTCCTGTGTTAGGTGTATGTAGCGTGCCAGCCACATTCCGTGGCAATACAAAAACAGTTTCATTCACAGTGCTCCGCGCTACAGACAGTGTAAACATTTTCGTATTTGACTTTTTGGCCTGTCTATCCAAGACAATGTGTTGCAAATTAATTCTGTTGTTGTTCCTCAAGACAGCATAACCGATTTGTGTAAACGATACAGTGACATATTTAAGGACGAACTAGGTTGTGCTGCGAACTTTGCCGCTCATATTACGTTAAAAGATAATGCTCAGCCTCGATTTTGTCGTGCTCGTCCAGTGCCTCACGCCCTCCGGGCACCTGTAGCAGATGAACTTCGTCGTTGGCAAAACAACGGTGTTATTCAACCCGTTTCAGCGAGCCAGTGGGCTTCTCCCTTAGTTATTATAAAGAAACCGTCTGGCAAGTTACGTTTGTGTGCTGATTTTAAGTCGACAGTTAATCCTCAGACTGTCATTGATTCTTTTCCTTTGCCTAGACCGGACGAGCTGATGGATAAGTTAGGAGAAGCTCGTTTCTTTTCCAAAATTGATCTCCGTGAAGCATATTTGCAATTGCCCCTCGACGAGCAATCACAACAGTATTTTGTCATAAACACGTCGTTGGGGTTGTTCCGTTTTCTGCGTTTGCCTTTTGGTTGTGCGTCAGCTTCAGCTGTTTTTCAGCGTTTTTTGTCACAACTTCTGGCTAATGTGCCATCGTGTTGCAACTATTTAGACGATATTGTTGTGTCCGGTCGGACGCCTGCTGAACATTTCCGTAATTTGGAGTGTTTGTTTACAGTGTTGTCTCAGGCAGGCCTACGTTGCAACATCGATAAATGTTCATTTTTCCTTACGGAGTTGGAGTATCTGGGACATGTTATTAATGCTCAAGGCATTCATCCCTCCCAGTCACATTTAGCAGCTATTCGTGATTTGCCCGCCCCTCGCAATCTGCAGGAATTGCAAGCAGTTCTTGGCAAATTGACATATTATATTAGGTTTATACCTAATGCATCACAGATTGCTGCACCGTTGCATCGTCTCCGCCGTAAGAATGTTCCGTTTGTGTGGTCAGCTGATTGCCAATCAGCCTTTCAGCAGCTTAAAGAGGCTTTATTGAACGATCATTGTCTGGTCCATTACGACCCTAACAAGCCTCTGGTGTTAGCTTGTGATGCCTCTTCTTTTGGCCTCGGTGCTGTGTTGTCTCACCGAGTCGGTAACACCGAACGTCCTATTGCGTTCGCATCTAAATTGCTAAACAAAGCTCAGTGTAATTATAGCCAATTGGACAAGGAAGCGTTGGCTATTGTGTTCGGTGTCACAAAATTCCATCACTACCTCTATGGTAGACCATTCTACTTAGTAACAGATCACAAGCCCCTGACGTCACTGTTTCATCCGTCTAAACCAGTTCCTCAGCGGACAGCTCAGAGACTACAACGTTGGGCTCTTTTGTTATCACAATACCAGTATGAGATACTATATCGCCCTACAGCTCAGCATGCAAACGCTGACGCGCTTTCTAGATTGCCGATTGCTGCGGATGATGTCTTCGATTCCTCTGACGACTCTTGCCATCAGATTGACGCCGATGAGTATCAATCCCTCCGGGATTTTCCGATTGATTATCGTCAGGTGGCACGTGAGACAGCTACGGATCCTCATCTGAGTTTACTATTACGTTTTGTTCAACGTGGTTGGCCGTCCAAGGCAAAGGACATATCGGATCCTGTGGTTCGTCGCTATTATCCGCAACGTCATCTGTTGTCTGTTTCGCACGGAGTTTTGCTGTTACGCACCGAGAATGACCAGCTTCGTGTAGTGGTTCCCCAAGTGCTCCAATCCAAGGTCCTCGACTTGTTGCATCAAGGTCATTGGGGAGTGGTTCGCACCAAGCAGCTTGCCCGCCGTCATTGTACATGGATCGGCATTGATAAGCAGATTACGCAGATGTCTACAGATTGTTCGACGTGTGCCGAACACCAAGCTGCTCCGCCTCAACGCTATTTTGAGTGGGCACGCCCTGCCGGTCCCTGGCAGCGAGTACATATTGATTTCGCTGGTCCATATTGGAATTCTCGTTGGCTCATCGTGATAGATGCATTTAGTAATTTTCCGTTTGTTGTGCCCATGCAGTCTACAACGTCTGCACAAACTATACAGGCGTTGACTTCAATTTTTTGTATTGAGGGTCTTCCAGAAGTTTTAGTGTCTGACAATGGTCCACAATTTACCTCTGCTGAATTTGAAAGTTTTTGTTCTGCCAATGGCATTCGCCATGTTCTTACTCCGCCGTTCCACCCTCAATCGAATGGTGCAGCGGAACGTTTTGTACGCACATTCAAGGATCATATGGACCGCCTTCGTGCTACGCACTCTCGTCAGCAGGCCCTCATCACGTTCCTGTCGTCGTACCGGACCACGCAACGCGACGGCCCTTCGCCTGCGGAGCTTCTCCACGGCCGTCGTCATCGCACCCTACTACGGTTGTTGCACCCCCCGGATCGACCCGCCGCTTCTGAGCATCGCACGCGTTTTCAGCGCAACGACGCCGTTTTTTTCAGAGTTTATCACGGTCGCCGTCGTTGGGAACGTGGTACCGTGATAAGTGTCCAGGGTCGCGGTTTTTATACTGTTCAAGGTGCTACTGGGGTGCACAGGAGGCATCAGAACCAGTTGCGCCGCGCTGGCCGCCCGGATTCTGCCGCTCGTTCTTTGTCCACAGATTTGGTCCGCGGCGGGTTCCAGCCGCGCCTTCCGACTTCGCTGCCGCCCCCAGGGCAGCAGCAGCAGCCGTCGCCGCTACCACGCCGACAGCCCGTCCCGTTGATGCCTCCCGCGCAGCTTAATCCGGGAGCGCCCCAGGTGGTCGCTTCGGCGCCTGCGGTCCCTCTTCAGTCGCCACCGCCTTCGGAGCTGATGGACGTCGACCCCTCAGCCGGGCCGCCTTCCCAAGCGGTGGCTGTGCAGCCTGTCCTGCAGCCGCTTTCCTTGGGCACCCCCAAGGAGTCTGACACCGCAGCGCCTTGTCCGGCGCCCACTCAGCAGCCGTCGACGCAGCGTCAGGAGCCGCTGCCTCTCTTCGTGGGTCCCGATGCCCCGTCGCGTCCAGTACCAGAAGCTGCGCCCGTGGTCACAGGCGTGCACCCTGACCTCGGTTTTCAGTCGGTGTTTCCCGAGGCCCCGCGCAGCCAATGCTGGGGTGTGGACCGGGGACTGCCACCGACAACAGTCTCCGCCCCGGTCTCTTCTGCTACGCCTGCGGCCAGACCCCTCCCCCGCCGTCGACGCTCGCCACGTCATTACTCAACGACGGTGCGGCGATTTGGGGGGGGGGGGGGGGGGAGGAGTGTTATATCCTAGCCAGTAATGCCACCCGAGCCCGCTGCCAAAAGGTTGGCAGCATCAAAGTCCGGACGCCGTCCGCATAAGCAGCGCCAGCGAGACAGGAAATCGCCGCAAGTCTGCGCGCGCCACCGCCGGCTTCTCGTTTCTTAAGCGCTGGAGTCGCGAGCGCTAGGACAGTTCAGTATTCGCCGCTCAGTTGTATACTCGCCACCGAATTGTGTACTTGCTAGTCGGTTGTGTGTTCATCGCAGCAGAGTTGTTGTTTGTCGTCAGCCGACGCTGACCTAGCCGCTCCGACTCGAACTAGACAGATTGCTGTAGACACGGAGTTCACTACTGTGTTTCTGTATCTTCGTTAATAAAGGTAAGTACTGACTTTTATTTAATCAGAGTGTTTGGGTTTTCATCTTTCTGTTCACTGTTCCAGCGGACCGGTCGGCCCGCTATTAAAAGTGTGGCGGTGACTTCGTAAGCCGTTTCTACAGCGAATTGCTTGTCGCTACGAACGCCGCCACAAAACAAATTACTTAACTTGGTTCTGGATGCTATTTACAATTGACAGTCTGAAGTTCCTTTGGTATTGGTACGTTAATCTTATTCTCAGATATATCTCTGATACTTGACAAAAGTGTCTATACACTTATCTTCATGGCTATGTACAGGAATATGGTAATCTTATTAGGGGCAGACTAAAACTTGACTATAGACTGGTACAGACAAATGTAGAACTAGTACAGACTGATACAGACTAATGCTGACTGGTACAGACTGATGCAGACTGACTAATTGGAGGTCTGTACACAATCATGTCCACCTTTATTATCTCATTTTGTTCGTTATTATTTGAGGCAATTGTTCGGGGCATATGTCCCATGACACCCATTGTCGATCCATTCACTCAGTTATTTTTATTACCCAGGGCAGCTAACCCTCTAACCAAACACGCTGAGCTACCGTGCCGACTTAACCACAACACGATTGCTCGTCCACGCTCCTTTGTGTTGCACTTGTTAAGCTTGGACCATTTGTTGTGTCTGGCCACTCGTCTGATGTAGGATGCCCAGGTAGCTGTTTTCTCGGATCGCTAGACAACAATTCAAGCAAATCGTATTAATGGAGTTTAATACAGTAAGCTCAAATAAGAAAAGGGTGTCCACAATAAGACTGCAACATTTGAACTCACAAAATCTGACAGGAAACACAATTTATTGACGAACAAATACAGGGAAATCATACAGCAGCTCATGAAGTTATCATACACAGGTGGACGGTTCAGTGCACTTGAACATGGGCGCCACGGGTAGCGCGAAGAATATCAAGTCTATAATCGATTTCGCCGGCCGGAGTGGCCGTGCGGTTCTAGGCGCTTCAGTTTGGAACCACGTGACCGCTACGGTCGCAGGTTCGAATCCTGCCTCGGGCATGGATGTGTGTGATGTCCTTAGGTTAGAGAGGTTTAATTAGTTCTAAATTCTAGGCGACTGATGACCTCAGAAGTTAAGTCGCAAAGTGCTCAGAGCCTTTTGAACCATTTTGATCCCGTGCTTACCACCACCTTGCCCTTTCGCAACACTCCCAGTAGCCAAAATCTGATCACACCACTGCTTTATAGTCTTGAACGACGGGGGCGCTTTGTTGTAAACTCGACGAAAGTTTCTTTGCATTTGGGTCGCCGATTTTGTCTCTGCATACCACCAGACGACTTCTGCACGCTCCTTCATATCCTCCATTTTGCTAAAAAAATTGATTGCAGCTCCACTAGGCCTATCAAATTTGCACACCATAAACTTGCTGAGTTGCTCTGTCTGCCCCTTCAGGGTTCACAGGTCCACCATCTGAAATGAGAAAGATATAGGATATTAATATGTTGGAATCTCATTGTGGACTCGCTGTACTTAACTTTGCGTATTCACAAAGATGTGTCGCAAGCAAATGGCGTCATGCAAATAATCAGTGTCCTTTGGTATATACAGGGTGTTACAAAAAGGTACGGCCAAACTTTCAGGAAACATTCCTCACACACAAAGAAAGAAAATATGTTTGTGGACATGTGTCTGGAAACGCTTACTTTCCATGTTAGAGCTCATTTTATTACTTCTCTTCAAATCACATTAATCATGGAATGGAAACACACAGCAACAGAACGTGCCAGCATCACTTCAAACTCTTTCTTACAGGAAATGTTCACTATGTCCTCCGTTAGCGACGATACATGCATCCACCCTCCGTCGCATGGAATCCCTGATGCGCTGATGCAGCCCTGGAGAATGGCGTATTGTATCACAGCCGTCCACAATACCAGCACGAAGAGTCTCTACATTTAGTACAGGGGTTGCGTAGACAAGAGCTTTTAAATGCCCCCATAAATGAAAGTCAAGAGGGTTGAGGTCAGGAGAGCGTGGAGGACGCGGAATTGGTCCGCCTCTGCCAATCCATCGGTCACCGAATCTGTTCTTGAGAAGTGTACGAACACTTCGACTGAAATGTGCAGGAGCTCCATCGTACATGAACCACATGTTGTGTCGTACTTGTAAAGGCACATGTTCTAGCAGCACAGGTAGAGTATCCCGTATGAAATCATGATAACGTGCTCCATTGAGCGTAGGTGGAAGAATATGGAGCCAAATCAAGATATCACCAACAATGCCTGCCCAAACGTTCACAGAAAATCTGTGTTGATGACGTGATTGCACAATTGCGTGCTGATTCTCGTCAACCCACACATGTTGATTGTGAAAATTTACAGTTTGATCACGTTGGAATGAAGCCTTATCTTAAAGAGAACATTTGCCCTGAAATGAGGATTGACACATTGTCGGATGAACCATTCGCAGAAGTGTACCCGTGGAGGCCAATCAGCTGCTGATAGTGCCTGCACACGGTGTACATGGTACGGAAACAACTGGTTCTCCCGTAGCACTCTCCATACAGTGACGTGGTCAACGTTACCTTGTAAGCAGCAACTTCTCTGACGCTGACATTACGGTTATCGTCAACTGCACGAAGAATTGCCTCGTCCATTGCAGGGGTCCTCGTCGTTCTGGGTCTTCCCCAGTCGCGAGTCATAGGCTGGAATGTTTCGTGCTCCCTAAGACGCTGATCAATTGCTTCGAACGTCTTCCTGTCGGGACACCTTCGTTCTGGAAATCTGTCTCGATACAAACGTACTGCGCCACGGCTATTGCCCCGTGCTAATCCATACACCAAATGGGCATCTGCCAACTCCGCATTTGTAAATTTTGCACTGACTGCAAAACCAAGTTCGTGATGAACACTAACCTGTTGATGCTACGTACTGATGTGCTTGATGCTAGTACTGTAGAGCAGTGAGTCGCATGTCAACACAAGCACCGAAGTCAACATTATCTTCCTTCAATTGGGCCAACTGGCGGTGAATCGAGGAAGTACAGTACATACTGACGAAACTAAAATGAGCTGTAACATGGAAATTAAGTGCTTCCGGACACATGTCCACGTAACATCTTTTCTTTATTTGTGTGTGAGGAATGTTTCCTGAAAGTTTGGCCGTACCTTTTTGTAACACCCTGTACAATTTCAATGCAAGCAAAAACAATACAGTTCATAAGTCACTGCTGTAGCGTTTGTTATCGCGGCTCGTCTTCCACTCCGCTGTGGCTAGGCGGCGCGGCGCTTACATTCTCTCCGTACAGAGGCCGCTGCTGTCTCGGTGTCGTCCCAGAGATGTGTTCCTCAGCACGCTATTGGCTGACGTCCTCTCACGGCCATCTCTGCTCCTCCGTAACTTGTCGTTACACTGGAACACCATCCACTGTTTCATTATTGCTTCTTGTTTTTTCACAGTACAGTACATTTTCTTCCTGTTTTCATGCTTCATCTGTGTTCAGTTTCTGATGAGCTGTCCACTGGGGGATGTGATGGGGAGTTTCCCCGGTTAAGTACCTACTTTGACATAGGTATGACGTCATTGGTAGAAGCCGACAGGTGGACACGGAAACGTGGATTTATCCTTTGTTTTCGACAGAACTCTAATTTGTCTGTTAAAACATAGATTCCTAATTCATGGAACGAAATGCCTTTCGAAATGGTTTTTTTCTGCTTATGTATCGAAAAATACCGCGTTTGTGCCACTCCAGTTAGTATCCTTAATGCCAGTACAGTGCTGCCACATTTCCTTGGTTTCTGGTAGCGATCGCTTGAAGACGAGCTGCTGACACGTGATTCATTTCGCATTCAGACTGTGCGCCATAGGTCACATTCCATAGTCGGCATTGCTTAATGATGTATTTCATTTCGGTTATACGTAATTTATAACAGTGAGCATCACTTACACGTGACCTCTCACGCTCTTAATCTAACACAACAAGATGTTTCCTCAGCGATGAGTCGATTAAGCGTCCCACACACGAGAGATACATCACCGGCAATGTTGTGAGCAATACAGCCTGCAATCGGCCACACAACACGCTTTACCTAGCAATTTCAACGAGTATTTCCAACGCCACTCTGTCAGGAAGTCCTCTTATCTAAATTTATCTGCCATGCTTAGCAAAACTCAGTATGTCGATTAATTCTGGAAAACAAAGCGCAGAAATCTGTTAAAACTGTTTTGGAATGTTTTAGGTTGGAAACCGCAAAGTATCAACTACGATGTTGTCCAAATTTCAACTGTTTCCTCTTCAACTTTTTCCTGGCCAGTATCCAGTACCTCCATATTCTTCGAATCTCAAAACATGCTACTGCTTTTTGTGGGGTTATATTAAAGACAAGGTGTACAGCAATAACTCCAAAACCACAGCCACTCAGCAGGTCATCGACAGCATCGATGTTCTGACACTTCAGCGGGTCATGTAGAATTTTCGCTATTCGTCTGCGCCATACCATCGCCAATCATGGCAGGCATATCGAACATGTCATAGCGTAAATCATTTTACATGTTGAATAAAGTTTGTGCAAGCTGTAGTTTGCAACTAATTTACGTTTTCTTTTGATATAGTTCAATAATTGTCACCCCATTCATCTACATTTATACTCTGCAAACCACGGTGAAGTTCATGGCGGAGGCTATGTCCCATTGTACCAGTTATTAGGGTTTACTCCTGTTCCGTTTACGTATGGAGTGCGGGAAGAATGATTGTTTAAATGCGTCTGTGTCTGCAGTAATTACTCTAATCTTATGTTCCCGACTCCTTTGTCAGCGAAGCGTAGAGAACTGTAGTTTATTCTTAGAGTCATCACAGTAAACCACTGAAAAACTGCTTTTAATAAACATTTTAAATATAAGAATGCACTTGTTTAAAAACACAATTTTTTAATTCAGTAATAATCTTCTAGGATTTGCCGCAAATTTCTCAGTTACTTTCTTCTCTAACATGTCGCTGTTTTCTTTTACATAATTGTGGTGTACACTGATCAGGCACAATCCTGTGAGCCTTTCTTTCTCCTCCCACAGTGCTTCTAAGCCACGTCTTCACTCTTCGAATTGTGCTGAAGGATCGTTCCACAGTCGCTATTGTGCATGAAGTAGTGCTCAAAGTTTTTTGTGCTTTTTGCATGATAGGGAAAAAAATATTGGTCTCGTTAAACAGGTCAACGACTTCCATATCCTTTAATTTTGCTTCAGTTATATTCTTTTTCCTCCACAAATTGTACCATAGTTCCAGTTGTTCGGCAATATCAACCAATCCATAAAATGTTTGCAACAATTCTGCACTTTTAAGGAAGTCTGTTACACTAGAATTGCTCATATTCAATAGATGTAGCTTATTTAGAGCAAAATCTGGTGTATTTTCTGGTGAAAATCGTATATTTAATGATGACATGAATGATTCGATGTATGGTATTACCAGCGAACGTCGCCAGTATTCGTTGTCAGTTTGGGATGGTGGATTGTTTCTGAATTTTTGCTTGCAAGCAAAATGTGGAACAGTAATTTCTATTTCCAGCTCCTCTGCTACAACTTGTGTTTTTGCAAGTAATTCGCTAGTTAGCCTGTCTGCTTCCTTTCGATCATTACTGAGCACGTCAAGGATTCCTCTGATGTGTTCCCTCACCGCGATCATATCTACAGACTTAGACTGCAGGACATTAGCTACTAGTTCCTAAACTGCTGAGTATCTGGCTATTGTTTGTAAAGATAAGATGAGCACTGGTTTGGTAACGGCTGAATGCAACTGATACGCAGATTTACTCGTTGCATAATTCCCCTCAGTAGACAATTTTTCTAGAGCTCTCACAACCTCTGGGAAATTTTGAGAAAATAGTCTGATGAATTTATATTTTTCAGACCATCTCGTCTCACACATTGTTGTTAAATTGGGAGCGTATTTCCGACGTGTACTCGATTCTCTAAAAACGTTTATATTGTCTTTCACAGTGGCAACAGTATTCCTAATTTCCGGCACTGCGTCTGCATCGTTCACCACAAGGTTGAGTTTGTGGCTTGAGCAATGGACGTATGATGCTCGATAATATTTCCTTATTAAAATGGCTTGTACACCATCACTTGCACTAAATGTCTCGCCATCTATTGCTTGTCATAACCTGCACGTCAAGTGCTATTAATCTACACTTAGCGTCAGCTGTAACTAAAAAATTAATAGCTTAGAAGGAGAAAAGCATTTTACATTTAAATATGGTAGGAGAAACGATGTTGTTCGTTAGAAACTTCACACAGTCATAATCCCTTACTGCCTATTAGTGAATACGCTGTTCCTTGGCGACGTAACATGCCTGCGAATAGCAGAGCGGATTGCTTATCGCTAAATTTATTATTTACATAAACTTCCCTCTCGACAGTAACGTGCGGATCTGCGCGAACGAGTTCGAATATCTTCTAGGGGGGAGCAGCTGCCCCCCCCCCCCCCTTCCCATCGCTGGGTACGCCCATGATCACACCAGTCCCTTGCCTACATGTCGGATCTTACATACCTGCATCGGAGTTGCGCTACGTTGCATATGTTCTGCAGTAACGCCTCCAAACGTAACCTTTTTGATCGGACTTTGTATAAACACAGTTTCCGTAGAGGTGGGATATTTCTCGTTCTCGTTGATGTTGGCTAACTACAACACAGCACATACTCTGTACATTGTAAACAAGAAATTAATGTGAGCCCTTAGTAAGACGTTCACTGCGTTATCATTTAAACTTATTGAGATCCCACTTGGTAAACAAATGTCAATTGTGAATGATGTGGACTGCTGAGTGTTCTCTTTTGTCTTTGACACATTTCCTAATTACTGATAAAAAACCCTTGCCGTGAGACTACTTTTAAAAACCATATACCCAATAGGAATAAATCACGAATGTTCCAGATCCACACGAATCACGTGTAAATATTGATTTTTATGCGAATAAACCAACAGAAGTTTATTTCTTTTATACGCAGATCTGTAACGCAGAAAGAAAAGGTAATATTCACTATTCTTTTGCCAGCATGTTTGGCTATCTGTATGACAAACTGTCTGCGAAAAACTTCAGGCTACAGCGCTGAGTGCCGCAAGTTCGAATGTCGAATCTTTGACCTTTATAAATAGTGTCATATCACTGGCTGGAAAAATTTGCGGGGATTATTTCCGTAAAGATACAGGTGACAGAGAGCTAGGGCAATCGACGTTGCTATTTACAAAACAATCCATTACTTCAGTTAATAAATTTTGTTTTTAGTTTATGTGAGAATTCTGTACGACTGATGCGCAACTTTCAGTCGCGTCCGCTACGAGATTGTTTTTCCCGCCACGTATTATTTACTCTCGGAGCATTTTCCCGCGACGAATAAATGTTCTTTGAACGGCGTATGTATACGAGCAGCTGTGCCTTCGCGACACTTGGGTTGTTTGCTCCATCTTCGACAGTTACATACGAGGCGAATCTGAAGCTTCAAGTATTCTATACAAGAGTTCTACAAGAGAAGCTTTTATTTTGGGTTTCCAGCGACCAGCAGAATGTTTTTCGGCGAAAAGGTAAGAGATACTCAACTTTCGTGATCACTAGCGATGTGCTCATAGGTAGTTTGGAAAATGTGTGATGTTTGCGTTCTTTGAGGATGCTCGCAGTTTCTGCAGCTTATGCGACATTCATATCCTTCACAATCACCACATCACCTACGGTACTGAAATGCTGTTTCTTTCGGTTTTCAGTGGCTTGGAATGGATGACAAACTAGCTGCGGATGTTTTTAATGTTCTCGTCAGTTTTTCGTAGCTAATTTAGTGTCTGACAAGCTAATGGTCGTAACTTGCAAACGTTCTGTTAATGGTGCTAACTGCCATGTACGTTTAGTACCGCTGATCTGGTGCAATAGTTCCATGAAGCGTTTTCTCTAGAATGTGTTTAATCAGTCCTGGCACTATGTGCAATAAATGCAAATTATTCGTTAGCAGGTTGCGTAAGAGTTTCATGTGTTTATTTTTGACAGCGTATACGAGCGCGCAAGCTCGCACGTGCGAACACGTACACACGCTCGCATGTGTGTGTGTGTGTGTGTGTGTGTGTGTGTGTGTGTGTGTGTGTGTGTGTGTGTTTGTATTTCTCAATATTAATTTTGCTCCCTCACCCCCGACCCCTTTTCAGGATGTAAGATTAGTTTCGACTTCAATTTAAAAAAAAAAAACAAATTCGGATTCCTCTGTTGCAAGTTTGAACTCACAAATATAACGCAGGTTTCCATCAGTTACGTAGTTTCACGCCATAATATAATAAATAGTAGTTGCCTTATGTTTGGCGATCCTTTCTAAGAGTCTATATGTTAATGTGTGGTTGTAGATTATATCGTGAAAATTATTGGCCTACAAATTCTGCCTGCTCCGTTTAGTCATTTTGATTTAGTGACCGCTTTTTCTCAGCAGTTTTTCACAGAACCATACAACCATCCCCAACAGGCATTCAGATACTCCCGATTTCTGCTGAAAGCCGAATGGAATCTTTCAATACATATACAGCAGAGTTGATATCTCGGCAATAAGTGCATATCGCGCCTCTAGCTCACAGTTACAACACAATGCAAACCGTCCCTCTGCAATATTTGTTGATCACAATCGTGATCTTTCGTGTGACCTGGTGAACCTAGAACAACTTCATCTTAGTAATTCTAAACTGCAGGTTATCAGAAAGCTTAGGTGCTCCCGTATTTACAGCAAACGTGGCAGGGCACGCGAAAAACCGGCAAGAAAATCGAGATCGCAGAAAAGAATGAGACGGCCTAAGAAGGAGCGGTCTTTCAGGTACGAATACGCAATCTTCGAAGTATAGTCGAAGAACATTCGCCGTTATGTAACTTCCTGCAATTGTAAAATCTAGTTTACTTTTCAAGGAATAATTGTTTGAAACAGGGTTGCGGCAACTGTCCCAGATGCTCAGTGGGCCCCAACCACTTTTGAGGAGACGGGTGTGCGATGCCTCGGTGCGTGAACTTCGCCGCCTTCGGTGAGTGAACTTCGTTTGAAACTCGAACATTTGTGTCGTGTAGGTCAATGTGAAATACCCACACTATTGTGTCTTTGTGCTACAACAGTCACCATGGGGCGAAACGTCTCTACACCATATATGTTTATGCATTCCAAATCACAAAGTTCCTGTCTTCATACGTGAACATCATGTACTCGTTTTTCCTGTCAACTAAGACAACCCGTAAGGCAGTACCAGAATCTACGCAGATTTTGAGCAGTCTGTCAGGATCATTTAATATGAATAACGTCAGGATCACTAAACACGATCATCTTCCAACTGAGAAAGGGAAAATTTGTGACAGGGACTAATTAACCTTAAACGGCAGCATTTCAGAACGGAAGTGAGACGTATTTATCAATTTAATCCACTAATACACTACTGGCCATTAAAATTGCTACACCACGAAGATGACGTGTTACAGACACGAAATTTTACCGACAGGAAGAAGATGCAGTGATATGAAAATGATTAGCTTTACAGAGCATTCACACAAGGTTGGCGCCGGTGGTGACACATGCAACGTGCTGACATGAGGAAAGTTTCCAACCGATTTCTCATACACAAACAGCAGTTGACCGGCGTTGCCTGGTGAAACGTTGTTGTGATGCCTCGTGTAAGGAGGAGAAATGCGTACCATCACGTTTCCGACTTTGATAAAGGTCGAATTGTAGCCTATCGCGACTGCGGTTTATGGTATCGTGACATTGCTGCTCGCGTTGGTAGAGATCCAATGACTGTTAGCGGAGGGTAATACGGAACGCCGTGCTGCATCCCAGCGGCCGCGTATCACAAGCAGTCGAGATGACAGGCATCTTATCCGCACGGCTGCAACGGATCGTGCAGCAACGTCTCGATGCTGAGTCAATAGATGGGGACGTTTGCAAGAAAACAGCCATCTGCCCGAACAGTTCGACGACGTTTGCAGCAGCACGGACATTTCAATTTCCACTGTCTATACTTCTACAAATAAATTTATAAAACTTTGTCAGCATGACCAGGAAGGATTCAGGATTCACACTCTTAGCAGTGGATGTTCGAAAACATAACGAAATAATTTTTTTTACATGTGAAATGTCATCATTTTTTTTCACTTACTAATGGCAGCATTTGTTGCTATAGGTACACTTTTCGTCATAAGTAAGAGAGACTCTTCGATGAATTTTGCACAGCATGCAAACAATACTTAAAGGTGTATGAAACTCTTTTCCAAATCTATTAAAAACTATGGTAAAAATTGAGGTAATTAACTATAAAATTTGTGTTTTTTCCAAACAAGATGTTTAAAATACAACGGCTCATTCCACTTCAAATCGTTCCGCACGCATACTCCGAGATATTTTACAGAAGTAACTGCTACCAGTGTTTGTACCGCTATCATATAATCATAAAATAAAGAATCCTTCTTTCTATGTATTCGCAATACAACAAATTTGTCTATATTAAGGGTCAGTTGCTACTCCCTGCACCAAGTGCCTATCCGCTGCAGATCTTCCTGCATTTCGCTGCAATTTTCTAATGCTGCAACTTCTCTGTGTACTACAGCATCATCCGCGAAAAGCCGCATGGAACTTCCGACACTATCAACTAGGTCATTTATATACATTGTGAAAAGCAATGGTCCCATAACACTCCCCTGTGGCACGCCAGAGGTTACTTTAACGTCTGTAGACTTCTCTCCATTGAGAACAACATGCTGTGTTCTGTTTGCTAAAAACTCTTCAATCCAGCCACACAGCTGGTCTGATATTCCGTAGGCTCTTACTTTGTTTATCAGGCGACAGTGCGTTCAAATGGTTCAAATGGCACTGAGCACTATGGGACTTAACTGCTGTGGTCATCAGTCCCCTAGAACTTAGAACTACTTAAACCTAACTAACCTAAGGACATCACACACATCCATGCCCCAGGCAGGTTTCGAACCTGCGACCGTAACGGTCGCGCGGTTCCAGACTGTAGCGCCTAGAACCGCTCGGCCACTTCGGCCGGGGCGACTGTGCGCAGCTGTATCGAACGCCTTCCAGAAGTCAAGGAAAATAGCATCTACCTGGGAGCCTGTATCTAATATTTTCTGGGTCTCATGAACAAACAAAGCGAGTTGGGTCTCACACGATCGCTGTTTCCGGAATCCATGTTGATTCCTACAGAGTAGATTCTGGGTTTCGAGAAACGACATGATACGCGAGCGAAAAACATGTTCTAAAAATCTACAACAGATCGACGTCACAGATATACGTCTATAGTTTTGCGCATCTGCTCGACGACCCTTCTTGAAGACTGGGACTACCTGTGCTCTTTTCCAATCATTTGGAACCTTCCGTTCCTCTAGAGACTTGCGGTACACGGCTGTTAGAAGGGGGGCAAGTTCTTTCGCGTACTCTGAGTAGAATCGAATTGGTATCCCGTCAGGTCCAGTAGACTTTCCTCTGTTTAGTGATTCCAGTTGCTTCTCTATTCCTTGGACACTTATTTCGATGTCAGCCAATTTTTTTCGTTTGTACGAGTATGTAGGCACTGCCCAGCCCAGTTACGAGTCTGTGTGCTGAAGCTGCTGAACTACCACTGTCCTACCACCGTAACTTTCTCCTCAACAGATACCTGCGACATTTGTCTGCCATGCGTGGCCGCCCATCCTATGCCTCATTCTTCGATGACTCCTTTGATCACCAGAATGGGTGAAGACTCTATAATGATAAGCGGTGTGTGCAGTTGGAGTGATACGGGACCTCTGATAGGTCCAGATACGACTCTGCAGGTGACGCACACATAAGGATCCTGCCTGATCACCTGCATCCATTCATGTCCATTGTCCATTCTGACGGACTTCGCCAATTCTAGCAGGACAATGCGACACCCCACACGCCCAGAATTGCTACAGAGTGTCTCCAGGAACACTCTTCAGACTTCAAACACTTCCGCTGGCCACCAAACTCTCCAGACATGAACATTATTAAACGTTTCTGTGATGTCTTGCAACGTGCTGTTCAGAAGAGATCTCCACCCCCTCGTACGCTTACGGATTTATGGACAGCCCTGCCGGATTCCTGATGTCAGTTTCCTCTAGCACTACTTCAGACATTAGTAGAGTCTATGCCACGTCGTGTTGCGGCACTTCTGCATTCTCGCGGGGGCCTGCACGATATTAGGCATGTGTACCAGATTCTTTCGCTCTTCAGTGTATTAGATGAGTAAGGCTGTGAGGATGTTTTTCTCGGCGGAATTGCCCCGGACACTACAGCCTATTTACGCTCCTATTATGATCGGTGTACAGTTCCTTAATTATACGGCGATAATTGTCCACATACCGTCTTGCAGTAAACAACAGCAATCGCGACGTGACGCAGTTTTCAACAATACATGGGTCTCTTCGACGTCCCGTGTCGTTTCTTAGCAACGGTTTGATTCGAGTCGAATGACGAGCAACGTGGAGTGGTCCTGTCCACATTCAGCAGAACCTGAAGAAATCGTGAAATAGGAGCACTCGCAACGGTGACGGTCTCTGGTAAGTCATTTACCAGCATGTCATTTCCGCCTATCACTGGCAGCCATAACACGGGCGTTAAACCTATTGCACCTTTTTGCGGATGCATAACATTAATCCTCACATCACGTATGTTGAATGGGTATGAAGATCTTCAATACAGCAGTTATATTCGAGGTAATTTAATTTTGCAAATCGGTCATCCAGTCTGTTTATCACGGTTTGTTTAAAGCATCTTGTGTTGGAGAACCATTAACTTCACAAATTTTATAATTAGAGTAAGATCGGAATACTACAAATTATACACGGTCTTGCAAAGATGCACATGCCAATTGATTAATGTATTCACTCGTGTAGATAACATTCGACAGGTGTAGTACATCGTCGTGCTGCCGTGAAACACACGTTTTCCCTGGCACTGTCGTATGACATAATATGTTTTATAAGACTTTCTAACGCATTTTAGATGAATTTCAGGCATTAAGTTCTATTTTTAGTCAAATCTAGTGTCCGATTCCCGATCGAAGGACGCCATGAGTTTACGATGGGAAGGATGGAAGTGGCTGTTATTAAATTTTATCTGTGGTAGTGTCGTAACTGACGTAAACGATGCTGTTCATTACAAAAATATATCGCGATTTCTCAGGTTGTTGTTAGGCGGGAACCTAAGTTCAACGGTTAAGTTGCTGCTCGTGAATCAAGTAGCAATTGTATTTATAATTTTATTTCTCGTAAATATATAGGACTACTTTTTTCCGAATATGGCACCATTTCCGAAGGCAGGTTTGGTCAGATGCTTAAGAGGTCAGCTGAAATTTCTGCGTGTGAGACTGTCTGCAATTACCGGTACATATAATCTTGCTTCTCACAAATATATGGCTGTTTTTTTCCGAATGGGCCACGATTGCCGAAGGTGATATTAGGCAGCAATTAAGAGGACAGTTATATAGGTCAGTTCTAGTTCTTCATACCACGCTTCGTTATTATTCGTGATTTTTCATTGTTTGTTGTTATTTCTTTTAGGATTATTTATTTACTTTTTGTCTCTCTATACCGTAGGTCAAGTCTAGTTGTCGATTCCAACGTTAGTTATCTTTCTCGTTCTACCAGAAGAATAGCGAGTGATATGAAAAAGTTAAATCTTTGACGAAATAATTATCAGCCAATAAAAGTCATGAAATAAAACGGAACATCGAGTCAACAATCAGAGTGATACCATACATGGCAATTCTCAAGAATCACAGCACACACCTACAGCAACAACAGCAGCCTAGAAAGTAACACCATAACAGATATCATATAACGAACCACTGCATAATCCTACAGTGCATTCTATTAGAATTTTCATGTGTGGTAACGCTCAAATTGTCGACTTCACGTTGGTTTATTACGCCATTTTCATTAGGCGTGGGCCCCTAATCCCTTTAGGATTTACCTATATGGTACAGCTTCCTGTACTGCTACAAAAAAGCGGTAATTGAATCGACAATTAGAACTGACCTATACAGCTCACTTCTGGTTATCGATCCCAAGATTTGTTATTTTTTCGTTATTTGTGCAGTGTTTTCTCTTTTAGAAATTCTGTGTTGCTTACTCCTTTTTTCCCGCTTATGTCCTGCCTACGTTTCCCATGAGTTACTATTTCTTTCATTTAGCGGTTGTTATGTTACATTTTAGTTTGTGCCCTTTCAAAACCCACACCCCCCTAAGATTGAATACTTGTTATTAAGAACTGCCGCTGTTCAATATTACGAGTTTACTATGCGTGGTGCTGCAGTCAACTTTAAAGGTAGTCTCTGGTCCTTTCACTTACTGGCGTAAAATATGACAACAATTCAGGCACTGAGAACCAGAAGGGCCCAAAGCACCTATGCAAAGTTTAGGGAAAAACAGATATTTGTGAAAATCAAATTTGTAGGGAAACCACCAGTCTCATAGCTGTGATTTTTTTAACATCCCATATTTCCTATTAATACAATTTAATATTTATCATTCTTATTATTACACACCTCACAGGCCTTTATCTGACCACGCGAAGCATGTATGACTATTTGCTCCTCCTGTTCTTCCAGTACTTTTTCATTCGTTGGCTAAAGGCTCTCTTCCTTTCTTCGGTCCACTTTGATCTTTCGGTTTTAGGTGCTGTCTTCTCTGACATTACTTCCCAATTGTGTATTTTGTGTCTACAGACGCTTTTGTCTGTGATGTCCGCTGAATTAAACTGTGCTTCTTCCAGATCAGTTTTGACTTGTGCCATCCAAGGCGTAGTGGTTTTGAGCCTCTGTTTGTATCTGAGTATTCTGTTGGTCCGTCTGGTCTGTGAGAGCCTGACGACGTGGCCAACTTCTCTGTGGTGTCTCCTGTATCCATTGTCTGTGAGTTTTGGTCCAATAATGTTCCTGATAATTTTTCTTTCCTCTGTGAGCATCTTCCCTAGGTCACCCTTGGTGTGTAGCGTCAGTGTCTCGCAGGCGTATAACACCTCAGGTTTGATTACAGTTTGTAGCGACGAATTTTGAAGGAAGTGGACAGACATTTTTTGTTGTAGATGCCCGCATTTTGTGTAAGGCTCTCTTAATCTTCAGTAACCTAGTGTTCTGCGTGACTTTCTCCCACCCTGTCGGCCCTAGCACATCCCCTACATAATTAAAATGAGTTACTCTGTTCATCTTGCTATATTTTGTGTTTACTCTTTGAGTACTTGTATTATTATTATTAATCTAAGGTTAAAGGTAATGGCGTCTTTTAACTGTAATGTAGTTTGTAACTAATGTAAAACTAGAATCAGAACATAAGTACAGACACTTAATGCACGTAGTTGTGACCTGCCCCAAGACTTCGGATCCCTGTTATCATCATTTTCATTAAGCACATTCTTTGGCTTGAGGTTCAGATAAAACTGTCTGTTAAATTTAGGCATGAAATATAGTAGCTTTCTTGAGTATATGTGTTTCAAGTTTGATATAGTAATTTCTTGAGTGTTTGTGTTTCAAGATAGTTATTTGCCTTATATCTACGTATGGGGGCACTAGATTTTGCAAGGCATCTACAAACTGTGGATAAATAGCAAATTGTCGTCTCCCTCACTGTGACTTGAAGAAAATGGTGGCCTCATACGATTCCAACGAACAAAATGAGATTAAAAAAAAAAGTAGACACGGTGTTAGACAATCAAGCAGGCGGGCCGCGTTCAACCCCCCGACTGGCCACAAACGTTTTCTGCTTTAGATGTTCGCTGTGTCCAAATTTGTGTCTGTATCGTGGTGCAATGTCCGTTTGCAACAGCGCGGTATAAGGAACGGACCTATAATGACCTTTGATCCTGCACAACTACTCTTTCCCGGGTTCGATTGCTGGTGGGGTCAGGGATTTTCTCTGCCTCGTGGTGACTGGATGTTGTGTGATTTCCTTAGGTTAGTTAGGTTTAAGTAGTTCTAAGTTCTAGGGGACTGATGACCATAGATGTGAAGTCCCATGGTGCTATTAAAAAAAAAACAAAAAAAAACAACTACTCTATTACCAGCCGAAAGAAATTCACTTTCGAATGGGAACCGCAAGTGTTTGACGACAAGGAGACAAGTCCACCGAACCCTCCACCAGAAAACAAGTCTGGTGTGTCATACACGGCATTGTAGACAGTACGTGTGTTATATGATAGGAATCTCTTACCAACGCACCTAATTTGAACGCCTGTAAGTGAGTGAGATCTGTCTCCCTGCCCAATTTAGGTTACGTTACTTTAATCAACAGTTCATGGATACCTGTTGAGAATTTCATCATTGCAAAATTTCTTAAAAGGAAATTGTTACGACGAACATCATTTTGGTAGTTAATTCGGTAACATTCTTCAAGACTCTAATAGTCTGAACGTCCATTTTCGAAACTAGGATGCTGCAACCAAGGAACGTGATTTTGTGGTGGCGCTTCTCTCCAGGAGCTTCCAGATTTTATGAAGAAATGGGCGTCATTATAGCCGGACACCATTACTGCAGCAATGAAAGTTTGTGCCTCGGGCCATCATGGAAGTGAATATCAGAGAAACCGGCGAGACAGCTTTTCGCAAATGTTCTTATACACCCAGGGCCGGCGCAAGCCCAAGTGCCGCCCCGTGCGAGCTGCTAAATTGCCTTCCCCCCCCCATTTTTTTTTTCTAGACGTTTGTGGAATTTTATTTAAACAAATCTGTAGGAAATGTCAGTAATCAATCGCGATTTTTCTTACTTAACGCAATGAAAGTGCTTATGACCAATCTTGACTCCCTCGGCCAACTACCGAAACGAATTCTGTAGTTTTCGTTGTAGAGAACGCAACAACACCTATTGCCTGGAAAGGCGAAGTGGTGACGCGGCAGTGCCAGGAACTAGGTCACGTGACGAGGTACAGCGAGGCTACGGTTAAACTAGCGCCCAAGAAGAAGAAGCAAGAAGCTCACAATAACTATGTGACCGATGATATGGATAAATGTATTATCTGACAGCAATTTCTATGGCGTTATGAACAATAGAAAGAAATACGAAATTTGCGAAAACTGCACAACTTTTGTCAAACAGAAATGAGCTTCAAAGATAGTAAGGAAACCCTTAGAAGCAATGTTCTGTCTATGGATTTTAGTTTTAGAAGGTGTCAAAATTAACGTTTTGTTTTGTGCGGACGAGAGGACATTGTTGCTAAAAGACCATACTGCCTAGGTTTTCATCAGAATCAAAGTGACCAGTAATTTACTAAGATGAAACATGGATTCACACGTCTGCAAAGTGATAGCGTGCGAGTAGTATTGTCAAACAAAAGTGCCGGTCAGAGTTTAATTGCTGTTCGTGCAGGCGGAGACAGGTGTTTCGTGGCTGAAAAACCAAAACGTCTGACTATCACTCAGAAACGGATAGCAAAAATTTTCAAAAATAAGTCGAAACCCAACTTACGCCAAGCTTATTAGCAATGTCTTTATCCCTTGTAATTACTCGCAGCGTGTTTACCCATTCGAAATACTTCTAGCCATTGTAGGTGTTGGACATGTTTGACTGTGTTAATGTTCAACCATTTTTTTCCATAATGCGGGAAGAATAAAACACTCGGAAACTGCCACTGAAGGGCTCAGCAAAATTGCTTCAGACTTAACATGTAACCGCAGTATCGAACATTGCATTCGAATTTCCAAATTAGATTTCGTCTTCTGCAAATTAGTGGTGAGTAAACGCACGGCGCGTAACAGGCTGGCAGCGCCCCACTCGCAAGAATACTGGTGTGTACCCCAGACTGCTTCCCCCTCTCTGTTCGTCCGGCGTAAACACACGACGGTGCTGCCACAGTGGCGGGGAAGAAATTAGTCCTCCTCCCTCCCCTTGTTCAACAGGGGCGGTCGGCAGGTAGTCGAGGCGCCATGCCACAGTTCCCGAAGCCGCTCCCTCCGAGGTTTGCTTTCGAACCCCCTCTTGGGCATGAATGTTGAGTTTGTCCAGTAAAAGAGAAAAAGGGGGAGGGGGGAGCGGCAGATTTGCCGCCCCTCGGAAAGTGCCGCCCCGTGCGGCCGCATGTTTCACACGTGCCTTGCGCCAGCCCTGTATACAGGGTGTTACAAAAAGGTACGGCCAAACTTCCAGGAAACATTCCTCACACACAAATAAAGAAAAGATGTTATGTGGACATGTGTCCGGAAACGCTTAATTTCCATGTTAGAGCTCATTTTAGTTTCGTCAGTATGTACTGTACTTCCTCGATTCACCGCCAGTTGGCCCAATTGAAGGAAGATAATGTTGACTTCAGGGCTTGTGTTGACATCCGACTCATTGCTCTACAGTACCAGCCTCAAGCGCATCAGTACGTAGCATCAACAGGTTAGTGTTCATCATGAACTTAGTTTTGCAGTCAGTGCAATGTTTACAAATGCGGAGTTGGCAGATTCCCATTTGATGTATGGATTAGCACGGGGCAACAGCCGTGGCGGGGTACGTTTGTATCAGGACAGATTTCCAAAACGAAGGTGTCCCGACAGGAAGACGTTCGTAGCAATTGATCGGTGTCTTAGGGAGCATGGAACATTCTAGCCTATGACTCGCGACTGGAGAATACCTAGAATGACGAGGACACATGCAATGGACGAGGCAATTCTTCGTGCAGTTGACGATAACCGTAATGTCAGCGTCAGAGAAGTTGCTGCTGTACAAGGTAATGTTGACCACGTCACTGTATGGAGAGTGCTACGGGAGAACCAGTTCTTTCCGTACCATGTACAGCGTGTGCATGCACTATCAGTAGCTGATTGGCCTCCACTGGTACACTTCTGTGAATGGTTCATCTGACAATGAATCAATCCACATTTGAGTGCAAAAGTTCTTTTTTTGGATGAGGCTTCATTCCAACGTGATCAAATTGTAAATTCTCACAATCAACATGTGTGGGCTGACGAGAACCCGTACACAATTGTGCAATCACGCCATCGACATAGATTTTCTGTGAACGTTTGGGCAGGCATTGTTGGTGATGTCTCGATTGGGCCCCTTCTTTTTCCACCTACGCTCAATGGAGCATGTCATCATGATTTCATACGGGATACTCTACCTGTGCTGCTGGAACATGTGCCTTTACAAGTACGACATGTGGTTCATGCACGATGGAGCTCCTGCACATTTCAGTCGAAGTGTTCGTACGCTTCTCAACAACAGATTCGGTGATCGATGGATTGGTAGAGGCGGACCAATTCCGTGGCCTCCACGCTCTCCTGACCTCAACCCTCTTGACTTTCATTTATGGGGACATTTGAAAGCTCTTGTCAACGCAACCCCGGTACCAAATGTAGAGACTCTTCGTGCTCGTATTGTGGATGGCTGTGATACAATATGCCATTCTCCAGGGCTCCATCAGCGCATCAGGGATTCCATTGGATGGAAGGTGGATGCATGTATCCTCGCTAACGGAGGACATTTTGAACATTTCCTGTAACAAGGTGTTTGAAGTCATGCTGGTACGTTCTGTAGCTGTGTGTTTCCATTCCATGATTAATGTGATTTGAGGAGAAGTAACAAAATGAGCTCTAACATGGAAAGTAAGCATTTCCGGACACATGTGTGTGAGGAATGTTTCCTGAAAGTTTGGCCGTACATTTTTGTAACACCCTGTATACCAGTGTAGTGCAGATGGACAGCATGGACAAAGCTGGTTAACTGTAAGATTAACAGATGTTAGGAGAATGCATACATGCCACAATCTCAAAATGAATGGCGGTTATGGTTCTCAGCGCTTCAGTTTGTTTCACACATGTATGTTTCATTTTTCTGTTGTTACCTTCTTTTCCGTTATCTCAGTTCCTTCACAATATAATTCGTGCCAATGTAATTAATTCGGTGAACTGTGGTGGGATTCTATCACATGTATATGATTGTCTTTTTCTCTGTGATAGATTCGTTTGTTTACGAATAAGCCTCGTTGACTTCTGGTATTGCCTCTACCAAGGGAAACTCCCCGTCGCAACCCCTCAGATCTAGTGGTAAGATGGCCCCGTGCATAGCCTGTCAAAAACTGAACACAGATCAAGCTTCAAAACAGGAAAAAGGTCTACTGAACTGTGAAAAAAGGCAAAATGATAACAGTGACCTGTTCAAGTTTAACAAGTGTGATACAGAGCACATACGAACAGCTGGGGTGTTGAAATAAAATGGTTACAGTGTTGGACCACAAAGTGGACGAGTCGGGTTCGAAACTCTCTCATAGTATTTATTTTTATTTTCTTTTGTAACATTGGTTACAGAATATGAGTCACGTGGTAAGAATACGTTAACATTTCAAGTAAACGTGATGAAAAGTGAGGTGTGAACTATGTTACAACGAAGGATTTGTTCCAAACGGAACACAACTTCAAAAACATATCTTTTGACAGGCTACAGAGAAACTGTGTGAGAAGCGATCTGTTGCATTCATTTGTTGCAGCTTATGTGACAAACTATTATGTTTTCATCATTTCCTTAGGAGTGGTCACGTTCACATTCATACCAACCCCTAAATTGGGCAAGGAGGGATATCTCACTCACTTACCAAGCGTACGAACTAGGTGTGTCGGTAAGAGATTCATATCACATAACACACGTACCGTCACGAATGCTGTGTCTAACACACCAGACGTGTTTTCCACTGGGGATTCGGTTGACTTATCTCCTTGTCATCAAATGCTTGCGGTTCCCATTTGAAAGCCACTTCCTGTCGGCTGCTAATTAAGTAGTTACACAGAATCAACTGTCATTCTAGGTTGGTTGGTTGGTTGGTTTGGGGAAGGAGACCAGACAGCGTAGTCATCGGTCTCATCGGAATAGGAAAGGATGGGGAAGGAAGTCGGCCGTGCCCTTTCAGAGGAACCATCCCGGCATTTGCCTGGAGTGATTTAGGGAAATCACGGAAAACCTAAATCAGGATGGCCGGACGCGGGATTGAACCGTTGTCCTTCCGAATGCGAGTCCAGTGTCTAACCACTGCGCCACCTTGCTCGGTCTGTCATTCTAGGACCCTTCCTTACACCTCACTGTTGCAAATGGACGTTGTACCATGATACAGACCCAAATTTGAATAAGGCAAACAGCTTTAAAAAAAAGTTTGTGGCCGGTGAGGGGTGGGGGTTGAACACGGTTCACTGCTTGATTGTCTAACATCATGTCCACCTTATTTTTATCTCATTTTGTTCGTTATTATTTGTTGCAATTGTTCGGGGCGTATGTCCCATGACACCCTTGTTGATCCATTCACTCAGTTATTTCTATTACCCAGGGCAGCTAACCCTCTAACCAAACACGCTAGCTACCATGCCGACTTTAACCACTAGGCAATTGCTCGTCCAGGCTCCTTTCTACTGCACTTATTAAGCTTGGACCATTTGTTATGTCTGGCCACTCATCTGATACAGGATGCCCAGGAAGCTGTTTTCTCGGATTGCTAGACAACAATTGGAGCAAATCGTATTAATAGAGTTTATTACAGTAAGCTGAATTGACAATCCTTAACTTTGCGTATTCACAAAGGTGTGTCGAAAGCAAATGGGGACACGCAAATAATTAGGGTCCTTTGGTATATACAATTTCAGTGCAAGCAAAAACAATACAGTTCATAACTGACTGCTGTGGCGTTTGTATGACGGCTCGTCTTCCACTCCACCGCAGCTAGGCGGCGCGGCACTCACATTCTCTGTGTGTAGTTGCCGCTGCTGACTCAGTGTCTTGCTAGAGATGTGTTCCTCAGCACGCTATTGGCTGACGTCCTCTCACAGCCCTCTCTGCTCCCCCGTAACTTGTCGTCACACTGGAACACCATCCACTGTTTCTATATTGCTTCTTTTTTTTCACAGTACAGTACATTTTCTTCCTGTTTTCATGCTTCATCTGTGTTCACTTTCTAATGAGCTGTCCACGGGGGGATGTGATGGGGAGTTTCCCTGGTTGAGTACTTACTTTGACATAGGTATGAGGTCATTGGTTGAAGCCGACAGGTGGGCACCGAAGCGTGGATTTATCCTTTGTTTTCGACAGAACTCTAATTTGTCTGTTAAAACATAGATTCCTAATTCATGGAACGAAATGCCTTTCGA
Source organism: Schistocerca piceifrons (assembly GCF_021461385.2). Classification (NCBI taxonomy): domain Eukaryota; kingdom Metazoa; phylum Arthropoda; class Insecta; order Orthoptera; family Acrididae; genus Schistocerca; species Schistocerca piceifrons. The sequence continues at coordinate 19,651,905 of NC_060147.1, read as the reverse complement.
AATGGTTTTTTTCTGCTTACGTGTCGAAAAATAAGGTGGGCGTGCATGCCTTATCGCCTTTGTGCCACTCCAGTTCGTATCCTTAATACCAGTACAGTGCTGCCACATTTCCGTGGTTTCTGGTAGCGATCGCTTGAAGACGAGCTGCCGATATGTGATTCATTTTGCATTCAGACTGTGCGCCATAGGTCAAATGCCATAGTCGGCATTGCTTAATGATGTATTTCATTTCCTAATTTATAGCAGTGAGCATCATTTATATGTGGTCCCTCACGCTGTTGTCTATCCCGTGATCTGACACAACAAGATGTTTCCTCAGCGATGAGTCGATTAAGCGTCCCACACACGACAGATACATCACCGGCAATGTTGTGAGCAATATAGCCTGCAATCGGCCACACAACACGCTTTACCTAGCAATTTCAACGAGCATTTCGAACGCCACTATGTCAGGAAATCCTCTTATCTAAATTTATCTGCCATGATTAGCAAAACTCAGTATGTCAATTAATTCTGGAAAACAAAGCATTGAAATCTGTTAAAAATGTTTTGGAATATTTCATGTTGGAAACCGTAAAATATCAACTACGTTGTTGTCCAAATTTCAAATGTCTCCTGTTCAACATTTTCCTGGCCAGTATCCAGTACCTCCATATTCTCCGGATCTCAAAACATGCGACTCCTTTTTGTGGGGCTATATTAAAGGCAAGGTGTACAGAAATAACTCCAAAACCACAGCCATTCAGCAGGTCATCGACAGCATCGATGTTCTGACACTTCAGGGGGTCATGCAGAATTTTCGCTTTTCGTCTGCGCCACACCATCGCCAATCATGGCAGGCATATCGAACATGCCGTAGCGTAAATGATTTTACATGTTGAAAAAAGTTTGTACACGCCGTAGTTTGCAACTAATTTACGTTATTTTTATGTTGTTATTATCGTTGTGGTCTTCAGTCTTGAGACTGGTTTAATGCAGCTCTGTATGCTACTCTATCCTGTGCAAGCTTCTTCATCTCCCAGTACTTACTGCAACCTACATCCTTCTGAATCTGCTCGGTGTTTTCATCTCTTGGTCTCCCTCTACGATTTTTACCCTCCATGCTGCCCTCCAATACTAAATTTGTGATCCCTTGATGCTTCAGAATGTGTCCTACCAACCGAGCCCTTCTTCTAGTCAAGTTGTGCCACAAACTTCTCTTCTCCCCAATCCTATTCACTACCTCCTAATTAGTGATACGACCTACCAATCTAATCTTCAGCAATCTTCTGTAGCACCACATTTCGAAATCTTCTATTCTCTTCTTGTCCAAACTAGTTATCGTCCATGTTTCACTTCCATACATGGCTACACTCCATACAAATACTTTCAGAAACGACTTCCTGACACTTAAATCTATACTCGATGTTAACAAATTTCTCTTCTTCAGAAATGCTTTCCTTGCCATTGCCAGTCTACATTTTACACTCCTGGAAATTGAAATAAGAACACCGTGAATTCATTGTCCCAGGAAGGGGAAACTTTATTGACACATTCCTGGGGTCAGATACATCACATGATCACACTGACAGAACCACAGGCACATAGACACAGGCAACAGAGCATGCACAATGTCGGCACTAGTACAGTGTATATCCACCTTTCGCAGCAATGCAGGCTGCTATTCTCCCATGGAGACGATCGTAGAGATGCTGGATGTAGTCCTGTGGAACGGCTTGCCATGCCATTTCCACCTGGCGCCTCAGTTGGACCAGCGTTCGTGCTGGACGTGCAGACCGCGTGAGACGACACTTCATCCAGTCCCAAACATGCTCAATGGGGGACAGATCCGGAGATCTTGCTGGCCAGGGTAGTTGACTTACACCTTCTAGAGCACGTTGGGTGGCACGCGATACATGCGGACGTGCATTGTCCTGTTGGAACAGCAAGTTCCCTTGCCGGTCTAGGAATGGTAGAACGATGGGTTCGATGACGGTTTGGATGTACCGTGCACTATTCAGTGTCCCCTCGACGATCACCAGTGGTGTACGGCCAGTGTAGGAGATCGCTCCCCACACCATGATGCCGGGTGTTGGCCCTGTGTGCCTCGGTCGTATGCAGTCCTGATTGTGGCGCTCACCTGCACGGCGCCAAACACGCATACGACCATCATTGGCACCAAGGCAGAAGCGACTCTCATCGCTGAAGACGACACGTCTCCATTCGTCCCTCCATTCACGCCTGTCGCGACACCACTGGAGGCGGGCTGCACGATGTTGGGGCGTGAGCGGAAGACAGCCTAACGGTGTGCGGGACCGTAGCCCAGCTTCATGGAGACGGTTGCGAATGGTCCTCGCCGATACCCCAGGAGCAACAGTGTCCCTAATTTGCTGGGAAGTGGCGGTGCGGTCCCCTACGGCACTGCGTAGGATTCTACGGTCTTGGCGTGCATCAGTGCGTCGCTGCAGTCCGGTCTCAGGTCGACGGGCACGTGCACCTTCCGCCGACCACTGGCGACAACATCGATGTACTGTGGAGACCTCACGCCCCACGTGTTGAGCAATTCGCCGGTACGTCCACCCGGCCTCCCGCATGCCCACTATACGCCCTCGCTCAAAGTCCGTCAACTGCACATACGGTTCACGTCCACGCTGTCGCGGCATGCTACCAGTGTTAAAGACTGCGATGGAGCTCCGTATGCCACGGCAAACTGGCTGACACTGACGGCGGCGGTGCACAAATGCTGCGCAGCTAGCGCCATTCGACGGCCAACACCGCGGTTCCTGGTGTGTCCACTGTGCCGTGCGTGTGATCATTGCTTGTACAGCCCTCTCGCAGTGTCCGGAGCAAGTATGGTGGGTCTGACACACCGGTGTCAATGTGTTCTTTTTTCCATTTCCAGGAGTGTATATCCTCTCTACTTCGACCAGCATCAGTTATTTTGCTCCCCAAATAGCAAAACTCCTTTACTACCTTAACTGTCTCATTTCCTAATCTAATTCCCTCAGCATCACCCGACTTAATTCGACTACATTCCATTATCCTCGTTTTGCTTTTGTTGATGATCATCTGATATCCTCCTTTCGAGAGACTGTCTATTCCGTTCAACTTCTCTTCCAAGTCCTTTGCTGTCTCTGACAGAATTACAATGTCATCGGCGAAACTCAAAGTTTTTATTTCTTCTCCATGGATTTTAATGCCTACTCCAAATTTTTCTTTTGTTTCCTTTACTGCTTGCTCAATATACAGAAATTAGACAAATCCACGCCACGTCATGTTGCGACGCATCTGCATGCTCGCATGTGCTCTACACAATGTTAGGTAGGTGACCAACATTCTGAGCACCTTCAGTGTATAATATAGAGTACACCTGTATCGATGACCTCATCTGAAGCATCTGGTAACCAAACTATAATCACACATTAGCCAAAAAATGTTACGAGAAGTGGAGCAACCAATTTGAAAGAATCCTGCCTGAGAGTATAATGTTGTCAGTAAGGAAGCAGTAACGAAATTGTGGCTCAAAAAAAATCCATGACTAACATTGTTGACTAATCATTAGGTGTCACGTGAATAACAAATGAATGTATGATAAGTACTCAACAGTTATAGTTCTTAAAAGGTAGCTACATCAACTTAAAATCAGTAAGAAGTATTTGATATCTAAAATGTAGTAAATTTTTATTTCCTCACAGCAGAGTGTTCTCGATACAAGGCTGCAATGTTTCTTAGCCCATCGACTGCGATTTTGGAGGAAATGACACACCACCAGCAGCTTGATGTTCACAACAGAATGAAATCAGAAATGCCTTCTTTCTATTGGTATCTACTCAGGCTTTACAGTTTTAAAAAGTGCGTTCCGTCGCGTCCATATAAAAACGTAGTATTTTATTTCCCAAATGTAGTAAATCTTTGTTTCCTCACAGCAGGGTGTTCACATTACAAGGCTGCAATTTTTTTTGCCCATCAAACTGGGCTTTTGGTGGAAGTGACACACCAGCAGCAGCATCATGTCCACGAGAGGCGGTGGGGGGGGGGGGGGGGGGAAGAGGACTAGCTGTTTTTCTATTGGTATGTACTCAAGCTTTATAGTGTTTAAAAGATTGTTCGTTCAAGTTCATATAAGAATGTAGAATTTTATTTCCAATGTGTAATAAATCTTTGTTTTCTCACAGGAGGGTGATCACATTACGAGGCGGCAATTTTTATATGCCTATCAACTGGGATTTTGGTGGAAATGACACACCACGAGCAGCATGATGTCCACGAGAGAGGGGATGGCGGGATGAAGGGGACAAGTTGCTCTTCTATTGGAATGTACTTAGGCTTTGTAGTTTTGTTAAGATTGTTCGTTGAAGTTCATATAAAACGTAGCATTTTACTTCCAAAGTGTAGTAAATCATTGTTTTCTCACAGGAGACTGATCTCATTACGAAACTGCAATTTTTATTTGCCCATCAACTGGGCTTTTGGTAGAAATGACACACCACCAGCAGAATGATGACTACGAGAGGGGGGGGGGGGGGGGTAGAGCACGAGGACAAGTTGCTCTTCTATAGGTATGTACTCAGGCTTTGTAGTTTTGTAAAGATTGTTCATTCAAGTTCATTTATGAACGTAGCATTTTATTTCCAAAGTGTAGTAAATCTTTGTTTTCTCACAGGAGGGTGATCACATTACGAGGCTGCAATTTTTATTTTCCATCAACTGGGCTTTTGGTGGAAATGACCCACCACCAGCAGCATGATGTCCACGAGAGGAGGGAGGGGGGGGGGAGGGAAGAGGACAAGTTGCTCCTCTATTCGTATGTACTTAGGCTTTGTAGTTTTGTAAAGATTGTTCATTCAAGTACATATAAGAACGTAGCATTTTATTTCCAAAGTGTAGTAAATCTTTGTTTTCTCACAGGAGGGTGATCACATTATGATGCTGCTATTTTTATTTGCCCATCAACTGGGCTTTTGGTGGATGTGACACCTGACAAGCAGCATGATGTCCATGAGTGGGGGTTGGGGGGAGGCGGGGGGGAAGAGGACAAGTTGCTCTTCTATTCTTATGTACTCTGGCTTTGTAGTTTTGTAAAGATTGTTCCTTCTATTTCATATAAGAATATAGCATTTTATTTCCAAAGTGTAGTAAATCTGTCTTTTCTCACAGGAGAGTGATAATACTACGAGGCTGCAATTTTTATTTGCCCATCAACTGGGCTTTTGGTGGAAATGACACACCACAAGCAGCATGATGTCCACGAGAGGGGGAGGAGGGGGGGGGAGCTGAGGAGGACAAGTTGGTCTTCTATTGGTATGTACTCAGGCTTTGTAGTTTTGTAAAGATTGTTCACTCAAGTTCATATAGGAATGTAGCATTTTATTTCCAAAGTGTAGTAAACCTTTGTTTTCTCACAGGAGAGTGATCACATTACGAGGCTGCAATTTTTATTTGCCCATCAACTGGGCTTTTGGTGGAAATGACACACCACCCGCAGCATGATGTCCACGAGAGGGGGATGAGGGGGGGGGGGGGGAGCTGAGGAGGACAAGTTGGTCTTCTATTGATATGTACTCAGGCTTTGTAGTTTTGTAAAGATTGTTCGTTCAAGTTAATATAAGACCGTAGCATTTTATTTCCAAAGTGTAGTAAATCTTTGTTTTCTCACTGGAGGGTGATCATATTACGATGCTGCTATTTTTATTTGCCCATCAACTGGACTTCTGGTGGAAATGACACACATGCTGTCCGCGAGAGGGAGGGGGGGGGGGCGGAGAGGAAGAGGACAAGTTGCTCTCCTATTGGTATGTACTTGGGCTGTGTAGTTTTGTAAAGATACTTCTTTCAAGTTCTTAAAAGTACGTAGCATTTATTTCAAAAGTGTAGTAAATCTTTGTTTACTCACAGGAGGTTCATCTCATTACGAGGCTGCAATTTCTATTTGCCCAACTGCGCTTTTGGTGGAAATGACACACCACCAGTGGCATGATTTCCACGAGAGAGGGGGAAAGGGGGGGGGGGGTAGGAAGAGTAGAAGTTGCTCTTTTATTGGTTTGTATTCGGGCTGTGTGGTTTTTTAAAGATTGTACATTCAAGTTCATATAGGAACGTACCTTTTTATTTCCAAAGCGTAGTAAATCTGTGTTTTCTCACAGGAGGGTGATCACAGTACGAGGCTGCAATTTTTATTTGCCCATCAACAGGGCATTTGGTGGAAATTACACACCACCAGCAGCATGATGTCCACGTGAAAAGGGGGGGGGGTAGAGGAAGAGGACAAGCTGCTCTCTTATTGGTATGTACTCAGGCTTTGTAGATTTGTAAAGATTGTTCGTTCAAGTTCAAATAAGAACGTAGCATTTATTTCCAAAGTGTAGTGAATCTTTGGTTTCTCACAGGAGGGTGATCACATTACGAGGCTGCAATTTTTATTTGCCCATCAACTGGGCTTTTGGTGGAAATAACACACCACCAGCAGCATGATGTCCACCAGAGGGCGGTGAGGGGGGGGGGGGGGGGGAGGAGGAAGTGGACAAGTTGCTCTTCTATTGGTATGTACTCAGGCTTTGTAGTTTTGTAAAGATTGTTCGTTCAAGTTCATTTAAGAATGTAGCATTCTATTTTCCAAAGTGTAGTAAATTTTTGTTTTCTCACAGGAGGTTGATCTCATTACGAGGCTGCAATTTTTATTTGCCCAACTGCGCTTTTGGTGGAAATGGCACACCACCAGCAGCATGATGAAGAACTACTTGTCCTCTGCCTCCTCCCCCCCCCCCTCTCGTGGACATCATGCTGATGGGGGTGTGTCATTTAAACCAAAAGCACAGTTGATGGGCAAATAAAAATTGCACCCTCGTAGTGTTATCACCGTCCTGCGAGAAAACAAAGATTTACTACACTTTGAAAATAAAATGGCACCTTCTTATATGAACTTGAACAAGCAATCTTTACCAAACTACAAAGCCTGAGTACATACCAATAGAACGGTGAGGGGGGGGGAGCAGAAGAGGACAAGTTGCTCTTCTATTGGTATGTACTAAGGCTTTGTAGTTTTGTAAAGATTGTTCGTCAAGTTCATATAAGAACGTAGCATTTTATTTCCAAAGTGTAGTAAATCTTTGTTTTCTCACAGGAGAGGGATCAGATTACGAGGCTGCAATTTTTATTTGCCCATCGTCTGGGCTTTTGGTGGAAATGACACACCACCAGCAGCATGATGTCCATGAGATTGCGGTAAGGGATTGGTAGGGAGAGGAGGAAGACAAGTTGCTCTTCTATTGGTATGTCCTCAGGCATTGTAGTTTTGTAAAGATTGTTCGTTCAAGTTCATATAAGAACATAGCATTTTATTTCCAAAGAGCAGTAAATCTTTGTTCTCTCACAGTAGGGTGAACACATTACGAGGCCGCAATTTTTATTTGCCCATCAAGTGGGCTTTTGGTGGAAATGACACACCACAAGCAGCATGATGTCCGTGAGTGGGTAGAGGGGGAGGGAGGGGGGGGGGGAGAGGAAGATGACAAGTTGCTCTTCTATTGGTATGTACTTAGGCTTTGTAGTTTTGTAAAGATTGTCCATTCAAGATCATATAAGAACGTAGCATTTTATTTCCAACGTGTAGTAAATCTTTGTTTTCTCACAGCAGAATGGTCAGATTACCGGCCTGCAATTTTTATTTGCCCATCGTCTGGGCTTTTGGTGGAAATGACACACCACCAGCAGCATGATGTCCACGAGAGGGGGAGGGGCGGGGGGGTGGCGGGGAAGAGGACAAGTTGCTCTTCTATTGGTATGTAATCAGGCTTTGTAGTTTTGTAAAGATTGTTCGTTCAAGTTCATATAAGAACATAGCATTTTATTTCCAAAGTGTAGTAAATCTTTGTTCTCTCACAGGAGGGAGATCACATTATGAGGCAGTAATTTTTATATTCCCATGACCTCGGCTTTTGGTTGAAATGACACACCACAAGCAGCATTATGTCCACGAGATGGTGGTGTGGGGGGGTGGGGGGCGGAGAGGAAGAGGACAAGTTGCTCTTCTATTGGTGTGTACTCAGGCTTTGTAGTTTTGTAAAGATTGTTCGTCAAGTTCATATAAGAACATAGCATTTTATTTCCAAAGTGTAGTAAATCTTTGTTTTCTCACAGGAGAGGGATCAGATTACGGGGCTGCAATTTTTATTTGCCCATCGTCTGGGCTTTTGGTGGAAATGACACACCAGCAGCATGATGTCCATGAGATTGCGGTAAGGGATTGGTAGGGAGAGGAGGAAGACAAGTTGCTCTTCTATTGGTATATCCTCAGGCATTGTAGTTTTGTAAAGATTGTTCGTTCTAGTTCATATAAGAACATAGCATTTTATTTCTGAAGTGTAGTAAATCTTTGTTTTCTCACAGGAGGTTGATCACATTACGAGGCTGGAATTTTTATTTGCCCATCAAGTGGGCTTTTGCTGGAAATGACAACCACAAGCAGCATGATGTCCACGAGGGGGGGGGGGGGGGGGAGGGGAGAGGAAGAGGACAAGTTGCTCTTCTACTGGTATGTACTCAGGCTTTGTTGTTTTTTAAAGATTATTTGTTCAAGTTCATATAAGAACATAGCATTTTATTTCCAAAGAGTAGTAAATCTTTGTTTTCTCACAGGAGGGTGATCACATTACGAGGCTGCAATTTTTATTTGCCCATCAATTGGGCTTTTGGTGGAAATGACACACCACAAGCAGCATGATGTCCACGAGAGGGTGGGTGGGTGGGGTTGTGGGCGGGGAAGAGGACAAGTTGCTCTTCTATTGGTATGTACTTAGGCTTTGTAGTTTTGTAAAGATTGTCCATTCAAGATCATATAAGAACGTAGCATTTTATTTCCAACGTGTAGTAAATCTTTGTTTTCTCACAGCAGGATGGTCAGATTACGGGCCTGCAATTTTTATTTGCCCATCGTCTGGGCTTTTGGTGGAAATGACACACCACCAGCAGCATGATGTCCACGAGAGGGGGAGGAGGGGCGGGGGGGGGGGGGGGGGGGTGGCGGGGAAGAGGACAAGTTGCTCTTTTATTGGTATGTAATCAGCCTTTGTAGTTTTGTAGAGATTGTTCGTTCATGTTCTTATAAGATCGTAGCATTTTATTTCCAAAGTGTAGTAAATTTTTGTTTTCTCACAGGAGGGTGATCACATTACGAGGCTGCGCTTTTTATTTGCCCATCAACTGGGCTTTTGGTGGAAATGACACACCTCCAGCAGCATCATGTCCACGAGAGGGGGGGTGAGGTGTGGGAGCGGAAGAAAAGAAGTTGCTCTTCCATTGGTATGTAATCAGGCTTTGTAGTTTTGTGATGATTGTCGTTCAAGTTCATATAAGAACATAGCATTTTATTTCCAAAGTGTAGTAAATCTTTGTTTTCTCACAGGAGAGTTACCACATTACGAGGCTGCAATTTATATTTGCACATCACTGGGCTTTTGGTGGAAATGACACACCACCAGCAGCATGATGTCCACGAGAAGGCGGCGGGGGGGGGGGGGGGGCGGGGGGAAGAGGACAAGTTGCTCTTCTATTGGTATGTACTCAGGCTTTGTAGTTTCGTAAAGATTGTACGTTCAAGTTCACATAAGAACATAGCATTATATTTCCAAAGTGTAGTAAATCTTTGTTTTCTCACAGGAGGGTGATCACAGTACGATTCTGCAATTTTTATTTGCCAATCAACTGGGCTTTTGGTGGAAATGACGCACCACTAGCAAAATGATGTCCACGAGAGGGCGGTGAGGGGTGGGAGCAGAAGAGGGCAAGTTGCTCTTCTATTGGTATGTACTCATGCTTTGTAGTTTTGTAAAGATTGTTTGTTCAAGTTCATATAAGAAAGTAGCATATTATTTCCAAAGTGTAGTTTTCTCACAGGAGGGTGATCACATTACGAGGCTGCAATTTTTATTTGCCCATCGACGGGCTTTTGGTTGAAATGACACACCACATTGAGCATGATGTCCATGTGAGAAGGGAGGGGGAGGGGGGGTTCAGGAAGAGGACAAGTTGCTCTTATATTGGTATGTACTCAGGCTTTGTAGTTTTGTAAAGATTGTTTGTTCAAGTTCATATAAGAACGTAGCATTTTGTCTTTAAAGTGTAGTAAATCTTTCTTTTCTCACAGGAGGGTGATCTCATTACGAGGCTGCAATTTTTATTTGCCCACCAACTGGGCTTTTGGTGGAAATGACACACCACAGGCAGCATGATGTCCACGTGTGGGGTGGGGGGGGGGGGGGGGTTGAGGAAGAGGACAAGTTGCTCTTCTATTGGTATGTATTCAGGCCTTGTAGTTTTGTAAAGATTGTTCGTTAGAGTTCATATAAGAATGTAGCATTTTATTTCCAAATTGTAGTAAATCTTTGTTTTCTCACAGGAGAGGGATCAGATTACGAGGCTGCAATTTTTATTTGCCCATCGTCTGGGCTTTTGGTGGAAAGGACACACCACCAGCAGCATGATGTCCATGAGATTGCGGTAAGGGATTGGTAGGGAGAGGAGGAAGACAAGTTGCTCTTCTATTGGTATGTACTCAGGCATTGTAGTTTTGTAAAGATTGTTCGTTCAAGTTCATATAAGAACATAGCATTTTATTTCCAAAGTGTAGTAAATCTTTGTTCTCTCACAGGAGGGAGATCACATTATGAGGCAGTAATTTTTATATTCCCATGACCTCGGCTTTTGGTTGAAATGACACACCACAAGCAGCATGATGTCCACGAGATGGTGGTGTGGGGGGGTGGGGGGCGGAGAGGAAGAGGACAAGTTGCTCTTCTATTGGTGTGTACTCAGGCTTTGTAGTTTTGTAAAGATTGTTCGTCAAGTTCATATAAGAACATAGCATTTTATTTCCAAAGTGTAGTAAATCTTTGTTCTCTCACAGGAGGGAGATCACATTATGAGGCAGTAATTTTTATATTCCCATGACCTCGGCTTTTGGTTGAAATGACACACCACAAGCAGCATGATGTCCACGAGATGGTGGTGTGGGGGGGTGGGGGGCGGAGAGGAAGAGGACAAGTTGCTCTTCTATTGGTGTGTACTCAGGCTTTGTAGTTTTGTAAAGATTGTTCGTCAAGTTCATATAAGAACATAGCATTTTATTTCCAAAGTGTAGTAAATCTTTGTTTTCTCACAGGAGAGGGATCAGATTACGGGGCTGCAATTTTTATTTGCCCATCGTCTGGGCTTTTGGTGGAAATGACACACCAGCAACATGATGTCCATGAGATTGCGGTAAGGGATTGGTAGGGAGAGGAGGAAGACAAGTTGCTCTTCTATTGGTATGTACTCAGGCTTTGTTGTTTTTTAAAGATTATTTGTTCAAGTTCATATAAGAACATAGCATTTTATTTCCAAAGAGTAGTAAATCTTTGTTTTCTCACAGGAGGGTGATCACATTACGAGGCTGGAATTTTTATTTGCCCATCAAGTGGGCTTTTGCTGGAAATGACAACCACAAGCAGCATGATGTCCATGAGGGGGGGGGGGGGGGGAGGGGAGAGGAAGAGGACAAGTTGCTCTTCTATTGGTATGTACTCAGGCTTTGTTGTTTTTTAAAGATTATTTGTTCAAGTTCATATAAGAACATAGCATTTTATTTCCAAAGAGTAGTAAATCTTTGTTTTCTCACAGGAGGGTGATCACATTACGAGGCTGCAATTTTTATTTGCCCATCAATTGGGCTTTTGGTGGAAATGACACACCACAAGCAGCATGATGTCCACGAGAGGGTGGGTGGGTGGGGTTGTGAGCGGGGAAGAGGACAAGTTGCTCTTCTATTGGTATGTACTTAGGCTTTGTAGTTTTGTAAAGATTGTCCATTCAAGATCATATAAGAACGTAGCATTTTATTTCCAACGTGTAGTAAATCTTTGTTTTCTCACAGCAGGATGGTCAGGTTACGGGCCTGCAATTTTTATTTGCCCATCGTCTGGGCTTTTGGTGGAAATGACACACCACCAGCAGCATGATGTCCACGAGAGGGGGAGGGGCGGGGGTGGGGGTGGCGGGGAAGAGGACAAGTTGCTCTTTTATTGGTATGTAATCAGCCTTTGTAGTTTTGTAGAGATTGTTCGTTCATGTTCTTATAAGATCGTAGCATTTTATTTCCAAAGTGTAGTAAATTTTTGTTTTCTCACAGGAGGGTGATCACATTACGAGGCTGCGCTTTTTATTTGCCCATCAACTGGGCTTTTGGTGGAAATGACACACCTCCAGCAGCATCATGTCCACGAGAGGGGGGGTGAGGTGTGGGAGCGGAAGAAAAGAAGTTGCTCTTCCATTGGTATGTAATCAGGCTTTGTAGTTTTGTGATGATTGTCGTTCAAGTTCATATAAGAACATAGCATTTTATTTCCAAAGTGTAGTAAATCTTTGTTTTCTCACAGGAGAGTTACCACATTACGAGGCTGCAATTTATATTTGCACATCACTAGGCTTTTGGTGGAAATGACACACCACCAGCAGCATGATGTCCACGAGAAGGTGGGGGGGGGGGGGGGGGGGGCGGGGGGAAGAGGACAAGTTGCTCTTCTATTGGTATGTACTCAGGCTTTGTAGTTTCGTAAAGATTATACGTTCAAGTTCACATAAGAACATAGCATTATATTTCCAAAGTGTAGTAAATCTTTGTTTTCTCACAGGAGGGTGATCACAGTACGATTCTGCAATTTTTATTTGCCAATCAACTGGGCTTTTGGTGGAAATGACGCACCACTAGCAAAATGATGTCCACGAGAGGGCGGTGAGGGGTGGGAGCAGAAGAGGGCAAGTTGCTCTTCTATTGGTATGTACTCATGCTTTGTAGTTTTGTAAAGATTGTTTGTTCAAGTTCATATAAGAAAGTAGCATATTATTTCCAAACTGTAGTTTTCTCACAGGAGGGTGATCACATTACGAGGCTGCAATTTTTATTTGCCCATCGACTGGGCTTTTGGTTGAAATGACACACCACATTCAGCATGATGTCCATGTGAGAAGGGAGGGGGAGGGGGGGTTCAGGAAGAGGACAAGTTGCTCTTATATTGGTATGTACTCAGGCTTTGTAGTTTTGTAAAGATTGTTTGTTCAAGTTCATATAAGAACGTAGCATTTTGTCTTTAAAGTGTAGTAAATCTTTCTTTTCTCACAGGAGGGTGATCTCATTACGAGTCTGCAATTTTTATTTGCCCACCAACTGGGCTTTTGGTGGAAATGACACACCACAGGCAGCATGATGTCCACGTGTGGAGAGGGGGGGGGGGGGTTGAGGAAGAGGACAAGTTGCTCTTCTATTGGTATGTATTCAGGCTTTGTAGTTTTGTAAAGATTGTTCGTTAGAGTTCATATAAGAATGTAGCATTTTATTTCCAAAGTGTAGTAAATCTTTGTTTTCTCACAGGAGAGGGATCAGATTACGAGGCTGCAATTTTTATTTGCCCATCGTCTGGGCTTTTGGTGGAAAGGACACACCACCAGCAGCATGATGTCCATGAGATTGCGGTAAGGGATTGGTAGGGAGAGGAGGAAGACAAGTTGCTCTTCTATTGGTATGTACTCAGGCATTGTAGTTTTGTAAAGATTGTTCGTTCAAGTTCATATAAGAACATAGCATTTTATTTCCAAAGTGTAGTAAATCTTTGTTCTCTCACAGGAGGGAGATCACATTATGAGGCAGTAATTTTTATATTCCCATGACCTCGGCTTTTGGTTGAAATGACACACCACAAGCAGCATGATGTCCACGAGATGGTGGTGTGGGGGGGTGGGGGGCGGAGAGGAAGAGGACAAGTTGCTCTTCTATTGGTGTGTACTCAGGCTTTGTAGTTTTGTGAAGATTGTTCGTCAAGTTCATATAAGAACATAGCATTTTATTTCCAAAGTGTAGTAAATCTTTGTTTTCTCACAGGAGAGGGATCAGATTACGGGGCTGCAATTTTTATTTGCCCATCGTCTGGGCTTTTGGTGGAAATGACACACCAGCAGCATGATGTCCATGAGATTGCGGTAAGGGATTGGTAGGGAGAGGAGGAAGACAAGTTGCTCTTCTATTGGTATATCCTCAGGCATTGTAGTTTTGTAAAGATTGTTCGTTCTAGTTCATATAAGAACATAGCATTTTATTTCTGAAGTGTAGTAAATCTTTGTTTTCTCACAGGAGGTTGATCACATTACGAGGCTGGAATTTTTATTTGCCCATCAAGTGGGCTTTTGCTGGAAATGACAACCACAAGCAGCATGATGTCCACGAGGGGGGGGGGGGGGGAGGGGAGAGGAAGAGGACAAGTTGCTCTTCTATTGGTATGTACTCAGGCTTTGTTGTTTTTTAAAGATTATTTGTTCAAGTTCATATAAGAACATAGCATTTTATTTCCAAAGAGTAGTAAATCTTTGTTTTCTCACAGGAGGGTGATCACATTACGAGGCTGCAATTTTTATTTGCCCATCAATTGGGCTTTTGGTGGAAATGACACACCACAAGCAGCATGATGTCCACGAGAGGGTGGGTGGGTGGGGTTGTGGGCGGGGAAGAGGACAAGTTGCTCTTCTATTGGTATGTACTTAGGCTTTGTAGTTTTGTAAAGATTGTCCATTCAAGATCATATAAGAACGTAGCATTTTATTTCCAACGTGTAGTAAATCTTTGTTTTCTCACAGCAGGATGGTCAGATTACGGGCCTGGAATTTTTATTTGCCCATCGTCTGGGCTTTTGGTGGAAATGACACACCACCAGCAGCATGATGTCCACGAGAGGGGGAGGGGCGGGGGGGGGGGGGGGGTGGCGGGGAAGAGGACAAGTTGCTCTTTTATTGGTATGTAATCAGCCTTTGTAGTTTTGTAGAGATTGTTCGTTCATGTTCTTATAAGATCGTAGCATTTTATTTCCAAAGTGTAGTAAATCTTTGTTTTCTCACAGGAGAGTTACCACATTACGAGGCTGCAATTTATATTTGCACATCACTGGGCTTTTGGTGGAAATGACACACCACCAGCAGCATGATGTCCACGAGAAGGTGGGGGGGGGGGGGGGCGGGGGGAAGAGGACAAGTTGCTATTCTATTGGTATGTACTCAGGCTTTGTAGTTTCGTAAAGATTGTACGTTCAAGTTCACATAAGAACATAGCATTATATTTCCAAAGTGTAGTAAATCTTTGTTTTCTCACAGGAGGGTGATCACAGTACGATTCTGCAATTTTTATTTGCCAATCAACTGGGCTTTTGGTGGAAATGACGCACCACTAGCAAAATGATGTCCATGAGAGGGCGGTGAGGGGTGGGAGCAGAAGAGGGCAAGTTGCTCTTCTATTGGTATGTACTCATGCTTTGTAGTTTTGTAAAGATTGTTTGTTCAAGTTCATATAAGAAAGTAGCATATTATTTCCAAAGTGTAGTTTTCTCACAGGAGGGTGATCACATTACGAGGCTGCAATTTTTATTTGCCCATCGACTGGGCTTTTGGTTGAAATGACACACCACATTCAGCATGATGACCACGTGAGAAGGGAGGGGGAGGGGGGGTTCAGGAAGAGGACAAGTTGCTCTTATATTGGTATGTACTCAGGCTTTGTAGTTTTGTAAAGATTGTTTGTTCAAGTTCATATAAGAACGTAGCATTTTGTCTTTAAAGTGTAGTAAATCTTTCTTTTCTCACAGGAGGGTGATCTCATTTGAGGCTGCAATTTTTATTTGCCCACCAACTGGGCTTTTGGTAGAAATGACACACCACAGGCAGCATGATGTCCACGTGAGGAGAGGGGGGGGGGGGGGGGTTGAGGAAGAGGACAAGTTGCTCTTCTATTGGTATGTATTCAGGCTTTGTAGTTTTGTAAAGATTGTTCGTTAGAGTTCATATAAGAATGTAGCATTTTATTTCCAAAGTGTAGTAAATCTTTGTTTTCTCACAGGAGAGGGATCAGATTACGAGGCTGCAATTTTTACTAGCCAATCAACTGGGCTTTTGGCTGAAATGACACACCAGCAGCAGCATGATGTCCACGAGAGGTGGGTGAGGGGGGGGGAGCGGAAAAGGACAAGTTGCTCTTCTATTGTATGTACTCAGGCTTTATAGTTTTTCAAAGATTGATCATTCAAGTTCATATAAGAACGTAGCATTTTATTTCCAAAGTGTAGTAAATCTTTGTTTTCTCACAGGAGGGTGATCACAGTACGTGGCTGCAATTTTTACTTGCCCATCAACTGGGCTTTAGGTGGAAATGACGCACCACCAGCAGCATGATGTCCATGAGAAGGGCGGAGGGGATGAGAGGAAGAGGACAAGTTGCTATCCAATTGGTATGTACTCAGGCTTTGTAGTTTTGTAAAGATTGTTCATTCAAGTTCATATTAGAACGTAGCATTTTATTTCCCAAGTGTAGTAAACCTTTGTTTTCTCACAGGGGGGTGATCACAGTACGAGGCTGCAATTTTTATTTGCCCAATAACTGGGCTTTTGGTGGAAATGACACACCACCAGAAGCATGATGTCCACGAGAAAGGTAAGGGGGGGGATTAAGAGGACAAGTTGCTCTTCTATTGGTATTATCTCAGGCTGTGTTGTTTTGTAAAGATTGATCATTCAAGTTCTTATAAGAACATAGGATTTTATTACCAAGTGTAGTAAATCTTTGTTTTCTCACAGGAGAGTGATCACATTACGAGTCTGCAATTTTTATTTGCTCATCAACTGGGCTTTTGGTGGAAATGACACACCACCAGCAGCATGAAGTCCACGAGTGGGTGGTGGCGGGGGGGGGGGGGGGGGGGGGGGGCGAGGAAGTGGACAAGTTGCTCTTCCATTGGTATGTACTCCGGCTTTGTAGTTTTGTAAAGATAGTTCATTTAAGTTCTTATAAGAACGTAGCATTTTATTCCAAGGTGTATTAAATCTTTGTTTTCTCACAGGAGTGTGATCACATTACGAGGCTGCAATTTTTCCTTGCTCATCAACTGGGCTTTTGGTGGAAATGACACACCACCAGGAGCATGATGTCCACGAGAGGGGGGTGATGGGAGGGAGCGGAAGAGGACAAGTTTCTCTTCTATTGGTATGTACTCAAGCTTTGTAGTTTTATAAAGATTGTTCGATCAAGTTCATATGAGAACGTAGCATTTTATTTCCAAAGTGTAGTAAATCTTTGTTTTCTCACAGGGGGGTGATCACAGTACGAGGCTACAATTTTTATTTGCCCATCAACTCCCCTTTTGGTGGAAATGACACACCACCAGCTGCATAATGTGCATGAGAGGGAGGGGAGGGAGCGGAAGAGGACAAGTTTCTCTTCTATTGGTATGTACTCAAGCTTTGTAGTTTTGTAAAGATTGTTCGATCAGGTTCATATAAGAACATAGCATTTTTATTTCCAGACTGCAGTAAATCTTTGTTTTCTCACAGGAGGGTGATCACAGTACGAGGCTTTGATTTTTATTTGCCCATCAACTGGGCTTTTGGTGGAAATGACACACCACCAACAGCATGATGTCCACGTCAGCAGGGGGGGAGGGAGGGGGGGGGGGGAGAGGAAGAGGACAAGTTGCTCTTCTATTGGTATGTACTCAGGTTGAATAGATTTGTAAAGATTGTTCGTTCAAGTTCTTATAAAACGTAGCATTTTATTTCCAAAGTGTAGTAAACCTTTGTTTTCTCACAGGAGGGTGATCACAGTACGAGGCTCCAATTTTTATTTATCCCATCAACTGGGATTTTGGCTGAAATGACACACCAGCAGCAGCATGATGTCCGCGAGAGGTGGGTGAGGGGGGGCTGCGGAAAAGGACAACTTGCTCTTCTATTGTATGTACTCAGGCTTTATAGTTTTGTAAAGATTGTTCTTTCAAGTTCATATAAGAACGTAGCATTTTATTTCCAAAGTGTAGTAAATTTTTGTTTTCTCACAGGGGGGTGATCACATTACGAGGCTGCAATTTATATTTGCCCATCAACTGGGCTTTTGGTGGAAAAGACACACCATCAGCAGCATGATGTCCATTAGAGGGTGGGTGGGGGGGAGGGGGGGGGGGAGTGGAAGAGAACAAGTTGCTCTCCTATTGGTATGTACTCAGTCTTTGTAGTTTTGTAAAGATTGTTCATTCAAGTTCATATAGGAATGTAGCATTTTATTTCCAAAGTGTAGTAAATCCTTGTGTTCTCAAAGGAGTTTTAACCCAGTACGAGGCTGCAATTTTTATTTGTCCAACAACTGGGCTTTTGGTAGAAATGACACACCACCAGCAGCATGATGTCCACGACAGAGAGGGGGGGGGGGGGTTGGGGGGGAGACGAGGAAGAGGACAAGTTGCTCTTCTATTGGTATGTACTCAGGCTTCGTAGTTTTGTAAAGATTGTTCATTCAAGTTCATATAAGAACGTAGCATTTTATTTCCAAAGTGTAGTAAATCTTTGTTTTCTCACAGGAGGGTGATCACAGTACGTGGCTGCAATTTTTACTTGCCCATCAACTGGGCTTTTGGTGGAAATGACGCACCACCAGCAGCATGATGTCCATGAGAAGGGCGGAGGGGATGAGAGGAAGAGGACAAGTTGCTATCCAATTGGTATGTACTCAGGCTTTGTAGTTTTGTAAAGATTGTTCATTCAAGTTCATATTAGAACGTAGCATTTTATTTCCCAAGTGTAGTAAACCTTTGTTTTCTCACAGGGGGGTGATCACAGTACGAGGCTGCAATTTTTATTTGCCCAATAACTGGGCTTTTGGTGGAAACGACACACCACCAGCAGCATGATGTCCACGAGAAGGGTAGGGGGGGATTAAGAGGACAAGTTGCTCTTCTATTGGTATTAACTCAGGCTGTGTAGTTTTGTAAAGATTGATCTTACAAGTTCTTATAAGAATATAGGATTTTATTACCAAGTGTAGTAAATCTTTGTTTTCTCACAGGAGAGTGATCACATTACGAGTCTGCAATTTTTATTTGCTCATCAACTGGGCTTTTGGTGGAAATGACACACCACCAGCAGCACGAAGTTCACGAGTGGGTGGTGGCGGGGGGGAGGGGGGGGGGGGGGGCGAGGAAGTGGACAAGTTGCTCTTCCATTGGTATGTACTCCGGCTTTGTAGTTTTGTAAAGATAGTTCATTTAAGTTCATATAAGAACGTAGCATTTTGTTTCCAAAGTGTAGTAAATCTTTACTTACTCACAGGAGAGTGATCACATTACGAGGCTGAAATTTTTATTTGCCCAACAACTGGGCTTTTGATGGATATGACACACCACCAGCAGCATGATGTCCATGATAGAGGGGGGGGGGGTTGGGGGGGAGAAGAGAGGAAGAGGACAAGTTGCTCTTTTATTGGTATGTACTCAGGCTTTGTAGTTTTGTAAAGATTGTTCGTTCAATGTCATATAGCATTTTATTTCCAAAGGGTAGTAAATCTTTGTTTTCTCACAGGAGGGTGATCACAGTACGAGGCTGCAATTTTTATTTTCCCATCAACTGGGCTTTTGGTGGAAATAACACACCACCAGCAGCATGATGTCCCCTTGAGGGTGGTGAGGGGGGGAGGGGAAGAGGACAAGTTGCTCCTTTATTGGTATGTACTCAGACTTTGTAATTTTGTAAAGATTGTTCGATCAAGTTCATATAAGAACATAGCATTTTATTTCCAAAGTGTTGTAAATCTTTGTTTTTTCACTGGAGGTTGATCACAGTACAAGGCTGCAATATTTATTTGCCCATCAACTCGGCTTTTGGTGGAAATGACACACCTCCAGCAGCATGATGTCCACGAGAGGGGAGTGAGGGGTGGGAGGGGAAGAGGACAAGTTGCTCTTCTATTGGTATGTATTCAGGCTTTGTAGTTTTGTAAAGATTGTTCATTAGAGTTCATATAAGAACGTAGCATTTTATTTCCAAAGTGTAGTAAAGCTTTGTTTTCTCACAGGAGGGTGATCACATTACGAGGCTGCAATTTTTACTTGCCAATCAACTGGGCTTTTGGCTGAAATGACACACCAGCAGCAGCATGATGTCCACGAGAGGTGGGTGAGGGGGAGCTGCGGAAAAGGACAACTTGCTCTTCTATTGTATGTACTCAGGCTTTATAGTTTTGTAAAGATTGTTCTTTCAAGTTCATATAAGAACGTAGCATTTTATTTCCAAAGTGTAGTAAATTTTTGTTTTCTCACAGGGGGGTGATCACATTACGAGGCTGCAATTTATATTTGCCCATCAACTGGGCTTTTGGTGGAAAAGACACACCACCAGCAGCATGATGTCCATTAGTTGGTAGGGGGGGAGGGGGGGGGGGAGAGAGGAAGAGGTCAAGTAGCTCTCCTATTGGTATGTACCCAGGCTTTGTAGTTTTTTAAAGATTGTTCGTTCAAGTTTCATATAAGAACGTAGCATTTTGTTTCCAAAGTGTAGTAAATCTTTGTTTCCTCACAGGAGGGTGATCACAGTACGAGGCTGCAATTTTTATTTGCCCATCGACTGGGCTTTTGGTGGAAATGACACACCACCAGCAGCATGACGTCCACGAGAGGTGGGTGAGGGGGGGGAGCGGAAAAGGACAAGTTGCTCTTCTATTGTATGTAATCAGGCTTTATAGTTTTTCAAAGATTGATCATTCAAGTTCATATAAGAACGAAGCATTTTATTACCAAAGTGTAGTAAATCTATGTTTTCTCACAGGAGGGTAATCACATTACAAGGCTGCAATTTTTATTTGCCCATCAACTGGGCTTTTGGTGGAAAAGACACACCACCAGCAGCATGATGTCCATGATAGAGGGGGGGGGGTTGGGGGGGGGGAGGAGAGGAAGAGGACAAGTTTGCTCCTCTATTGGTATATACTCAGGCTTTGTAGTTTTGTAAAAATTGTTCATTCAAGTTCATATAAGAATGTAGCATTTTATTTCCAAAGTGTAGTAAATCTTGGTTCTCTCACAGGAGGGTGATCACATTACGAGGCTGCAATTTTTACTTGCTCATCAACTGGGATTTTGGTGGAAATGGACACACCAGCAGCAGCATGATGACCACGAAAAGAGGGGGGGGGGGGGAGGAAGAGGACAAGTTGCTCTTCTATTGGTATGTACTCCGGCTTTGTAGTTTTGTAAAGATATTTCATTCAAGTTCATATAAGAACATAGCATTTTATTTCCAAAGTGTAGTAAATCTTTGTTTTCTCACAGGAGGGTGATCCCAGTACGAGGCTGCAATTTTTATTTGCCCATCAACTGGGCTTTTGGTGGAATTAACACACCACCAGCAGCATGATGACCTCGTGTGGGAGGGGCGCGGGGGAGAGGAAGAGGACAAGTTGCTCTTCTATCGGTATGTATTCAGGCTATGTACTTTTGTAAAGATTTTTTGTTCAAATTCATATAAGAACGTAGCATTTTATTTTCAAAGTGTAGTAAATCTTTGTTTGCTCACAGGAGGGTAATCACTTTACGGGGCTGCAATTTTTATTTGCCTGTGCCTGTTAACTGGGCTTTTAGTGGAAATGACACACCACCAGCAGCATGATGCCGTGAGTGGGGGGGGGGGGGGGGGGGAGGAAGAAGACAAGTTGCTCTTCTATTGGTATGTACTTAGGCTTTGTAGTTTTGTAAACATTGTTCGTTGAAGTTCAAATAAGAACGTAGCATTTGATTTCCAAAGTGTAGTAAATCTTTGTTTTTCTCACAGGACGGTGTTCACATTACGAGGCTGCAATTTTTATTTGCCCATCAACTGGGCTTTTGGTGGAAATGACACACCACCAGCAGCATGATGTCCGTGAGAGGGGGGTGGGGGGGGGTGGGGGGGAGGAAGAAGACAAGTTGCTCTTCTATTGGTGTGTACTGAGGCTTTGTAGTTAGGTTTAGTAAATCTTTGTTTTCTAACACTAAGGTTATCGCATTACAAGGCTGCAATTTTTATTTGCCCGTTAAGTGGGCCTTTTGTGGAAATGACACACCACCAGCAGCATGAAGTCCACTAGAGGGAAGGGGGGGGGGGGGGCAGTGGACGACGACAAGTTGTAATTCTACTGGTATGTACTCAGGCTTTGAAGTGTTTTAAAGATTGTTCGTTCAAGTTCATATAAGAATGTAGCATTTTATATCCAAGGTGTAGTAAATCTTTGTTATCTCAAAGTAGTGTGATCGCATTACAAGGCTGAAATTTTTATTTCTCCATCAAGTGCGCTTTTGGTGGAAATGACACACCCACCAGCAGCATGATGTCCAGGAATGGGTTGGGGGTGGGTGGAGGGAAGGGGAACAGGGCAAGTGGTTATACTTTTGGTATGTACTCAGGCTTTATAGTATTTTAAAGATTAATCGTTCAAGCTCATATAAGAACGTAGCATTTTATTTCCACGGGTGTAGTAAATCTTTGTTTTCTCACAGTAGGGTGATTGCATTACAAGGCTGCAATTTTTATTTGCCCATCAAGTGGCCTTTTGGTGGAAATGACAGACCCACGAGCAGAATTCTGTCAATGAGAGGAGGGGAATGAAAGACAACAAGTTGTTATTGTACTGGGATGTACTCAGGCTTTATAGTGTTTTAAAGATTGTTCGTTCAAGTTCATGTAAGAACGTAGCATTTTATTACCAAGGTGTAGTAAATCTTTGTTTTCTCACAGCAGGGTGATCACATTACAAGGCTGCAATTTTTATTTGCACATTAAGTGCGCTTTTGGTGGAAATGACACACCACCAGCAGCATGATGTGTAGGAATGGGTTGGTGGTGGGGGAAGGGAAGGGGAAGAGGACAAGTGGTTATTCTATTGGTATGTACTCAGGCTTTATAGTATTTTAAAGATTGTTCATTCAAGTTCATACATAGGAAAGTAGCATTTTATTTCCAGGGTGTAGTAAATCTTTGTTTTCTCACAGCAGGGTGATTGCATTACAAGGCTGCAATTTTTATTTGCCCATCAACTGGGCTTTTGGTGGAAATGACACACCACCAGCACCATGATGTCTACAAAAGTGTTGGGGGGGGGGGGGGGGAGGGAAGGGGAAGAGGACAAGTTGTTATTCTATTGGTATGTACTCAGGCATTATTGTATTTTATAGATTATTCATTCAAGTTCAAATAAGAACGTAGCATTTTATTTCCAAGGTGTAGTAAATCATTGTTCTTCTCACAGGAGGGTGATCACATTACGAGGCTGCAATTTTTTACGAGGCTGCAATTTTTATTTGTCTATCGACTGGGCCTTTTGGTGGAAATGACACACCACCAGCAGCATGATGACCTCGCGAGGGGAGGGGCGGGGGGGGGGAGAGGAAGAGGACAAGTTGCTCTTCTATCGGTATGTATTCAGGCTATGTACTTTTGTAAAGATTGTTCATTCAAGTACATATAAGAACGTAGCATTTATTCCAAGGTGTAGTAAATTTTTGTTTTCTCACAGCAGGGTGATCATATTACAAGTCTGCAATTTTTATTTGCCCATCAACTGGGCTTTTGGTGGAAATGACACACCACCAGCAGCCAGCAGCATGATGACTACGAGATTGTTTGGCGGTGGTGCGGGGGGGGGGGGGGGGGGGGGGGGGGGGAAGAGGACAAATTGTTATTCTATGGTATATACTCAGGCCTTATGATAATTTAAAGATTGTTCGTTCAAGTTCATCCAAGAACGTAGCATTTTACTTCCAAGGTGTAGTAAATCTTTGTTTTCTCACAGCAAGGTGATTGTATTACAAGTCTGCAATTTTTATTTGCCCATCTAGTGGCCCTTTGGTGGAAATGACACACACCACCATGATGTCCACGAGAGCTGGGGGGGGGGGGGGAGCGGAAGAGGACATGTTGTTATTCTATTGGTATGTACTCAGGCTTTATAGTTTTTTAAAGATTGTTCGTTCAAGTCATATAAGAATGTAGCATTTTATTTCCAAGGTGTAGTAAATCTTTGTTTTCTCACAGCATGGCGTTCGCATTACAAGGCTGCAATTTTTATTTGCCCATCAAGTGGGGTTTGGTGGAAATGACACACCACCACCAGCATGATTTTCACGAGAGGGATTGGGGAAGGGAAACAGGACAAATTGTTATTCTACTGGTATGTACTGAGGTTTTATAGTGTTTTAAAGATTGTTAGTTCAAGTTCATATAAGAACGTAGCATTTTATTTCCAAAGTGTAGTAAATCTTTGTTTCCTTACCGCAGGGTGTTCGCATTACCAGCCTGCAATTTTTATTTGCCCATCAACTGGGCTTTTGGTGAAATGACACACCAGCAGCAGCATGATGTCCACGAGAGTGGGGGGGAAGGGGGGGGGGGAGGGGGGGGGGGGGAAAGGACAAGTAGTTCTTCTATTATTATGTACTCAGGCTTTATAGTGTTTTCAAGATTGTTCCTTCAAGTTCATATAAGAATGTAGCATTTTGTTTCCAAAGTGTAGTAAATCTTTATTTCCTCACCGCAGGGTGTTCGCATTACAAGGCTGCAATTTTTATTTGCCTATCAACCGGGCTTTTGGTGGAAATGACACACCACCAGCAGCATGATGTCCACGAGACGGAGGGGGGGAAGAGGACAAGTTGTTCTTCTTTTGGTATGTACTCAGGCTTTATAATGTTTTAAAAATTGTTCCTCCAAGTTCATATAAGAATGTAGCATTTTACTTCCAAGAACGTTTTCTCCTCACGGATCACACTCGTGCAGTGATACATGAACATGCGAGGTAGTATAATGAGTGTACAGACCTCCAATTAGTCTGTCTGCATATGTCGGCTCCAGTCTGTATCAGTCTGCATTAGTCTTTATCAGTCTGTCTGAGTTCTACATATTTCTATACCAGTCTATAGTTAAGTTTCAGTTTGCACATAATAAGATTACCATATTCCTTTATATAGTCATGAAGATAAATGTATAGACACTTTTGTCAAGTCTCTGAGGTATGTGTGAGAATAAGATTAACGTACCAATACCAAAGGAACTTCAGATTTTCGATTGTAAATAGCATTGAGAACCAAGGTAAGTATTTTTATGCTTGTTATTATTTTCATAAACGTGTGTAAAAATTAATCAAGTTCTGTTTAAAGTTGTCACCGTCAATCTGCTACTCTAAGCGTGCAAGTGGCATTTCTATCGTCTGACATAATGGCAGAAGATAAACACGAGACATATTGCTGACACTTGCCTCTTTCGTTAGAGCGACAAGTCAAATAATCTGATGGTATGTGAACCGAAGGTCTTACAGTAAGCACACCACAGTTAAAATGTGATAAACTATTCTGGATGACATCTGGCAAGCATGAGCAATTTTATGCACTTTCAATTGGTGAGCATCCGTGACCATTTTGTGCACTTTTGCAGTGATTTCTGGAGTAGTGATACATTTTGGCTGACCACTGTGCAGATCATCATCTAAGCTATCCCCACCAAATTTAAATTCATCTGTTGACTTGACAAAAGTTGAATATGAAGGAGCGGAGACCCCCAGTGTGGAAATCAACATGAATGTCCTTTGCTTTCATACCTTTCTTTACGAAGTACTTAATCAGTTCTCGAATCTCGATTTTATTTATTTATTTATTTATTTTTGTTTTTTTTTTACACACATTTGAACATTTGATTGATAGAGTTGTTAGAAATCCTCCTGAGGGATAACGTACTGAAATCTGTCCAACTGATGCATTAGATCATCAAAATCCTTAGCTGGTTGAAGGTCCCTGCCCATAATGCTCCAAACGTTCTCAGTTGGGAGGGAGAATCCGATGATCTTGCTGGCTAAGGTAGGATTTAACAAGCACAAAAACAAATAGTAGAAACTCTCGCTGTGTGCGGGTGGGTATTATCTTGCAGAAATGTCTGTCCGGGATGGCTCGTCACGAAGGGCAACAAAACTGGGCGTAGAATTTTGTCGACGTACTGCTCTGCTGTAGAGCTTCCGTCGATGACGACAGATTAATAGGTAGAGGAGTACCAGTTCTGTGGCCTGTATATTCTCCTGACCTCAATCCAGTGGATTATTATCTCTGGCAGCACCTTAAAGAATTGGTCTATGCAGCAGAACATCTAGATGCAGAAACTTTTCATTGGCATCTTGTAGAAACCTGTGAAACCATTTAGAATGGTCGGCGATTGTTTGATAAGGTCTAACAGCCAATGCAATGAGTGCATGCATTTTTAAAAGCAAATGGTGGACATTTCGAGCATTTATTATTAGCTTATATGTTGCCGAGCTCCAGTCACCTAAATTGTATATGTTGATTAATAACTCAAAAATGAAGGATTTTCAGACGCAAAGGATGTATCATAATTAATGGTGTAAACACATGCAGTTGAAGGTATGTGATACTAGTAGCAAAGAATCTTAAGTATATAGGTCTGCAAACAACACATTTGCAAGATAATTGTGACTTTGTGGGCACTAAGTACCACTAACTTGATTCTGTGTAATCATCATCCAGGTTATGAAAAGGTAAGAATACTGTACAACATGAAGAAAAGTTATTAGAGACAGTTTAGTTGAAGTATAAGTGTGTTGAATGAACACGACTACTCGTAGTTAAAGGTGGTGTTCAGTGTTGTCTTTCTGCCCGGATGCAGGCTGGTACCCATCCCCACAAAGAATTTAAAGTCTTTTCAAATGCATCTGGATCACTTTGAAATTCTTGACAAGCATTAACAACTATCTACTCCAATTCTTCAACTGTGTTAACCAAGTGGCAGTCACTGTACCCTTAAGTTGGCTCCAAACACAGAAATATGTGGGGTTCACAGAAGGGGATCTTAGAGACCACAGTACAGGTTCTCCTCACCCAATCACATCTTTGGCCATATCAGTGCATTAGTCATCTCACCGTAGCAGCAAAACGTGCTGGTGCTCCATTATACATGTACCACATCATCTGACGTCACTCTAAGGAAACATCCTCAAATACTTTTGCAAGATGACATCACAGAAATTGAAAGTAATTCTATGCATTGAGATTGTTTTGGCAACATTCATGGCCCAAGAGTCGTGTACGGGGTTGGAGACCAGATGACTCCAAACTTGAAGTTGTGATAATGGAACAAACTATCATGAGCACATCCTACGTCAGCTGTAAATAAAATGTTTTTGTCAAATGTAGGATTGCATACAGAATGTTGTTGCATCCACTGACAAGATGGGAAAGCCTCCTTGTCGAGACTCCTGTAGAATGCGCCACTGTTTCCAGCTGTTTACAAGCACAGATGTAATGTGTGCAGACCTACCCACTCCCACTGCATGTGCGAAGCTAACAGTTTCTCGGAGATGTTGATGCACCCACGTAAACGTTTGACTCTTGGAGTGCCTTAGAGCAGAATATGCGTCTCGGTGCAAGTGTGCAGCCTCCTGTGCATTGATGTTAGCCCTACCATATGGGAAATGCATGTCTACATATTCCTCATTAGTATAATTTTCCACATTACCAGCAACACGTAGGATGCAACTGTCACTCGGTAGACAGCTGTCGTGAGTGCCACTCTGACTGTGTACTGTACTGTCATATCCATTCTGTTTACAGTTCCACACCTCAAACATGTAAACAAAGACCACACCACAGAACAGCATGTGATGTTTACACAGAATCATGACAGTAGTGACTGGTAATAACAAAGTCACAATTATATTGCAAATGGTTCATTTTTTCAGACCTATGTTTACTGAGACTTTAGTGCTTCTAGGATTGTGTACTTTCAACTTTGTGTTTATACTATTAATCGTGATACATCCTACATATTTGTATGAACTTACTAAGTTTTTTCTTTCTTTCTTTTTTTTAAAAGTTAGTAAAAGTATTTGTGGAAACCCTGTATTTGGCATGCCTTAAAGCAACTTGCAAATGCTCTTACTTCCAACTGCGGACATTATGGGGTCTGTAGATGGTGTTACACAGTGTTAATGTGATACATGTGGGGGTGACTACTTTTGTTTGTTCAGTGTGTTTATCATACTGAATAACTAACTCCTGAATTCCATTATCATAAAATTCCAGCATCTGGTTTGGCAAGTATTGCTAAATGTCATTGTCATGGAAACTGGTCCTGGATTTATTTATTTATTATTTTTTGCAGGAACTACTGGTAACCACTAGGCACCAGATGAGGTTGTAGGTTTATCAAGTTGTTCCGAGCAGTATAAGCAATGAAGTCTTGTGTCTGTTCAGCTGTATGGCAGTGTCGTGAAGCAAAATAAATCTCCCTATTGAGCTTTCCACATCAAGTGTTTTGAATGCTCCATACAAATTATACAGTGTCGTACAATACTGAATTAATTACGTTAGCCTGTGGCGAAAAATATCCATAAGCAACAATATCCCATCACAAACCAGTGTGTGCATACATAATTTTTTTGCACTCCAGTTGTTAAATTGAAAGCCACTTTTATTGGTGATCTTGAAATCCTTCATTCCATGAGTCATTTTCTGGATTCTGGTTTAATATCAGCCATCCATATTTCATCTGTAGCTAAAACTGGATTTAAACATTCAACAGCTTTATTACTATACTGCTCAAGGAAATTCAGAGTATTGGCTACTTGATCACTTTTGTGTTCCTCACCCAGCATTTTTGAAACAGTATGTATACAACTTCTGGTAGTTCAAGTGTTCTGTAAGAATTTTGTAAAGAAAAATTCTCAAGTTTGAGGAAATTCTTTAGATAAGGACAGAATCGTAAAGAGTCTTTTTTCTCGAACTTTTGCACCGAACCATCGTTCATAACAGATTGTAGCCCATGTTGCACTTCATCGTAAACATTTGAACACTTTAAGCCATTTTCTTAGCATTCGATTACTTGTAGCATTTACTCCACACATTTCATTATACTCAGAGAAATATCTGCAGAATGGTGTTGGAGGATAGCTAACACTTGCAAGCACTCAGTTTGCATCGTTGTCTGCAGCTTTGCAGTGGCCATGTTTAGAAACAGTACTTACATAAAAAACACACATTTTAACCTGCATCCCGGTGTAAATATGCTTTTAACCTGACCAATATCAGGGCTCCTGGTTCTTGCCAGTGTACAGCAGTGGCTGACAAAGAAACTCCACAATGTAGGCACCTAAAACTTTGTCATCTTCAACATTTTAGAATTCTTATTGGTACTTTTCTCTTCTTGCCTATAGTTTGTAGCCATTTTTTTGTTTATTTGTTGTCTCTTAAACTGTTGCATCACTGTAATTTTATCAGTCAGTTTTTTAGATTTCTGTAGAAGATTGGTTTCTAAAATTTTCAGAGACTGAACAATTTTAATTCCTTAAGACTTTGTTTCATGTATTAATAAATACTGTAACTGTATTAGACTTACTGTATTGTAATTAGTCATTCAATATTTCTGTTTTTAGTGGCTTCTTAATAAAATGACGGAAATGATAAAGAAGTGAAAATAATCTCTGGTGGGCTGAAGGCTGCAACATCTTCCTGTCGCTGCTCACGTTACGAGGGAATGCGAGCAAGAATTGCCGTGTCTCGGCCACTGTTCCTTTTGCTTTATATTAACAGTACAAATGCTAACTTAACAAAGCAATTATGCTTAAATTTTCTCTGAAAAGTATTCCAGCTTTTTAGGAAATGTCTGAAATGTGTAAATGAGGTCACTTATTTTGGCTCTGGTAGTGTTTAGCTGCCTTTTGGCAAATGTTTATGCAACAATGTGCACTGTGTTGATTTTATTTTTTGGAAAAGGGCTGGTGTGACATGTGGAGTGAGTGAGTGTTGGTTGCAGTTTTTATGCATGGTTGTTGCAGATTGAAATATGCTGACTAGGGGAATGAAATAATAATGAAAGTAATTGTTTGACATTGTTACTTAAGAGGAACTATTTACTGTTCATTGTTAGTTGTTGACTGATATGAGAAATGTTAAATCATATTGTGCTGGACTATTCAGTTGCATTACAACATACCAAGGAACAATGGGGCACAAGAGTGTCAATTTCTTTATTTTATCTACAAATTTATTTATTCATTGCTGCCTTTTGTGATTCAGATGCTTACAATGTTTAACCAAAGTGTCTGAATCAGGTAGTTTCTTCACACACCAAAGTTTAATATTTTGGTACTGTTTGTTTTGTTACTGAGAGTATGTATGTAGTCATATTTTTGAGAGTGCTTAGCTTTTTAAAACAATGTTTGCACAAGTCACCCGGAAAAAAAGACTAGAATATATCTTTATTTTTTGATACTGAGCCTTTTTACAGCATACTAGAAATCTGTAGTACTTAATTTATAGCATCCACTCTCATGTAGTCGTCCTAAGTTTAATTGCACTGTCTATGTGGAGGAATGTGTGTCAACGTTTGTTTGCTTTTTGGATAACAGGGCTTTCTGTGGAACATTGCATAAAGAACACAAATTAAATGCTTTTGTTGTATTCAGTATGGTTGCAATGAAGGACATTAAAGAACAGTTCAGAAACAAGTGGTACTCTGTGTATTTAAATATGTTCTCTCCCTTTCCATAACCCATTACATCTGTTGCTTTGGACATTATACTTTCTAGAGTAATAGTACTTTTAACTCCTTCCTTTTGAAACCATATACAGACTGATTATGGTAGCGCCTTTTACATTTAAATTAATGTTTACATTACTCCACAGTAATGATCATGGGAGACAGCAATACCAGCTGCCACCAAAATTTGAGGGCAGCCTTTTAGGTTTCTTACCAAAATATTGTCATCAACATTTTTTTTGTACAAATTATTTCATTGTTTCTCAAAATATTCGTCTTTAAAATTTATACACTTTGGTCACCACTAGAACAGGTTTTGGAAAAATTGTTTCTGTTCTAATGTTGAAACCTCAAAAACATGACTTTGGAAGGACTCAACATCTTGAGGTGATGTAAATACTTACCAAGCTGTCTTTGTTTGACTTACAGGGACAAAAAGAAGTCAAATCGTGGTAACTCAAGTGCCTACAGGTGATAACAGTATTTAGAGGAAAAACAATCAAATATATCAACTTTTGGATGTGGTGACATCATGATTAAGAATTTTGTGTTGGTCCTGGTTGCTTTTTCTGATTTAATCATTGACTTGTGGCAATCAAATTGTTTTACACCATTTGGCAGTGACTGTCTCTATATCATCAGAAACAAAGGTCACATCATCTCCAGTGTAACAAAAGTAACAAGCCATAGTTTTCTTAGAAGTGTCTCGGGAACAAGCAACTTAAATGTCCAATTTCTTGGAATGCCCAAAGAGTTGACTGCTGCACAGTTTACATCATGGACAAATATATCGAAGTTTTGTCTTGTGTTCCAATGTTGTATAGAGATTCTTTATCTCCTGAGTCAAACTATTTTAGCATCTCCTTACACCAATTGAAGAGAACCTGTTTTTGAGATCTTTTTTACAGCTAAATGTTCATGTAAAATTGTATAGACAGCAGCCTTAGATGTGCAAAAATGGTTCATCATCCACGTACATGAAAATCATCACTGACAGAAGAGAGATTGTAATTTTCTGCAAAATGATTTTAAACAGACTTTTCCAAAGGTTATTGATTATTGAAGTTGAACATGTCAATCAAAGGCATTTTCATGGAGTGAGACCTTTATGAAAATTGTAAAAAGTCATACTACGAAAATGTTCATATGAAATTTCCAGTTTTATAACATTGCTTCTTCAAACACACACTGTAGACAAACTGCCAGGGTTAATTCTGAGCTGCCATTGTTTTGACAATAGCGAATGACTGATTTTTCTTGAAGCAACTGCAGTGTCACTTTTCAATAGTGCCTTCAAGAAAAAATTTGTAAAATAGTAGAGACAGACATCCTAAGCACTGGCACCTTCTCCCAAATGTGTCATTTACAACACACTGTTATCAGTCAGCTTCATCCTCAGCCAGTAGGACGTATTGTGAATGTGGCATCATTGCAACTAGATGCACACTCTGCCACATGCTTGTCACTACGACCTCCTCCTGGGAAGGATCTGTAATATATGACTTGGACAGAATTAATATGAATTGATACAAAATTATTAATTGAAAAGGCATTGTTCATAAATTTCTACTAATAGAACAAACGTTGCTGACCATTAAAACGAAACAAGTAGCAGGATAACAAATACTAAAATTTTACTTGTTGCCTTTACACAGTACAGTGCTGAGGATACAGAATCAGTCCATGCTCAACAATTCACAGTACCAATATGTTAAAAAAAAAAAGACATATGAAAGTGAAATTTCTCAGGGTATTGTATCTCAGATTATACTGATCACAGAGATAGGGGGGCAAGTGTTTTCGATAGCCTTTGGTCTAGTGACCATTTTATACCTATCAGAAGAAAGGGCGTGCTGTAGTGGACCTACAGTACTGGATCAAAATATGAACATTACACACTTTCTCCAGCCCAGGCAAAAGGAGCAAATCTGTTAGTTTGTTCTACATTAGGTGTAGACTTTAGGCAGCTTATAAAAGCGTGATTTGTTCATCAACGTTTTCTGAGGAAATGCTGAGAAACGCATGAGTTTAGGGCATGAAAAGTAGCAATTGTGAGGATGGGCACTTCTACAATTGCTGTCAAAATCTTTACCATACATTCTTAAAATGGTATTCTCAGGGAACTTTGAACCTTTTTTTCGTTATCATTATTCGTCACCAAGAACCAGAGGTTCAAATTTACCATACTTAAGCACATAAAATGTGCACATAACATCTGGTCCTAGCCATAATTGTAGTTTTAACTGGCATAGTGGGTGCAGGACAAGGGTTATAGGATCCTGAGACACCAAATTATATTTGTAGTCAGAATTTTTCCTCCAATAAAACTTTGATGCACTGTCTCAGTATAATTGGAAGTTCTGGGGAGAATTAACAGTGCCAACTGCAAATTTGCCATTGCCTTATGGGCTACTACTGGATACACAACAAAATTCTTTGTTTGCATTTCAGATAATATGGACAGCACCTGTTACATTTCTGATGCACTAGAGCCCCGTGTTCGTTCTTTGTGGTCACCGTGATTTTATCTTTGGAGAAGATAACACAAGACCTCACACTTCCCGCCTCATCCTACATACCTCGATACAGAAGGTGTTGAACTATCGCCCTGGCCAGCACTTTCTCCACATTTCTTGCCCATTGAAAACATCTGATCACGGGTTACCAAGAGAGAGGTACACCGTCACTCATCAGCCACAACAGCTGATAATATGTGGCACGGGGTTGTAGTAGCAGGGAATTATGTACCCACATCTGTTCTTTAAGTTCAGTTTAGCTATATGCCAATCTGGGGTAGAGCCATTGTTGCTGCCTCTTTGTGCTAAATTCCCCACTGTGTACATCCTCAAGTCACCTAGAAACTTAAACCACCGGGAAAACGCCCTTGTCACAACATAAAAAAGGATAATGTGAACTTCCACACATTAATACATCCATAGTTATCTATGCTGCTATAAGAGTACAAAAACAAGCCATTGTTTAACCTTGTTACCAAAAATCTTCAAAAGTAGTAGTCAAATTTGTTTCAAATTCTTACATGATACTGTAATAAACATTGGGACAGACATAAGTGTTTCTATTTTTTTTTAATCTGTCTGTCTCACCCATTATATTTGCCACAGTAATCTTGTTACAACACATACTTGTTTTTTTGAACATCACCCATAACTTTGTAATTCAATATGTGAATGTGAATCGCAACTTGACAAGTCTGACTGGCAGCTCAGAATACTAACTACAACACCCACATTACAATATTCCTCTGTCTTCTAACATCTATACAGTCATTGTTCAATTTTGGCATTTACTATTAGGAAAACCTGTTCCTCTGACGTAGGCCAACCACTACACTGAACGTCAATATTGTGCCTCCACAGGTACTTCCTCTCACAAAGCTACTGTGACTGCCTCCCCATCTTTAAGGTATGCTTCCTCCACATGGCTTGCCACATTAAAATAAATAAAATGTTCACACAGCAGTTGTGATCCCTTATGTAATAATTCATTACACCATTTCATCAATCATGTGTACCATTCATCAGAAAGGCGAAAGTAAGATTACACATCACTCTTCCAGAGTAAGCAGTCTTTTCATTAAGAGACTTTTTCGTATAAATGTTCTCACAGATACGAAAATCATTACTGAAATCATCCAAAATAAAAGACTTCACTGTACAGGGTCATAGTATATTCCTAGATTCCTCATGTAAAGTTGGCTCTAGAAATTTGGTAAGTAGGCCTCTCAGGATGGTTTGCGTCTGCCTTCAAGCACTTGCCACTAGAGCTTTTTCAGCATCTCTCTGACACTGTCCCAGGGGCAAAAGAAACCATTTGTGCTGCCCTTCTTTGCATACATTCATATTTCCTATTAGTCCTACTTGGCACAGGTCTGACACACATGTGCAATATTCTAGTGAGTGATCCATAAACAGTCGCTATTATAGGATTTCCCTAATATTCCGTAAATGAACTGAAGTCTGCCACCTGATTTACCTACAGTGGATCCCACATCATTCTCTTTCATATCTCTGCAAACTGTTACACCTAGGTATATGCATGAGTTAACTGATTGAAATAGTGACTCTCAGCTATTTTACTCACAGGATACACTTTGTGCAATGCACTGTTTTATATTTCAGAACATTTACAGCAAACCTTTGCACCACTTTGTCATCTTGTTGACATCCGACTGCAGCTTTCTTCAGAGAGTACTTCACTATAATATAATTGCATCATCAGCTAAAACAAAATCTGAGGTTACAATTAATGTGGTGTGGTAGGTCATTTATATACAGAGTGTTTCAAAGTTTTTGCATCAGATGTCTAGGGGTGATAGATTTCATCAAGGGGACCGACTTCTGTTAGAGACAAAACTTCGAATGACACTTCCTGGCACACTAGATGTCCTTCAGTAATCAGTGACCCAGAGTGATGAGATTTCATTAAACTAGGACACTCTGCTAACAGTGCCTGCTGTAGGGGAATTTCTCCCTGGACAAATGTCTAATGCACCAAAATTTAAAGGTGCATTTTAGCTACAAGTGTGAAAAAATATTGATGTGTTAAATGCTTAATGGTAGAAAAATATTGTTACATGCAAACACAAAATGGAAGCAACTCATTACAAAAACATCATATTACAAATGAAAATATACATTTAATTTTTAATCTCTGCCCACCTACAACCATCTCAGCCAGTCAGCCTAGGCTAGTATTAATAGGACCATGATTACAAAAAATATAATAAAACTATTTAAAAAATAAAATAGAAATAAACAATGTCACTGCTAGAACTGTTCGTTGCCTGGACAAATCTGTTCACTGTCACCGACTTCAATATAATTGGCTGATACAGATGGAAACTTATCAACTTCACCTACATCATTCAATGGTAATGATGAGCAGTGGTCATTCTTTCAACCACAGACTGGATTGTAATGCAGCAGTCACTGGACCATTTGATGCTGTGTGATGCCAGGAGACTTCCATTCATTGTAGACGTAGAGAGCTTATTTATCTTTTTATTTATTTATTTAGCCATCCGTGGACATTTTCAAATGTATGGATATTGTCACTTTTTGTACATTCATATATTTATACAGTTTGCTGTTACATTTAGTTAAACATTGTGACATGTAAGTTATTTACAATCCTTATCAAAAGTTACATACAGCTAAATATTGTGAAACAAAAGCTATTTACAATCATTTTGTACTAAGGAATTCACTTATAGTGTAAAAGCAATGTTCCTGCCAAAACAATTTAAGATTTTTCCTAAAACGGTACATGTTATCTGTGTCTTTTATTTTCTGTGACAGTTTATTATACAGTTTTACACCTTCATGCATGAAGCTATTTTGAGTCTTATCTTTATTGTTTGTAAATTCTGAGCACTGTTTCCCCAGAAAATAATACCATAACTGGTTACTGAATGAACATAACTATAGTATACAGTTCTCAAACATTCATTACTGCATGCGGATACAAGGACTCTAAGTGCATAACATGTTGTGGATATCTTTTTTGAGAGTTTCGTAGCATGTTCATTCCACTTCATTTGGCTGTCAATGTATTTTGTTGTAGGCACAATATCTATGGAGATGTTATCTAGTTTTAAATTTTTTTACCATTTTCTTCTTTAAGTTTAGCACTACACTTTTGAAGATTGGAAATAAGCATTCAATGTATTAAATTTTGGCAAAATCCACTTTATAAACTGGAAATACAGTTTAAGAAATTGATCACAGGCAAGTTTAAGGTCGTTAAGGCCTTACCTTTACTGCTGCTCACTGTTCTATAATAAATAAAATTAATGCAGCCTACTTTTGAAGATTGGAAATAAGCATTCATTGTATTAAATTTGGGCAAAATCCGCTTTATAAATTGGAAATACAGTTTAAGAAATTGACCACAGGCAAGTTTAAGGTCCTTAAGGCCTTACCTTTTCTGCTGCTCACTGATCTATAATAAATAAAATTAATGCAGCCTACTTGTCTAACTTTCATTTGACACAGGAAGAAATGAAAGCCAACGTCTCTGCACCGAATGTAGTATTTTATGTACTTTAAGCTGCATTTTTCTTTTTTTCTTTTTTTTAAATTGATCTAGCTCACATTGTCTCTCACAACTTTGTTACAAGTAATTATGTATATCTCTTGCAAGTTCATCACGACGACTGGGAAGTGCCTTCCATTCATAAATATCACATAAGTGATTTGAATGACAATCACATTTTGTTTATGTTATTCCAGGAAGAAACACTTTTAATCGAATGGACACTGAATTGATTCCCAGCTGAAGGATTTTCACCATCTGAGCCATAACTAATGATATTTTCTAATGAAATATTATGCTGTACAAGGCTTGAGGCATTGTTAGCTGCAATAGGCAGAAGATACACATTTCTGCCATGCGGGGTAGCTGCACGGTCATAAGCATATTGTCGCGGTCTGTGCGGCTCCCCCCGTCGGAGGTTCGAGTCCTCCGGTTATTTTTTTTTTTTTTTTTTAAATTTCTGGTGCTCAACATTTTAGTGATTTTCCGAGTGTTTGCAGTATTCTTCTACGGCATGCCAGTGTAGAAGTGTGCACAGAAACATCTGAGTGAAAAATCTGTGCAATGTGCAACGATTATTTATAGACAGAATCTGGCTTTGGAATTTTCCTTTGTGTGGAGCTGTGAGTGTAAGATTTATGTGCTGATTTGAAGTTCTAGATTCACATGTTTTACTTTCACGTCACTTCTGCATATTCTTTCATTGAGTGTATAAATATCAATTTGTATTGTGACTTAACAAACGAAAGCGCTGGCACGTTGATAGACACACAAACAAACACAAACATACACACAAAATTCAAGCTTTCACAACAAACTGTTGCCTCATTAGGAAAGAGGGAAGGAGAGGGAAAGACGAGAGGAAGTGGGTTTTAAGGGAGAGGGTAAGGAGTCATTCCAATCCCGGGAGCGGAAAGACTTACCTTAGGGGGAAAAAAGGACGGGTATACACTCGCACACACACACATATCCATCCACACATATACAGACACAAGCAGACATATTTAAAGAGAATGAGTTTGGGCAGAGATGTCAGTCGAGGCGGAAGTGCAGAGGCAAAAATGATGTTGAATGACAGGTGAGGTGTGAGTGGCGGCAACTTGAAATTAGCAGAGATTAAGGCCTGGTGGGTAACGGGAAGAGAGGATATATTGAAGAGCAAGTTTCCATCTCCGGAGTTCTGATAGGTTGGTGTCAGTGGGAAGTATCCAGATAACCTGGACGGTGTAACACTGTGCCAAGATGTGCTGGCCGTGCACCAAGGCATGTTTAGCCACAGGGTGATCTTCATTACCAACAAACACTGTCTGCCTGTGTCCATTCATGCGAATGGACAGTTTGTTGCTGGTCATTCCCACATAGAATGCATCACAGTGTAGGCAGGTCAGTTGGTAAATCACGTGGGTGCTTTCACACGTGGCTCTGCCTTTGATCGTGTACACCTTCCGGTTTACAGGACTGGAGTAGGTGGTGGTAGGAGGGTGCATGGGACAGGTTTTACACCGGGGGCGGTTACAAGGATAGGAGCCAGAGGGTAGGGAAGGTGGTTTGGGGATTTCATAGGGATGAACTAACAGGTTACGAAGGTTAGGAGGACGGCAGAAAGACACTCTTGGTGGAGTGGGGAGGATTTCATGAAGGATGGATCTCATTTCAGGGCAGGATTTGAGGAAGTCGTATCCCTGCTGGAGAGCCACATTCAGAGTCTGGTCCAGTCCCGGAAAGTATCCTGTCACAAGTGGGGCACTTTTGTGGTTCTTCTGTGGGGGATTCTGGGTTTGAGGGGATGAGGAAGTGGCTCTGGTTATTTGCTTCTGTACCAGGTTGGAAGGGTAGATGCGGGATGCGAAAGCTGTTGTAAGGTTGTTGGTGTAATGGTTCAGGGATTATGGACTGGAGCAGATTCGTTTGCCACGAAGACCTAGGCTGTAGGGAAGGGGCCGTTTGATGTGGAATGGGTGGCAGCTGTCATAATGGAGGTATTGTTGCTTGTTGGTGGGTTTGATGTGGACGGACGTGTGAAGCTGGCCATTGGACAGGTGGAGGTCAACATCAAGGAAAGTGGCATGGGATTTGGAGTAGGACCAGGTGAATCTGATGGAACCAAAGGAGTTGAGGTTGGAGAGGAAAATCTGGAGTTCTTCTTCACTGTGAGTCCATATCATGAAGATGTCATCAATAAATCTGTACCAAACTTTGGGTTGGCAGGCTTGGGTAACCAAGAAGGCTTCCTCTAAGCAACCCATGAATAGGTTGGCGTACAAGAGGGCCATCCTGGTACCCATGGCTGTTCCCTTTAATTGTTGGTATGTCTGGCCTTCAAAAGTGAAGAAGTTGTGGGTCAGAATGAAGTTGGCTAAGGTAATGAGGAAAGAGGTCTTAGGTAGGGTGGCAGGTGATCGGCGTGAAAGGAAGTGCTCCATCGCAGCGAGGCCCTGGACGTGCGGGATATTTGTGTATAAGGAAGTGGCATCAATGGTTACAAGGATGGTTTCTGGGGGTAACCGATTGGATAAGGATTCCAGGCGTTCGAGAAAGTGGTTGGTGTCTTTGATGAAGGATGGGAGACTGCATGTAATGGGTCGAAGGTGTTGATCTACATAGGCAGAGATATGTTCTGTGGGGGCTTGGTAACCAGCTACAATGGGGCGGCTGGGATGATTGGGTTTGTGAATTTTAGGAAGAAGGTAGAAGGTAGGGGTGCGGGGTGTCGGTGGGGTCAGGAGGTTGATGGAGTCAGGTGAAAGATTTTGTAGGGGGCCTAAGGTTCTGAGGATTCCTTGAAGCTCCACCTGGACATCAGGAATGAACTGTCCCATGCACCCTCCTACCACCACCTACTCCAGTCCTGTAACCCGGAAGGTGTACACGATCAAAGGCAGAGCCACGTGTGAAAGCACCCACGTGATTTACCAACTGACCTGCCTACACTGTGATGCATTCTATGTGGGAATGACCAGCAACAAACTGTCCATTCGCATGAATGGACACAGGCAGACAGTGTTTGTTGGTAATGAGGATCACCCTGTGGCTAAACATGCCTTGGTGCACGGCCAGCACATCTTGGCACAGTGTTACACCGTCCGGGTTATCTGGATACTTCCCACCAACACCAACCTATCCGAACTCTGGGGATGGGAACTTGCTCTTCAATATATCCTCTCTTCCCGTTACCCACCAGGCCTTAATCTCCACTAATTTCAAGTTGCCGCCACTCACACCTCACCTGTCATTCAACATCATTTTTGTCTCTGCACTTCCACCTCGACTGACATCTCTGCCCAAACTCATTGTCTTTAAATATGTCTGCTTGTGTCTGTATATGTGTGGATGGATATGTGTGTGTGTGCGAGTGTATACCCGTCCTTTTTTCCCCCTAAGGTAAGTCTTTCCGCTCCCGGGATTGGAATGACTCCTTACCCTCTCCCTTAAAACCCACTTCCTTTCGTCTTTCCCTCTCCTTCCCTCTTTCCTGATGAGGCAACAGTTTGTTGCGAAATCTTGAATTTTGTGTGTATGTTTGTGTTTGTTTGTGTGTCTATCGACGTGCCAGCGCTTTCGTTTGGTAAGTCACATCGTCTTTGTTTTTAGATATATTTTTCCCATGTGGAATGTTTCCCTCTATTAATTCAATTTGTATTGTGGTATATTGCGAAGTTTTGAACGTTCTTGAGTGCTGCAATAAACTCCTAGTGTTATTGTCAATTGTAGGCTTAAACTTAATTGTGCTTGTTTAAAATTTTTGAGAATAGGGGTTATCCCCATTCAAAAACATTGTACAATTGTATGCAAAACAGGTTATTTTTGAGATTTTTCTGATGCTTAAAAACCTATATTTTCGTAAGTTACTAGTACCAGTGCTCTGGATACGTACTACTATCGCATTTTGAAGCATATCAGCATTTTTGGTTCACAATTCTGCCAAAGAATACATCATCCCTGAATTTCATCATATATTAGCACAATTAAACATGCCTTTTTGAGAATTTTTGTAAGTTGTTATTATCATTTGCATCATCTATTAGCAGTTTGTAGTAAATCAGCATTTGCAATTTAGTTACTGCAGCAGATATTCTAACGTATTATTGTATATCTAGCTTTCCCTTAACCAGGAGTAGACCTATATATTGGCTCCATTTACCGTAAATTAACTCTGCTTTCAAGTTTGGTAACAACTACAACTAACTTCGAAACAATTTAGGAAACTAGTAATTTTTATCACAGTTTTTTGTGTTGCCTAATGGGAACCTCATTTTGTCTGTGAACTTCAATTCTTGCAGAGAATTAGTAACTTTTTAGCTCAGCAGATTACAAGATAATCAGCAGGTTAATTTAAAGTTATTTTCTCACTGCCTTGTAAAACATTACACCAGCAAAAATTTAGTCCACTATGAATGCTGTTCTCGAGCATACGGTGAGATGGAAGACATTTGTAAGCTGCTGGAAATTGCTCTAAATACTGTCAAATGATTGGCAGGTGCTGCAAATTGGTGTGTTAGAAGAACTCCTGAGAGTTGTTTTCCTGTGATACCGGTACCAGAGGTACCTCAAATACTATCCTCTCCTGTGGATCCTGTCTCCTCCGTAGAAAGTACAGGATCTGTCATCCACTTGACAGCAAGTGGCATTTCAGTGGTAGATCTGGGCACCCTGTACAGGGTGGATAGGGAACAGGGAGGACTCGGGGTGCCGTACTGATCCCCCTAACAAACAAGACTGAGGTGCCGTCTTTCACTCAAACTGAAACTGAGCCAGTGGAACTCATTTCACTTGTTTTGGGGAAATCTGCTTTGCCTGGTGTCAGGAGAAGGTAAATACAAAAGTGTAGGTGTCTCTTAATCTTTAGCAGTTCTAATGTACAGTGAATGATGGTACCCCTAAGGGAAATGGCAGCGAGGGACAGGAAAGGACAGCAGGTGCACTCATTGTGTATGCCTGGGGGGCCTCATCCAACATTTGAAGTGGCTATTCCAGCAGACATTGAGGGAACAGGGTGCAACCAACTGTAGATTGTGGGGACACAACTGATGATACCTGCCTTATGGGCTCTGAAGTCATACTTGGGTCAGTCCAGCGGCTGACAGGAGAGGTTGAGAAGACCAGCCCTGTGCATGGAGTTTCAATGAAGCTCACAATTTGCAACATTGTCCCCAGAACTGATCGTAGCCCTTTGGTTCTGAGTTGAAGGACTGAACCAGAGACTTGGAAAGTTCTGCGACAAGCTAGGATGTGGCTTCCTGGACTTCCACCATCAATAGCTCAGGTGTGCATGTCAAAGGCTGACACTGAGGTAGCTGACTGTATGTGGGGTGCATACAAGGTTTTTTTTAGATCAGATTACTCTCCATCCAGTTCAGATAACGATAGCTGTAGGAAACCCAGAAGTATCAGTGCAAGATTGAAATAAATCCCTCCCACAGGTGAGAGTATTAAAGTACTAATGGTAAACTGCCCAAGCATTTGCAACAAAGTGCTGCATTTGAAGATCTTGTGAAAAGCAGTGAAGCTCACATAATACGAGGTACAGAAAGCTCATTGCAACCAGAAACTGATAGTAGTGAGATTTTTGTGGAAAACTTAACTGTACATCGAAAGTGTAGGCAAATGGCAAATGAAGGAGGTGTACTTGTCACAGTAAACAAGAAACTCAACTCCACTGAGATTGAAATTGAAGCTGCATGTGAGATTTGTTTGGTAAGACTCAGTATCAGGGGTTAGTTATAAAATGTTAATTGGATCCTTCCATCACCCACCTGACTCGTCTACGGATGTAACTTAAAACTCTGGAAACAACCTCAATCACTAGTACATAAGTTCCCTACTGATATTGTCATCATCAGTGAAGATTTTAATCATCCAACAATTAATTGGGAAAAATTACAGTTTTCTTAGTGGTGGGTATGATAAGATGTCCTGTGAAACACTAGTAAATTTCTTCTTTGAAAGCTACCTAGAACAGATAGTTGCATTTTATGGCAAAAAATAGACCTGATCTCTTTGAGGATGTCCACATTGAAACTGGTACCAGTGAACATGACACAGTTGTGGCACAATAATTATCATAATACAAAGGACAACTAAACCAAGCAGAAAGATATACATGTTCGATAAACTAGATAAAAAAATCAGTAGGTCTGACCCAGTGAGGAACCTCACAGGTTAGGGGCATGTAGATTAACTATGGCTCAAGAATAAAAGAATAGTTGACCATGTACTGAATACATACGTACCCGGTAGAACAGCTCATAATTCGAGGAAATCTCCATGGTATACAGTCACTGTAAAGAAACTTTCAAAGAAATAAATACAGATCCATAACAGGGGTGAAACAAAGTGTAGGTCTATAGACAGAGAGACGCTGAATGAAACACTTTGGGTTGTCAAGAGAGCGATGTGTGAAGCCTTCAATGACTACCAATTGCACAATATTGTCAAATGATATGCCATAAAACCCAAAGAAACTATTGTCATACGTGAAGGCTATCAGTGGCACCCCAAAGTTAGTGTCCAGTCCCTAGCGAACAAGACAGGAATTGAAATTGAGGGTAGAAAACCAAAAGCTGAAATGCATAACTTCGTTCTAAAATGTTCCTTTTCAAAGCAAAACCCAGAAGAATTGCCCCAATTTAATCTTAGCACCACTGAAAAAATGAATGAAATTAGT
Source organism: Schistocerca piceifrons (assembly GCF_021461385.2). Lineage (NCBI taxonomy): Eukaryota > Metazoa > Arthropoda > Insecta > Orthoptera > Acrididae > Schistocerca > Schistocerca piceifrons. Next base: position 19,608,818 of record NC_060147.1, on the reverse strand, counting down.
AAACAGCTGAAATCATTAAAACTGAACAAACCACTATGGCCTGATGGGATCCCCGTCAGACTCTATACTGACTTTGTGGCTGAGTTAGCCCTTGTTCTAGCTATAATCTATCATAGATACCTTGAACAAGAAACCTCGCCCAGTTCTTGGAAAAAAAAAGCGCAGGTCACAACTGTCTAAAGAAGGGTAGTGGAATTGATCCATAAAAGTACCATCCAACATCCGTGACATCGATTTGTTGTTGAATCTTAGAACATATTTTGAGCTCAAACATAATGAGGTATCTTGAACAGAATGACATCGATCATGTGAAACCCAGCTTACACTTTTCTCACATGACATACTGCAAGCTTTGGCTCAAGACAATCAGACAGATGTAATATTTGTTAAGTTCTGAAAAGCATTTGATTCAGTACCAACCCAACGCTTATTGTCAGAAGTATGATCATATGTGTATGAAGTGAAATTTGTGGCTGGACAGAGAACTTTTTGGTAGGGAGCGTGCATCATGTTACCTTGGATCGAGAGTTACCATCAGGTGTAGAAATAACTTCTGGTGTACCCCAGGGAAGTGAGTTGAGACCATTTTTGTTAGTGTTGTATATTAATGACCATGCAGACATTATTTATAGTAACCTCAGATTTTTTGCAGATGATGTAGCTATGTATAATAAAGTACTATTTGAAAGAAGCTGCATAAATTATCAGTCAGATCTTGATAATATTTCAAAGTGGTTCAAAGATTGTCGCCGTGCTTTAAATGTTCAGAAATGTAAAATTATGCACTTTACGAAACAAAAAAACGTAGTATTCAATTGCTATAATATCAGTGACTCACTGTTGGAATCGTCCAACTCATACAAATATCTAGGTGTAACACAACACAGGAATATGAAATAGAATGATCAAAAAATGGTTCAAATGGCTCTGAGTACTATGCGACTTAACTTCTGAGGTCATCAGTCGCCTAGAACTTAGAACTAATTAAACCTAACTAACCTAAGGACATCACACACATCCATGCCTGAGGCAGGATTCGAGCCTGCGACCTTAGCGGTCCCTCAGCTCCTAGAACCGCGTGGCCACTCCGGCCGGCCTAGAATGATGACATAGGTTCTTTCAGTTGTGGATAAAGTAGGTTTATTTGTAAAATACTGGGGAAGTGCAATCAGACTATAAAAGAGATTGCTACAAATCACCAATGCAACCAGTTCTAGAATATTGCTCAAGAGTGGGGGACCTGTAACAGACATTACTAACATGAGTTATGGAACGTATACAGTGAAGGGCAACACGAATGTCATAGGTGTTTGTCTGTGGGAGAGTGTCGCAGAGATACTAAAATAACTGAGCTGGAAGACTATTGAATATAGGCGTAAACTATCTCGAGAACGTCTATTAACAAATTTTCAGGGACTACCTTCAAGTGATAACTCTATGACTATACTACAATCCCATAGGTATCGCTCCCATATGGATCGTGAGGATAAGATTAGAATAACTACTGCACGCTCAGAGGCACTCAATCAATCATTCTTCCCTTGCTCCCTGCGTGAATGGAACGGGAAGAAACCCTAATATCTGGTTCCCTCTGCCATGGACCTCACGGTGGCTTGCAGAGTACAGATGTAGCTGTAGATGTAAATGTAGAGTGAGTTTCCCATACTGGTCATCCCCAGTTGCCGATACTGTTGTTATTACAGTCAAATTAAAGAGTTTGCTCAATATCTGGCTTTTAAATCCGCCATAACTGCACACAACAGTACAAGCAGAACTGAGTGAAGCTATATCGGTAGTTTCATCTGTCAAAATGGAAAATTTTAGTTCTTGGATCGTGGAATAGCATTTCTTATAACAGCTATGCTTTTGTTCTCTTGCGTAACGTTTTGTGCTGTCTTAGACTCAGGAAACGCGCTATTTAAGATACATATCAAATGTTCACTTGGATTAATAGGAATATCATTAGCTGCTATGAGGAACGCGGCAATTTGGCATACCTTTAGACAAAAAACATTGCCCAAGTTAATTAATATACTTTTTTGACTGCATGTGTTTCTTTAATACAGTTAGAGTAGCTACTACATAATCATTACAGTGTAAGCCATTTTGTCCTATAGCAATTACTAGGATCATTTGCTATACCTGAACGAAAAGCTGAATCCTCCTCCCATGTTGTCAGATACTGTTGACATTTGTTCCGAGTTTTTGCACTTTTTGGCAATTCACCTCTTTGTAACTTATTTTTCTTTGGCGTAGAAACATAGCTTATCTCTTTATCACTACTACTTGACATTACACCTGCATAGTAAATTTACAAACTAACACAAAATGTTAATGCTGTGTGTTGATTGTCAAGACGTTTTGCGCACCGAACTAGAGCACGAACAAGTGAGAATGGTTATTAAACAGCTCACAGCACAGCTGTCAGTATAACTTATTTATTTTATTTATTTAGTTATTTATTATCATCCCAATGATCACAAGTGTGATATAGGATTTGTCAGGGTACATTTTAACAACTATATAATATCTTTACAAAATTTGTATCTGTGCTGAATTCATACTAATCTATCTTATGTTTAATACAATATACAACTAATAAGGGTTTTTATAACATAATTTATTATGCACTGATGTAATTTCATTTGTCACATTAACTTAAACATATATTTTATACAGTTGCGCAGAGATATTCACTTATGCTGTAATAGCATTTGTCAAGCATGTGACCGAGCGAGGTGGCGCAGTGGTTAGCACACTGGACTCGCATTCGGGATGACGACGGTTCAATCCCGCGTCCGGCCATCCTGATTTAGGTTTTCCGTGATTTCCCTAAATCGCTTCAGGCAAATGCCGGGATGGCTCCTTTGAAAGGGCACGGCCGATTTCCTTCCTCATCCTTCCCTTACCCGAGCTTGCGCTCCGTCTCTAATGACCTCGTTGTCAACGGGACGTTAAACACTAATCTCCTCCTCCTCCTCCTCCTCAAGCATGTGGTTCTTTAGAGCAGTTTTAAATTTATCCTCATTTTCCAGTTCTTTGATATGTTTTGGTAGTGCATTAAAAAGTTTGATACCTTGATTACACACGTTTCTGGCTTCGGGTCCTTGTTACAGCTTGCATGTGGAGATCTGAGCAACGAGAAATCATTTACTACAGGAACCATGTAGCCGAAATTAATAGTTAGTTAAAGGTTTGAAGCATTAAGGCGAACTGTAAGGGGCAAACGCCGCTGAAATAAGCCTTACTACATTATGAGGTCCCTGCGGGGGGCATGTATCGGAAGACATCCCTACACTAAGCTAAACAATCTTAACGCGAGCATGTGTCGTTGTTGTGTACGAACTTCGTAATCGCTTAATAGTAACCTAATAATGTATGTAGAGTTTGTTTCACAACGGTTCCTTGCTCGGAAAGTAAAAAGAGTCCCAAAATTATCGTATTTACGCGTATAATCCTTCAGTTAGGATCAGATACCCTACAGGACTTGAAACTATGATAAGAGTATGATCAGAAGCGCCTGGTGTTATCTTTGTTATACACGTAACAGCCCTGACCGTCTCTTACTCCCGCAATCATTGTTGCCAACATTCGATCGATATTGAATAGACGTTTAGTTATAAACGAGGTTCCAAGATAAACTGAGAAATCTGTTTAAGTTGGCAGGGAAAATATTGATGAGTAATTCAGTGTGTATTAAACCGCGTTTACAATGACTTTAAAAATATTTTTATATTAGCAAAATTATTTGCAACTTGTCCCTCAACATACTGGCAACACTGTTCTTTGTGCGCGTCCGTGTCTACATAAGCGGCAAACATTTTATTTCCTTAATTATTTATTTATTTCTTGATCCATTTCATCTGCAAAATACTAACGCAAATTCTTTACAGACGAATGGAAAAACTGGTAGAAGCGGACCTCGGGGAAGATCAGTTTGGATTCCGTAGAAATGTTGGAACACGTGAGGCAATACTAACCTTACGACTTATCTTAGAAGAAAGATTAAGAAAAGGCAAACCTACGTTTCTAGCATTTGTAGACTTAGAGAAAGATTTTGAAAATGTTAACTGGAATACTCTCTTTCAAATTCTGAAGGTGGCAAGGGTAAAATACAGGGAGCGAAAGGGTATTTACAATTTGTACAGAAACCAGATGGCAGTTATAAGAGTCGAGGGTCATGAAAGGGAAGCAGTGGTTGGGAAAGGCGTGAGACAGGGTTGTAGCCTCTCCCCGATGTTATTCAATCTGTATATTGAGCAAGCAGTAAAGGAAACAAAAGAAAAATTCGGAGTAGGTATTAAAATTCATGGAGAAGAAGTAAAAACTTTGAGGTTCGCCGATGACATTGTAATTCTGTCAGAGACAGCAAAGGACTTGGAAGAGCAGTTGAACGGAATGAACAGTGTCTTGAAAGGAGGATATAAGATGAGCATCAACAAAAGCAAAACGAGGATAATGGAATGTAGTCGAATTAAATCGGGTGATGCTGAGAGAATTAGATTAGAAAATGAGACACTTAAAGTAGTAAAGGAATTTTGCTATTTAGGGAGTAAAATAACTGATGATGGTCGAAGTAGAGAGGATATAAAATGTAGACTGGCAATGGCAAGGAAATCGTTTCTGAAGAAGAGAAATTTGTTAACATCGAGTATAGATTTAAGTGTCAGGAAGTCGTTTCTGAAAGTATTTGTATGGGGTGTAGCCATGTATGGAAGTGAAACATGGACGATAACTAGTTTGGACAAGAAGAGAATAGAAGCTTTCGAAATGTGGTGCTACAGAAGAATGCTGAAGATAAGGTGGGTAGATCACATAACTAATGAGGAGGTATTGAATAGGATTGGGGAGAAGAGAAGTTTGTGGCACAACTTGAATAGAAGAAGTGATCGGTTGGTAGGACACGTTTTGAGGCATCAAGGGATCACAAATTTAGCATTGGAGGGCAGCGTGGAGGGTAAAAATCGTAGAGGGGGACTAAGAGATGAATACACTAAGCAGATTCAGAAGGATGTAGGTTGCAGAAGGTACTGGGAGATGAAGAAGCTTGCACAGGATAGAGTAGCATGGAGAGCTGCATCAAACCAGTCTCAGGACTGAAGACGACAACAACAACAACCTTTGTAAATTAAATTATCAGTTAATGAATACTTAAATAAATGTTGTTACGGTATATACAGAGAGATAATATACAAATGTTCTTCTGTATGAGACTACATTGCGTTAATATAGAAACATCTATTTTTGTAGCTATTCATTTACCGCGTAAAAGCAGTGATGAATTAAGTACGACTTCAATTTATATTTGCAGTGACCGATGTCCCTTATGTGTTTAATGGTATCTGGTAATATTGTATAGTTTGATAGCAGGATGGATAAGACTCTTGTGAAATAACATAGTGTTGCCACTTTGAACATGTACATCCAATTTTTGTCTTGTACCTTAACCGTGTATGGCGTGATTTTGGGTGGCGAGTGCTGTGGAAGCTACACATGTATTCGAAACGTCTGTAGCGCTGAACTGGCAGGAAACATTTCTCATTGTGCATTTGCATCAAGAGATAGCAGTGTGCTATGATAGTTGAATCGGAAGAGCTAATGATATATTTGGTGCTGCAATAGTAATACTGTACTCGAGGAAATAAGCGGACGAAGAAGCCATAGTCATCGTTAGAGAAGACTGCCGGTAATGACGTGTTGTGTGAACTGAATTTGAAAAACTGTTCTTATGTACTTCAGTAGGGTGTTGCCATCCGATTTGAAGTTCTAATGAATATTACAGGGAAGATTTTATTGTTGTGTGCTACTATGACGGAATGGAAGGCCAAACATCGAGCAAACTCTTCTGTTGACTGAAATAATGGGAGTGTCTGTAACTGGGACAACAGGTGCTAATTCTCTCTACATTTACATCTATACTTCGCAAACCACCGTGAGGTGCATGGCAGATTAAACGTCCATTTGGACAAGTTGTTAGGGTTTCTTCCGGTTACATCCACGTATGGAGCGCGAAATGCCTGTGTAACAACCCGCAGCCGCATACCATATGTGTGTGTGTGTGTGTGTGTGTGTGTGTGTGTGTGTGTGTGTGCGTGTGGGCGCGCGCGCGCGCGTGCGTGTGTTTTAGTACGCGAGTGTCAAATTTGCGCGCGTGCTTCAGTAGTTCCGTGCGCACCACCAGAGGCGCTGGGTTTATTCGCACGAAGCGCAGATAATTTATTTCTTGTTTTTTTTTTATCTTTTGAATGTTAATTATTCTTCTTTTTTATCTCTATTTCTCGAGAGTGTGCTGCTTTCATATGTGTTTAGTAACGCTAGCAACGAGGAGCTCATTGACGTCGATTAGACTATTGCACGTTACTAGAATCGTGAGCTCTGTATTTTAGCGCCGTACACCGAAATAAAGTTTCTTCGTTTAGTTTAACGAAAAAAGAAGCAAAAAATCACCACTTTGGCGCTAAGTGTAACTGTTTTACTAATGGCATGGCAGAGTCGCAGGACCTAATTCGTTGACACTGCACTAAACGTCTGTGCATGCAGTAACTATTCTAATCTTATCCTCACGACCACTGTGTGAGCGATACGTATTGGATTGTAGTATATTCCTAGAGTCATCATTTAAAACCCGTTCTTGAAACTTTGTTAATAGACTGTCTCGAGACAGTTCACGTCTATCTTCTCGAGTCTCCCAGTTCAGTTGCTGCTGTATGTCTGTGACACTCTTCCACGGATCAAACAAACCTGTGACCATTCTTGCCGCCATTCTCGGTATACGTTCAATTTCCCCTGTTAGTCCTGTCTGTACACTTGAGCACTCTGGAACTGGTCGCACGAGTGATTTGTAAGCAATCCAAGAGAGGCACATATTTCTGGAAATCAGTCCCTGTTGAAGCAGTGACATGCAGTTACTGTTACATTTATTGGCAGCAGTGGATTCCAATCAAAGCTGTACATCTTTGTTCCTCATTTCAAAGCCAGTTATATATCAAAAAGTTCCTGCAGTTTGCAACGTTTTGTTTGAAAGAGTATGTAAACGCAATTCAGTTACGTTACGAGGACCCCATATGATCGTGCTTTTGACAAGAAGAGTAGGTGCGGTACCAGGAACGATTCTAGAAGTCGGTCAAGGGAGGGGCTAATGGTGGTGGTGGTTACGAGGAGGGGGGGGGGAGGGGTTGGGGAATGGAATATCGCTTAATAAAAGGAGAGTTTGGGTTCTCTACCGACAAACTGGTAAAATTTAGTGTTGCTTAAAGTAGTTTTTGGTAACTGTTTTGGAGGTCAGGGTAAAAAACGTGTTTTAATAAATAATAAGACGCCTATTTTAACTTAAATGATATTTGTTGATTTAGTGTTTGGAATACATTGTAACCTATATTGCTACATATTTATTAAACAAATGATTGACTCTGTTGGAGTAATATATTCGCTGATTTCTGAACTTTATCCATGGGTAGGAGGGCTATAGCCTCCATAGCCCCCCCTCACCCCCCCCCCCCCTTGCCACTGCCCCTTTGCAGTACTGAGCCAAATGCTTTTCGGAAACCAAGAAATACTGCATCAACCTGGTTGCCTTGATCCTAAGATTTCAGTATGTCATGTAAGAAAAGTGCGAGTTGTTTCACATAACCGATGTTTTCGAAACCCATGCTGGTTGGCATTGAGGACGTCATTCTGTTTGAGATACCGCATTATGTTTGAGCTCAGAATATGTTCTAAGATTCTACAACAAATCGATGTCAAGGATATACGGTAGTTTTGTGGATCGCTTCTACTACCCTTCTTGTAGATGGGTGTGATCCGTGCCTTTTTCCAAGAACTGGGCACAGTTTCTTGATCGGGTGATCTATGACAGATAATAGTTAGAAGTCAGCCGCAAATTCATCATAGAGTCTGACGGGGTTTCCATTGGCGCCTGGAGCTTTGTTCAGTTTTAACTATTTTAGCTGTTTGTCAACACCACTAAGACTAATACTTATTTCATTCATCTTTTCAGTGGTATGAGGATTAAATTGGGGCAATTATTCTGGGTTTTGCTCTGTAAAGGAACATTTGAAATCGGAATTAAGCTTTTCAGCCTTTGCTTTGTTACCATCAATTTCAGTTCCTGTCTCACTCGCTAGGGACTGGACACTAACTTTGGTGCCACTAACAGACTTTACATATGACCAGAATTTCTTTGGATTTTGTGAAATGTCGTGTGACAATATTCTGCTATGGTACCGTTGAAGGCATCACACATTCGTAGCAAACGAAGCTGTACTAACAGGTCCCAATCTAACCACAGGTCCCAACCTAACCACGACCTCGTAATTCGTAATATATTTATAAAAAATACTCAAATATCCGTGACAATCACGATTATTAATTTAAGCTATGCTGTTAGGTTCCAATACCGCTTCCATCGCCGAACTGTAGCCGGCACGGTAGCTCAGCTTGTTTGCTCAGGGTACTGGCCACTCTCTTTATCAAAAGCTGAGTGAGGTTATCATCGAGAGAAATTGGAAATGTGTCATGCGACAATCTCAAAGAACCACTGAAGACATAACGACGAAGAGACGAATCGAAATTAAGAATATGAAAAAGTTAAAAAAAATTAAAAAAATGGGTCAGCGCGTCTGACTGCTTTGCGGAGGATCTGGGTTCAGTTCCCAGTACCATGCTTCCGTGGAATTTTTAGCCGGTAGGAGGACTACAACGAGTTGTACCCATCTCCTGATACCAACTGAGGAACTACTTGAGTGAGAAGTAACGGCTCCCATGTCTAAAAAAGTAGTCTACAACAGCCGTGAGAGCCGTGTAATGACCCTATGTTCCTCCATACCGCATCCGGGGTCAACGAACCTCTCTCGCGGGCCTCGTACGACATCTGAATGACGTGACATGGCCAGTGGCGGATACAGAAAAACTTCAAGAAGGGGGCGCTAAAGATATCTTGAGCTAGCTTTACTTTTACCATAATAAGAAATAATCAAGTCATATGTAAAGTTTAATTGTCGAATAAACATTTTATTCGCACTAAAAAATCCAACGCTAGTACACTTAGCACTAAAACACACGCGGTCACATTCCGCTTATTTCTAATATCACTAAGCACAACACTGACTGAACAAATACCTACTGTGAAAGCGACTAGCCAATATGTACCTTACGACGCAATGCATAATATAAGGGCGAGTTTCCAATGATGACGTGATCCGGCAATTTACGTGTGTGGTACTCTTATTGTCGATTCCGTTCCTTTCTAGTGCATTCGATGTTTTTAATGCATTCCTATGTAACAGTGCGTTTTTTAGGAATCATCTCGAAAGTCACTATTACCGGGGATAGGCACATCAATAGTTTCCCATACCTAACTCGTAATACGAGTTGGGTATGGGAAACTATTGTTTCATTATTTGTAAAAAATATTGTTAACGACTCTCTATGAATTACTATTATTAACAGTTCACAATCAACTGATCATTCTCACTCTTGACTAATCTTTACGCTTGCACTTGCTACAACTTCTACTTATTCATTCTTGTCTCAATGTTTCTGCTTCTAAATGTAAACTAGCTTCCTATTCGGCGAATAGTCCGTATTTATAACGCTACGTATCGAAAGTTCTCTTTACAAGAAAACAGTAGCATTTCCGAGACGTATCTCGAACAAATGTCAGACGGAATAACGTACGGAGGTCACTATAATGGCCGCGACTTTTATCGTAGGTGTGTGTTAGCTGTGTATGTGCCAGACTGAAACGTATAAAATACGTTGTCGCGAACATGCGTGCTACGTAAAAAAAGTTCAATTACTCGCTTTAGTCGAAACTTCTGGCGAAAGAAACGAACTACTAGCGTGCTGGTGACTGGCGGCAGCGGCGCAGGTGGCAATGTGTGTATCCCCGCAGGAGAGGCGGGGGGGGAGGGGGTAGGACTCGTACCAGATAGGAGAAACAGGGAATACTGGAACGTATACAGAGAAGGGCAGCACGAACGGTCACAGGTTTGTTTAATCCTTGGGAGAGTGTCACGGAGATACTGAAGGAACTGAACTGGAAGACTTGTAGACACACAAACTATCCCGAGAAGCGTGCAAGGGATAAGTCCCTGCAATCGCGCTATTCATATGTTTCATTGATGGCTCAGATGGACAGCCAGCACAGTAGCTCAGCGTGTTCGGTCAGAGGGCAGCTCGCCCTCTGTAATAAAATAAACTGAGTCAAGAAATCAACGATCAACTTGAACGGATGTCTTGTGACGTCCGCCCAGACCAACCGCAACGAAGTATGTAAGCAGGAGATCCCGAGTTCGAGTCCCGGTCTGGGCACACATTTTCAACTGTCCCCATTGAGGTATGTCAACAACACCTGTCGGCAGCTGAGGATTTCAATTAATTATCATTTATCCTGAGAAAGTCAATCAAGAGAGTGTCAAGAACCAGTTTTAAATCATTACTCTGGGGACATAATACAACCCCACACACATAGGAATCGTGTGGATAAGATTAGAATAACTACTGCACACACACACACACACACACACACACACACACACACACACACAGGCATTCAAAGATCATTCTTCCCGCGTTCCATACGTGGATGGAACAGGAAGAAACTCTAAAGGGATGTACTGTCTGCCATGCACCTCACGGTAGATTGTAGAGTACAGATGTAGATGTAGCATAAACCGAGCATCAATTAAATTATTAATCTTGGTTGTCACAAATATTTGACTGCTTTATCTCTCCTCTCGCAGCAATTTAAGTTGTGCTATTATGCATACTGCAAAGTTGCGTATTTCGTTGTGGTACAAGTAACCAGTAAGACTCCATAAAAGCGGCTCCCAGTTCTCGTTAGTACGCGAGTGCCCGGCTGCGAGTTACCAGGTGTAGAACCGCATTTTGCCTGCTGACGTGTGCGCCGCAGCCTGTCGTAGGTTTCGGCAGAGGACATCGTGGTATATCCAAAACCTAATGTCGAAGTTCCGCTAAGTCCCAACCAACCACAAACTTTGTCGCATGTCCTGTGTTGACGAGATCACGTGCCCTGATAACAGGTTCTGTAGCAGTCAGTGTCGCCCGGGCGTTCGTGCGCGCGTTGTTATGAACTGTAAACTTGCTCCAACCCATATTTAGCAAATTAGTTTCGGAAGCGCTGTGTGGTTGATATGTGAGAATGGTTTTAGAAAACATCGTAGCAGATCTTTTGAATCGTTTTGTCGGAGACTATGTCGAATATTTGGACCAATCTCAGTTGCAGATTGGAATATTTGGAGGTGAGTATAGCGATATTGGGTGCGTCGTAGATCTGTTGCGTACCGCTATTGTAAACAATTTCCATAAGGCACGGTATGTATTTTCTTTTTATGTATTGTAATCCCTTACATGTTGTTCAATATTTTATTACGAGACGTCGTCCTGCAAGATTTAATTTTAAAACCAAGTGCACTCAATGAGTTAAATTTGTCGGTGAAAACTGTATGGGCATTTAGGTAAGTAACCTCTTTCAAGTTTTTAAGTAATATTAGTTCTGGCCGTGGTTCATATTTTATAGAAGCAGCCTTCAGTGTCTCCTACTACTAGCTTTCGTAGAGTTAACTTAAGTCGTTTCACATTCCTTCAGGTGGACTTTGTGGAAACAAGATATTTGTGAATGCTTAACTGAATGAATGACCAGTAAAGTTAGTAGTTATGGATGACCCCTCAACTCTACTATATTTGCATGCCGCCAAGTCCAGTAACAGAACTCAAGAAATCCAATATTTGAGAAAATCGTCTTACACATTATAAAACTTATATTGAAATTATATAAGTTTTCTTTAAGTTTACTTTAAACTTTGTTGGCAGTAAATTCCATTATTTTTCGTGTATGTTGGGCACTCCACACGTATTTTTCGGTGGCAAACTAAAAAATGGCGTTTCTCGACCTTTCACTTTCTTGTGGGTGTGCTATATACACTGTACAGAGGGGAAAGTGCCGAAAACCAGACCCGCAATTTCTTTTTTATTTAAAAAATAAAGTAGTAAAAATCAACTTTTAAAGGCACAGGATACTTACTTTATATCACCATTTATATTTTACGCTTAAAAAAATAAACAAAATTATTTAAAAAAAACGTGAGAGTTCTGAAAATAACTGCCAAAATTGGAGCCTTCAAAAAATAATCATAGTAGTTCCAAATAAAACGTGAAATTGCTATCAAATAAGAGAGTACACAATCTAGTTTCAGATTAAGTGTAGTATAGCACCAATCAGAAGATTATAGAATTTCTGTCTCCTTTGCTGAAAACAAGAGCCCTGTAGTAGACATTCCTACAGGCTTTCTTTCTGAATGTGTGTCGACAGAAGCGTCCGATCCCGCGCGTCCGCTTTGACCCGTGTCGTAAGGGTGTTGGGGTGTGTGACGTCTTGACGGCGCGGAGATTGGTTTGTGCGTGTAGCGTGTTTCTAGATGTGGTCGTGTTGTTGTTTGTTGTGCCGTCTGGTGGTATGTTCAGGTTAACGATTTTGTGTGAAGGTTGATTTAGTGTTGTTCGCTGTACGTTGTGTGGCAATTTTAGTAAAATTAATCGGTTGTTGTTTTTTTTTTTTTCAGGAATGGATGACAGATAAAATTAACAGTGCGCGCCTGAGGGATATGATGGGGAACCCTCCTTTGGAACTGATCAAGGTTTTGCAGCTTTTCGGTTTAATTGCCGAGGTTGTGAAATGCTCTGTTTGTGGCGAAGAAATGAATTTGCCTAATGTTCCGGCGCCTCGGACCAGGAACGGTTACATGTGGCGCTGTCGAAAGGACATTTGGCGCCCCACACGGCGCGGTTCCTGGTTCGAGAAGTCTAGGTTGGACATGCGCCAGATTGTACTGGTGACTTATTATTTCTGTTATAGATCCCCACAAAGTTTTTGCGGGCATGAGACTGGTGTGAGTGAGAGGAGTGTGCTTGATTGGTTTTCTTTTTGCTGTTCATTAAGTACAGGGGTAATTACAGGTGTGTGTCAGTGCCTGTGTGTGATTGCAGAGGCCAATCTAGTTTGTAGCGCCGGAACTTTTTTGAGGTAAGTTTTTATTTTTTTTGTTTTGGGTGTGTTGGGGTCGAGGGAGGTGTTTTATTGCAATGTGTGGATGTGAATGTTGGTATTGGTATTGGTATCGGGAGATGTTCTTGAGCTACATAGGTCAAGGGAAGTGTTTGATCCTAATTTATGGGTTCGGGAGCTGCTGCTGAGCTATATAGGTTAAGGGAAGTGTCCGATTCCAGATGATATTGTGTTTAGTGGTATTTGGGGGTTTTCTGATGTCGGTTTTTTCGTCGTTTCGCGTTTTTTTATGGGGGCGGGTGTCTAAATTTGTTTATATTTAGTTTGTCCCCACCCAAAAACCCCCATTTCCACTCTTGTCCCGTTAGTGTCATCAGGCTTTTTGTGGAACGTGTTTGTGTTTTGTGTTTGTTTCCATGTATTTGAGTCTTCATAATGTGTACCTAACGACTTTATATGCGCCATTTTGGAATCGTGGTTTATGGTAGTTTCCGTCATATTTGTGACGTCATGGGTCAAAGCAGACGGCCGGGATCGGACGCTTCCGTATTTCCGAAACTTCCATAGCAAGGCAATACTAAATCAGCTCATCAAATTTTTACCCAAAATTGTAAGTCTACATGTTTTTGCTGCTTCCTCGGTTGTAATGTTTTTCATATTGGACAACTGTGTACCGAACATTTTCCACCCCATCTTTTTGTGTACTATAGCTTATCATTTTAGAAGGGACACTTTCTTTGATCTTCCTTCCCCACTATTATCTTAGAATTCCGAGAGAATAACTCTGTGTGTACTAATATAGGGAGACTTTAAACGTAAAAAATAACAGATCTGCTTCAGGCAACTGAAAGGAGTCCAGTTTTCACAACAACATATGTTTTGTTAACCAAATAAATTAACCAAACATCTAAAGGGATTGATCATAAACATTAAACTTGAATCTTACTATGTAAGAACACAAAAATAAGTTGAAGGGTTTATCTGCCAATATCTTCACAAAATAATGAAACATGTAATGCAATGCAAAATCTTTTCACATAGTAATTACATACATTAATTGCCAGCAGGAATTAATTTATATAAATGAGGCAAGAACAACATTTGAACTGGACTGGCATTCGAAGTCCCCGGCATTCGAACTCGTGGTCTCCAGCATACTAGGCAGATGCGCTGACCACTACGTCGGCCTCGAGAAGCAATGATCTAGGACAGTGCATCAGTGTGTTGTATAAATTGAGAATTTGTGCCTAACAATAAGTGATCCAGGTTAGTCCATGTGGGTGTGATGGCCATGTGTCCAGGTGACATAGTGGTCAGCATATCTGCCTAGTAAGCTGGAGGCCTTGGTTCGAATCTGTCTGGCACAAGTTTTCAACTTGCTCCATTGATATAAATCAATGTCCATTGACAACTAACGTCTTTAATTCCTTTGTGTCTTGATTCATAGTGGCTGCAGGATCAAAATGTCTTTTGGACATCTGCAAAATCTTTGTTGACAAAACATGTAATGGTGAAAGTGGGCAACGTGTGCACTTCTTTAAAAGGTGGTAGAAGCACAAGTTACTATCAGCATTGATTCCTCCAGAGTGCAGGAGAATATTTATCTAGGAGACCAAGGGTTCCACTTAAGCAGATGGGTGGGGGAGAGGAAGCATTTTTGATGCCTTTACGCTCTTTAGAATCAGAGAGCATAAACATATGGTGTGAACATAAACATTAGCCTACACGCCAGGTTGGCTTTTACCAGAATCTTAGAAATTCATGTTCATTGACCTCATCAACTAGCAACAAAATTATCACCATTGAACCTAACCTACACCTCACATTACACTGCATATTGGTCTGTCATCAGAAGCAAGATTTCAGGGGCAGTCCAGTATCACGCTCTGTCCAAATGTCTTTGTCAAAATGTTAAATCAGTTGTCTGTGGCATCCTCAATCCTTATGATAGTAGAGTTTCTAATATGACACATTGTCATACATCTACATTTATTTATTAATTTATTTGAATTGTCATCCATCCCAGTCATGTAACGGCATAAAACAGACTGTAAAATGTTGTGTTTGTTTGTTTGTGCGTGCTGGTTGTTGTCCAGTCTGATACTATTCAGCTGTATCCTTTGCAAGTCTTAATCTCTGCATTACTACTACTGCTGTATCCATTTGAGTCTGCTTAGTGTTACTAAGAACTGGTCTCCTTGTACAACTGTTTAACCTCTACCCTTCCTTTCAGTACCAAACTTAATATTCCTTGACATATTCTCATTTTAGCATATGTTTATACTGATTTTGAGCTGAATTCCTCTCTGAGCAAATACATGCATTACATTCCCACTGCTAATCTTTTCTTGATGTTCATTTCTGTGCTGTTGTTGCTGGCAAACAGAGATCCCAAATCAGGACTCACCTGACCAGGCCACAGTTTTCCTGTTGCCTGGGTTTTAACTGATAGGCTCACAAGCCCAACAGAGACTTTGCAGGCACTGTGTTGCTGTTAGCAAAGGCATTCACATCAGTTGTCTGCTACCATAGCTAATAAATACCAAATTCTGCTGCAATATTGTAATGGATATATTCATCATACATCCAAGATTGATTTCTGGGGTTATTTCATCCAGTTTGCTTGTCTGTTTGCACTGAGAACTCTATACAAATACTGCTGGTCTGTCATTAAGTGAAGGGCATCTGTCACTGCATTTTCTTTAGTGAGATGTAATGCCCGAAATTTGATATTCTCTGAAAACTCTTGACACTATGTGTCTCAGAATGTTCAATTCCCATACTATTTCCTAAATGGAGTGTCCATGCATCAAGCTCCAACTACTATTCCACATTCAAACTCTGTTAATTCCCATTGTATAAACCTTTTCTCATGAGTACAACTGATGGCCCTGCTAATGTACTACCTTGTGTACATGATACTACCACCATCTGTATATTTGTGTATAGCTACCCCACAACTTTATCACCTCAGCATATGCAGTTGCATTTTTTATGTAAAAAATTTTAAGTTACAGCCTTAAGGAATCCATTTATAACCATAATACTCACTGAACATTAAAGATTGACATGCCTGCTACTTTACTTACAAAAACACAAGTGGCGGGCACAAACACATGGGGAATAAAGCTTTTTAACATGTTACCTGTGCAGGCGCATGCTGCATCTCCTTTAAAAATGATATCCAAAAATAGTCAGAAGAAAAGGTTTTTACCCTCTTAAAAATTTTGAAGTAGCTTAAAATAATACATACAAGAGCAGGATAATACTGGGTGACAAGTGGTGTGCTCCAAAGTTGAGTTTTGGAGGGACCAGTAGTGGAAAATGGAAATGATCATATGGCATTGTTGGCCGGGAGGCCCCATTCGGTGAGTTTGGCTGCCATATTGCAAGTCCTTTTTAGTCGACACCACTTCGTCAAATTGTAAGTCAATGATGATGAAAATGTTGATGGACACACAATACCAAGTTCCCTGCCGGGAATCGAATCTGGGCCCCCTGTGTGGTAGGCGGTGATGCTACCACTACAATACGTAGGTGGACAGGTCCAGTAGTACCAGGATTGGATATGATGGTCCAGAAAAACTGTTTTTGAACCAGGCTGTTGGGATAATTAAGTCCAGTTAAGGGTGAGATGAGAATGTTGTATTGCCATAAAGAGTCTGCATCCACACAAATACAATTGTCTCAAATTCCAAGCCTGTATGGGAGCAAACATTTGACAGTGAAAGGATGCCAACCGTCAAAATGTAAGTAATGTAGTTTGTTAGTAGGTTTAATGTGGACAGAAGTGTGTAAATAGTCTTTAGTGAGGATTAGATCAACATCAAGAAAATTGAAATAGGACTCAGGGTAGGACTATGTGAAATTTAATTGGGAGAAGGTATTTAGAGAGTCCAAAAATTTAAACAGGTCAGCTTCACTCTGAGTTCATATGCCAATGACATCATCAATGTATCAAAAGCAAACCAGGGGCTGAAGGCTTATGGATTCCAGGAAAGCCACGCCCCCCCACCCCCCCAGAACCCATGATTTCCCATAATCAGACCCTGGAATGAGATCCATTCTCTCTGGGAATTTGCCCACCACACATAGAATACCTTATTGTTGCCCTCCCTATCTCCGCAACATTCCCGTCAGACGCTATGCTCCTTCCGCACTGTTCTCCCTACCCTACGGCTCCAATCCATGTGACTGTCAGCACCGCAAGACTTGCCCTATACACCCTCCTACAACCAGCTATTCCAGCCCTGTAACTGGCAAAACATGTAGCATCAAAGGGAGAGCCACCTATGAAGTGACATGTCATATACCATCTGTTATGTAAACACTGTTTGGCCTTTTATGTCAGCATAAATACCACCCAACCGTTAATCAGCGTGAAAGGACATAAGCAGACAGTATACCAGCAACATGCAATGTCCTGTAGCAGAGAATGCTCTACAAGACAGTCATTACCTCGGCGACTGTTTCACCACAGGTGTCATCTGATTTTTATCCCAGACTCCAGTTTCTCAGAACTCCACAGGTGAGAAATGGTGCAACAACATGTCCCTTGTTCTCGCCAACTACCTGGTCTTAATTTATGTTAACTGCTTCCATCTCAACATTTCTTCACAGTACCTACTCCTTCTTTCACTCCATTTTAGTTTTGTACAATTTTGTACTATTGAGATCACCCTTCTGTAGTCCCATAAATTATTTGAACAACTTATTACTTTCTTCTTGAAGTCGGAGGCTATTCTGGGTATCTCATGTATTGTATATCAGGTGAATGGTTTTGTTATGTTTTTAAACCCAATACTTTGCATGTCTCATGTATCGTGGTTGCCAGGTGTACTCATTTTGTTATGGCCTGTTCCCCAAGCATCTCAATGATGCTGTTCATATTTGGTTTTGAGATGCCCACACCTGTTATAAGTAATCCCACAATTTCTTAGCTACTGATAGGCAATATACTTTTTCCACATGGTCACAATGAGCCATGTTAGGTCTAAATTTTGTGACAAGGAAGCAAAAGTTTTTATAATTTTCAGGTGTCTGCGGGTGCGTGTGTTTGTGTTTTTTTTTAATTATGCTGCATTCCTGGTACACTTTTTAGCAAAGTGAACAATAAGAGGTTTTAAGGGTTTTGATGTAGTATTTGCCACACCAGAGACCCTCTAAGTTATTAAGAAATTTCATTGTAATCAAAATTCAGGTAGAACTATTTCCCGTAGTATAACTTCCAGCATCACCAGAGATGTACAGTATAATATACTGAGATTTCAAAGTTGTGACGAGTGTATCTATTGTTCTGTTTATGCCAGCCAGCAGCTACGGCAATCTAGTAGCATGACGATGTCTCGTTGTGTGTGTCAATGTCACATTATCTTTTGTTTCTCCTAACCCGTTGGACAGTTGGAATTGTACATGACCACAATGGGCCAGGAATATTTATTTATTTAGTATCCATGTCATCATACAAACGATATTGGACTTGTCATACATAGAAATTAACAATATAGAATTTTTACCGTAAATTCAGACAAATTAAGAAACATGAAAGGATAGGTTTTGTTAACTCGATTCCTTCTGCATTTTTAAAACGCACAATTACATAATGCTCGTAATTATAAGTTGTGAAGTTGTAGTGCATTCTGGTGGGAGCTTGCGATAGTGTTCCAGTCTAGAGATCACGTGTTTTGGTTGTTGTGTGTGTGTTAATACAGCCTTCATTTGGAAAACGGAAAAATATAGTTGCAGTTTGAGCACTGGAACACAGCACATTAATGAAAGTATATGTCGCCAAACTGTCAAAGATACAGGCACGATAATCAAAGATTTCGTAAAAATTAACAGTTCTTCCAAACTTATTTGTGTGTTTCAGAGGAGAGAACATAATTAAAGAAGCTTGTAAATACAGGTTTCTCTTTAACCATCAAGGCCTTGCCGAAGATTACATTTCAAAGGTCATTTTCCCTGACTTGGAATGTTGAATGTCTTTAACCTCGCACGCCCAGAAATTATGGACCATTGGACATAGTGATGCCACACAACGTTCTTCTCCCCACATACAATACATGAAGTCTCATCGATTTGATCTGTATCCATGTTTTGTATTTTAAAGAGGGGTGCAGAAGGGGTGAGGGAAGGAAAAGGGGTTTAGAGGATTACCTGCAGCCAGTGGCAGGCAGGGATGAAAGGGGAATAGTGTACATGGTTGCATGAAGATTGGGTTTTTTTTCCTTTATTGTTTTCAATTCCCCATCAGGGTGGGCTGGCAGCAGCATATGCACTGATCTTCAGCCGAAAGACATAAAACAAACAATATAAGACAGTGAAAAACATACAAAGGAGAGAATACGGTGAACATAGATATAGAAAAGGGTGAATATCATGGGAGGCAATAGACAAAAAAAGGGGCGACTGTAAAATGGAGATAAAAAACTGTAAAAAAGTAGCGCACAGAGAAAGCCACACACTGCAACAATTAAAAGAACACAAGGCACAGTGTGACTGGAGCATAAAAATTATTGACGGATGGCGTAGCACATAAACACTGACAGCAAACCTCAATGCGATACACAATTAAAATCACACCTCTTGAAGCATAGGAGAAACAGCACTAAACACAACACTGACGTGGCACACTGACAATGATCAAAACATAGGATCTGCCAGGCGCAAGGAGATGAGGCAGACTGGAAGAAGGGAGGGAGGGAGATGGGTGGGGGGCACACTGGAGAGTGCCAGGGAGGGAAGGATGTGGGAAGGAAAGAGGCAGATATGGGGTGCAGGGTCTCAGGGGGGCAGGAGGAAAATCCGCTCTGGGAGGAGGAGGGGAGAGGAAAGGGGGCCCTGGGGAGAGGGGAACAAGGCCAGGTTATAACTGGAAGGAAGGGTGGATGTCATAGCGAAGTCCATCATTTGGAAGGGGGAGGCACTGGAAATTGCCCTGATGAAGGAGATGGAGGGTGTGGAGGTGTAGAGAGGGATGGATACAGCAATAGAGGTGCGGCAACGGGCGGGGGGTGGAGAGTAAGGAGGAAACCAGAAGGTGGGGGGGATCAAGCCTGCGGGGACAATGTAAAGGATGCGGAGATGTTGGAGGAAAAGGAGGAGTTGGGGGAAGGGGATCAGTTCCTACAGGAGCCGTGTGGGGGAGGAAGGCGGATACGGAAGGCAAGGTGGAGCACATGGCGTTCAAGGATTTGGAGGGCCTTGTAAAAGTGGGTGGGGGCAGAGACCAGGCAATGCTGGCATAACAGAGGATAGGACGGATGAGGGATTTGTAAGTGTGGAGGATGGTAGAAGAATGCTATCCCCATGTCCGGCCAGACAGGAGTTTCAGAAGGTGGAGGCGGGAATGTGCTTTCTGCTGGATGGTCTGGAGATGAGGGATCTAGGTGAGGTGTCGGTCGAGGGTGAGGCCAAGGTATCTCAGGGTGGGGGTGAGCTGGATGGGACGACCACAAAGGGCGAGGTAGAAATCATGGAGACGAAAGGAGCGAGTGGTGCGCCCTGTGATGATTGCCTGTGTTTTGGAGCTATTGAGACGGAGGAACCACTGGTTACACCAAGTGGTGAACTGGTTAAGGTGGGTTTGGAGGGTACGTTGGGACTGTTGAAGGGTACGATAGAGATCCAGGAAGGCGGTGTCATCAGCATACTGGAGATGGTGAACTGGTGGGGGAGGCTTGGGCATATCAGCCGTATACAAGAGATAAAGGAGGGGGGAGAGGACAGAGCCCTGGGGGACGCTAGCAGTGGTATAAAAGATAAAGTATTTGGTGTTGTGGAGGGTGACACAGGAAGGACGGTGCGAGAGGAAGGAAGCGACCAGACGGACAAAATTTATAGGCAGGGCATAGGTTTGGAGTCTAATGAGGAGACCGGGATGCCATACACGTTCATAGGCATTTTGGAGGTCAAGGGAAACAAAAATGGCAGAGCGACGGGAGTTTAGCTGGAGGGACAGAAGGTGAACGAGGTTAAGGAGTTGGTCTTCAGCAGAGGAGGGGGGTCGGAACCTGCACTGGGTAAGAGGTAATAGGTGGTGTTGAGTAAGGCGCTGATGGATACGGTGGGAGAGGATGGATTCTAAGACCTTACTGAGGACGGAGGTGAGGCAGATGGGACGATAGGAAGAGGCGGCAGAAAGCGGTTTGTTGTGTTTGAGGAATAAGAGGATGCGGGAGGTCTTCCACAGGTCGTGGTAGAAGCCAGTAGAGAGGATGACGTTATAGAGATGGGCGAGGACAGGTAGGAAGGTATAAGGGCTTTCTCAAAGGTGACGCAGTCGTGACCAGGGGTCGTGTTGCATTTGGACCGGAGGATAAGTTTAATGTCTTTTGCTGTGATGGGAGTGTTTATGTAGGAGGAGGGCAACTGCCCCAAGTACTGGAGAATACGAGCAAGTGGAGCGACCAAGGTATCGGCATGTTCCATGACAGTGGGGAAAAGAGAATAATCAAAGTGTTGATGGAAGGTTCGTTTTGTCATCCCTTTCTATATGCCAATCTTGTTCACAGAGTATGTGTGAACTCATTCTTCCCAATTGATGCCTTTGTCAGACTTCAGCTCACTATATGTTTTGTCATACGATATACATTTTGTTTCTCTCTCTGTTCCAGCTACTACTACTTTCAGGAACCCATCTTTTTTAAAAAATCTTTCAGCTTTTGTTGCCCACGCTCACAATCACAACGTAATAAGTGTACACGCGCACAGATGGCTCTGCTGCTTCGCATATCTCCAGTGGCGGAGTTCGCTCTATGCATTGCTAGCCAACGCCCAACACGCCCATAGGTGTGTTTACTCGTGCCGTATTGTATGGCAACTTGTGTTCGCAGTAATGTTCCCATCAGTGTTGTTGCAGTCAATGGCAGTATTGCGGGATGACTGGACAGTATTGAATGACTTGTTGCAAATAATGCTACGTATTGCAGGGGTGCTGCCGGTTTTGTCCACATTGTGCATGGTCGGGTCATATCTTCTGCTGTCCTTGTCTGTAATTGCTTACCAATATTGAGTACCGTGCAATAATACAGACCATCTGAGACTGTTTGGGCGCAGTATATTGAAGGAGACACTTGTCACTCGCTGTATTGCACAATGCACCGTGTATTCCCCAATAAAAAGCAGTTCCTGCCAAGACCAAGAGTTCATTCTCTCCAAACAACTTTCCGCAAAGAACTGAAAAATAGTAAAATGACGAAAGAAAAAGGAGTGTGCTAGAGGATATGCATTAAAGCACAAAGCGGTACTTTGAGAAATCAAATTCCTTACTCTTTAGGAAACGCTGCATATCTCGTTGTCCACAATAGTAGAGGAAACATTTTTAGAAACTTACGTTAATAATATATCCATATATGTATGTGTTATACATGCTTTAAGCTATAACTACACAGATCATACATTTTTTAACTAGCGCTAATTAAACGTCAAACTTTCTTGCAGTACTAATCGAGTAAATATTTTGGTACTGTTGTCGCATGCAAACACACGTGTAAAGTAACTTCTCGCATTGCCTTTCTGATTTCAGAAATGGAAACTCAGCTCCAGTTCATTCGGTAAATACAAACATCGTTTGTGGCATTTTAGTAATAAGTTTGCATACGTCATAGTGAATCTAATGGTGCGAAACCACAGTGCTGAAGGGGGCCTTGCTCCAAGATTGCAGTTCGGGGTAATTCTCCCTGACTTGTAATTTTGAATGTCTCAAATCTCGCTAGCCCTGAAAATTAGAGACATAACGATGCCATAACGTGCCTCTCCCCACATACCAAATATTAGGCTTCTAATGTGTGTGATTTATTCAAAATTCATCAAAATCGAAATTGATGAAATAAAAAAAAAATTATTCGAAGAATCTGATATAGAATGCCTTATTTTCCATATGTTTAAATATATCATTTTTACAACCTTTCTAAGTTTACAGATCGTACCAGAGAAACGTACTGACATCTGTGTTATCATAGTTGTCCCCATAAAAAATATGCTTCGAGAAGGAAACTGTTTACGTCACTACTACTGAGACTGTGGATTATATACAGTTCGTCCAATTTACGAAACATTTCCAACACTTGTAAAAAGTACGTAAACACTGGTATTTTGTAGATCTTGCTTCAATAAGACTCATTAAGCTAACTAGCTTACATCACAAAATCTGTCTGCTGTTTCAGGTTCTCTATTCCAGTCCAGAACATTAGCAAATATTCCTCCACCTCCAGGGCTGTGAAATATAATTGCAACAGTGTCTATGTTATTGGTAAATCCAGTCTGTTCAAATGAATGTATGTAGAAACACATAGCTATCGTAAGCTGCTGCAGTTGGATATGAACTTCTCGGGAGAAGTATATAAAGCTCTGCTACTCGAAGACAAAATTCAGTTCCAGGTTCATGAAAAAGAAGAAAAAAACAGTGTCCATGATGTTGGTGCGAACATTAGCGATAAACACGAGATTTACACAAATCTGCGTATCCCTCTAACCCCAGAAACGAATAGGACTAGTCAGTGAACATAATAAAGAGCTGCAACGCTTTCTTCATGATAAATTGCTTGTCGTTTGGGAAGAATATAAGCTTAACTACATTTTTAACTGTGGGGTATATTTTCAAGGGCTTTTTATTTTCATATTTCATGGTGCCAACACACCTTAATTTTGTCCACGGAATTGCGCTCTGATTACCTTAATCACTCCTGGTGCAGCACGCCACGCTACGCGTATTGCAAAATCTCTACATAATCATAGTGGTCACACATATAATAGTCCTATACAGTATTAGTAGGGGCAGAATTTAGATTGTCCCCTTGTACATCGCTATCTTGTTCACACAGTACATGTGAGCGCTTTCTTACCAATTGATACTTTTAGCTGGCTTGACCTCACTACACGTTTTTCCATACGATAGACATTCTGTTTCTCTCTGTTCCAGCTAGTGCTGCTATCAGGAAGCCATCTTTTCTTTTGAAATCTATAAGTGTTCGTTGCACTCGCTTACAATCGCAACGTAATACGTCTTTGCGCGCACAGATGGCTCTGCTGCTTCGCATATCTGCAGTGGCGTAGCTCGCTCTAAGCATTTGGCGTCGCTTGTCATCGCACAACAGGCCTCAAGGTGCGTTTACAAGGGCCATATTTTACGGAAATGTGCAGCCGCAATAGCGCTGTCATCAATGTTGCTGCAATAAACGCTATTACTGCGGGATGACTGGGCAATATTTCAGATCGAACAGGCTACAGCAAGTAGTTGCTGACGTCTTGCTGAAGCGTTGCTGGTTTTGTCCACAGGAGGAGGAGACTGTTTAAGGGGACCACACCCTGCCTATTTAACCCATGTTAATTTAGGCAAGTATTTGACCAATTTCTGAAAAAAAATTATTTGATGCAGTACCTTAATATTTTTACTGTATGTTACATGATGCTAATAGTCAACTGTACTAAAAATCTACTGTATCCATTTTATAGTTTTTAAGAAATACTATTTTAAATTTATTAACAAAAAATATTAATTTTTTGTGCAGAAAATATTTTTTTTGTTTCTTGTGGCTTCCTAATGGGGCATGTTAATGAATGTTGTACCAGAGGTGGCTTTTTATGTTATGCAAGGACTGAAAATTTCATTCATTTATCTATGATAGTTTCTGGTATAATGGGGCATATGTACTGAAAATTTTAGTTTGTGGGAAATTGACTTTAAAGGAAAAACTTTTGAAATTTGTTACTTACGGTTAATTAAAACTGTCTTGCACTATATGATGGCCCTTCTTTGGCCTCTAGCAGGTCTTCCAGCTTTTTTTTTTTTTTTTTTTTTTTTCATCTTCCTGGATGTCTGTCTTGCTTTCTTGGGCATATTAGATGCAGACCTGTCTGCATTGGCTATCCTCATTTTATCGCAATGTTGCAGCCCAGTGATCATATTTTCACCAGCATTAATTCCCAGCTTTTTCAGTACCCAACACTTTCCAATATCACCATAGTTGAATGTAATAACAGCATCATGAACTCCTAGTTTCACTGTATGCATGCCTACAAATACAGTTTTAGGAAGGCTGTTCCAAATTATGCTGTTGAAACATTCATTTGGGTTGTGTGTCTGCCCATGCAGACATTTCATTACGTCAGGATGAGCCAAGTCTCTGAAAATAGGTTTAATTGCTGTAATAACAGCAGCAGGAAGAGAATGATGGTGCAGTCAGTTTTCAAATTTATTTGGTGGTTGATGTAAGTTCATCACTGAACAAAATGTTCTCCCTGCAGCCATGCTCTTGCCAATAGATTGTATGTGGCACATAAACACACTTGGTAGGAAAATGCCCTTTAAATGCTCCAAAAAATTTCAGCAAAATCCTTTTCAGAGTACTCAAATAAAATCTTAATCTATCGAAATACGATGAAAATCGAAAATAAATTTTTTTTTTTTTCGAAATTAACCACTGTGTGGTCCCCTTAACTTGTTTGTGCCATGTTTTCCTCAGTCCTTGTCTTCAAATGGTTCCCAATTTTGAGTACTGCAGAATAATACAGACCGTCTGAGAATGGTTCTGATGGTTTGTAAGCAGGATATTGGAGACTGCAGAGCGTTTAAATATTGATGCTTGATTCAAGGCACTATTTGTCTTACTGCTGAGCCATTTTCCCCACAGATTCTTTGACAATCTTGTTGTTGCTGAATTTTTATCCCCGTAATGCCTCCTTGAGGGGACCAAATAAATTAAAATCCGAGGAAGCTAAATCTGGACAGTAGGGAGAAAGACATAGTGTAGGTTGTCCAGACGTTGTCCAGTCAAAATACAGGGTGTCCCACTCAACCCTCCCTGATTCCAAGGACCCAGGAGAGAAAAGCACAGTAGATACAATGAAAAATGCACCACATTGTAGAGCATCTCAAAGAATTTATATTCCCACGTCACAAGTGCCAAGCGCAGCATGGTCCTATGAACTGAACATGGCGACTCCACAGTAGCACGTACAAGCAGTAGCGTGGATTGCAGAAACAAAATCGCCGATTATTAGATCATCGTTTAGTGTATGAACGTGATACACCTGATTTGAAAACAAGGAATAGTATAGGAAATTTCTAACAGGAAGTGTTCTGAAACATTCTGGTGCCCGTTTCAGAAGAGACAGTGGTGTACATCAGACGAACGTTTCTCAGAAGCCCACGTAAGTCAATTCGTCAAGCATGCAGGGAACTTGATGTACCTCGATCAACGTTGCATCGTGTAGCTCACCAGCGTCTTCGTCTGTGTGCTTACAGAGTGCAAATTCTGCAACATATGACGACGAACGACAAACCACGCCGACAACAAATTGCTGCTGCGTATTGGTATGGATATCAGCTTCCTGGAAAGATTTTTATTCTCAGGTGAGACAACCTTACATTTATCGGGAAGGGTTAATAGGGATAATGTTCAGATATGGCGTTCGCAAAATCCGCACGTTGTCATTGAACATGTTCGTGATAGCCCTAAACTAAACGTCTGGTGCTGGCTAATGCATGGCAGGTTTGTTGGACCGTTCTTCTTTGCGGAACAAACAGTGAATGGGTCAGTGCATCTGGACATGTTGGAGCAGTTGTGTACCCTCAGGTACAAGACTTGCAACCCAACATCGTATTTCAAGATGGAGCTCCGCCGCATTGGCCAACGGCTGTTCGCATGTTCCTGGATAGGAAATTTCCCAGTCGTTGTATCAGATCCATTGCCTAGCCACCACGTTCACCCAACTTCACGCCGCTTGATTTCTTCGTGTGGTGATTTGTGAAGGACTGCGTGCATGCAACGAAAGTGGATGATATTCCTACGTTGCGACATTCACTAATGCGATTGCAAAAATAACAGAGGAAATTTTACAAAGAACTTGGCGAGAAATTGAATGTAGACTCGATATTCTTCGTGCTGCAAATGGTTAACATGTAGAGGTGTATTGATGTTAAATTCTTTCGGATGCTCTACAATGTAGTTCACTTTTTATTGTCATATCTACTGTGGCTTTTTCTTCCTGGGTCTTTGAAATAAGAGTGGTTTTAGTGGAAATCCCGGCGTATGCGGTATATATGTCCCGTCCCGTCTTTCACTAACCACCCGTTTATTTTGAACTGGTTTGTTTCTAACAAGGGAACCTTCTCATCGCACCCCCCTCAGATTTAGTTATAAGTTGGCACAGTGGATAGGCCTTGACAAACTGAACACCGATCAATCGAGAAAACAGGAAGAAGTAGTGCAGAACTACGAAAAAAATAAGCAAAATATACAAGCTGAGTAGTCCATGTGCAAGATAGGCAACATCAAGGAGATTTTGAGCCTAGGAGCGACGTGGTCCCGTGGTTAGCGTGAGCAGCTGTGGAATGAGAGGTCCTTAGTTAAAGTCTTCCCACGACTGAAAAGTTTAATATTTTATTTTCAGACAATTATTATCTGTCCGCCCATCTGTCCAATGTGATCAGTTTTTTGCGAGTGTTTATCACACCCACAAGAAAACCTAAATCGGGCAAGGTAGAAGAATCTTCTTACCCATTCGCCAAGTGTACAAGATAGGTGTGTTGACAACATATTCCTGTCATGTGACGCGCATGCCGTCACTAGTGCGGTATAGAATGTATCAGACGTGCTTTCCTGTGGAGGAATCGGTTGACCTATGACCTTGCGATCAAATGTTTTCGGTTCCCATTGGAGAGGCACGTCCTTTCGTCTACTAATGGCACGGTTTTGCGGTGCAGCCGCAAAACACACACTAAACTTACTACAGTGAACAGAGACGTCAATGAACGAACGGACAGATCATGACTTTGCAAAAATAAAGAAATTAAACCTTCCACTCAAGGGGAAGACTAGAACCAAGGACCTCTCGTTCCGCAGCTGTCCACGCTGACGACGGGACCACGGCGCTCCTGAGCATATATTGTCCTTGATGTTGCCTATCTTGTGCATACACTACTCAGTTTGTATACTTTGCTTATTTTTTTTCATAGTTCCAGATAGCTTCTTCCTGTTTTCTCGATTGATCTGTGTTCAATTTTTGGAGGCCTATCTACTGTAACTAAATCTGAGGGGGGTGCCGTGGGGAGGTTCCCTTGTAAGTAGCGTGTAACATAAGCAAATGTAGAAGAAATGTGGTCGTACCGAAAGAATGAAGAAAATACGCTCTTTGATTAACTAAATTGGTTGAAGTACGATTTTATACGTTCTTCACCTATATACGATATCTTTATGCATTCAGCGATCTTACGAATTTGTTACTGTGAAGTCTTGCCCCACTAATGCGCCGAAATATCGTGACAGGACGTTACTAATATCCAGCAGCTCTCCCGTATATTTATGGAGCAATCAGCACGCTGGGAAACGCTCTAAACCCACAACATCCATATCATTAAGACTAAAGATCACTCTGTGGCCCTTGTATTTACTTTGCTTAGGTTGCTAACAGTGAGGGGAGGGATTGGGAGGGGGAAGGAGCAAGGTTATGTTGGAATACCAGCAGATTAACTGCAGGCAGGGAGGAGGAAAATCACGTACATTTTGCATACCCACGAGTTGTTCTTGTCTGCTTTATCTAACAAGCTTGTTCATACAATATGTGAGCGCAGTCTTACTAGCTAGTACGTTCATCAGACTCTAGCTCACTACGCTTGATGCCATACAATAGACAGGTTTGTCTCTTTTTCTATTCCAACTACTAGTATTTTCACAAAGGCAGTTATTTTTTTATCTAAAAGCTTTTCTCAGGTCCCTGAATGACATTCGTGCCCTCCACGCCCATAGTCGCAATGTAATACGTCTTGGCACGCATAGATGGCTCTGCTGCTTTCGCATATCTGCAGTGGCGTAGCTCGCTCCGTGCTTTCTGCGTTGCTAGCCGACGCTCACCCCCCCCCCCCCCCCCCCCGTCTCGAGGTGTGTTTACATGGACGAAATTTTACAGCAACATGTGGCCGCAATGATGTTTCGTAAGTGTTGCTGCAATAAACGGCAATATTTCGGGGTGACTGGCAATATTGCTAATTGAACAAGTTGTTGCAAGTAGTCCGACGTATGTTATCATGATTGCCCCCATAAAAATATATTTTGACAATTTGCTTTACTTTTTTAACTCACTGTCATTAGCAGTAACAATTTTCATTTGCCTTTCCTCTAAAAGCAAATCAACAATGGTAGTGAGGCAGTTTTTATTCCAAGCACGGACTGTTGTACTAAAGTGGTCTGAATATCGATAATCTGGAATTCCTGCAACACAGTGATTCTTATAGGCATTTCCGTCATGCGAAACATCTTTAACAAAACTTTCTACGTCACTACTACTACTGAGACTGTGGAATGTATAAACACTTTGTCCAATTTTCGAAACATACCGAACACGTCAAAAAATACGTGATATTCTGTAGATCTTACTCCAATAATAGACTTATTAAGCGAAGTAGCTTATATCATAATACCTGTAAGCTGTTTCTGATTATCCATTCCAGTCCAGGACATTAGTAAATAACCCCCTCCTCCGGAAATGTGAAATATAATTACAATATTGGTAAATTCAGTCTGCTGAAAAGAATGGATATAAAATATATAGCTGTTTTTAAACTGCTGCAGTTGGATATGAACTTCTCGAGAGAAGTATATAAAGCTCCGCTACTTAAAGATAAAATTCAGCTCCACATTAATGAAGGAAAACCAGTGTCCTTGATGCTGCGAACATCGGTGATAAACACGAGATGTACACCAATTTATCTGCGCAGCCCTCTACATCCAGAAACTAACAGAATTAGTCAGTGAAGGTAATAAGAACTAGAACATTCTCGTCATAAAAACATTAGTTGTAATTCGGGAAGAATATAAACTTAACTACCTTTACAGTTATAGGGTATATTTTCGAGGACTTTATTGTAAAGTGAACTGCAGGTCCAAAAAACTGCATAAGCAGCTTCGGTACTTGGGCACATTCGGAACATTGTGTTTACTTTCACAAGATTAAAAACTTAATTAATTAACAATTTTCATTTATTTGTGGAATGAATTAAACAGTTTTTGGCCCTACAAAACGAATGTAAGCTTTCGCTGTGTGCCTCCAGGAAGCGCTATATCGGCACAAAGATACGCTGCCCACATACACAACTTACAATGTGCCAAGAGGGCATAATTTCGTTCACTAAATGTTGACCTGGTCAATTTCAGGACTGCTGAAGAGTAATGAAAGGCAACAGTCACTGCAACGTTACAGAATACTCAATGGTGCCAACACACCGTAATTTCATTCACAAAATTGCGCCCTGGTCAGTGTAATCGCTCCTAGGGCTGAGGCTACGCTTGTTGCAATATCGCAATACACTGAGCGAGTTGACGCAATTTCTATTCTTCGAAATTATTTATAGAGTGGGAAGAGGAGTGTGAAGGAACAGAGGTATTCAGGAATCCCTGTTAAGTTGTAAGCAGGAATAATACAGGAAAAATTTACATGTTTGGATGAACATACATTAAGCAATCTTGTTCACATAGTATGTGTGAACGCATTATTGCTAACATATCTTTTTTCAGAATCTAGCTCGCTACACGCTCTGCAATACAGTAGACATATTGTTTATGTCCCTGTTCCAGCTACTGCTACTTCCTACTTTCAGGAACGCATCTTTTGTTAAAACAAAAAAAATATATATAATCTTTTGTTTATGGAGTATACGTCGTGGGACACCCGGCAAAATCCCGGGAATTTTTTCATCCGGGAGAAAACCGGGAAAACAATGGAATTTTTAAAACTTTGACTGGTAACAACTGATACTCTTTAAAAAAATATTGCTGTTTTCAGCTATTGGAGAATAATACTGTAGAAATGAAACAGAAACAAGAGGTAAAACGTAAATAAATAAAACTTGCGTTGCGAAGGAAATGCGCCATTTACAACAACAAAATACACTGCACATACAAGCGCCAGCCAGTAGCAAAATGTGTCAAAGGCTTTATGACGAAGAGCATGTAATACTTCATAACAACAAACTGCATCCGACGTGCGTGACGTCACAACTGTACTGTAAACAATTCCATGAAAAGTTCTAACATCTTCAAATGATTTAGGAGCACAAAAGTGAATAATTTCAGTATAACTGAGAAATCTACATCCCTTGCATACATAACATACATGCATGTAATCATTTTATCACCACCCCATACCCTCCTCTTACATTTTTTCTTCAGCATTTACCCAAACATAGTGCAAAGACATGTCAGTATATTGTTAAACATGTGACAAATATCAGTTTCATTTAATGCAAATATGAAGATGCATTTTTTAAAGAAAAATGTTGCTTACATTGATCCAACTTAATGGCCCTTCTCAAATTTGGGTACTTAATCAATCTGAACTTTTTTATTACCATGTGTTCTTTCATCCCCTACTTCTGTAGCTGCACTACCATATCCTTTATATATGTATTTGTAAATGTATTTAACACTTTAAACTGTCATGCAAACTTGAACATTCAAATGGCAATCAAATTTAGGAAGTATGGATTGAACGGTACAAAACAACGACTGTCAAGTGATTGTCCTCAAACATTAATGCTAATACCACTAAGACACCATCTGTACAATGGATATTGGATATATTTTGTCACCAATGGCTCAATTAATTCAATTATTTTAGCCTTGAACACTTGCACAATAATTTTTCATGTGATTTGATAAAAATATTTAGGAAATTTTTTGTGCAATTGCCATCTCTCATACACACAGGATTTTGATTAAATGCACCATATGGTTGAAGCAGCAAATCTTTTGCAACATACACACATTGTTTACAGTGTGTTTGAATATCAGGAATTTCTGCACATAGGACATCATCAATATCACAAGTGTTTAGTGTATTATAGATTTCACTTGAAATGATTAAAATATGGGCAAGAAGCAACACTCTCTTTTAAATTAATTAGTGTAAATGATTGCCTAAGCTTTACCAAAAATGTGTTTTGTCGCCAATGTCTCAGTTAATTCCTCTATTTTAGCCTTGAATACTTACACAATAATTTCTGAAAGGAAATTAGCAGGTTTATGCTGATAAATTTCCAGTCAACTAGGATTGCAAGTCATTGTAAAAAATGTTTTCCCAAAATGTTCAACAATGGACATGACATCCAAGTAGTTCTGATACAGATTTCTTGGAGAACCATGAAATGAAGGAGGCAAAATATCTCATCTTGCAATATTTGCAGTAACAATCAGGTTTAGTAGTAAACAATAATGTAAGTTGATATGAATTTCTGACCTTAGGACAGACTGATTTTTCTTACAAAATAGCCTCCTTCCTTAAATATGTACATACATTACAAAAATGCTCTGCAGAAATAATTTTTGTGAATGATGTAAAAGGCTGCAATCTTCTTTAATTGAAAGGCAATAGCATGTATATTGCAACACAGTCGTTTTATTTCTAGGTAGCGGGTGTATTTGATGTGTTATGGGACAAATTAGCATGCCATTCAGTGTCTCCATTAGAAAATGATTGATCTAGTGAGGAATCTAAAACCGAGTGTTTTGGACTGCACCAGTGGTTTTTTTAAACACACTGCATTTCCTTCAAATAGTTCCAGCAGTCACATCTGTTTGAATTGTCTCGTTGTAAAGCTAGATGTCTAATTTTTTAGTAAATACAGTAACCATACAAATTTCTATATTTTCATTCTCCACTCTTTCACAAAAAGTGATTGGTGTGTTATAATTCAACAGGAATTTTAGTATTACATTGTTATCAGTATAGCATGACTGATGATTCTTCATTCAGTCTATAGCAAAGAGCAGCATCGATGTCATAAAAATATAATTGTGTATAAGATGGTGAATGATCATACATAGAAGTCATTGGAACTGACCTATGATAAAAAATATCATGAATATTAAAGTGATATAATCCCTATAAAGCTCTGTGTGAAGTTTTGGCTTCAGAAATGATCATAGCAAATCCTGCATCATGCTGCAAATACTGAATTATGGAAATAATTCTTTGATTTCTCTTAACTTCTTGGATCATTTGACATGCATCCTTGATAAAGTGCATAGAAAAATGCCTTCTAGGCATAGCCTAAAACAAATATAGTTTGTGTGTAGCAGTGAAGTCAGAAGTCATAGTTACTTAATTTTAAGCAATTAAAAATTGCAAATTTCATTCAGACTATCTGGTAACAGCAGCAAATGACCACAAAATTACTCTTCCAGAAAAGTAAGTGAAATAATGATGCCAATATACAATGTTATTTAGTCTTCATTACTGTGATATTCTGATTTCCAATTAACCTAGCAGTGATCGCATTGTAGCTGCCTGGTATGCCTGTGTTACTATAACTGAACCACATGAACATGAAGGTCCCTAGCATGCAATTTCACAAGACGTTGTTACTTTTGTATGTCATTTTTACTATGGTACCTGATGGGTACACAGGGGGCAGCACTTCAACTATCGCTGTTCACATATTGGAGATTTTAATGTGTGATAGAGAAGGTGTCATAATGATTATGAAACCATCTATTTCACAAAGGCTACTTAGTTGTTTTTTTTCCACATTTATGGATAAGTACCTTTCGAGTTCTTTATGATTCTTTGACCACCTTGTATAATTACTATTAAAAATTGATACTTCAGTTCCTGTGTGCACATATTAACATTATGATACTGTGATACAAACTCGCTCATGAGAACTTACAGGGTACTTTCCCTTGTTGGAGAACCAATAAATTTGGCGAGAAGAAAGGTTTCACAATACAAGTAAAGGAAAAAATAAGAAAATTGTTAAATTGTAGTTATATCATACGATAAAAAATTCTTTTGCTTTTGATTGTTTGATTTCAGACTTGAAATTAAAACATTCATGAAAGTCTTGGAATCTATGGAAGCAATATCTTGCCACTATCAATCTTTAAAACAAGCAAAAAACGTTGAGATACTCTATTCCGAGAATGGATTGACTGTCTGTATACATAATTTTGTACGGAACCCTCAGTGTGTAGGTCCTAAGCGCACAATTTATTATTCCATAAGCAGGCAATACACAAGACTTACATATCCTCTACCACGATCAGACATAGAAAGATAAGTGAGAGCATAAATGACAAGTGGAGCTAAAACATAATCTTGACAAACAAAATAATTTAGTGAATCATTATTTCTCACACATTTGGTTATGATTAAAAAATAGTGGTACAATGTGTTGTGATGCCTGTTGGTTGAAGCAAGAGCAGGTAAGAGGTCATGGCTTGACGTGAAGGCCTCACCTGAAGTCATTTCTGCAGCTGCAGGAGATGGACGGAAACGTCAAATTAACGTCACTTTCCGAGTTGTATTCAATCCAGAATGACGTGTTATTAAGGTAGTTGAGCGTTCCAGCAATTACACTTTAATAATTTCTATATGAGTTCCGATAGCCAAAAGAACCCGTTATTGTGAGACCATCGGGAACTGCATTAATATCAAACTGCAAGAAGCTGAGACAGTACGTCAACTATTCTCTTCGCTGGGTGACCTATTACTTTTATTTAGGATTCTCCCTGTCCAAGGCGTAATGCAATTGGAACTTCCCATTTATGAGGCGCTTGCCGTTATTCTTGACAAACATCAGCAACTTGTAATCACTGCGAGTTACAACTTTGTGTTGATAATGGTACAAGGCATCAATAGTTGTGTTGTTGTTGTTGTTATTGTTGTCAAACTGCTTACAGTGACGTTATTGGTGGCGCACATAATTTAGCGCTGACTACCTACTTAAGTAAAGATAGTGTGGTGGCGTCGTCGTTTCTCGTTATTTGGTATCAGCTTGAGTAATCAGATTTAACGAGCATAGTACTCCATCCGCGAGCTTTTATTAATAGAGTGTGACTACAGAGATCATCGTGCGGGTATTACATTAATTCTGCAGTGAATTGCTTAACAAATATTACCCTCAGCTATGCAGCTGGAATGACTCATTACACAGGTACTCTACGTTGGTTAAGTGATCAGTTCGCTGCAATCCTGCTTCTACTGTTCGTAAATACTTGTATACTGACCTTTCGTTATTTGACTAAATATGCGCTACAATCTGATTCGCAAGTATGTGACATGGGTTAGCGTCGTCACAAAGCAATGTCTAAGGGTTGGATGCCGGTGATGTCCCGTTACATTGATGGCAAGACAAATGTTCGCAAATCATCTCTGTTGTCTCAAAACACAATTGCATCTTAAATATCGAAGGACGAATGTCCACACTGTCACAGCGCATTGAAATACAGCAACGAAGGCAGATGAAAATTTGTGACCGACCGGGCTTCGAACCTGGACCTCCTCCTTATTAGATAGACGCGCTGACCACTGACTATTTTTTAAAAGAAGTTTGGGAAGACTTTCAGCACCAGGTAGGCGGAGGCAAAGAGGGCAGGGGTCGAAGATCCGAGGCCTGGCCACAATGCCTCCTCCATACCCGTCTACTGAGTAACTGCGTTATTCCCGTACATTCCATGTTTGTTGCCATGTGCGCCTTAAATTGTAGAAAAAAATTGAAGTAGTAATTAAGGTAAAATAAATTACAGATTGCCACCTGCAATGGCGTGCGTTCTTTGTAGAACATAACTTATAACAGTCAAAAGGGTGACGGATAAATACATAACAAACATTCATTCAGAAGCATATTCTCAATTTGTGTTATTATGCACTGGATGCATATGAGGTCTGTAAAGAAGCCATATATTTTTCAACGAATGAAAGAAATTTCGGAGCCGGAGGGGATTTGCCAAATTAGAACACTTCTGACTTTAGAATCAACGTAAAAGAAGATTCCAGGAATTGAAAAAGTGAAAGAATAGTATTCTGCTTCTAATCAACAAAACTGTCCACGTCTTTGTAGCCCACATAAAGCAATAGACAAAAACTTTTGAAACCATTCCATATATTTGTTATTCTTCTTCAGCTTAAAACATTCTTCTGCAATATAAAATATGTACTCTTCTAAGTTCGAAGCTTTTTTTGTTAACACGTAAAATACAAATTGTCCCAGAAGCCACGAAAAACTGTTATTCTTTGCGGACGGGTAACATTTCCAGTCGGGTTGTAAAGCTTCAGTTATCGGTATATGACTTTCTGCGGTTCTGTTGATAGTGCTGATTTCTTCCTATTGCAGTTCCAAATTCTGATTCTATTTTCACAAAAGAACATGTGCGCTTCAGTTTCTACAAGCCGACGTTTGTCGCAGTATGGAGATGGTCTCAATCTGATTTTCCATAATCGTTCCGCTGTGGATATGGTTTCGTTTACAACGTCGTACCATACCGCACTGACTCTAGTTGGTAGAATTTTATTGTGGATATTTTTCCAGACGTTCATCCAGTTTTTAGTAGGTTAATTTACCTGAATTGGGATGTGAAGACCATGTCTGGTAATATAATCATAGGCGGTTCTAGTGTTGGTTTCTGCTGGTAGAAGTCTTATACAGCTGCAATCGACATAGTACTTTCGGACGTAATGTAGGCTGGCATCTAAATGTGCTATATTAACAGGAGCGTTCCTATCCCCAACGAGAAGAATAGAAGTTTCGTGATGCCTGTCCTAGTGGCATGTATTACTATGAAAGCACGAGTTAGAAACAGTGTGTCACATCTAGATTTAACGTCTTTAATTCCAAGTCCTCCGTTTTGCCTCTGCAAAGTCGCCGTGTGGAAGGATACTTTGAAGATATTTTGTTTCCACGTATACCAACACGCTGCACCTAGTATTTTATGTGTAGTGACCTACAGTATCGGTAAGACTGCTGCTACATCATATATTTTGCTAAATATGTATGTATTTATAAACTAAACTTTCTGCAGTCAGTCTAACGAACGCATGTCATGGTCCTTCAACAAGGCTCCGATGACATTAAGTATCCACTCCCAATTGTTCGTAGCCATGAGCTTGGGATTCGCCCTTAGCTACAATCAGAGTTGGAGTCTCTTCAGTTAGATCTAACCAGTGCACACCTGTTGTGCTATTGTAAGAACCGAAATGCAGTATTTTGGATTTAAAATTTTGTAAATTTGTGGTAAGATCTTATGGGACCAAGCTGCTTAGGTCATCGGTCCCTAAGCTTACTCACTGCGTAATCTAATTTAAACTATGGACAA
This sequence comes from Schistocerca piceifrons, assembly GCF_021461385.2. NCBI lineage: Eukaryota > Metazoa > Arthropoda > Insecta > Orthoptera > Acrididae > Schistocerca > Schistocerca piceifrons. The sequence goes on along the minus strand of NC_060147.1, from coordinate 19,571,705 downwards.
CACACACACACCCATGCCAGAGGGAGGAGTCGAACCTCCGATGGTGGGCACTATCGGGACACAGCAGCCAACCCCTCTGCAGCACCTATCTACACACGATCCTCGTCAGACGTGAATTCCCATCTTTGCCGCATACCACATGCGCGGTACCTTCCGCCCCCCTCCCCCCCCTCTCATACATTATTCGAATCGCTAGTGGCCACTCTGTATTCCCGCGAGGGTTCGGACGATGTCTAGAACTGAAAACTTTCGATGACCTGTAGAGACCTGAATAATTATTCAGGATGTTTCAGGAGGAGTAGTAAATATTGTAGGAGGGGGTAGAATAGAAAAATTGCAGAAAAAAATGCCATATAACAAGTGTCCAATTTTTGAGTACATATAGCAGGGGTTGAATGCATTTTAGTTTCGTATGTTGGTCCTTACAGGACCCAGTTGTCTACACTTCCTTGAAAACGAGCTTCCACCGTTAATGGAAGAGGTTCCTTTGGCTACAAGAATGCGTTTGTTCCTCCAGCAAGACAGGGCTCCTGCACATTCTAGTCGTCAGGTGACAAAGTATCCAAGCCTAACATTTCCCGGAAGATGGATCAGTAGATATGGGCATTTTTCTTGGCCACCAAGGTCCCCGGACCTTATGTCTTTGGATTTTTGTCAGCAGGGATGGTTAAGGGTGAAGTGTACAAAGAAAAAGTAAACCCAAGAGCCGATTTCATCGTTCGGATTATGAATAGTGCGGCCCTCATAAAATAACGCAAAGACGTCCTCGTAAGAGCTACACATGGTGTTACCAAGGAAAGCCAAATGTGCATTGAAGTTGGTGGGAGAATTTTTGAATGTCCTCATTTGCCTTTCCTTTGAGTTTGTTAGGGTTAAGTACTAACAGCTGTATCTCTGTACTCAATAGAAAGTGGACACATTTATTTGGAATTTTTTTATGCATTTCGTCTGTACTACCACCTGCTAAAATATCTACTATTCCTCCTGAAACACCCTGAATATGGATATATGTGTGGTGTCTGATCTTTCGGACATGTCTGAAAGAAAAGACACTATGACTCAGGGTTTGAACCTGGTCAGGCACAAATTTTCATATGATGCCGTTGTTCTATTTCAACGCCAATGACAGCCTGGACATCTGTCCTTCGATATTTAATTGATTAACAAAGCTGTCTATTTCGATTCACAGTATCTGTTCTTTCGGAAATGTCCGAAAGAACAGAAAACACACACACACACACACACACACACACACACACACACACACACACACACACACACATTTTTTTATCTTAAGTGCTATTCGGAAAATGTATGGCAACACAGTGATAGTGCCGGACTGGAGCCGCATCAACCTACTCATTTCATTTCATTAGATATAGTTGTAATTTTCTGAACAATTCCTCTTTAATAAGAGACAGCGACAGTGTGTCTCATCGTTTACTTTGTCAGAAACCTGCTTCTTTCTGCCCTAGCCTATACTGCAGCAATGAGTGATTGCTCACATTCTTCATACCTCACTGGACGTGCTACTGCAACTGTAGCCGAAGATTCAAATCCCACTGGAAAAGTATGTTTCGAGTCAGATGGTTTTGCTCCTCCCCTACTGTCATTGAAAACGATCACAACGAAATTAAGTATAGGAGTTCTATGAAACCTTCGAGCTCATACTGCAGTGCTGTGCAGATGAAACAAGTAGTTTATCAATTTTCAGATGACAGATGGAATTTGTCAGATTCCACTAATTATCACTGCATTATTAACTGTTGGTTCACAGGTGCTTTTCTGCCGCTTATTGTAACTGTTTTTTGAATGTTAGAGCTGTAAGAATAGAATCATCAAATTTTTGCCATATGGAATGTTCGAGTTCACCTTAAGTTTTCACGTTTCGAGCAAAGCCAAAATATCCGTCAGAAAAGATGACAACAAAAAGCCAGGCAATGCCTGTCTTCTGGCGGGTGTGCCAATGACAGTGATCTCAATGACAAAATTGTACAGCAAAGATACGTTGCCAACTCAACCACTGGAGAAACTCCCAAAATTGTGATACCGCATCTGGTGAATACACTTTCAAAGTTTCGGTCCGATTAAGACAGTAAATCAAAAATAATTGTCGCAGTTATTAATTTATGACATTTAGTTTGCACTCATTGCATCAGTGTGTTACAAGTATGTACACTCTAGCGCCTAAACCTAGTTACAGAAATGAGAATAAGACTCATTGACATATAATGAGGATATTGCGGCCCTTGCCATCCGCAACTCTGAGACGAAGCTATAGTCACTTCCGAGGTCACCCGTAGAACACATCAGCTGGTATCTTTCCTGGCTGTATAACTGAAACTTGGCAACAGTGCAGAATAAGTTTGGCAACTCTGTGACCGACGAGTTAATTCCTTGATGGCACAGAACTATCCTGCTAATATCACTTGACATTATCGTGTCATTTCAATTGAATAATGTGATCTTCTCTTGAAATGTGACACAAAGATATCAGTTAATGATTTTGAGTCAAGGGAAGTCGTTCCACACTGGAAATACAACTACTCTCGTCTCTTATGTTGCGATTTACCTGCCGTAGCAAACTGGGCTAACACGTAAGTCAGAGATCTCATGTGGTCGCTAGCTCCTAGGTAACGTGCTTGCCTGTTAGGTGTACACTGCCTTTGTTCGTCTTTCGAGACTCGCTGAAAGCCAATTTTTAATTCTTTTGTAGCAGAGCTACAAGCAAGCAGATACAAATTCAATAACGGAATCGTAAGACAACGCTCGAGCGAAATTATGTGAAGTGTTGTGGCAGTTGGCAGTCACTGCTGAACACAGACATGTGCAAATATCCTCACTGCTCTAGGGGAACTCGTCTTTGTTGCATTTCTCCCATACTGTAATTGCACAATAACATAAGGCTTATTCTGCTGAAGAACTTGATGCCCACAAATCTTTAAATAAGAATCTCCGAGCGGTAGTAATGCATGAAAGGAAACACACTGTTGGACAAAAGAATGGACATCTATCGGCTTTTCGCTTCTCCGATAGCGCCTACGATAAGAATCTGGTGTCATATTATGCTTCAGACCCCTAAACTGTTCATTTTTTACTTCATAATAAAACAAAACCTATAATATGAGATGAGGAAATGGCTTATATGCTCCTCAGGAACTTCAGTTTTTCGTGTTCATTTTCTCACTTCATATTATAACAAGGGCGTTGATATGAGAACAGAAAATGAAATATACGCTTCCAAGACATAATATTTCTTTATGTGGTACTACTGCGTGCATGGAATCTCTGAAGTTAATTTTTGCGTCTTAGATAAAGTTTGGTATCATCTCACATTACTTTGTGAGAATGTTCCCATATTTTTGGGATTCAAATCACTGATAAATACTCTGATAATACCCGTTGCAATTCCTCCATGGCACTTGTGAGTTGAGTCTCACGTTTGTTACTATAAGAACATGGAGGTTGTGATGTCTGCTCATTGCAGTCAGAGCCAAGGTGATTTCTTTCTGTTTATGGCGAAGTGGCTGCTGCAGTGTCCACGCTCAGCCAACGGGAACAAATCGCGGCGGCATTGGGCACTGCTAGTCGCTGCACTTACGAGCCGCGACAACAAGAGTGCACTGTCTCTCCTAACGATATTATGGAGTTAATACATCTTACTTACTTAATGTAATATGCAGGGCGTGAGTTGGGTAAAAATTCAGTTTTTAACGTACCATCGCATTAAAATACTTTAGAGTCATATTTGATGCAATATTTATTGTTGGTTGTCTCTCTAATGTTAGTAGTATTAATTCAGATGCCGGCCGTGGTGTCCGAGCGGTTCTAGGCGCTTCAGTCCGGAACCGCGCGGCTGCTACGGTCGCAGGTTCGAATCCTGCCTCGGGCATGGATGTTTGTGATGTCCATAGGTTTAAGTAGTTCTAAGTTCTAGGGGGCTGATGACCTCAGATGTTAAGTCCCATAGTGCTCAGAGCCATTTGAACCAATTTTTTGATTCAGATTGGGCGTGAACACGAAAACGCGCACACGCGCGCACACCAGTCAATTCCTCAGTTGGCGTTGAGTGGATGAGATTTTTCAATTACCTTGCATTGCAAGAATTGTAAGGAGGAGATTGAAAGGAAGTGGACTTGTATTCTAAAGAGCTGCGACACAGCAAAGCTTGACCGATTATCTGATAATTGCCCACATGGGTTTTGTGGACGAGTACACTTTTAGTAACCAAGCAACCCACCATCATTACATAAGATTTCTCGAAGGCGTAGGGGCATTGACTTCATTAAGTCATCTATAGTGTAGCGTCATGGTTTACTTCCCACCATACGTTTTCTCTGTTAGTCCAAAGGTCGCTTGCATTTGTAGGTCCACATGGCAATGACCTTGTTACCTCTGCCCACATATTTTCTACCTGGTCGATGTTCGGTGATCGTGTAACAAACATCAACAGATTTATCCTCTCTTGGCCCTGAAACCAATCTTGCACAGCTCTGTTATGACCTATGTGGCTCTGCTCCTCTAAGTAAATAGTCATCTCGTTACTTCATATATTTATATTCAAATAACGTATGTGTAATTAGCACATTTTATTAGTATTTTCCATAGCGTTCAAGAATTCAGGCCCTGTCATAGATAAGTGATGCAGATTCAACAGTCCGATTAAGAATGTGGTTTACCCAGTTTATCGTGTGATGAGAGTCGTAGTTGGATATCCACATTAAGACTGACTGGCTGAATCCGATTAGAACGATCTTGTACTGAAATGAAATTACAGAAATCGGATAATTTGAACGTCTGTATTGCAACAATACTGGGCACGTAATTCCTTTGATGGAGTAACATTTAGCAACTGTCTAAGAAAAAGTGAGAAATATGCCTACTAGCAGCAATGTAACGTATTTATAATCCACATTTATGTGACGGAAATACTGAATCGAACAATACACATCTACTTCAGTGGTGGGAAGACACACCATATCGGACTTGATGATGATGATGATGATGATGATGTACTTATCGGTGGTAGCGAGGAAATCAAATACTCGGGGTGAACAAAATAACACAATTCTGAACGGCTACTCAATCCGTTGAACACAAAATCCAGACATGTCTCAGTGAAAATCACCAGTACTCTGGTCACTGTCTGTTAGCTCAATGAGCGCGGCTGAAAATATTGTCTTCCTAAGGCTTTGGCACCCTCTGGTCCTGTCTGGTCCTGGTATCACCCAGGCCATACCAATGAAACAGAAACAAACATGAACTGTGCAAGCAACGTCAACTTTACCCAAGGTGGTACGCAACCCGCCGGTCGAAAAGCGGCAGCTGGATTTTCGGATTCTGGGGCGTCCAGGCTAGCACGGCAGAGAATATCTCAGATCTCTGGTAAATTTCCCTACAAGCAGAAAACATGCATTTGCAAACTAAATATCGATACATTGATCCAAACACGAAAACCACATAATCTCACATAAGAAACCGACAGACAATAAATTCTCAGCTAGCTCTTCCAGAACCACGACTAACTGACAATGAAACCTTGCATTACGGGAACCATCGCATCTTTTAAGAGCAAAACACAACAAAAGGTAGCAAAATGCGCACCAATCTTCGGCATGGCGTTTCTCGAACACAGATCGATTAACAACACTCTCTAAGAAATCACACCCATCAACAATCGACTTATGACTATGCTCATTCAGAGGCCCAATAAAAAATATACCCTCATCAATGCACATGCCCCCACCAACATCGAAAATAAGAAAAATACCGAAAAATTTTGTAACACACTCGAAAAAACTATGAGCAAAATTCACCAAGAGACGTGAGCTCTCTACTTCCGACAGAAAAAAACCTATAGAAAAATCATTTGTACAAATTCAACACACCGAAACACTTACACCAACAGCACATGTCTGACTGACATTTGGCAGCAATTCAACAACAAAATGATTTCACCCACTGTAGGAAAAAACCAGTTCTCAGGTAACATGCTCGGCTGCCAGCTGCAAGCTGCTTTCGTTCGCCTTTCGAGACTCGCTGAAAGCCATATTTTTAATTCAATAAGGATCATTTGGTCATTTATGCTCATTCTCCACGCATTTTCACTCAGAATCACTAAAATGTTCGTCTCCTGTATAACAGTCCTCTAGAATCAATACACCTGACCACTTCTTCCACAATATCAATGTATCAGGCAACCATAAGTTTATACTTGCTCAATTCTCAGTGACAAACTTTGGTGTAGCCTATTAAAATTCCCAACACTACTTTATGATCCACTATGAATTTTTCAACGGTTCTGGTAGATGTAAAAAAACAAAAATCTACTTCCATACAGAATGCAATTTTAACATTAGGTTTTATCCTAAACACTATCTCTCAAGTTTTCCTTTTGATAGTTCAGCTAAAGTTCTGTTCTGAGAGTGTGCAGCTCCAGAAATGACTTCAGGTGAGGCCTTCGCTTCAAGCCATGACCTCTTACCTGCTCTTGCTTCAACCAACAGGCATCGCAACACATTGTACCATTATTTTTTAATCATAACCAAATGTGTGAGAAATAATGATTCACTAAATTATTTTGTTTGTCAAGATTATGTTTTGGCTTCACTTGTCATTTATGCTCTCACTTATCTTTCTATGTCTGATCGTGGTAGAAGACATGTAAGTCTTAAGTATAGTCTGCTTATGGAATAATAAATTGTGCGCTTAGGACCTACACACTGAGGGTTCCGTACAAAACTTAATTATGTATACAGACAGTCAATCTATTCTCAGAATAGAGGATCTCAACGATATTTGCTTGTTTTCAAGATTGACAGTGGCAAGATATTGCTTCCATGGATTCCAAGACTTTCATGAATGTTTTAATTTCAAGTTTGAAATCAAACAACCAAAAGCAAAAGAATTTTTTATCGTATGATATAACTACAAATTAACAATTCTCTTATTTTTTCCTTTACTTGTATTGTGAAATCTTTCTTCTTGCCGAAATTATTGATTGTACGTCAAGGGAAAGTACCCTATAAGTTCTCATGAGCGAGTTTGTATCACAGTATCATAATGTTAATACGTGCACACAGGAACTGAAGTATCAACTTTTAATATTAATTATACAAAGTGGTCAATGAATCCTAAATAACTCTAAAGGTACCTTTCCATAAATGTGCAAAAAAAAAAAAACTAAAAGAACCATATGTGAAGTAATCTTTGTGAAATAGATGGTTTCATAATCATGACACCTTCTCTATCACACATTAAAATCTCCAATATGTGAACAGCGATAGTTGAAGTGCCACCCACTGTGTACCCATCAGATACTATAGTAAAAATGACACACAAAAGTAACAACGTCTTGTGAAATTGCATTCTAGGGACCTTCATGTTCGTGTGGTTCAGTTACAGTAACACAGGCGTACCAGGCAGCTACAATGCGATCACTGCTAGGTTAATTGGAAATCAGAATATCACAGTAATGAAGACTAAATAACATTGTATATTGGCATCATTATTTCACTTACTTTTCTGTAAGAGTAATTTTGTGGTCATTTGCTGCTGTTACCAGATAGTCTGAACGAAATTTGCAATTTTTAATTACTTAAAATTAAATAACTATGACTTCTGACTTCACTGCTACACAAAAACTATATTTGTTTTAGGCTATGACTAGAAGGCATTTTTCTATGCACTTTATCAAGGATGCATGTCAAATGATCCAAGAAGTTAAGAGAAATCAAAGAATTATTTCCATAATTCAGTATTTGCAGCATGATGCAGGATTTGCTATGATCATTTCTGAAGCCAAAACTTCACACAGAGCTTTATAGGGATTATATCTCTCTAATATTCATGATATTTTTTATCATAGGTCAATTCCAATGACTTCTATGTATGATCATTCACCATCTTATACACAATTATATTTTTATGAAATCGATGCTGCTCTTTGCTATAGACTGAATGAAGAATCATCAGTCATGCTATACTGATAACAATGTAATACTAAAATTCCTGTTGAATTATAACACACCAATCATTTTTTGTGAAAGAGTGGAGAATGGAAATATAGAAATTTGTATGGTTACTGTATTTACTAAAAAAATAGACATCTAGCTTTACAATGAGACAATTCAAACAGATGTGACTGCTGGAACTATTTGAAGGAAATGCAGTGTGTTTAAAAAAACACTGGTGCAGTCCAAAACACTCGGCTTTAGATTCCTCACTAGATCAATTATCTTCTAATGGAGACACTGAATGGCATGCTAATTTGTTCCATAACACATCAAATACATCCGCTACCTAGAAATAAAATGACTGTGTTGCAATATACATGCTATTGCCTTTCAATTAAAGATGATTGCAGCCTTTTACATCATTCACAAAAATTATTTCTGCAGAGCATTTTTGTAATGTATGTACATATTTAAGGTAGGACGCTATTTTGTAAGAAACATCAGTCTGTCCTAAGGTCAGAAATTCATATCAACTTACATTATTGTTTACTACTAAACCTGATTGATACTGCAAATATTGCAAGAAGAGATATTTTGCCTCCTTCATTTAATGGTTCTCCACGAAATCTGTATCAGAACTTCTTGGATGTCATGTCCATTGTTGAACATTTTGGGAAAACATCATTTTTTACAATGACTTGCAATCCTAGTTGACTGGAAATTTATCAGCATAAACCTGCTAATTTCCATTCAGAAATTATTGTGTAAGTATTCAAGGCTAAAATAATTCAATTAATTGAGACATTGGTGACAGGATATATCCAATATCGATTGTACAGAGGGTGTCTTAGTGGTATTAGCATTAATGTTTGAGGACAATCACTTGACAGTCGTTATTTTGTACCGTACAATCCGTACTTCCTAAATTTGATTGCCATTTGAATGTTGAAGTTTGCATGACAGTTTAAAGTGTTAAATACATTTACAAATACATATATAAAGGATATGGTAGGGGATGAAAGAACACATGGTAATAAAGTAGTTCAGATTAAGTACCCAAATTTGAGAAAGGCCATTAAGTTGGATCAATGTAAGCAACATTTTTCTTTAAAAAATGCATCTTCATATTTGCATTAAATGAAACTGATTTTTGTCACATGTTTAACAATATACTGACATGTCTTAGCACTATGTTTGGGTAAATGCTGAAGAAAAAATGTAAGAGGAGGGTATCGGGTGGTGATAAAATGATTACATGCATGTATGTTATGTATGCAAGGGATGTAGATTTCTCAGTTATACTGAAATTATTCACTTTTGTGCTCCTAAATCATTTGAAGATGTTAGAACTTTTAATGCACTTGTTTACAATACAGGTGTAACATCACGCACGTCGGATGTAGTTTGTTGTTATGAAGTATTACATGGTCTTCGTTATAAAGCCTTTGACACATTTTGTTGTTGGCTGGCGTTTGCATGTGTAGTATATTTTGTTGTTGTAAATGGCGCATTTCCTTTCCAACGTAAGTTTTATTTATTTACGTTTTACCTCTTGTTTCTGTTTCATTGCTGCAGTATTATTCTCCAGTAGCTGAAAACAGTAATATTCTTTTAAAGAGTATCAGTTGTTACCAGTCAAAGTTATAAAAATCCCATTGTTTTCCTAGTTTTCTCCCGGATGAGAAAATTCCCAGGATATTGCCGGGTATCCCAGGGAGTATACACCATAAAAAAAGATTATATATTTAAAAAATGCGTTTGCGAATGTAGGAAGCAGCAGTAGCTGGAACAGAGACATAAACAAAATGTCTGTTGTATGGCAGAGCGTGTAGCGAGCTACATTCTGGAAAAAGATATCAGTTAGTAACAATGCGTTCACACGTACTGTGTGAACAAGATCGCCTAGTGTATGTTCATGCAAACATGTAAATTTTTCCTGTATTATTCCTGCTTACAACTTAACAGGGATTCCTGAATACCTCTGTTCCTTCACGCTCCTCTTCCCACCCTATAAATAATTCAAAGAACAGAAATTGCGTCAACTCGTTCAGTGTATTGCGACATTGCAACAAGCGTAGCCTCAGCCCTAGGAGCGATTACACTGACCAGAGCGCAATTTTGTGAATGAAATTACGGTGGGTTAGCACCATTGAGTATTCTGTAACGTTGCAATGACTGTTGCCTTTCATGACTCTTCAGCAGTCCTAAAATTGACCAGGTCAACATTTAGTGAACGAAATTATGCTTTCTTGGCACATCGTAAGTTGTGTATGTGGGCAGCGTACCTTTGTGCCGATATAGTGCTTCCTGGAGGCATACAGCGAAACCTTACATTCGTCTTGTAGGGCAAAAGACTGTTTAATTCATTCCACACATAATTGAAAATTGATAATTATTTAAGTTTTTAATCTTGTGTAGGTAAACACAATTTTCAGAATGTGCCCAAGTACCGAAGCTGCTTATGCAGTTTTTTGGACCTACAGTTCACTTTACAATAAAGTCCTCGAAAATATACCCTTTAACTGTAAACGTAGTTAAGTATATATTCTTCTCGAATTACAACTAATTTTTTTATGACGAGAATGTTCTAGTTCTTTTTACCTTCACTGACTAATTCTGTTAGTTTCTGGATGTAGAGGGCTGCGCAGATAAATTGGTGTAAATCTCTTGTTTATCACCGATGTTCGCAGCATCAAGGACACTGGTTTTCCTTCATTAATGTGGAGCTGAATTTTATCTTTAAGTAGCGGAGCTTTATATACGTCTCTCGAGAAGTTCATATCCAACTGCAGCAGTTTAAAAACAGCTATAAATTTTTATATCCATTCTTTTCAGCAGACTGAATTTGCCAATACTGTAATTATATTTCACATTTCCGGAGGAGGGGGTTATTTACTAATGTCCTGGACTGGAATGGATAATCAGAAACAGCTTACAGGTATTATGACATAAGCTACTTCGCTTAATAAGTCTATTATTAGAGTAAGATCTACAGAATGTCACGTATTTTTTGACGTGTTCGGTATGTTTCGAAAATTGGACAAAGTGTTTATACATTCCACAGTCTCAGTAGTAGTAGTAGTAGTAGTAGTAGTAGTAGTAGTAGTGACGTAGAAAGATTTGTTAAAGATGTTTCGCATGACGGAAATGCCTATAAGAATCACTGTGTTGCAGGAATTCCAGATTATTGATATTCAGACCACTTTAGTACAACGGTCCGTGTTTGGAATAAAAACTGCCTCATTACCATTGTTGACTTGCTTTTAGAGGAAAGGCAAATGAAAATTGTTACTGCTAATGACAGTGAGTTAAAAAAGTAAAGCAAATTGTCAAAATATATTTTTATGGGGACAATCATGATAACATACGTCGGACTACTTGCAACAACTTGTTCAATTAGCAATATTGCCAGTCACCCCGAAATATTGCCGTTTATTGCAGCAACACTTACGAAACATCATTGCGGCCACATGTTGCTGTAAAATTTCGTCCATGTAAACACACCTCGAGACGGGGTGGGCGTTGGCTAGCAACGCAGAAAGCACGGAGCGAGCTACGCCACTGCAGATATGCGAAAGCAGCAGAGCCATCTATGCGTGCCAAGACGTATTACATTGCGACTATGGGCGTGGAGGGCACGAATGTCATTCAGGGACCTGAGAAAAGCTTTTAGATAGAAAAATAAATGCCTTTGTGAAAATACTAGTAGTTGGAATAGAACAAGAGACAAACCTGTCTATTGTATGGCATCAAGCGTAGTGAGCTAGAGTCTGATAAACGTACTAGCTAGTAAGACTGCGCTCACATATTGTATAAACAAGATTGTTAGATAAAGCAGACAAGAACAACTCGTGGGTATACATAATGTACGTGATTTTCCTCCTCCCTGCCTGCAGTTAATCTGCGGGTATTCCAATATAACCTTGCTCCTTCCCCCTCCCAATCCCTCCCCTCACTATTAACAACCAAAGCAAAGTAAATACAAGGGCCACAGAGTGGTCATTAGTCTTAATGATGTGGATGCTGTGGGTTTAGAGCTTGTCCCAGCGTGCTGATTGTTCCACAAATATACGGGAGAACTGCTGGATATTAGTAACGTCCTGTCACGATATTTCGGCGCATTAGTGGGGCAAGACTTCACAGTAACAAATTCGTAAGATCGCTGAATGCATAAAGATATCGTACTAATAGGTGAAGAACCTATAAAATCGTACTTCAACCAATTTAGTTAATCAAAGAGCGTATTTTCTTCATTCTTTCGGCACGACCACATTTCTTCTACATTTGCTTATGTTACACGCTACTTACAAGGGAACCTCCCCACCGCACCGCCCTCAGATTTAGTTACAAGTTGGCACAGTAGATAGGCCTTGAAAAATTGAACACAGATCAATCGAGAAAACAGGAAGAAGCTATCTGGAACTATGAAAAAAATAAGCAAAGTATACAAACTGAGTAGTGTATGCACAAGATAGGCAACATCAAGGACAATATATCCTCAGGAGCATCGTGGTCCCGTCGTTAGTGTGGACAGCTGCGGAACGAGAGGTCCTTGGTTCTAGTCTTCCCCTTGAGTGGAAGGTTTAATTTCTTTATTTTTGCAAAGTCATGATCTGTCCGTTCGTTCATTGACGTCTCTGTTCACTGTAGTAAGTTTAGTGTGTGTTTTGCGGCTGCACTGCAAAACTGTGCCATTAGTAGACGAAAGGACGTGCCTCTCCAATGGGAACCGAAAACATTTGATCGCAAGGTCATAGGTCAACCGATTCCTCCACAGGGAAACACGTCTGATACATACTATACCACACTGGTGACGGCATGTGCGTCACATGACAGGAATATGTTGTCGACACACCTATCTTGTACACTTGGCGAATGGGTAAGAAGCTTCTTCTACCTTGCCTGATTTAGGTTTTCTTGTGGATGTGATAAACACTCCCAAAAAACTGATCACATTGGACAGATGGGCGGACAGATAATAATTGTCTGAAAATAAAATATTAAACTTTTCAGTCGTGGGAAGACTTTAACTAAGGACCTCTCATTCCACAGCTGCTCACGCTAACCACGGGACCACTGCGCTCCTAAGCTCAAAATCTCCTTGATGTTGCCTATCTTGCACATGGACTACTCAGTTTGTATATTTTGCTTATTTTTTCATAGTTCTGCACTACTTCTTCCTGTTTTCTCGATTGATCGGTGTTCAGTTTTTCAGGGCCTATCCACTGTGCCAACTTATAACTAAATCTGAGGGGGGTGCGATGGGGAGGTTGTGATATTCGCTATTTTTGACTTCATTAAAACAGCAAATACGAGTAGTTAATACTTCCAACCAGAAGGCAAATACTTGTTTGTAAATAATGATTAATGTATAATGAGGAGTCGCATGGCGACTGTGGAATTATCTAAATAATATAATTCGTCGTCTTTGGGCGGCAAACAGAAAAATACGGATAGATATGCGATCCTTCACTATTTTGTTCGCTGGAGAACAAATGAAGCCTTGAGCGCTAAAAAGAGACTTGTACTGTTTTTCTCAAGTAAGACGGACGCAGATCTGTGACAGTCTGATCTAATTTTCTACTAAATGTATAAAAACGTGTTATGTCTAAGTTTGAGTGAAGTGTAAAGAACTGTTATAACTTACCGTGACGACGCACGAGCGACTCAAAGAAGACAATGGCCATATAAAACAGCGCTCAGTGGACATGATACGGACATAAAAATCTACCGTCATTGTAGCACTAAGCTGAAGGTACGATATATGTTTTAGTTTATAATAATTATTTGTTCTGGGAATACTGAATCATTTAGCAGTGCTCATTCCTATCATCTCCTCAGTATTATTTTCATTTTAATTATGCATTTTGCTAATATTACAGACACCAAGATCAGCAGTCCAATGTGCGTGTTACATTGATAAAAAGAAAACTGTTTTATCGTCTTCTTACATCAGGTTTAATATCGAATTTCCCTTTTGTGTGATGTTACAGTTGTTTTTGCGCCCTTAAGAACTTTCTGGTCCCTTAGGAAATTGTTTCGTCATAACAATAACTTCACAACCGGGTATGATCGTATCTACGATCATGAAGTAATTAGAAAGACGATAATGCGATTTCTTAATCAATAGCACGCTAGTTGTGACTGCCTCAAGCCACGCGAAACTGCAAGTGAAAACTAATCACATCTCATAATGCAATATTTTATGACAATGGTCAATCCATGATTCTTACCCCAATTGTGATTGATAATACAGTAAGCTAAATCTCAATTTCCAACTTTCCATTGAATAACATCATTTTTATTTTGTAACATCACACTTGGCGCCCGAACAGGGACTTGACCAAAAATTAGTTCAAATTCTTGGAAAATTTTCTATGTGCTTGTGTTAATAAATGTTCTGTCGCTTCATGTACACATCATCTCTCTGTGAGTAAGACAGAAAATACGCTGGTCGATAACGCAGTTTAATTATGGAGAGAAAGGAAAAGAAAAGAGACGCGAATTTGCTGAGACAACCTAGTGCAAACCAAGCCATCAAAAAGTAAGTCAGAATTTTGCATACGCAGTGTAGTGCTTCAGTAGCAACGTTGCTTTTCCAAGTCGATCCACATCCTTTCTATCTCCTTCCCGCTATAGAAAATCTGCTTTATTTTATCTTTCAAAGTAAAATTCTTCGTAGTCTGATAATAGAAATTATTTCTCCCCATTGTTAGTATAGCTGTATTACATTTTCAACATGGAGGATAGTGTGTGCAATTTGCAGTGAAGAGCATCTTCATTCATTTGTCTGAAACGTTTAGGTTCCATCTTGTCTTCTCGCCAGATAGAATTTCATTTGTTGCTCACGCAAGAGCGGTGCTCTTAGCAGACTCACCACGTCACTGACAAACGACGAAAGCCTTGCGTAGCACGTGGTTTACTGACGAAAATGGCAGATAGTAAACAGAGACAGGTGACAACAGGAGACGGGAGTGAAGACGTTAATAGTATTCCATACCCTTTACGATCGCGAACGGTAGGTTCCCGTGTGGAAACTGAACTAACCATGTCTGTAACAGGGGAAAGTGACCCTAAAGTCCAAATTCTTCCCGCTGCAGCTATAAATGACCTCGGTGCGTTAATGCAAATGCTGAAACAACAGTTTGACGCAGTAAATGAGACTACAAAAACACAAAATGAGACTGTTAACGCCCGATTAGATGCTGTAAGCGAATCAGTAAAAACACAAACTGAGACTGTTAACACCCGATTAGATGCTGTATGCGAATCATTAAAAACACAGCTAGGCACAATCAAAACGGATCTGCATAATGAAATAACGGCTGAGTTAAATACCCATTTGGGTGAGGTGCAAACTAAGATCAGTGATCCAATTCAGAAAATGCAGAAACAGGTGAAAAGTGAAATAGCTGAAGTATCTGGAACATTAAACACAAAAATTCAGGCAGCTACCAAAGAAATAAACTCAGTTACAAACGTAGTATCTGACATTGAAGGTGTAGTGGAGGATCTGTCGAGGCAGATAGACTCAATCAATATTGAAGAACAGGTTAAGAGCACCGTGAAAGCACACGCGGAGGCATTGTCGGAACACTACGGTGAATGGATAAAGGGTAAAGATATTTTTATCGAAAAGGTCAGGGAGGAGCTTAGGGAGACTGTCAAGGATGTAACTTATGAAATCTTAGCTGCTCCTGGTAAGTCGGGAGACACAGTGGTTTCCGAATTGGGACAGATTCGAAGGACACTTACACGGGATCTTCCCGAGTGGAAGCAGCAAGTAGTGGACGAAGTCAGAATGCTGAGAAACTGGGTACAAAATCCGCACGCGCATACGCAAACTATAGGGAACAACTCTTTAGACGGTGACGAATGTCAGTCAACTCCTTATCGTTCACCGCCTGATTACATGCAAAACAACAGTCCTGTTGAGTCCTGAGTAGGGAAAATAAATGATCCGCCCACAATCGTGAGTTTAATGCAAGAGGAAAGTGTGATTAAGCATCGCACTTTTCCTGTTTTTCATCCGCAGAAGCGAGAAATACACCCCATCGTGTTCCTAAAGAATTTTTCCGGCATATTTCCCAGGAGCTGGACAGACAGACAGACAGCGTATTCAGTTCGTCACTGGCTTTATTTCTGGTGATGCAGCATTATGGGGAACGGAAATGGTAGACACGTGCAGGAATTATGAAGAGTTTGAGAAAATGTTCTTGGCAAAATTTTGGAGTAATGGGGTACAGCAAAGATTAAGGAAGGAGGTGTATGGTGCGGAAATTTTCAATGAGAAGCATGGAAGTCTCCGGCGATACTTCGAGAAGTATCTAGCAAAAATTAAATTCTGGGATTCTCCGATTTTTTCCAAGGGCGTAATTATGATTCTCAAAAGCAAACTCCCTGTGTCTATTAGAGAGAAACTAGTAAATATGTCCGAAGAAGACACGGATGCATTCCTTTCTGTGCTGGATTCCTTAGATTTAATTAGCGAGGATGTGCGCTCCAAGGTTGGCAGCGGCAAATTCTTCCCTGGCAGCCAGCAGAATGCATCGCACGCGGACAACAATGCGCCGAAGGAGAGAGCGAGCTACTGTGATCGCGGGTACCAACCTGCCAGCCGTTATGAAAACGCAAACGGCAATAACTTTAAAGGGAAGCAGAAAACCAATTACAGTAATCAGCAGAGATACCACCCAATTTACAACCACCAGGTACAACATCAGTACGGAAACCCACCCTTTAATTCTGCGCCTGAGCAGTATGGAAATTCTCCACAAACGATTGGTAATTTTTCAAATGGGCCAGTGTACAATCAAAGTTATAGGTCGAAATATAGCAAGTGGCATGGGCAAGGCGGAGGTCACCCAGCACAACATCAGAACAACTTTTCACAGGATAGAGGACCGCGGAACAATTTTCAAACGGCACCAAATGCGAACTTTCCTTCACAAGGAAATGGTTTTGCCGGCAACCAAAAGATCGGGCGACAGCAGCCGTCTCAAGTATTCTATTCACAAGTGAATGCACCCAGTGGATTTTACCCCTTTACACCGGCATATGTACCACATAACCAGCACCAATATGAAACGGAACAAACACTTAAGGCTATGAATGACAAACAGACTAAACATCCTTTTGTACACGGCGGACATGCCGCTGCCGTCAGTCCCCGTCCACCTTCTTCAGTTTGCCAATGACACCGCCTTCCTTGCCCTTGCCCCCACCCTACAGTGCTCCCAAAACCTTCTCCAATCCCATCTTGACCAGTTCACCGCTTGGTGCAACCAGTGGTTGCTCAAGGTCAATCCCTCCAAAACCCAGGCGATCATTGTAGGCAAAACCACCCCTTTCTTCCGCCTCCTTGATTTCTATCTCACCATCTATGGCCGTCCTATCGACCTCACTCCCACCCTTAAGTACCTTGGCGTCACCCTCGATCGTCGCCTCTCCTGGACTCCCCATCTCCAGACAATCCAAGCCAAGGCACGTTCCCGCCTCTGTCTCCTCAAGCTCCTTTCCGGCCGTACGTGGGGTCTGGACCCCTCCACCATCCTCCACACCTATAAATCCCTCATCCGCCCTATCCTTTGTTATGCCCATCCGGCATGGATCTCCGCTCCCCCTACCTTTTATAAATCCCTCCAAATCCTTGAACGCCATGCTCTCCGCCTCGCCTATCCCCTCCCCCACGCGGATCCTCTACGATCTCATCCCCTTCCCCCACCTCCTCCTTTTCCTTGAAAGGATACGGATCCTGTACACCTCCCGCAAACTCGATCCTCCTCACCCGCTCGTCTCCCCGATCCTCTCCCACCCCCGCCCGCTGCCGCGCCTGTATTCACACGTCCCACCCGGTCTCCACCTCTCCACCCTCCTTACCCTCTCCCAAGGAGGCTTCCACCAGCTCCCCCTCCCTGATGATGCCCTCCTCCCTTCCATCTACCCCTCCTCCTATACTTACTCCTCCGTGCACCCTCCCTCCCTCCTCTCCCTTTTCCCTCCCTCCTCCTTTTCTCCCCCCCTCCTCCCCCGGGCCTCCCCACCCCTGTTCCTCTCCTCCTGCCCCTGACTCCTCAGCCATTGGCATCCTTTTTCTCCCCTCTCCCCCACCTCCCGCTTCTACCCCTCTTGGCAGGTCCCCGGACTCGCACACGTTACGTGGATATTCGCGCGCCGGAGGTCGCCGCCATCAGTGTTGTGTGTGTTTAGTGTTTAGTGTTTAGTGTTCACCGTCCCCTCCATCGTTCACCAGTGCCATCATCATCTTCAGTGGTTGTGCGTCGTCTCATCAGCTAGCAGTGTGGATTATCGACGAGTGTGAACGGCTCCGTGATTGTCTCTATGTGTCTCCTGTTTTATTGCCCACCGCTCTGTGACTTATGTGTCTTCTCACTGTTTCTGCTGCTTGTGTCTTCTATGGCTGAAGAGCAGCGTAGTGTGCTGCTGACAGCCTGCCTGTTGTACAGGTTTTAAAATAACAATAAAATAAAAAAAAAAATACTTGGGTAAGCAAAATGTACGTGATTTTCTTCCTCCATGTCTCCAGTTATCTGCGGGTAATCCAATATAACCTTGTTACTTCCCCCTCCCAATCCCCACTCTTTACAATAAACAGCTAGAGTAAAGTAAATACAAGGGCAATGTAGTGGTATTTAATCTTAATGATATGGATGCTGTGGGTTTAGAGCTTTTACCGGCGTGCTGATTGTTCCATAAATATACTGGAGAACTGCTGGATATTTCGGCGCATTAATGGGGCAGAACATCATAGTATCAAGTTCGTCAGTGAGATCGCTTTCTACATAAAGATATCGCACTAATAGATGAAGAACGTATAAAATCGTACTTATGTAGTTAATCAAAGAGCATATTTTGTTCATTCTTTGGGTACGACCACATTTCTTCTACATTTCCTTATGTTACAGGCTACTTACAAGGGAATCTCCCCACCGCACCCTCCTCAGATTTAGTTACAAGTTGGCACAGTAGATAGGCCTTGAAAAATTGAACACAGATCAATCGAGAAAACAGGAAGAAGCTATCTGGAACTACGAAAAAAATAAGCAATGTATACAAACTGAGAAGTCTATACACAAGATAGGCAACATCAAGGACAATATATCCTCAGGAGCGCCGTGGTCCCGTCGTTAGCGTGGACAGCTGCGGAACGAGAGGTCCTTGGTTCTAGTCTTCCCTTGAGTGGAAGGTTTAATTTCTTTATTTTTGCAAAGTCATGATCTGTCCGTTCGTTCATTGACGTCTCTGTTCACTGCAGTAAGTTTAGTGTCTGTGTTTCGCGGCTGCACTGCAAAACCGTGCCATTAGTAGACGAAAGGACGTGCCTCTCCAATGTGAACCGAAAACATTTGATCGCAAGGTCATAGGTCAACCGATTCCTCCACAGGGGGAAACACGTATGATATATTCTATACGATACTGGTGACGGCATGTGCGTCACATGACAGGAATATGTTGTCGACACACCTATGTTGTACACTTGGCGAATGGGTAAGAAGATTCTTCTACCTTGCCCGATTTAGGTTATCTTGTGGATGTGATAAACACTCCCAAAAAAACTGATCACATTGGACAGATGGGCGGACAGATAATAATTGTCTGAAAAAAAAATTAAACTTTTCACTTCTGGGAAGACTTTAACTAAGGACCTCTCATTCCACAGCTGCTCACGCTAACCACGGGACCACGGCGCTCCTAAGCTCAAAATCTCCTTGATGTTGCGTATCTTGCACATGGACTACTCAGTTTGTATATTTTGCTTATTTTTTCATAGTTCTGCACTACTTCTTCCTGTTTTCTCGATTGATCGGTGTTCAGTTTGTCAAGGCCTATCCACTGTGCCAACTTATAACTAAATCTGAGGGGGGGTGCGATGGGGAGGTTCCCTTGTTAGAAACAAACCAGTTCAAAACAAACGGGTGGTTATTAAAAGATGGGACGGGACATATGTACCGCATACGCCGGGATTCCCACTAAAACCACTCTGATTTCAAAGACCCAGGAAGAAAAAGCCACAATAGACATGACAATGAAACCTTCTATATATAGCTATATATATAGCTATACATATATGGCTATAGGCCACCTCAGGCGTCTCCCTGTCCAGCCACAACCCCTCCTCAATGACCTGACCAAACACCTTCTCCTCAGCCTATTTTTTCCCTCCCTCACCATCACCTGTGCCACTATCTATATCTGCCCCACAGCTCCTCTCCCCTTTGACATCACTTCCCATGTTGACCATACCTTCTCCACCTATGTGATCACCGCTAACCTCAACATTCACAACCGTGACCCTGCCTCCCTTCAGCGGTGGCATCAGTTCCTTGCCACCCTCCATGGTGACCTCGTTCCTCTCCCAGAGCACACCCATCCTGAAAGTAACTCCACCCCCGATATTATCCTCGCTTCCCCCAACCTCCTTGGTCGCATCGCCGTTGATGTCCTCGATCCCGTCGGTAGTGACCATCTCCCTGTCTGTCTCACCATCTCCTCTACCTGTCCCCCCACTGCAGCCACCCACACAGCTGCCCCTCCAAAGTCTGTCCATGACTACCACCGTGCCAATTGAGATGCCTACTGGGAATCCATTGCCTTACAGGTCGAAAGCCACCCCCTCACCTTTCACCACACTGATATCACCCATGCCTCTTCCTTCCGTCAGAAGACCGTCACTGACGCTGTGGAGGCTCATGTCCCTACCAAACTCATCCACCCTCACCGCCCTAAGCTTCCTCCACAGGCCGTCCTCCTTCTGCGTGCATCCCGCAGGCTCTACCGCTACTTCCTCCGCACTCATGACCGGGATTCTCTCACCCACCACCGGCAATTACAGCGACATATCCAGAACCTCCTTACAGCAAAGAAACGCCGGGGCTGGCGCCAGACATGCACATGCCTCAACTCCACCCTCCCTGTCAACTCCCCCAAGTACTGGTCAGCCTTCCACCGCCTTACTGGTAGCCATCCCACCATGCATTACCCCATCCTCCATGACGATCGACCCTTTCCTAACAACCTGATTAACGCTAACCATTTTACTTCCCACCTATCCGAGGTCTACTCCATTCCTGACGATTACCATTTTGATTTTGATTACTCCCTCTTCCCCACCATCCTAGACCGCACTGACACCTCTGTCCCCCCGCTCGGCCCTAGCTTCCAGTACTTGGATCGGTTACCCCTCAGACATCAACACTTCCATCACCACACAAGACATACTCGTCCTCCACTCCACACGCAACACTGCCCCTGGTCATGATTGCATCACCTACCGTCACCTCAAGGAATCCCCTCCATCCTTCCTGTCTGTCCTTGCTACCCTGTACAATGTCCTCCTCTCCTCTGGATTTTACCTCAACCTGTGGAAGACTTCATGTGTCCTGCTGTTCCCTAAACCTAGCAAACCCCACTCTGATACCTCTTCCTATCGTCCAATCTGCCTCACCTCCATGTTCAGTAAGGTCTTCGAGGCCATCCTCTCTCGCCGTATTCACCGCCACCTTACCCAGCACCGCCTCCTTCCTCTTACCCAATGTGGCTTCCGGCCTTCCTTCTCTGCTGACGACCAGCTCCTTAACCTTACCAATCTTCTTTCCCTCCTTGATCTCGAGAACGTGTATGACTGTGTCTGGCATCCCAGGCTCCTCTTCAAACTCCAGACCTATGCTCTTCGCATCAACTTTGTCCGTCTCGTTGCTTCCTTCCTCTCCCATCGTCCCTCCTATGTGACTATCCACAATTCCAACTCCCGTACTTTATACCCCTCTGCTGGCATGCCCCAAGGTTCTGCCCTCTCCCCTCTCCTCTATCTCCTGTACACTGCTGACATGCCCAAACCTCCCCCTCCTGTTCATCTTCTCCAGTTCACTGCTGACACCGCCTTCCTATTCCTAACTCTTTATCCTACCCTTCAACGGTCCCAATGTACCCTCCAAACCCACCTTGACCAATTCACTGCTTGGTGCAACCAGTGGTTCCTCCATGTTAATCCCTCCAAGACCCAGGCGATCATCATAGGCTGCACCACCCACTCCTTCCACCTCCATCATTTCTACCTCACCAGGACTCCCCATCTCCTTACCATCCAAAACAAAGCTCACAACCGCCTCCGCCTCCTGAAACTCCTGTCTGGCCGGACGTGGTGTCTACATCCTTCCACCATCCTTCACACCTACAAATCCTTGATCCGCCCCATCCTCTGTTATGCCAGCATCGTTTGGATTTCCGCCCCTCCCCGGTCCTATAAAGCCCTCCAAATCCTCGAACGCCATGCACTCAACCTCGCCTTCCGCATCCGCCTTCCGTCCCCCACGCGCATCCCATACGACCTCATCCCCTTCCCCCACCTTCTCCTTTTCCTCGAACACATCCACACACTAGATATTGTCCGCCGCCTTGATCCCCCTCACCCCCTAGTGTCTCCCTCCCTCTCCACCCCTAGCCAGTTGCCACACCTTTACCGTTGTGTCCCTCCCTCTCTCCATCTCCACACCCTCCATCTCCTTTGCCACCACAACTTCCAAAATCTACCCCTCCCAGATGATGAGCTTTGCCCTGACATCTACCCTTCCTACCAACTATAACCCCATCTTCCTGCCTCCTCCTCAGGGCTCCCTCTACCCCCCCTTCCCTCCTCCTGAGTGGCTTCCCCCTCCTACTGCCCCTCCATCTCTTGTGGCTCCTTTCAGTGTCTCTGCGCTCCCTCCTGCCCTGTCTTCCCTCTTCCTCTCCCACCCTACGTGTCTCCTGCCTCTTCGTGAACCCACTGATGCCCCTCCTCTCTTCGTCCCGCCGCTTCCCCAGCTGCCCCATGCTCTCCCCTTCTTTTCCATCCTCTCTGACCTTTCCCTCGGCAGGTCCCACCTGGCAGTTTTATTCTTCGACATGTGTGCTCCAAGTGGGTTTTAAGTGTGTTGTTCAGAAGTGTTTTTAATACTGTGGCTGACCTTTAACCTGTGCATGCGCATTCAGTGTCTTCTCTGTGTTTTAAGAATCGCCATCTGTGTTTTTTAACTTTCTGGTGACTTTTTTAACTTTCTGGTGACTTTTTTAACTGTCCCCCATGAACGTCTCCATGTCCGTGTATTTTTACCTGCATTTTCTCCCCTTACTCTGTTTTATGTTCCTCTTTTTTATCTCCTTATGTATGTAACATTTTATTCTTGTTTTAGTTGTGTTACTTGGCTGAAGAGCGGCGGATTGTGCCGCTGACTGCCCTCCCCTGCACATATGGGGCAGGGGAATGAAATCACAATAAAGAAAAAAGAAAAAAAAATTGCTACTCCGCACAAAACGCAACATCGCTCCTGGTCACGATTGTGTCACCTTCGTGAAGCTCCTGTCTCATTCCTCTCCACCCTGGCCAGGCTCTAATATGTAGTCCTGTCCATCGGCTACTACCCGGACCTGTGGAAAACCTCCCGTATCCTAATGTTCCTTAAACCCGGCAAACCGCCGTCCGCCGTCTCCTCCTACCATCCCATCAGCCTTACCTCGGTCTTCAGCAAGGTCCTGGAATCCATCCTCACCCGACGCATCCAACAACATCTCCGCCAGCACCGCCTACTTCCCATTACCCAGTGTGGCTTTCGGCCGTCCTTCTCTTCCGATGACCTTCTCCTTCACCTCACTCATCTCCTCTCTGAACAGCTTAATTCCCGTCATTCTGCTATCTTCCTCTCCTTGACTTTGACCAAGCCTATGACCACGTGTGGCATTCCGGTCTCCTCTTCAAGCTCCAAACCTTCGCCCTTCCTATTAACTACGTCTGTCTGATCGGCTCCTTCCTTTTCCAACTTCCTTCCTACATCACCATCCACAACACAGATTCCTACACCTTTTTCCCTTCCGCCGGTGTGCCCCACGGTTCCGTCCTCTCCCCTCTTGTATATGGTGGACATGCCTCCGCCTCACCCCCCATCCACCTTCTCCAGTACGCTGATGACACCGCATTCCTTGCCCTTGCCCCCACCCTGCAGCGCTCCCAACACCTCCGATCCCATCTTGACTGGTTCACCGCTTGGTGCAACCAGTGATTGCTCAAGGTCAATCCCTCCAAAACCCAGGCGATCATTGTAGGCAAAACCACCCCTTCCTTCCGCCTCCTTGATTTCTACCTCACCATCTATGGCTGTCCAATTGCCCTCACCCCCCCCCCCTTAAGCACCTTGGCGTCACCCTCGACCATCGCCTCTCCTGGACCCCCCATCACCGGACAATCCAAGCCAAGGCATGCTCCCGACTCCGTCTCCTCAAGCTCCTTCCCAGCTTTACGTGGGGTCTGGACCCTGCCACCATATTCCACACCTATAAATCCCTCATCTGCCCTATCCTCTGTTACGCCTATCCTGCCTGGATCTCCGCCCCCCCCCCCCCCTACCTTTTAGAAATCCCTTCAGATCCTTGAACGCCATGCTCACCGCCTCGCCTATTGCATCTGTCTCGCCTCCCCCACATGGATCCCGTACGAGCTCATTCCATTCCCCCACCTCCTCCTTTTCCTTGAACAGATATGGATCCTGTACACCTCCCGAAAATACGATCCTCCTCACCCGCTTGTCTCCCCCGTCCGCTGCCGCGCCTGTATTCCCCTGTCTCACCCAGTCTCCGTCTCTCCACCTTCCTTACCCTCTCCCGAGGTGGCTTCTGCCAGCTCCATCTCCCTGATGATGCGCTCCTCCCCTCCATCTACGCCTCCTAGCAACTTTGATCCTCCCTCCATCTTCCTGTGTTTGCTCCTTTGGGCAACCTCCCTCCCTTCTCTCCCTCTTCCCTCCCTCCTCCATTTCTCCACAGTCCTCCCCCAGGCTTCCCCTCCCCTGTCCCTCTACTCCTTCTCCCATCTCCTCAGCCATTGGCATCTTTGTTCTCCCCTCTCCCCCTTTCACCCTTCTTCCCCTCTTGGCAGGTCCCCAGACTCGCACACACTGCATGGACATTCACGCGCCGGAAATCATCGCCATCAGTGTCCAGTGTGTCCAGTGTCACACTCCATTGTTCACCTGTGCCATCGACATCTTCAGTGTTTGTGCGTCGTGTCAACAGTTTGTAGTGTGGTTTATCATCGAGTGTGAAGGGCTCCGTGTTTGTCTTTATGTGTCTACTGTTTTATTACCCCCTGTTATGTAACTTATGTGTATTTTTTCTGTTGTTTATTTGTCTATTCTATGGCTGAAGAGGGGTGTAACATGCTGCTGACAGCCTGCCTGTGTGTACGGGTTTAAAAATAACAATAAAGAAAAAAATTGCTTTGCACTAACGTGTACACTTTCCCTTGTTCATCCCTGCCTGTAATTCAATGCAGGTATTCCTCGATACCCCTCTTCATTCTATCTACTGTTCCCCTTCCCTACTATAATGGAAAAGGAATAGTACGTGTTTGAAGACAATGATTGCGTAGAGTTTTTGAAATATGCATAGCATGGCGTGCTGCACCAGTAATCAGAGTGCAATTCTGTGAACAAAGACATTTTGAACCTGCAGCCACTATGAATCAAGACACAAAGGAATTAAAGATGTTAGCTGTCAATGGACAATGATTTATATCAATGGATCAAGTTGAACACTTGTGCCAGACAGATTCGAACCAAGGCCTCCAGCTTACTAGGCAAATGTGCTGACAACTATGCGACCTGGACACAGTTGCCATCACACCCACATAGACTACCCTGGATCACTTCTTGTTAGGCACAAATTCTCAACTTATACCACACACTGATGCAGTGTCCTAGCTCATTAGTTGTAGAAACCGGCATAGTTGTCAACGCATCTGCCTAGTACG
The DNA here is from genome assembly GCF_021461385.2 of Schistocerca piceifrons. NCBI lineage: Eukaryota > Metazoa > Arthropoda > Insecta > Orthoptera > Acrididae > Schistocerca > Schistocerca piceifrons. Next base: position 19,545,950 of record NC_060147.1, on the reverse strand, counting down.
CTGGAGACCCGAGTTCGAATCCCGGTCCAGCACAAATTTTCTTCTTGCCTCATATATATAAATTAATTCCTACTGGCAATTAATGCATGTAATTACTCTGTGAAAAGCTTTTGCACTGCATTACCTTTTTCATTATTTTCCCAAGATACTGGCAGACAAACCCTTCAACTTACTTTTGTGTTCTTACATACTAAGATTCAAGTTTAATGTTTATGTTCAATCCTTTTCGATGTTTGGTTAATTTACTTGGCTAACATAACGTAGGTTGTAGTTGCGTAAACTGGACTCCTTTCACTTGCCTGAAGCAGATGCGGTACCTTTTCATGTTTAAAGTCTCCCTGTATTAGTACACACACACTTATTCTCTCTGAATTATATTGCAGATTCGAAGATGATAATGGGGAAGGAAGATCAAAGAAAGTGGTCCTTCTAAAATGACAAGCTACTGATGCAGTACACAAAAAGATGGGTTGGAAAATGTTCAGTAAACAATTTCCTGTTCCAAAAATAACACTTATGAAGTTGTCCATTATGAAAAAACGGTACACCTGAGGAAGCAAAAAAACAGGTAGACTTACAATTTTGGGTAAAAATTTGATGAGATGATTTAGTATTGCTATGGAAGTTTATTTCATTGAGCTTACTCATAATGACTTGCAAAGCATTGCTGTATAGTTGTCAGAGAATTAATACTTAACACCCTTTTAGAGATTACACTGCTGGGAAAAATTGGGTTGGTCTTTACCTTAAATGGCACAAAAACCAAACATCCAGAAAGAAAGCCTGTAGGAATGTACTACTGCAGGGCTCTTACTTTCAGCAAAGGAGACAGAAATTCTATATCTTCTGATTGTTGCTACACTACACTTAATCTGAAACTAGATTATGTTCTCTCTTATTTGATGGCAATTTCACATTTTATTTGGTACTAATATGATTATTTTTTGGAGGCTCAAATTTGGGAAATTATGTTCCAAACTCTCACACGTATTTGAAAATATTTTTTTCATAACATTTTAATTTTTTTAAGAGTAAAATATAAATGGCGCATAGTATTATAAAGTAAATATCCCATGTCTTTAAAAGTTTTTTACTACTTTATTTTTTAAATAAAAAAATTACGGCTCTGGTTTTCAGCACTTTGCCTTCTGAACCGTATATACATAGCACATCCACAAAAAAGTGACCCAGGTCGGAAAACGCCACTTTTTTAGTTTGATTCAAAATACTTGTGGAGTGCCCAACATACACGAAAAATATAATGGAATTTACTGCCAACGACGCTTACTTTAAACTTGAAGAAATCTTATATAATTTCAATAAAAGTTTTATATTGTGTAATTCGACTTTCTCAAATATTGGATTTTTTGAGTTGTGTTACTGGACTTGGCGGCATGCAATATATAGTAGGTAAACTACGAAACCGCGAAGTAGAGTTGAGGGGAGTCCACAAATACTAACTTTACTGGTCATTCATTCAGTTAAACATTCACAAATATCTTGTTTCCACAAGGTCCACCTGAAGGAATGTGGAACGACTTAAGTTAACTCTACAAAAGCTGATAGTAGGAGCCACTGAAGGCTGCTTCTATAAAATAAGAACCACAGCCAGAACTAATATTACTTAAAAACTTGAAAGAGGTAACTTACCTAAATGCCAATACAGTTTTCACTGGCAAATTTAACTCATTGAGTGCACTTGGTTTTAAAATTAAATCTTGCAGGACGACGTCTCCTAATAAAATATTGAACAACATGTAGGGGATTACAACACATAAACAGAAAACACATACTGTGCCTTATGGAAATTGTTTACAATAGCGCTACGCAATAGAACTACGACGCACGCAATATTGCCATGGTCACCTCCAAATATTCCAATTTGCAACTGCGATTGGTCCAAATTTTTGACATAGTCTCCGACAAAACGATTCAAAAGATCTGCTACGATGTTTTCTGAAACCATTCTTACATATCAACCACACAGCGCTTCCGAAACTAATTTGCTAAATATGGGTTGGAGCAAGTTTACAGTTCATAACAACGCGCGCACGAATGCCCGGGCGACACTGCCTGCTACAGAACCTGTTATCAGGGCACTTGATCTCGTCAACACAGGACATGCGACAAAGTTTGTGGTTGGTTGTGACTTAGCGGAACTTCGACATTAGGATTTGTAAACACCACGATGTCACCCAATCGACCTGCTGTCCTCTGCCGAAACTTACGACAGGCTGCGACGCACACGAAAGCAGGCAAAATGCGGTTCTACACCTGTTAACTCGTAGCTGGGCACTCGCGTACAAACGAGAATTGGGAGCCACTTCTATAGAGTCTTAATGGTTCCTTGTACCACAACGAAATACGCAACTTTGCAGTATGCGTCATAGCACAGCTTAAATTGCTGTGAGAGGAGAGAAAAAGCAGTCAAATATTTGTGACAACCAAGATTAATAATTTAATTTACGCTCGGTTTATTCTACGTCTGTACTCTACAAACTACCGTCAGGTGCATGGCAGACGGTACATCCCATTGTACGAGTTATTATTGTTTTTTCCTATTCCATTCACGCATGGAGAGCGGGAAGAATGATCTTTGAATGCATGTGTGTGTGTGTGTGTGTGTGTGTGTGTGTGTGTGTGTGTGTATGCGCGCGCGCGCGCGCGCGCGAAGTAATAATTCTAATGTCATCCACATGATTCCTATGTGTTGGATACACAGGGGGTTGTAGTACCTATATCCCCAGAGTAATCATTTAAAGCCGGTTCTTGAAACTCTCTTGATAGACCTTCTCGGGATAGTTTACGTTTGTCTAAAAGAGACTGCCACTTAAGTTCCTCCAGTATCTCTGTGACACCCTCCTTCAGATTAAACAAACCTGTGACCATTTGTGCTGCCCCTCTCTGTATACATTCAATATTCGCTGTTAGTCCTGTCTGGTACGAGTCCTACACACTTGAGTAATCTTCTAGAACCAGTCGCATAAGTGATTTGTAAACAATCTGCTGTGTAGACTGATTGCACTCCCCCGTTAGTCTACCAATAACCCAAAGTCAACCACCTGTTTTACCTACGACTGGGCCTATGTGATCATTCCATTTCAGATATCTACAGTGTGTTACACCTAGGTATTTGTAGGAGTTGATCGATTCCAACAGTGACTCACTCATATTATAGTCGTAGGATACTACGTTTTTTCATATTGTGAACTGCAAAATTTAACACTTATGAATATTAAGATTGAGTAGCCAATCTCTGTACCACGTAGAAATCTTATCAAGGTCTGACTGAATATGTATGCAGCTTCTTTCTGGGAGTACTTCATTACAGATAACTGCATCATCTGCATAATATTAATATTGTCTGTTAGGTAATAAATATACAAGATGAACAGCGTGGTCCCCACCACACCTCTCTGGGGCGCACCCGAAATTCCTTCTACACCTTACGGTGACACAGTATCCAAGATAACATGCTGTGCTCTCCCTACCAAAAAGTCCTCAATCCAGTCACAAATTTCACTTGATACCACATACGAGTCAAATGCTGAGTTAAATGCTTTTCGGAAATCAATAAATACTCCATCTACCTGGTTGTTTTGATCCAAAGCTTTCAGTATGTCATGTGAGAAAAGTGAGTGTTGTTTCACATGATCGATGTTTTCGAAACCCATGCTGGTTGTCATTGAGTTAATTCTGTTCGAGGTACTTCATTAAGTTTGATCTCAGAACATGTTCTAAAATTCTGTAACAAATCGATGTCCAGGGTAGTGGACGGTTGTTTTGTGGATCACTTCTACCAGGCACCCTTCTTGTAACCGGGTGTGACCTGTGCCTTTTTCCAAGAACTGGACACGGTTTTTTGTTCAAGGGATCTACGATAGATTATAGTTAGAAGAGGGTCTAACTAGCCTGCAAATACAGTATAGAATCCGACGGGGGATCCTAGCCTGGAGCTTTGTTCAGTTTTAAGTAAAGATTTATGCTCGATGTTATGTGGTACAATGGCTTGTTTATAGCATTTAGTGTCTTCTGCGTAACAGTCCTCATTTCATTTCATAGATGTGGTACCTCATGCAACCGATAATCATTTTGCCAAGATTTTAATTTTATTGTACCCACTACAACCATAACAAATTATTAGTAGGGCGATAGGCTTCCAACCGTTGAAGGACTAATATACAAGAAGGCCCCACAATAGCGGGTTCCAGTAAAAGATGCAATTCTCGTTTGTACTTCAGCACCCAATTACGAGTTAACAGGTGTAGAAACGCAGTTTGTCTGATGAGTTGAGCCAGTGAGTTCAGTCCTATCTTCCTGACGTACGAGGCTCGCTATTAGTTCGTTTCTTTCGCCAGCCGTCTCAAATGAAGCGAGTAGTTGTACTTTCGTAAGTAGCACGCGTGTTCGCGACAACATATTTTATACGTTTCAGTCTAGCGCATAGACAGCTAACACATACCTACGAAAAAAGTTGCGGCCGTTCTATTGATCTCGATACGTTATTCCGTATGGCGTTTGTTCGATAAAAGTCGCGAATTTTCTGCAGTTTCCTTATACAGAAAACTTTCGATACGTAGCGTTATAAATACGGGCTATTCGCCGAATAGGAAGCCAGTTTACATTCAGAAACAGAAATATTAAGACAAGAATAAATAAGTAAAAAGTCCTAGTTGTAGCAAGTGCAAGCGTGAGGATTTCTCAGGAGTGAGAGTGATCAGTTGAGTATTAATAATAGTAATTCATAGAGACTCGTTAACAATATTTTTACTAATAATGTAACAACAGTTTCCCATACCTAACTCGTAATACGAGTTACGTATGGGAAACTATTGACGTGTATATCTCCGGTATAGTGACTTTCGAGAAGATTTCTAAAAACGCATTGTTACATAGGAATGCATTAAAAACATCGAATGCACTAGAAAGGAACGGAATCGACAATAAGAGATCCACACACGTAAATTGCCGGAAGAGGTCATCATTGGAAACTCGCCCTTATATTATTCGTTGTGTCGTAAGGTACTTATTGGCTAGTCGCATTCACAGTACGTAATTGTTCACACTACATAAAAGTCTCGAAGCGGACATTCTGGCAGCGAATGTTCTCGAAATAACCGAGCCACATACGTGAGGGAAGCAGAGTCGGTTTTTGAAAGCTACGATGGTTGCGATAACTTGGAAGTGATAAAAGTGAACTGCGACTACTGGCTATTACCACGGACTTCAGTCAGTGTTGTGCTTAGTGATATTAGAAATACGCGGAGTGTGACCGGGTGTGTTTTAGTGCTATGTGTACTAGCGTTGGAATTTTTAGTGCAAATAAAGTGTTTATTCGAGAATTAAACTTTGCATGTGACTTGATTATATTTTATTAAGGTAAAAGTAAAGCTAGCTCAAGATATCTTTAGCGCCCCCTCCTTGAGGTTTTTCTGGATCCGCCACTGGCCATGTCGCGTCATTCAGATGCCGTACGAGGCCCACGAGAGAGGTTCGTTGACCCCGGATGCGTTATGGAGGAGCATGGGGTCATTACACGGCTCTCACGGCTGTTGTAGACTATTTTTTTTTTTAGACATGGGAGCCGCTACTACTCACTCAAGTAGTTCCTCAGTTGGTACCAAGAGGTGGAAATAACTCGTTCTAGTCCTGCCACAGAGTAAAAATTCCATGGAAGCACGATACTGGGAACTGAACCCAGATCCTCCTTTTTTCATATTCTTTCTTTCGATCCGTCTCTTCATCGTATTGCCTTCAGTGGTTCTTTGAGAGTGTCGCATGACATATTTCCAAATTCTTTCGATGTGAACCCCACTCAGCTTTTGATCAAGAGAGTGGCCAGTACCCTGAATGTGTTCTTTATGTGGCTGAGCTACCGTGCAGGCTACAGTTCAGCTATGGAAGCGGGCTTGGAACGTAACAGCATAGCTTAAATGAATAATTTTGGTTGTCACGGATATTTGCCTATTTTTATGGATATATTACGAATTAGTTAGAACCTGTTTGTACAGCTTCGTTTGCTGCGAATGTGTGATGCCTTCAACGAATACCATAGCAGGATATTGTCACACGACATTTCACAAAATCCAAAGAAATTCTGGTCATATGTAAAGTCTGCTAGTGGCACCAAAGCTAGTGTCCAGTTCCTAGCGAATGAGACAGGAACTGAAATTGAGGGTAACAAAGCAAAGTTGAAATGCTTAACTCCGATTTCAAATGTTCCTTTACAGAGCAAAACCCAGAATAATTTCCCCAATCTAATACTAATACCTCTGAAAAGATGAATGAAATAAGTATTAGTCTCAGTGGTGTTGACTAACAGCTGAAATAGTTAAAACAACAAAGCTCCAGACGTCAATGGAAAGCCCGCCAGACTATGCTGAATTTGCGACTGAATTCGTCCATCTTCTAATTATAATCTGTCATAGATCACTCGAACAAAAAACTGTGCCCAGTGCTTGGAAAAAGGCACGGGTCACACCCATCGACAAGAAGGGCAGTAGAAGCGATCCACAAAACTACCGTATATCATTGACATCGATGTGTTGTAGAATCTTAGAACATATTCTGAGCTCAAACATAATGAGATATCTCGAACAGAATGACGTCCCCAATGCCAACCAGCATGGTTTTCGAAAACATTGATCATGTATAACCCAACTCTCACTTTTCTCGCGTGACATGCTGAAAGTTTGGATCAAGGCAACCAGGTAGATGCAGTATTTCCTGGCTCCCGAAAAGCATATGGCTCAGTACCGCACCTACGCTCCTTGTCAAAAGTTCGATCATATGGGGTATCAAGTGATATTTGTGACTGGACTGAGGACTTTTTGGTAGGGAGGACACAGCATGCCATCTTGGATGGAGAGTCATCGTCAATTGTAGAAGTAACTTCGGGTGTGTCCCAGAAAAGGATATTGGGACTCTTGTTGCTCATATTGGATATTAATGACCTTGCAGACAACGTTAATAGTGAAATCAGGCTTTTTGCTGATGATGCGGTTACCTATAATGAAGTACTATCTGAGAGAAGCTGCATAAATACTCAGTCAGGTCTTCATAAGATTTCAACATGATACTGAGATTGGACACTTGCTTTAAATGTTCAGAAATGTTAAATTTTGCACTTCACAAGCAGAAAAAACGTAGTATCCTATGACTATAGCATCAATAGGTCACTGTTGGAATCGTACAACTCATACAAATACCTAGGTGTAACACTTTGTAGGGTTATGAAATGGAATGATCACATAGATTCAGTCGTGGGGAAAGCAGGTAATAGACTTTGTTTTATTGGTAGAATACTGGGGAAGTGCAGTTACGCCACCAAAGAGATTGCTTACAAATCACTTACGCTACTGGTTCTAGAATATTGCTCAAGCGTGTGAGAACTGTACGAGATAGGACTAACAGAGGATATTGAACGTATACAGAGAGGGGCAGCACGAATGGTCACAGGCTTGTTCAATCCGTGGGAGAGTGTCACAGAGATACTGAAGGAACTTAAATGGCAGACTCTTGTAGACAGACCGAAACTATCCCGAGAAAGTCTGTTAATAGAATTTCAAGAACCGGGTTTAAAAGATTACTCTAGCGATATACTACAGTTATCTACAGATAGCTCACGCACAGAGGCATGCAAACAATCTTTCTTCCCGCGCTCCATACATGAATGGAATAGGAAGAAACCCTAATAACTTGTTTCTTCGTTGATCCATTACGGATCAAGAAACCCTAATAACCGGTTCAATGGGACGTACCCTCTGCCACGCACCTCACGGTGGTTTGCGGAGTACAGAGGTAGATGTAGAATAAACCGAGCATCAAGTAAATTATTAATCTTGGTTGCCACAAATATTTGACTGCTTTTTCTCTCCGCTCGCAAGAATTTAAGTCGTGCTATAACGCCCCAACCTAGCCACAACCTCATAATTCGTTACAAAAACTGGTACCCTATGAACTACGCTAAGGGGAGAAGGGAAATTAAGTATTTTTTCTCCTCGTAGAAAATCAGTCTAACCAAAGTATCATTTACAAAAGCGAGAAACTATTTTCGAAGCGTTGTGCGTGCAGACAAGTGTTATTCCACTGCATAGACATTCGTTTCATTCCAAACGGCATTCGCTCCATTCCATAGGTGTAGGCAGCCAGTGAAAGCATTGATCACGAAACGAATGGAAGCTAAAGTGGAAACTGTGTGAAAAAAAAAGAAACTGACATTCTTCTAAAGGCGGAAAAGAGTTAGGAACACCGTACCCCAACCTCCCCCCCCCCCCTCACCTTTTTCATTGTTGACATCTGTACGGTGTGTGTAAATGTGCGTTTACACTGAGTTTGAAACATTTTCTGCAACATTGTCCGCGGCTAACTACTGGACTACCGGTGTTCGCGAGATGTTGCCAAAACAAGTGTTCCACAACTCTGCCGGTACACATCAAAGGAACATTTTTTGTGGCCTGCTACCACTGAATGCCTCTACGCAGCGCTATTTCTTTTGTTGTGTTAAGCGTTGCACCTGTGTGTTCCTTTAGAAAAATGAAGTGGATAAGAAGCAAAATTTAGCAACCCGTGTCACATGGCACTCTACGTGGCAGAGGAGTGCCTCTGGAACGTTCGAAGTTATAATAGCATTAACGAAAAGCATGACTCCATACACAGAATTGCTGCATTCCTTGACACAAAAGACAATCACTTAGATGTAGAAATTTAGTCTCATTTCTTAACACGGCAACAACAACGACAACAACAACACTAGTAGCAGGATTCGTTATCTGACTTTTTGGCGTCATTGAGTTGCCTCAGCTGCCGCCCTACGAAAGAGCAGTGAGAAAAACAAAAATTTATGACACTTTGTACGAGGCACGAATGGACATAAATGGACGCATGAAGGAGGCATCAGTCAGTAGACAAAGAGGTTGTGGCAGAGGACCGTCTGTTGCAGATTCCCCCGTCATATTCATTGCAAGAGAGAGACAGTGAGGCTAAAAAAGCTTTCTTGATTGAAAATGGTAATTTGGATTAATTTTAAAATGAGAATAAGAGTACATGTATGATAAATTACATATCACATATTTCACTGCTATTAAGGGGGAGGGGGGAGTAGGACGTCAAAAATTTAAAAAAAATGATTTTTCATATGCCTATTTTGTAGCGCACATCTACCCGAGTAGTTTGATGTATAAAACATATATATATTTGAGAGATTATAAGTCACGTTATTTGGTCTTAAGTGTACCAAGATGCAGCGCCACAACCCTTTGCACAGCATTCTTCTGTCATATGTAAGTGTATTCCACTCTGCAGAGTTCTGCTACTGATGGAAGCCATCAAATCTATGTTCAGGGACCCTGCAAATGAGAAATTATTGAAGAAATATCTTCATGACGATTCCAAAAACCCAGATGAAAGCTTTAACCAATATGTGTGGGAAAGATTACCAAAAATCTTTTTTGTGGGAGGAAATGCACTTGGTATTGGTTTTAATGATGGTGTCCAAAGCAGGAAATATATTTTAGTGAAAATGGGAACTAAGCCCGAAGTGAACTGCATCAAAGCTTTGTAGGCGATAGACAGAGTGTGTGTAGTCAAAGCAGATAAATCATTTTTGGAAGTGATAAAATCAAGAATAGTGCATCATACGAATGTGAAAAGGAAGTAAACTGCTTTAGGAAATGAAATAGAACTTGCTTATGGTGCTGGACAGCTGTAAAAGAATGCCGAATACAAGCAGACACCTTAACGGCCATTATTCCCAAAACACAAATTTCTGTAGATACATACATGTAATATCCAAAATAATTATCCTATTACTTTCAAACCTGGAACCCTTATTAAACACAAACTCCTTAACGCAAAACTGTAGAATTTTCCAAATCCATTAAAAACTGTGGCAAAAATTGGGATAATTAACTATAAAATTTGAGTTCAAAATGTAACAGTTCATTCACTTTTCATAAAATAAATAAATTCTAGAGTTTCATACACCTGTAAGTATGATTTGTATACTGTGCAAAATCAATCGAAGAATCTCTCTTATGAAGAAAAGTGTACCTATAGTAACAAGTGCAGCCAATAGTAAGGGAAAAAAAATGATGAAATTTCACATGTAAATGTTATGTTTTTGAACTTCCACTGCTATGAGTGTGAATCCTGAATCCTTCTTGGTCATTCTGACAAGGTTTTATGATTTTATTTGTAAAAGTAGAGACATTGGAAATTAAAATGTCCTGCGGTGCCTCTCCGGCTCCAAGTCAGCCGGTTTGACGTCCTACTCCCCTCAACAATAACTGAATTACATTTACATAACCCTTCAAACAAAACGTTGCAAACTGCAGGAACTATTTGAGATGTAACTGGCTTTGAAATCAGGAAAAAATATGTACAGCTTTCATTGGAATCCACTGCTGCCAATAAATGTAACAGTAACTGCATGTCACTGCTTCAACAGGGATTGCTTTCCAGAAAAATGTGCCTCTCTTGGATTGCTTACAAATCATTCGTGCGACCAGTTCCAGAATATTGCTCAAGTGTGCAGATAGGACTAACAGGGGACATTGAGAATGGCGGCAAGAATTGTCACAGGTTTGTTTGATCCGTGGAAGAGTGTCACAGATATACAGCAGCAACTGAACTGGGAGACTCTTGAAGACAGACGTAAACTATTAACAAAGTTTCAAGAACGGGTTTTAAATGATGACTCTAGGAATATACTACAATCCAATACATGTCGCTCACATGTTGATTTTCAGTATAAGATTAGAATAATTACTGCATGGACAGAGGTTTAGTGCAGTGTAAACGAATTTGTCCTGCGACTCGGCCATGCCGTTAGTAAAACAGTTATACTTCGCGCCAATGTGATTTTTTCTTCTGTTTTTCGCTAAACTAAACGATGGAACTTTATTTTTCTGTACGGCGCTAAAATACAGAGCTCACGATTCTAGTAATGTTCAATAGTCTAGTCGAGGTCAGTGTGCTCCTCGTTGCTAGCGTTACTAAACACATATGAAAGGAGCACACTCTCGAGAAACAAGATAATAAATAGAATAATTAACATAAAAAATATGAAAAACAAGAAATAAATAATCCGCGCTTCGTGCGAAAACACAGTACCTGTGGCGACGCGCACAGAACTACTGAAGCACGAGCGCAAATTTGACACTCGCGTACTAACACACACACACACACACACACACACGGTAGGCGGCTGCGGATTGCTACACATGCATTTCGCGCTCCACACGTGAATGTAACCGGAAGAAACCTTAACAACTGGTCGAAAGGGACGTTCCCTCTGCCATGCACCTCATGGTGGTGTTCAGAGTATAGATGTAAATGTAGAGAGAGTTAACACTTGTTGCCCCAGTTACAGACCCTCCCATTATTTCAGTCAACTAAAGACTTTGCTCGATGTTTGGCCTTCCATTCTGTCATAGTAGCACACAACAATACAAGCTGCCCTGTAATATTCATTAGAATTTCAAAATCAGATGGCGACGCCCTACTGAAATTACCAAGAGCAGTTTTTCAAGTTCAGTTCACACAACGCGTCATTCTCGCCACGTCTTCTACAATGACGACTTGGCTTTTTCGTCTGCTTATTTACTCGAATACAGTATTATTAATGCAGCAACACACATCATTAGCTCTTCAGATTCACTTGTCATAGCGCACCGCTGTCTCTTGATGCAAATGCACAATGTGAAATGTTTCGTGCCAGTTCAGCGTTGCAGACGTTTCGAATACATATGTAACTTCCACACCACTCGCCACCCAAAATCGCGCCATACACAGCTATGGCACAAGACAAAAATTGGATGTACATATTCAAAGTACCAACACTATGTTACTTCAAAACAGTCTTATCCATCCTGCTATCAAACTATACAATACATTACCAGATACCATTAAACACATACGGAACATTGGTCACTTCAAATATAAATTGAAGTCGTACTTAAGTGATCATTGCTTTTACGCGGTAAATGAATAGCTACAAAAATAGATGTTTCTGTATTAACCCAATCTAGTCTCATACAGAAGAATATTTGTTTATTATCTCTCTGTATATACCGTAACAACATTTAAGAATTCATTAACTGATAAATTAATATACAAAGGTATAATTATATAAAATTATTAACATTAAGTTAAAATCCAAATATCTCCTGCACATTGTGCAGCTGCAGATGAAATGGATCAATAAATAAATAAATAATTAAAGAAATAAAATGTTTTCCGCTTGTGTAGACGCGGACACGCACAAAGAACAATGTTGCCAGTATGATAAGGAACAAGTTGCAAATAATGTTGCAAATATAAACATATTTTTAAAGTCATTGTAGACGCGAGTTAATACACACTGAAATTCTCATCAATATTTTCCCTACCACGCGGTTTAATACACACTGAAATACTCATCAATATTTTCCCTGTCACCTTAAACAAATTTCTCAGTTGATCTTGGAACCTCGTTTATAACTGAACGTCTATTCAATATCGATCGAATGTTGGCAACAATGATCACGGGAGTAAGAGACTCAGGGCTGCTACGTGTGTAAAAAAGATAATACCAGGCGCTTGTGATCATACTCTTATCATAATTTCAAGTCCTGTAGGGTATCTGATCCTAACTGAAGGATTATACTCGTAAATACGATAATTATGGGACTCTTTTTACTTTCCGAGCAAGAAACCGTTGCGAAACAAACTCTACACACATTATTAGGTTACTATTAAGCGATTACGAAGTTCGTACACAATGCCACACGCTCACGTTAAGATTATTTAGCTTAGTGTAGGGATGTCTACCGATACACGCCCCCCGCAGGGACCTCATAATGTAGTAAGGCTTATTTCAGCACTGTTTGCCCCTTACAGTTCGCCTTAATGCTTCAAACCTTTAACTAACAATTAATTTCGGCTACGTGTTTCCTGTAGTAAATGATTCCTCGTTGCTCATGGTTATACCGACAGCTGTGCTGTGAGCTGTTCAATAACCATTCTCAGCTGTTCGTGCTCTAGTTCGGTACGTAAAACGCCTTGACAATCAACACACAGCATTAACATTTTGTGTTAGTTTGTAAATTAATTATGCAGGTGTAATGTCAAGTAGTGATAAAGATATAAGCTATGTTTCTACGCCAAAGAAAAAGAAGATGCAAAGAGGTGAGTTGCAAAGAAGTGCGAAAACCCAGAACACGCGTCAACAGTATCTGACTACATGGGAGGAGGATTCAGCTTTTCGTTCAGGTATAGCAAATGATCCTAGTAATTGCTATAGGACAAAATGGCTTACACTGTAGTGATTATGTAGTAGCTACTCTAACTGCATTACAGAAAGAGATGCGATCAAAAAAGTATATTAATTAACTTGGGCAATGTTTTTTGTCTAAAGGTACGACAAATTGCCACGTTCCTCATAGAAGCTGATGACATTCCTTTTAATCCAAGTGAACATTTGAGATCTGTTAAACAGCGCGTTTCCTGAGTCTAAGACAGCACAAAATGTTACGTAAAAGAACGAAAGCATGACTGTTACAAGAAATGCTATTCCACTCTCCAAAAACTGAAATTTTCCATTTTGACAGATGAAACTACCGATATCGCTTCAGACAGTTCTGCTTGTACTGTAGTGTGCAGTTATGACGGTATGAAAGGCCAGATATTGAGCAAACACTTCAATTTGACTGTAATAACAACGGTGTCAGCAACTGGGGATGACCCGTATGGGTAACTCACTCTACATTTACATCTACAGCTACATCTGTACTCTGGAAGCCACCGTGAGGTGCATGGCAGAGGGGACCAGATATTAGGGTTTCTTCCCTTTCCATTCACGCATGGAGCAAGGGAAGAATGCCTCTGTACGTGCAGTAGTTATTCTAATCTTATCCTCACGATCCATATGGGAGCGATATCTATGGGATTGTAGTATAGTCATAGCCATCACTTGAAGGTAGTTACTGAAAATTTGTTAATAGACATTCTCAGGATAGTTTACGTTCATCTTCAAGAGTCTTCCAGTTATTCTAGTATCTCTACGACACTCTCCCATGGACAAACACATGTGACATTCTTGTTGCTCTTTACTGTATATGTTCCATAACTTTTGCTAGTCCTATCTGTTACAGGTCCCACACTCTTGAGCAATATTCCTGAACTGGTCGCATTAGCGATTTGTAGCAATTTATTTTATAGTCTGATTGCACTTCCCCAGTATTTTCTCAATAAGCTTGCTTTACCCACGACTGAACCTATGTGATCATTCCATTTCATATTCCTGTATTGTGTTACACCTAGGTATTTGTATGAGTTGGCCGATTCCAACAGTGAGTCATTGATGTTCTAGTAACAGAATACTGTGTTTTCTCGTTTTGTCAAGTGCACAATTTTACATTTCTTAACATTTAAAACACATCGACAATCTTTGCACCACTTTGAAATCTTATCAAGATCTGACTGATAATTTATGCAGCTTCTTTCAAATAGTACTTTACTATAGATAACTGCATCATTTGCAAAAAATCTGAGGTTACTTTAAATATTGTCTGCGTGGCCATTAATGTACAACGTGAACAGCAACGGTCTCAACTCACTTCCCTGAGGCTCAGCAGAAGTTATTTCTACATCTGACGATAACTCTTGATCCAAGATAACATGATGCATCCTCCCTACCAAAGAGTTCTCTGTCCAGCCACAAATTTCACTTGATACCCCCTATTATCGTACTTCTGACAATAAGCGTAGGCATGGTACAGAATCAAATTCTTTTCAGAACTCAACAAATACGACATCTGTCTGATTGCCTTGAGCCAAAGCTTACAGTATGTCATGTGAGAAAAGTGTAAGCTGGGTTTCACATGATCGATGTCATTCTGTTCAAGATACCTCATTATGTTTGAGCTCCGAATATGTTCTAAGATTCAACACCAAATTGATATCAAAAACATTGGATGGTACTCTTGTGGATCAATTCTACTACCCTTCTTTAGACAGTTGTGACCTGTGCTTCTTTTCCAGGAACTGGGCACAGCTTTTGTTCAAGGGATCTACGATAGATTATACACTCCTGGAAATTGAAATAAGAACACCGTGAATTCATTGTCCCAGGAAGGGGAATCTTTATTGACACATTCCTGGGGTCAGATACATCACTTGATCACACTGACAGAACCACAGGCACATAGACACAGGCAACAGAGCATGCACAATGTCGGCACTAGTACAGTGTATATCCACCTTTCGCAGCAATGCAGGCTGCTATTCTCCAATGGAGACGATCGTAGAGATGCTGGATGTAGTCCTGTGGAACGGCTTGCCATGCCATTTCCACCTGGCGCCTCAGTTGGACCAGCGTTCGTGCTGGACGTGCAGACCGCGTGAGACGACGCTTCATCCAGTCCCAAACATGCTCAATGGGGGACAGACCCGAAGATCTTGCTGGCCAGGGTAGTTGACTTACACCTTCTAGAGCACGTTGGGTGGCACGGGATACATGCGGACGTGCATTGTCCTGTTGGAACAGCAAGTTCCCTTGCCGGTCTAGGAATGGTAGAACGATGGGTTCGATGACGGTTTGGATGTACCGTGCACTGTTCAGTGTCCCCTCGACGATCACCAGTGGTGTACGGCCAGTGTAGGAGATCGCTCCCCACATCATGATGCCGGGTGTTGGCCCTGTGGGCCTCGGTCGTATGCAGTCCTGATTGTGGCGCTCACCTGCACGGCGCCAAACACGCATACGACCATCATTGGCACCAAGGCAGAAGCGACTCTCATCGCTGAAGTCGACACGTCTCCATTCGTCCCTCCATTCACGCCTGTCGCGACACCACTGGAGGCGGGCTGCACGATGTCGGGGCGTGAGCGGAAGACGGCCTAACGGCGTGCGGGACCGTAACCCAGCTTCATGGAGACGGTTGCGAATGGTCCTCGCCGATACCCCAGGAGCAACAGTGTCCCTAATTTGCTGGGAAGTGGCGGTGCGGTCCCCTACGGCACTGCGTAGGATCCTACGGTCTTGGCGTGCATCCGTGCGTCGCTGCGGTCCGGTCCCAGGTCGACGGGCACGTGCACCTTCCGCCGACCACTAGCGACAACATCGATGTACTGTGGAGACCTCACACCCCACGTGTTGAGCAATTCGGCGGTACGTCCACCCGGCCTCCCGCATGCCCACTATACGACCTCGCTCAAAGTCCGTCAACTGCACATACGGTTCACGTAAACGCTGTCGCGGCATGCTACCAGTGTTAAAGACTGCGATGGAGCTCCGTATGCCACGGCAAACTGGCTGACACTGACGGCGGCGGTGCACAAATGCTGCGCAGCTAGCGCCATTCGACGACCAACACCGCGGTTCCTGGTGTGTCCGCTGTGCCGTGCGTGTGATCATTGCTTGTACAGCCCTCTCACAGTGTCCGGAGCAAGTATGGTGGGTCTGACACACCGGTGTCAATGTGTTCTTTTTTCCATTTCCAGGAGTGTAGTTAGAACAAGGGCGAACTCAGCTGTAAATTCAGTATAGAGTCTGACAGGGATCCCATCGGGCCATAGTGGTTTGTTCAGTATTAATGATTTCAGCTGTTTCTCAACACCACCGACAGTAATACTCATTTCATTCATCTTTTCAGTGGTACTACTAAGATTAAATTGGGGCAATTCTTCTGGGTTTTTCTTTGAAAAGGAACATTTTAAAGCGAAGATGAGCTTTTCAGCTTTTGCTTTGCTATCCTCAATTTCAATTCCTGTCTCGTTCGCTAGGGACTGGACACTAACTTTGGGGTGCCACTGATAGCCTTCAGATATGACAATAATTTCTTTGGCATATCATTTGACAATATTCTGCTGTGGTAGTCATTGAAGGCATCACACGTTGCTCTCTTGACAACCAAAAGCATTTCATTCAGCGTCTCTCTACCTATAAACCTATACTTTGTTTCACCCCTGTTATGGATCTGTCTTTATTTCTTTAAAGTTTTCTTTACAGTGACTGTATATCATGGAGATTCCCTCGAATTATGAGCTGTTCTACTGGGTATGTATGTATTCAGTGCATGGTCAACTATTCCTTTATACTTGAGCCATAGTTCTACATGCTTCTAACCTGTGCTGTCCCTCACTGTCCTTTGTATTTTGGTAATTGTTTTGCCACAACTGTGTCGTGTTCACTGGTACCAGTTTCAATGTGGACATCCTCAAAGACATCAGGTCTATTTGTTGCCATAAGATGTAACTATCTGTTCTAGGTAGCTTTCAGAGAAGACATTTATTAATGTTTCACAGGACGTCTTATCATACCCACCACTAACTAAACTGTAATTTTCCCAATTAATTGTTGGATGATTAAAGTCTCCACCGATGATGAAAGTATCACTAGGAAACTTATGTACAAGTGAACTGAGGTTTTTCCAGAGTTTTAAATTACATCCGTAGATGAGTGTGGTGGTTGATGGAAGGATCCAATTACCATTTTATAACCAACCCCTGATACTGAGTCTTGCCAAACAAATCTCACATGCAGCTTCAATTTCAATCTCAGTGGATTTGAGCTTCTTGTCTACTGTGACAAGTACGCCTCCTTCATTAGCCATTTGCCTGTACTTTCGATGTACACGTAACTTTCCCCAAAAAATTTCACTACTGTCAGTGCCTGGCTTCAATGAGCTTTCTGTACCTAGTATTATGTGAGCTTCGCTGCTTTTCAAGAGAGCTTCAAATGCTAGCACTTCGTTGCAAATGCTTGGGCAATTTACCATTAGGATTTTAATACTCTCACCTGTGGTGGGTGGGGGGGGGGGGGGGGGATTTCTTTCAATTTTGTATTGATACTTCTGGGTTTCCTACAGCTATCGTTATCTGAACTGGATGGAGAGTCATCTAATCTAAAAAAAACCTTGTGTGCACCCCACATACAGTCAGCTAGCTGAGTGGCAGCCTTTGATGAGCACACCTGAGCTATTGACGGTGAAAGTCCAGGAAGTCACATCTTACCTTATCGCAGAACTTTCAAAGTCCCTGATTCAGTCCTTCTACTCAACTCAGAACCAAAGGGCCATGATCAGTTCTGGGGACATGCCGCAGATTGTGAGCTTCATTGAAACTCCATGCGCAGGGCTGGTCTTCTCAACCTGTTCTGTCAGCCACTGGAATGACCCAAGTATGACCTCAGAGCCCATATGACAGGCATCATTAGTTCTGTGTCCCACAATCTACAGTTGGTTGCACCCTGTTCCCTCAATGTCTGCTGTAATAGCCTCTTCAAATGTTGAATGAGGCCCCCAGGCATACACAATGAGTGCACCTGCTATCCTTTCCTGACCCTTGCTGCCATTTCCCTTTGGGGACCATCATTCGCTGTACATTAGAACTGCTGAAAAGTAATAGACCCCTACCCTTTTGAATTTTCCTTCTCCTGACACCAGGCAAAGCAGATTCCCCCAAAACAAGTGAAGTGACTTCCACTGGCTCAGTTTCAGTTTGAGTGAAAGCTCCTCAAACGTGTTTGTTGGGGAGATCAGTGCAGCGCCCTGAGTCTTCCCTGTTCCCTTTCCACCCTGTACAGGGTGCCCAGATCTACCACTGAAATGCCACTTGCTGTCCAGTGGATGACAGAACCTGTACTTTCCACAGAGGAGACAGGGTCCACAGGAGAGGACAATATCTGAGATACCTCTGGCACTGGTATCACAGGAGTTCTTCTAACACACCAATTTGCAGCACCTGCCAATCGTTTGACAGTAGTTAGAGCAATTTCCAGCAGCTTACAAATGTCATCCATCTCACCCTGTGCTCGAGAACAGCATTCATAGTGGGCTAAATTTTCGTGTAATGTATTACAAGGCAGTGAACAAATACCGCTAACTTTAAATTAACCCACTGATTATCTTGTAATCTGTTAAGCTAAATAGTTACTAATTCTCTGTAAGAATTGAAGTTAATAGACAAAATGAGGTCCCTATTAAGGCAACACAAAAAACTGTGAAAAAAATTTCTAGTTTCCTAAAACGTTTTGAGGTTAGTTATAGTTGTTACCAAACTTGAAAGCGGAGTTAATTTACAGTAAATGGAGGCAATATATAGGTCTACTCCTGGTTAAGGGAAAGCTAGATATAAAACAATACGTTAGAATATCTGATACAGTAACTAAATAACAAATGCTAATTTACTACAAACTGCTCATAGATGATGCAAAGGACAATGGTAACTTTCTAAAATTCTCAAAAAGGAATGTTTAATTGTGATGATATACAATGAAATTCGGAGGTGATGTATTCTTTGGCAGAACTGTGAACCACAAATGCTGATTTGCTTCGAAATTTGTACAATGAAATTAGAGAACAATATTTTTGAATGAGGATAAGCCTGCTATTCTCAAAAATTTTAAATGAGCACAATTAAGTTTAAGCCTTCAATTGACAATAACACTAGGAGTTTGTTGCAGCACTCAAGAACGTTCAAAACTTCACAATATACGACAATACAAATTGATAGTGACACACTCAATAAAAGAATATGCAGAAGTGACGTGAACAGTAAAACATGTGAATCTAGAACTTCAAATTGGCACATAAATCTTACACACACGGTTCCACACAAAGGAAAATTCCAAAGCCAGATTCGCTCTAGAAATAAACGTTGCATATTGCATAGATTTTTCACTTAGATGTTTCTGTGCACACTTCTACACTGCCATGCCGTAGAAGAATACTGCAAACACTCAGAAAATCACTAAAATGTTGAGCACCAGAAAAGTAATATATATATGTGGGGGGGGGAGGGGGGGGGAGGTCTTATGGGACCAAACTACCAAACTGCTGAGATCATCAGTCCCTAAGCGCAAGCGCGAGCGAGCGCGCACACACACACACACACACACACACACACACACACACACACACACACACACACATGAGGGAGGGCTAGAACCTCTGACGGGGGGGAGCCGCATGGTCCGAGACAATATGCTTATAACCGTACAGCTACCCCGCATGGCAGAAACGTATATCTTCTGCCTATTGCAGCTAACAATGCCTCAAGCCTTGTACAGCATAATATTTTATTAGAAAATATCATTAGTTATGGCTCATATTGTCATATGGTGAAAATCCTTCAGTTGGGAATCACGATTTAGTGTCCATTAGATTAAAAGAGTTTCTTCCTGGAATAACATTAATAAAATGCAATTGTCATTCAAATCGCTTAAGTGATATTGATGGACAGAAGGCACTTATCAGTCATCGTGAGGAACTTGCAAGAGATGTACAAAATTACTTGTAACAAAGTTGCGAGCAACAATGTCAGCTAGATCAATTTTTAAAAAATTATGCAGCTTAAAGTACATAAAATACTACATTCAGTGCAGACACGTTGGCTTTCACTTCTTCCTGTGTCAAAGGGATGTTGGACAAGTAGGCTGCAGTAACTTTATTTATTATAGATCAGTGAGCAACAGAAAAGGCAAGGCCTAAGGACCCTAAACTTGCTCCATGATTATTTCTTAAACTGTATTTCCAATTTATAAAGTGGAGTATGCACAAATATAATACAATGGATGCTTATTTCCAATCTTCAAAACTGTAGCACTAAACTTAAAGAAGCAAATGGTAAAAAAATTTAAAATTCTGTTCTTGGTTGCTTTTCCAAAGTTTAAATTTTTCTTTTAGTTGTTCAGCTTTCTATTTTCTTTAGCTTTTTTAACAACTACTTCATCATACTTTCCAAACATTTATGAAACAAGAAAAAATGGTTGGCATTTGCATTTGCATTTTTAAGAAATGTTGTATTTTACTTCTAAACTTACCTTTGTTTGATTTTCTAGACATACATATTGTTAAAAAACCAAATTCATCATTCCAACATTTGCTACAAATTTCTTTAAAATTATCAGACTTTAAATCTCCACGAACTAATTCATGATAAATATGATTTAAATTTGTATCATCTTGTCTATATATATTTAAAAAATTGAAGTTATCTCTGTTTTGGTATATTTTAATAAGTTTGAGCTAAGTAAAAGCAATTTATACCTTTGTGTCTGGCGCTAGTAAAATAATCTCTAACAATATCTTGATTTTATAGAATAAAGTCATCAAATACAACAACTGAATTTTCTTTACATTCATCCAATGGAATAATTTCTTCATTATTTTCAATTCTCTAACAATATGTTTATTAACTTGATGTTCAATTTTTTACATTGTTTTATAAGTTCTTGATACTTTGGTTGGTCTAAACTTTTTGAATAAATATATAAATGTGTAATTTTATTCCAGTTTAATCATCCTGGAGCTAAAATATAATTATCAATCATTAATGTTGTTTCCCACACCCACTTGGACCAATTATTACTCACCTTATAGAATTTGGTAAAAGTTTTCCATGTTTGTTTTTTAAATTATTTTCTGGAATTATTAATTTAGGTTCCCAATCTGTTTTGTTCATTTATTTAATGATTTTTTATTTATTTATATCTCATTTATTTATATTTTTACATTTACTAAATTTTTACATTTATTTATACTTTTACATTTATTTATACTTTTACATTTATTTACATTTTTCATTAGTTAATGAGCCGCCTGACGCAATCTAAGAACAGCTTTGGCTGGCACCTATTTCAACTTCGTAATAAATCATCTGAACTTAGAAAATATGTGATAATTATACTGATGTTTCAGTAGTTGGTTTTTATTCAATATCCTGAACACCAAATATTAAAACAAAATATAATAAACTTTATTGTGATGTAGAAAAGATAGAAATTCCAGTAGGTCAATATGGTTTTAACAATTTAAAAAATTATTCATTCGAAAAAACCTAATATTCATATTAAAGCAGATGAAATTTTAAATAGAATTAATATTGAAAGTGATGTAAAATTATACATGGATATTAAAGATAGAATTGGAAATTTACTTGTTTTAATAATCAAGTTTTTTACCTAATGAAAAAGCTGTAGCTAAAGATGTTACAAAAATAATTCCTTTTGAACTAATAAATATAAATTTTAATCTTTCTGATGGAATGTATGAAAAACATAATGATCATTTTCATGAAGAAACTAATGTTATTGCTTCATTTAAACATAATGCTGAATCTGGTGGGCCAATAATTTATGAACCAAATTATCCTGTAAAAGTTCCTATTTTTGATACAATTCAATATTTAGAAGTTACTATAACTAATGAAAATCATAATTTAATTGAATTTAATGGTGCTACTGTAACAGTTATTTTAAAAACATCTTAATAAATTTTCTCCTTCATAAATAAATAATTAGTAAAACAATAAGATAGCTAAAGCAATCTGACTGTGCCATGAATAAAATTGAAAGTTATCAGTTTTGTTCATTTCCTTTTAATGAAAAAACTAGAAATAATTTGCATGTTCCTAACAAAGATACAGAAATTGAAATAAATATTGGTGATGGTTGGCTACATCCAAATCATGCCCAATTATATATGAATTTTAAAATTATTGGAAATGATAATACAGATTATCCAACTTATGATGGAAAATCAAATAAAAAATTAATTGATAATTATGTAGCTAAATTGTTTGCTTTGTAACAATAAAAAAGAAATAATATGTTACCTAGAATCGAACATCCTTTTATTTCATCAACAGTTTTATTATATTTTACTTCATCTTTTACTGATAAAATACGTTTAGAACGACATATTCTTAATAACGGAAAAGTAAATAGTGAAAGGAATGAAGAACTTTATAATAATCAATTAGTTGATTTGTCATTATTTAATCATGTTAAACTACTCAATATTTATTAAAAAAATGGTAGAAATGAAGTTTTTCCTCAAGAAATGTGGAATGTTATTCCACCAAATTATTTTCTAAAAGCATATGATGCATTTTTAGATTTTAAACATATTACGTTACTAAAATCAGATATTGATATTGGTCCATTTAGTTAGTAAATAATTATCCAAATTATGAAATTAATATGACACACAGAAAGAATGTTGTAACTACACAAAAAAAACAACTATGAAACATTGTCCAACTTTTAATGATAAAATTCCAGATGTTATACGTGCTTATGAAATAATGTATGGTAAAAAGAATGAAAAACTTACAATAGTAATAAAAGTGTTAACTTCATGCTTATATAAATTTCTGAAACATTTCAAGAGAGAAAAAAGTTAAAAATTAAAATTTTAAAATGTACTTTGTTAACTAATACATTTTAATTGGTTTACTTATCTTCATATACATAAGAAAAGTTCTTTACTTTACTTTCAACAACAAAGTTTCAACTAATTTTTCAAAACAATGAAATTTTATGAATGTGGTAGGATTGTATTGAAGAGATCACTCAAAAAACATTTACAAACAACAGATCATAGTGATCTTATGGCTGCTAAAGCAGAAAGTAAATAATTTTATACATTTAATTTATTATATATTATATATTTATTACAGTCACCTATGAGAAATGTATGTAAAATAAGAGTTATTATACTATAGTTACTATTATATTACAATTATTATGTGAAGGGTTAGTGGGATAATTATGTAGGTTCAGGATAATTAGGTCAATTTTTTGAAAAATAAAAAAAATTGTGAGTGTTAATGAGCAATTTTTTATAAAATTGAGCTATGGGCCAGAACGTACAAAATCATCTTACTTACAAAGAATAAATTACAGAGAAAATTCCTTAGAACATTGACAAGATGATAAAATAAAATACAAACAGCGGGATAATACCATCCATGTTTTGTGGCTAGCCCGGTAATTGGCAGTATTGATTAATGTTTTGTGTGTTTCAGCAAGATCAATGGTAGTACACATATCCTGCAGACTAGCAGATGTTGGTCCAGCATGTTATCGCACTCGCAAATTACGTCATCACTGGTGAAGCCCTATTTCCAGAAGCTGAACCTGCATCCCCATTCTCAGCCTATAGAGCGTCTATGATGTCATAATATGAATCGGCGGCTGGTTGCCTCAGGCAAACATTCTCGCCAAAGTTCTGCTCGGTTTGGAAGCATAGGGACACACACTCTTAAACCATCTATAATTTTATGACAAATATTTAAAAGAGATTTCACATCTTTCCGAAACAATCCCACATCTCTAACTCCCACGAACTCATAACGCCCAAAACAAATTCTAGTCTTAAATAACAAGGAATGTTGTTGTTGTTGTTGTTGTGGTCTTCAGTCCTGAGACTGGTTTGATGCAGCGTTCCATGCTACTCTATCCTGTGCAAGCTTCTTCATCTCCCAGTACCTACTGCAACCTACATCCTTCTGAATCTGCTTAGTGTATTCATCTCTTGTTCTCCCTCTACGATTTTTACCCTCCACGCTGCCCTCCAATGCTAAATTTGTGATCCCTTGATGCCTCAAAACATGTCCTACCAACCGATCCCTTCTTCTAGTCAAGTTGTGCCACAGACTTCTCTTCTCCCCAATCCTATTCAATACCTCCTCATTAGTTACGTGATCTACCCACCTTATCTTCAGCACTCTTCTGTAGCGCCACATTTCGAAAGCTTCTATTCTCTTCTTCTCTAAACTAGTTATCGTCCATGTTTCACTTCCATACATGGCTACACTCCATACAAATACTTTCAGAAATGACTACCTTACACTGAAATCTATACTCGATGTTAACAAATTTCTCTTCTTCAGAAATGCTTTCCTTGCCATTGCCAGTCTACATTTTATATCCTCTCTACTTCGACCATCATCAGTTATTTTCCTCCCTAAATAGCAAAACTACTTTACTACTTTAAGTGTCTCATTTCCTAATCTAATTCCCTCAGCATCACCCGATTTAATTTGACTACATTCCATTATCCTCGTTTTGCTTTTCTTGATGTTCATCTTATATCCTCCTTTCAAGACACTGTCCATTCCGTTCAACTGCTCTTCCAAGTCCTTTGCTGTCTCTGACAGAATTACAATATCATCGGCGAACCTCAAAGTTTTTACTTCTTCTCAATGAATTTTAATACCTACTCCGAATTTTTCTTTTGTTTCCTTTACTGCTTGCTCAATATACTGATTGAATGACATCGGGGAGAGGCTACAACCCTGTCTCACTCCTTTCCCAACCACTGCTTCCCTTTCATACCCCTCGACTCTTATAACTGCCATCTGGTTTCTGTACAAATTGTAAGTAGCCTTTCGCTCCCTGTATTTTACCCCTGCCACCTTCAGAATTTGAAAGAGAGTATTCCAGTTAACATTGTCAAAAGCTTTCTCTAAGTCTACAAATGCTAGAAACGTAGGTTTGCCTTTTCTTAATCTTTCTTCTAAGATAAGTCGTAAGGTTAGTATTGCCTCACGTGTTCCAACCTTTCTACGGAATCCAAACTGATCTTCCCCGAGGTCCGCTTCTACCAGTTTTTCCATTCGTCTGTAAAGAATTCGCGTTAGTATTTTGCAGCTGTGACTTATTAAACTGATAGTTCGGAATTTTTCAAATCTGTCAACACCTGCTTTCTTTGGGATTGGAATTATTATATTCTTCTTGAAGTCTGAGGGTATTTCACCTGTCTCATACATCTTGCTCACCAGACGGTAGAGTTTTGTCATGACTGGCTCTCCCAAGGCCATCAGTAGATCTAATGGAATGTTGTCTACTCCCGGGGCCTTGTTTCGACTCAGGTCTTTCAGTGCTCTGTCAAACTCTTTACGCAGTATCTTATCTCCCATTTCGTCTTCATCTACATCCTCTTCCATTTCCATAATATTGTCCTCAAGCACATCGCCCTTGTATAAACCCTCTATATACTCCTTTCACCTTTCTGCCTTCCCTTCTTTGCTTAGAACTGGGTTGCCACCTGAGTTCTTGATATTCATACAAGTGGTTTTCTTCTCTCCAAAGGTCTCTTTAATTTTCCTATAGGCAGTATCTATCTTACCCCTAGTGAGACAAGCCTCTACATCCTTACATTTGTACTCTAGCCATCCTTGCTTAGCCATTTTGCACTTCCTGTCGATCTCATTTTTGAGACGTTTGTATTCCTTTTTGCCTGCTTCATTTACTGCATTTTTATATTTTCTCCTTTCATCAATTAAATTCAATATTTCTTCTGTTACCCAAGGATTTCTATTAGCCCTCGTCTTTTTACCTACTTGATCATCTGCTGCCTTCACTACTTCATCCCCCAGAGCTACCCATTCTTCTTCTACTGTATTTCTTTCGCCCATTCCTGTCAATTGTTCCCTTATGCTCTCCCTGAAACTCTCTACAACCTCTGGTTCTTTCAGTTTATCCAGGTCCCATCTCCTTAAATTCCCACCTTTTTGCAGTTTCTTCAGTTTCAATCTGCAGTTCATAACCAATAGATTGTTGTCAGAATCCACATCTGCCCCTGGAAATGCCTTACAATTTAAAACCTGGTTCCTAAATCTCTGTCTTACCATTATATAATCTATCTGATACCTCTTAGTATCTCCAGGATTCTTCCAGGTATAGAACCTTCTTTTATGATTCTTGAACCAAGTGTTAGCTATGATTAAGTCATGCTCTGTGCAAAATTCTACAAGGCGGCTTCCTCTTTCATTTCTTCCCCCCAATCCATATTCACCTACTATGTTTCCTTCTCTCCCTTTTCCTACTGACGAATTCCAGTCACCCATGACTATTAAATTTTCGTCTCCTTTCACTACCTGAATAATTTCTTTTATCTCGTCATACATTTCATCAATTTCTTCATCATCTGCAGAGCTAGTTGGCATATAAACTTGTACTACTGTAGTAGGCATGGGCTTTGTGTCTATCTTGGCCACAATAATGTGTTCACTATGCTGTTTGTAGTAGCTAACGCTCACTCCTATTTGCTTATTCATAATGGGGCTAAAATTTACTAAATTTACATCGAAACTACTAACAGGAACAGCACAAACTTAATTTTACATTACAGTAACTTTAGATATACAGGGTCACAATTACTGAACCGTATTAAAATAAATCGCCGTAACTTCTGAACGGTTTGCGTTGTGACGTTCAAACTGCACAGTTGGCCACAAGGCATGATGGGAGTTAATTTGAGGTGTTCAGTTTGGTTTAGCACCAAAGCCCGCTTTCATTTTGAAGGGTTCGTCAATAAGCAAAACTGGCGCATTTGGGGGACTGAGGATCCACATTTGGGGATGAGAAGACTCTTGACCCTCATTGGGTGACTGTGTGGTGTTGAGTGTCTAGTCACGGAATAATCGGTGTGATATTCCTTGATGGCAAAGTGATTACTGAACGGAATGTGAAGGTTTAGGAAGATGATTTCGTCTCCATTATCCTAAGTGACCCAGATTTTGACAAGGTGTGCTTCATGCAAGACAGAGCTCACCCCATCGAAGCGGGAGAGTGTTTGATGTCCTGGAAGAGCATTTTGGGGACCGCATTCTGGTTCTAGGGTACTCAGGTGCCACTGGCATGGGCCTCGATTGGCCGCCATATACTGCGTATCTGAACACATGTGACTCCTTTTTGTGGAGTTACATTAAAGACAAGGTATACAGCAATAATCCCAAAACAGCCATTCAGGAGGTTATCGACAGCATCAATGTTCCAACGCTGCAGCGTGTCATGCAGAATTTCGCCATTTTTTCTGTGCCACATCACCACCAATGACGGCAGGCCTATCGAACATGTCATAACCTAAATCCGAATATCTGTAGTAACGTTGACATGTTGAATAAAGTGTGTGCACGCCTTACTTTGTAACCAATTTACGTATTTTCATATAGTTCAATAACTGTCATCTTTTATGTCAGCATAGTTTGCCGGAAACCTGATTCACAGCCTCATAGTGGTGCTACATCAGCGCCACTCTCATGCATCAGCACGAAAACTGAGAAACATGCCTACCAACTTTCGTTTCTCCTTCTCGGTGATGCGATCATTTTTCCCATCTGTATACTTTCGTATAAAACGTGAGAAGAAAAGATAAAGAAAAATTTGAGATTACAGATGAATTTCCTGGGAGGGATTACACACGAACTTCGTATATAAATGAGCTACCTTTTTTATTTTACAGTTGATGGTTTGCTTGTGCTGGGATGGTATTTATCGTAGCAGGAGGGGAACCAGTGATTTTATTGGCATCTTGCACACATTATAAATCACGCATTATACAAAGCAGCAGCAAAAAAGCTTTCGTCAGAGTACGGAAAAGGCGAGTATGTTTCTCTTTAAAAAACTGACGAACTAGCTCTCTCAGTCCTCATTCCGCCTTTCCCCGCCAAAAATCATGGCATGTGAGCATATTCGCGCTCTTTTAACGCAGAACATTCTAAATCATTTTACCCAGTCTCTCTTTGTAGTTAAGCCTTCATATTCAACATTTCGTCCTCACTGCCATTATCTATAGTATCTCTCTCTCTCTGTCTCTCTCTCTCTCTCTCTCTCTCTCTCTCTCTCTCTCTCTCTCTCTCTCTCTCTCTCTCCCTCTCCCTCTTTTATTGCGACGATCTCCCCTCTCTTTGGCCACACTACTATTATCTTCATCCACACCTCTTTGTCTTTAACCACCACTTTCTTCCTCACACAATCACTGTCTCTTCTCTCTTCCACGTCACTGTCTCTCTGCTTTCTTTCAGCACGAGAAAGTGCGAATATGTCCGCATGCCAAAAGTTCTGGATAAGAAGGCAGAATGAGGATTGAGGTAGCTGGTTCCTCACTTTTCTCTGAGAGAATTTAATGAGGGCTTTATTCGCTTTTTTGTGACTATTTTCACCGTTCCTTGTCGTGAGGAATATTG
The DNA here is from genome assembly GCF_021461385.2 of Schistocerca piceifrons. Taxonomy (NCBI): domain Eukaryota; kingdom Metazoa; phylum Arthropoda; class Insecta; order Orthoptera; family Acrididae; genus Schistocerca; species Schistocerca piceifrons. The sequence continues at coordinate 19,517,213 of NC_060147.1, read as the reverse complement.
CATCGCATCTTATCTCACTTCCTGTTTGGCACGTTCTGTGAACAATTAGGACAGACGAAATTTCCTTAGTCTCGTGTTTGTAGTTAATGTTGTGTGTTATTTGCGTGAGCCAAGCTGTTATTCCTAAACACAAATGCACCATTCATACCGATTTAAAGGAATAGTATACTTTTCTCGAAGAGAGAAAGCTTAGTTACGAAGTTCACTAATCTGGCTTATTCTGCTACTGTTACAACTTCTGAAATCAATCACTTTGGAAAAAGAGGGTAATTTTCCTTCACACATACCCAGGAAGTCCGCTGTTTCTTAAAAAAAGTAAAACACTGCTAGCATACATATGCTTTATTGGTTTTCAGTATCAGAGATTTTACATTAATTATAAAAGACGAAACACAATATTATCGGTGAGGACTGATCTGGTACTTCAAAGTAATTACTATACACAATGTCGGCTCTACAATGAGGCGACGAAAGTCATGGAATGCCTCCTAACATTGTGTTGGACTTTTTTGGCTGGCGCAGTCCAGCAACTCGACATGGCATCAGCAAGTCGTTGGAAGTCCCCTGCAGATATATTGACCCATGCTGCCTCTGCAATCTTCCCTAATTGCGAAAGTGTTGCCGATGCAAGATTTTGTACACAAACTGACGTCTCGATAATATCCCACAAATGTTCGATATGTGGCCAGATCATTGGCTCAAAATGTCCAGAACGTTCTTAAAAAACTAACGACGAACAATTCTGGCCCGGTGACATGGATAATTGTCATTCATAAAAATGGCGTGGTTCAAATGGCTCTGAGCACTATGGGACTAAACTTCTGAGGTCATCAGTCCCCTAGAACTTAGAACTACTTAAACCTAACTAACCTAAGGACATCACACACATTCATGCCCGAGGCAGGATTCGAACCTGCGAATGTAGCGGTCGCGCAGTTCCAGACTGTAGACAAATGACAGCTCCACTTTTTTTTCGTTTCCCACACCCATAGGGGGCAGGGGAAAGCTGGGAGCAGCACAATCCGCTGCTCTTCAGCCAAGTAATATATTTAATAAAAAGATCAGAATGATACATATAATAGGCGATAAGGGGGGACATAACATAATGAGGGGAGACAGTGGAGATTAAAATATACATGTACATGGAGACGTTCATTGTGGTACACTTAAAAAAAGGTCCACATAAAATTAAAACACAGATGGCGATTTGTAGCATGTAAAAAAACACTGAAGTCAGAGGCATGAGTTAAAGGTTGGCCACAGCATTAAAACACACCAGAAGAACGACACTTTAAAACCACTGCACGTGACAGAGTACACATGACGAAGGGCAAAAACTGCCAGGAGGGACCAGCCAAGGAGGAAGGGGGGGGGGCTGAGAGGAGGGAAAAGAAGGGACAGGAGGGGCAGATGTATTGGAAAGGGTGGGAGGAAAAGCAAGGGGGGCGCACTAAGGGGCAAGTCACAGGATATGGACAGGGAAGGCAAGTTCTAACGGAGTGCAGAGATGCAGAAGGGGTGCACTGGAAAGGGAGGGGGCGGTGAGGGAGGAAAAAACCGGTCAGGGGAAGGGAAGAGGAGGGGAGAGGGAGCCCTGAGAAGGGGTATGGGGGAGGTGGGGTTAGAGTTGGTAGGAGGAGTAGGTATCAGGGCGAAGCTCATCATCCAGGAGGGATAGGCACTGGAAGTTGCATTGGGAAAGGAGACGGATGGCGTGGAGATGGTGAGATAAAGGTGTGATAACAAAGTTGTGGTTACGCGCTGGTGGTGGAGAGGATAGAAGACACCAAGGGGTGGGGGAGATCGAATCTGCATATGGTGTACAAGGTGTGGATGTTGTGTAGGTGCCAGGTGGGATAGACTTCTATGCTTGTTGCACTTGGTATGTCAACACAGGGATGGTTAATGCTGTTTGTGGATGACACTGGTTTTGTCATCTGTTGATGTCTCATATATGCTCCACTGAAGACACATGTAATGATTGAGGAGGCCCTGGCAACATGTCCACACTCCATAGACCATGTTGGGTTACAAAAGCAGTATGTGAGTGAGCATTATACTGTTGGGAAACATCCCCAGCAATACGGTTCATGAATGGCAGCACAATGTGTCAAATCACCAGATTGACGTAGGAATTTGCAGTCACAGTGTGTGCGATAGCCACAATAGTAGTCCTGCTGTCATATGAAATTGCACTCCAGACCATAACTCCAGGTGTACATCCAGTAAGAGCAGCACGCAGACAGGTTGGTTGCAGACCTTCGGCTGGCCGCCTTCTAACTGACACACAGCCATCACTGGCACTGAGGCAGAAACAGTTTTCATCAGGAAACAACAGACCTCCACTCTGCGCTCCAGTGAGGCTCTCCCTTGATACCATTGAAGTCACAAATGGTGATGGTTTGGGGTTAGAGGAACACACACTGCATGGCTTCCGGCAGTGAGCTGTCCTTGAAGTAATCTGCCAAATTGCTGCTGCAGTGTCACATGCTGAACATGTCTGTCTTCCCTCTCACAGTGCCATGTGGCCATCAGGAGCTCCATCTTATTGCAACCACACATTCTCATGACCACCGGTGCCAGCAGTCATGTACAGTGGCTACATTCCTGCCTTGAGTCTTTGTGCAGTATTGCATAAGGAACATGCAGCTTCTTGTAGCCCTATTAGATGACCTCGTTCAAACTAAATAATTTCCGATAATGGCATCTTGGCCACTTAAAGCCATTCTTTAATTACAATAACACTGATATTTAATTTCTGTTTATAGGGTTTTGTCGGCCTCTGTAGCTGAGTGGTTCTTGTGGAAGAATGCCGTGGGGGAGCAGGGATACAGGTTTGATTCCTGGTACTGTCAAGGATTTCTCCTTGGTGACATAATTACAGAATATATCAGGCCCTGTAGGTTCTCTAGCTGACCTTCTGAACTCGCATTTTTGTTCTTGTTCATGACTCATTGAACCTCTTATGATTCCCTTGTCTTCTATTACATCTCCATGACAACTCTGTAATTCACACATAAGTCACAAACTATTTTATATTCCAGGCAATCAACTCTGTTGAAAGGCATGATGTTAGAAAGAACTCTGCTAACAGCTGGTAAAATTGTTGTTTATTAAACCATAATCAGTTTCGTGGACTGAAGCCAGATCATCAGGTGCAGCCTACATGGTACAAAGCAAAGTCGGGTCACCACATTTTGGGGATATCAGAATTAATAAAGCTATGTCTAAAATGTATTCTACATTAAAAGACCATACAAATACCCTTCGCTCCTAGTAATAAAATTCTCTATTATTCTCACTTGTAAAGGTAGCAGCGACCCAGCACTCCAAGTAACAAGTATATGGTATCGCAGTGTCCACATGGATAGCTGTCATTGCACCAGCCAGCTAGTCTCTCTTCGTCATTCATACAGGCCACTTTCACTTTGGCCTGCGCCGAGCAGTGCTGCTGTCACACCAGTAAGACACTATCACCTGATGCTTCCCTGAGGGCTGTGACTATTCGTAATAGCAGTGGCAATTTTTTGTCACCAATCTGGCCCCTTTTTAAAAACTTTTAGTGCTTGCTCAGTTAAAATATTTTACTATTTTTCTTTTTAGATGCAGGCATATTTTAAAGAATGGAGCACATATTCATTACACTTGCTTGCCATAGTACTGACAATATTCACTGAATACCAAATTTTGACTATGAACAAAGGGTATTGTAATACCACAACACCTTAGGACCTTATCTCCTATTCCAATTTCATCTCTGCTCTCCTGGAGAGGACATATATATAATATTAGTATGTTGCACTCGTTTAAACTTGTTTTGATATTGTTTACATTGGGTCTCGCCAGTAAATGCAATGAAGGGAACATGTTTGATTATGCAACATCATAATTTACACACAATACAATCTACAGGCACAGGGTAGAAATGATTTTGCTCTTGTAATTATGGAGTAATTGATGATTAAAGTTGCAATATTCCCAAGTCACAGAGAGACAGCTATTTTTATGTTTCGAAGCCAGAAATTGTTTGAATCCTTAACAAAAATATGATACAATGAGTCAAAATCAATCACACTCATGTTTTAATTGGAACTGGTAATTACAGCCATATAGAAATATAAATTTTACTCATACAAAAATAATTACTTGCATCTAGGCCTTTCATTCGATTAAACTAATCACTCTGTTCACCTGAAAATGCTAACATGATTTTTCTTTCAGTCTATTAATTACTATATGCAAATTAATGAAATATATTGCTGCAGTGTTAAGATGTAATTTATAGTTTTAAGAAAAACAGATTCTTCCCTGTCTTTATATGGATGTATTAACTTTTATTCTATGTAAATTTCTATGTAATTTGGGAAGATGTATGTAAAAACTTTAATTGTTTCTATGCAAAATTCAATAAGTAACAATGACAGTAATTGTTTAAAATGATATGAAGAGAGGCAATTTGTACATGGCCATACTTCAGTCTTAGGCTGAATTTTGTATCAACAGCATGTAGTCTGACTTTGTTTTTATTTCTAACTGGAAGATGTAACTTCTATGATGAACATTCGCTGCCAAACATCTTGCTTGCAAAATAAAAATGCCTTTGTAAACAAGAACTACTAAAACTTATTTTGACCATTACATGATATCCATGTGATGATGCAGTAACATCAAAATACATCTATGGCAGTACATATAAAACTGGTGGAGGATTAGTTAAATGTTGATAATGTGTTGTTAAATATGGTATGAAATAATTCGATAGTGACTGAACGTTTTTCCCCTTGCGTTAAACTATGATACTCACCCCAGACTTCACCATAAACATTTCACACCACGTTATATTACAGTATGCCTATGATCTTTCAACACTGTATGTATATTTTAGACATTCCTGTATTAATTTCAACATCCATAAAATGTGGTGACACTGTACTTTGCTCCTTATCATGTAGGTTGCATCTATTAATGTGCCTTTAGGCTGCAAAACCAGTTGTGTTTTAATAAACAACAATTTGAACAGCTATTAGCGGAGTTCTTCCGAACATCACAGTTAAGTGTCCAGCAAAGGTTTCATCAGATCACTTTCATACTGTTTCTCTACCATTCCAATTTCGAACACCATGCAAAAAATGCACACACAAACCTTTCCATACAAGCTTACTATGTGGTGGTCCCAACAAAATACTTTTGCATTCAGGGTAGAAAGTTGGAGATTTAAATTTCATGAAAAGATACCACCACACTGCAACAAAGAATGCCTTTGTTTTAATTATTGCCATCTATAATCACCTATGATACCCATGACATGCTGTCCTCCAGATGATGACAACACAAAATCAGCTCTCCTTCATTAAATTTTTTCTGATGTCCTCCATCTGTCTTATCTGGTAAGGATCATTTGCTCATTTACAGATGAATTCTCTATGCATTTTCACTCAGAATCACTAAAATGTCCACCTCCTGTATAACAGTCCTCTAGACTGACCACTGCTTCCACAATATCAATATGTCAGGCAACAATAAGTTTATACTTAATTCTCAGTGACAAACTTCGGTGTAGCCTATTAAAATTTCAACACTACTTTATGATCCGCTATGAATTTTTCAGCTGTTCTGGTAGATGTAAAAACCAAAAATGTACTTCCATACAGCCTGCAATTTTAACATTAGGATCTCAACGATTTTTGCTTGTTTTCAAGATTGATAGTGGCAAGATAATGCTTTAATGGATTCCAAGACCTTCATGAATGTTTTAATATCAAATTTGAAATCAAACAACCAAAGGCAAAAGAATTTTTTTTCGAATGATATAACTACAAATTAACAATTTTGCAATTTTTTTCCTTTACTTGTATTGTGAAACCTTTCTTCTTGCCGAATTTATTGGTTCTACATCAAGGGAAAGTACCCTGTAAGTTCTCATGAGCGAGTTTGTATCACAGTATCATAATGTTAATACGTGCACACAGGAACTAAAGTATCAATTTTTAATATTAATTATACAAGGTGGTCAATGAATCCTAAATAACTCGAAAGGTACTTTTCCATAAATGTGCACAAAAAAACAAAAGAAACATGTGAGGTAACCTTTGGGAAATAGATGCTTTCATATTCATAACTCTGATGACTCCTTCTCTATCACACATTAAAATCTCCAATATGTGAACAGCAATAGTTGAAGTGCTGCACCCTGTGTACCAATCAGGTTCTATAGTAAAAATGACACAAAAAATAACAACGTCTTGTGAAATCGCATTCTAGGGACCTTCATGTTCATGTGGTTCATTTATAGTAACAGAGGCATACCAGGCAGCTACAATGTGACCACTGCTAGGTTAATGACGCTAGCAGTGGAAATCAAAATATCACAGTAATGAAGACTAAATAACATTGTATATTGGCATTATCGTTTCACTTTTCTGTAAGAGTAATTTTGTGGTCATTTGCTGATGTTACCAGATAGTTTGAATGAAGTTAGCAATTTTTAATTATTTAATTTTAAATAACTATGACTTCTGACTTCACTGCTTTACAGAAACTATATTTGTTTTAGGCTATGCCTAGAAGCCATTTTACTATGCATGCATGTCAAACGATCCAAGAATTCAAGAGAAATCAAAGAATTATTTCCATAACTCAGCATTTGCAGCATAACGTAGCATTTGCTATGGTCATTTCTGGAGCCAAAACTTCACACAGAGCTTTATAGGGATTATATCACTTTAATATTCATGATATTTTTTATCATAGGTCAGTTCCAATGACTTCTATGTATGATCATTCACCATCTTATACACAATTATATTTTTATGACATCGATGCTGCTCTTTGCTATAGACTGCATGGAGAATCATCAGTCACGCTATACTGATAACCATGTAATACTAAAATTCCTGTTTTGGATTATAACACACCAATCCTTTTGTGCATTCTTTCACTGTGATGAAAGATTTTTGCGCAAGAGTGGAGAATGAAAATAGAGACATTTGTATGGTCACTATAGTTACTAAAAAATTATACATCTTGCTTTACAACGAGACAATTCAAACAGATGTGACTGCTGGAAATATTTGAAGGAAATGCAGTGTGTTTTTCTTAAACACCGGTGCTGTCCAAAACACTCGGTTTTAGATTCCTCACTAGATCAATTATCTGCTAATGGAGACACTGAATGGTATGCTAATTTGCTCCATAAAACATCAAGTACATCTGCTACCTAGAAATAAAATGACTGTTGCAATTTACATGCTATTGCCTTTGTATTAGAGATTTTTAAGCCTTTTACATCATTCACAAAAATTATTTCTGCAGAGCATTGTTGAAATGTATGTACCTATTTAAGGTAGGAGGCTATTTTGTAAGAAAAATCTGTCTGTCCTAAGGTCAGATATTTATATCAACTTACATTATTGTTTACTACTAAACGTGAATGATATTTCAAATATTGCAAGAAGAGATGTTTTGCCTTCTTCATTTAATGTTTCTACAATAAATCTGTAGTATAGAACAGAATATTTTTTATTACCCTTTCAGTATTTTTCATACAATTGGCTTCGTCAAAGTTTACAGAGGGTTTTAGTTTCAGTACGATATTGAAATAGTTACAGAGGGGGGAGAAAAGGAACTAAAGACCTTTTCTTCAGCATTCTGTGAAACAGTGTTTTATACAATAATTAAATACACACATAAGAAAAGAATCACAATAATTAACTAGCTTATATAATATCAAAACATCTTCTCCAAAACTTAGGTAAAACATATATTTTGATGATTAGTTTATAAGAATTCTTCAGTAGTATAGAATTCGTTGTTTTATAGCCAGGTTTGCAATGTATTCTTATATTTATTTAGTGGTACTGTATGAGCTGAGCATGGTAACTTATTGAAAAATTTTATGCTTAAGTACTTATAGTTATTATGGAATACAGCAAGTCTTATGTAAGGCAAGTCCAGCAGGTGACTGTTTATCGTACTGTGTGCATGCACATCACATCTCATGTTCAGGTTTTTCAGATTTTCTCTGGCATATATCAAACAGTTATATATGTACATGTTTGGCACTGTCATTGCGCCAAGAGATTTAAAATAATTTCTGCGGGACTCTTTGGGTGCTAACCCTTCCATACACCTGATTGCTTTCTTCTGACATCTGAAAATACATTCAGCCCCTGGGGAGTTACCCCAAAGCAATATTCCATATTGCAGTTGGGAATGAAAAAAAGCATAGTATGAGTGGAGTAGCAATTGCTTGCTCACACTGTGAGCTAGTTTACTACATATATAATTGGTGTGTCCTTCCCATGAGAGATTTTGGTCTATGATTAGTCCAAGTAATTTCACTGTTTTGTTTTCATTTTTAGTTACTTTGAGATTACATATTATTTCTTCTGTTTTTGTTTGATTTATGCACAGCTGGTTAGCCTGACACCAGTAATTAGCCATTTGCATCACTTCTCTATTTTTGTCCTGTACACTCTAAGTTCTCTCCTGTACGTATTAATGTCATATCGTCAGCATATAGTAGGTTCTTACACGATATGTAATTTGAAAAGTCATTAACGAAGACAATGAACAGAAAAGTTCCAAGAAGAGAGCCTTGGGGTATTCCTCTTTTTGTAGGGAGTATTTCTGACCTCTGCTTATTTGCATATACAATTTGTAACCTATTGCTTACATAAGATTTGAATAGACAGAGTGTATCATCTTCAATGCCATAGTATTTTAACTTTTTGATGAGTATGTCATGTGACACCCAGTCAAATGCTTTACTTAGGTCAATAAGTGTTCCAGACATTGATACCCTTTTTTCATACCCTTCATAAACAATCATCACCAAAGCTTCTACTGCTTTTACAGTTGATATGTGTGACCTGAAGCCTAACTGTTGTTTATTTAAAATTTTATTTGTTTCAAAATACCTGTATATCTGATTATGCACACAATTTTCTACTAACTTGGATATGATTGGTACTATGGAAATGGGTCTGTAGTTATTTGGGAGGTTTCTTTCACCTTTTTTATACACAGGCAATGTAACTGTGAGTTTAAGACAATCAGGGAATATTCCTTCATCAAGTGAGAGAAGTGGCATTTTAATTCCTTTTGCTATACATTTTATGACGAGATTACTGAGTCCATAATAGTCTTCCATTTTGGAATTACTTAATTTGTTTATTGAGTTATGAATATCATTTAATGTGATTCGGGTCCAAGTGAACTTCTCACTTCTTGTCTGTTTTGCACAAGTGAGCAATGCCTCTGCATCAGAGGCAGAATTGATGGGTGGGGTGGTGACGCAATTTACAAAATATTCATTGAGATTATTGCAGTCAATAGGCCTACTCCTTTCTTATTGGTGTTATTAATTTCTCTTTTAATAACAGTCCAGGCAGTTTTACATTTATTTTTAGAATTTAAAATATGTTCATCGTTTGCACAGCACTTGGCATTTTTTATTTCTAATCTGTAAAGGTTTCTCATTTTAGTGTAATTTTCCTTGTCCCTAACACTGTTATGAGATTTGTCTTTCATAATCATCAGTAGTATCCTGAGTTTGTTAAGTTGTGGGGTGTACCACTTGTTAGTATTTTGTTGCTTATGAGTAATATTACTCTGTACCTGTTGCTTATGAGTAATATTACTCTGTACCAAGGGGCATGTCATTTCTACTATATGCTTGATCTCTGTCAGGAAAATGGAAAAACATTTATTAATCGTTTTCTTGTTATCCATTACACGAGACCAATCCATTTCTTTTAACCAGTTTATCATTTTGTTTACATTGGATTCACCTATAATTCTGTGTGTCACTTCTCTCCCTGTAGAACTTAAGGCTGACTTTTTGATTTGATTTGATTTATTGAGCACCCATTTTATCATGTACAATGATATGGGATATGTCATGTGTTACATACAGAAAAAATATGAACAACAACATATTATGTAAAAAAACATCAGTGAACAAATCTGAATTAAATATATAGCCAAAAACACTTATAGCTTACATGATATAAATTTGTAACAATATAGGACACAAATAAGTTACATATATTCTGTGTAAAATGGACAGCAACAAGAAACAATGATTATAACACTCTATATTGACAACTTAATTAATTTTTGTGGCTACATAAAAGAGTCTACCCCACATCCCAAGTTTGTACATGAGTGAATTATAAGATAGCTGAAGGCACGCTATCTTTCTGAAGAATTCATGTATTCGCTAACACTGTAAAAACTATTACTAATTAACATTATTTTGAGTTCACTTTTAAAACTGCTCAGCTTCTGAATCCTTTTAATTTTTAAGGGAAGAGCACTATAGAGAATTTTCGGGTGGTATATTGCACTTTTGTTGTACTGGGCTTTCTTATGCACTTCTCTTTGAAAATCATTGTCTTGTTGTATAGTCATGGTACTCACTGTTTAAAGAAGAAAACTGGGGGTGAGACTTCAGAAAGCATTTACTTTCATAGATTTCTATTTGAAGCCATAGCCCTGCGTGATCTGATATTCCTAATTCTATTACATCACATTATATCTTATCAAGGCATGTGTTCAGTCTAGTGGGTTTTTCATTGAGACAGTAATAGTCTAATGACTTCAGAGTGTTAATCGTATGAGTTACATTTTTTCTAGAAAGTTTGGAAGGTAGGAGACAAGATACTGGCAGAAGTACAGGTGTGAGTACCGGGCGTGAGTCGTGCTTCGGTAGCTCAGATGGTAGAGCACTTGCCCGCGAAAGGCAAAGGTCCCGAGTTCGAGTCTCGGTCGGGCACACAGTTTTAATCTGCCAGGAAGTTACATTTTTTCTCTTTGCCCTTATATCTATGTTAATATCACCTACAATTACAATTCTATGCTGTTTATATTTTGACAACAGCAATATTAAAGTATTTGTGGCGACTATCGACTCTATGAGTCAGATATCTCCGCCATAGCAAGCTCTCTGACCCATGTGGACTTCTTGTGCGCCGCCATATTGCTTCCCATTCTGTTGTGTGCCGCCGACTGTATAAGATGTTATAAATATCCTCGCATAATAAAGTGGTATTAATGCATGTTGGTGTGTTATTTAATGATCGCTGCCACTCCGCACATCAGGAATAACCACATTGGTGACCCCAATCTGTTTTAGTTCAATTCGCAAGTGCTATTAACAGTGATTAGTATTGTGCTACGAACAATGTTTCAACAACCGTTCAGTCCCTGTGATGCAAATTCTCAGACGCAGTTTTTCAAAGCGGAAAATGAATCCATTCCAGAAATCACGCCGCAGTTTCAGTGCCAAAGTGAACTCCGCTGCCAACCGGATTTTTACCTACGTGGCCCCGAGATAAACTAAATGGTTCCCGCTTGGCCGCCGCAGCACGTTCCCGCGCTTACGGCTGCCTCATGACTGTCGGACTGCATTCTGCTTATCGACGCCCCAGCACTGCCAGCGCCTGCCGTTCCTGCTCATCTGCTGCACCCACACATGACGCCTGCTCCACAGCCGCAGACTACGCAACTCTCCACGGACATCTTACAACCGCTCAGGTATGATGCAGCTGCGTCTCCCGCGCCTTGCGCCATCCCGTCTCCTGTTCGTCTTCCGCACGTTTTCCCGACGGTTTCGTCCGTCTCTACCGCGTCGGTTTCAACCGCACCTGCTACACTCCCAAACCCGTTGTTAACAGCTCCAGCATGCCTACCGCCCGCGCCCGCGGCGGCGGCGGCACCGGCCGCCCCACCCGCGCCGGTCCACAACGTTTTATCGACTTCCGCGACGGGCTCTTTCGCTTGGCAAACACCGGCCGCGTGCTCACCTGTCCGAACTGCACCTGTTTCCATGGTACTGGAGAGTCTTCCGCACCCAACCGTGCCCCCACCAGCTGGGGCCCCAGCAACTGTACCTGCGTACACTATGCAACCGAACTCACATGTCAAGACTGAACTCTCTTCTTGCACTCCTGCCGCTTGTATATCGTGTGGTTTTGTCCCTAATAACCAGATTAGTACAGCTACTGTGTGCTAGTCTCCTGGTGCCTACAATCCCGATTTGGCACCACTCTACACTGCTACACCGTCTGCACCTCCATGTAGTGTATTCACTGCACCGACCGTTCCTCAGTACCTCGCGCCTAGCAGATTCCCAAAACTGCCAGCCCTACAAACGGAGAACCCTAAGACATGGTTTTCATTAGTGGATAAAATGTTGGACATTCACAGCGTGCTAGACAACGGAGCCCGATTTGAGTGCCTTCTTAGTCACCTGCACGATCACACAGATCTTATTAGTGACCTGCTGCTTTCGCCTCCCATGCAGAGTAAGTACGAATTTGCTAAAGCTTGTATCGTTGAACGCTTATCCCGTCCCCCTGCTGAGTCGATCCAATGCATCATCCATTAGGAACACATTGATGACCGTACCCCACCACAGCTGTGGCGCCACTTACGCGCCCTTGTGGACACAGACTTTCTACCAGACGTCGCACCTTGGACAATTTGGCTGCTTAAACTTCCTTCTGAGCTATAACTGCAGTTATTGTCCCATGTCTCTGAGCCCTTCGAAGCACGCCTGCGCATCGCCGACCGTGCCTATAGCATCATTCAACACCAGTACCTCCAGCATTCGAGTCCGGCATCCGCTGCCCCTACGCGTTATGCAGTAACAGAAGCCAAGCCTGGCCGCGGCAGGACACGCGCCACGCTGTCAGCACAAGCAACGGCCCCGCCACCCCGTGGTCGCCCGACTGCACCACCTACTTTTACGTTGCCGCCCCAAAGGTCACTGGAGACGGCCGAGCGAGCACCTGAGTACACTCTGGCTGCCCAGCTGGCCGCCTCACCACCCAGCCATGCTCCTGCACCGCAAGCTGGCTCTCCTTATTGCTGATTCCATGCTAAATTTTTGCGCTTTCCCAAACACTTATGGCAGGCACGTCTAGGCATCACACCCCACCGCGCTGCCTCACGGCGCCTACCGGCATCTCGTCCGACGCCTGCTGCACTGTCTTCCGCTTCGCGCCTCTTCGTCGAGGACACCAACACCTAACTTCGTTTTCTAGTGGACACTGGAGCTGACATTAGTGTTATCTCACCCTCCCTCGCCCCTAACATAGATCCCTTACGTGCACCGCCACTGATAGCTGCTAACAATTCCCCAATTCCGGTGCTATGTTCCTCACATCTCCTGCTTAAATTTGCCCCAGATCAGGTTTTCCCCTGGACATTTTACGTTGCGGAAGTTGATGCACCTGTACTGGGCCTCGATTTTCTTCATCACTATGCCCTCTCCCCTAATCTGCAAGCCGGCTGTCTGACTCACGTCTCCGATTCGAATGTTCCTGGTGCATCACAACATTCCCTCCCTCAGCCCGAAGTTCCTATTGACTGTTCACACACTGCCCTTTCAGAGTGTATGTCACTTGTTACAAACCTTTCTTCTGCTCTCTCAGCTTTCTTGTGCGAGCGTTCAGATGTCGATGCATTGTGCACTCAGAATGTCGACCTGCATGTTTGCATTGACAAAGTCCATGCACAACTGTTGCAGACACAAGAGCAGCTTCTACAACTCCGCACACCCACTCTTGCGATTGTGGACAAGCCTCCGCAGCCTGGTCATTGTGACGCTGTGATTCCATTAATGGTCTGGCTAGCCTCTGCCCCTACCCCCCCCCCCCCCTGCCGCTACCCCCCCCTGCTTCTCCCACGTTTTTGCGTGCAATTGCCAATGGCACATGCCACAGAATAAACACAACTGAAGGACCACGTGTGCGGCATAAGGCCTAAACACGCAGAAACTTCGCCGTGCTAAAGACATTGTTAAAGATCTTTTGGATTCCAACATTCTCCATCAATCTGATAGTAACTGGTTGTCACCAACCCATCTCGTGCCGAAGAAGGACGGTACTTTCCGCCACTGTGGTGACTACCGTGCTCTTAATGCACGCACTACCATCGATAACTACCTTATCCCCCACATTCAAGATTTCACCCAGATGTTGCATGGTTCCCAGATCTTCTACGTTCTCGATTGTAGCAAAGCATATCATCAGATTCCCATGTTCCCTGACGAAATCCCCAAGACAGCCATATTCACTCCATTTGGCCTCTTTGAGCACTGTTCCATGCCGCATGGTCTCAAAAACGCCGCACAGACATGGCAACGCTTCATCAACACACTGTTGTTTGACCTCCCTTTCGCTTATACCTACATAGACGATATTCTGATTTTCTCTCCCTCACCTGAGGAACACACTCTCCATGTTTCCAGAGTGCTTGCACTGCTCGCTGCTAATGGAGTGGAGATCAACCACGAGAAGTCTCAGCTTAGCAGTCCTCAGGTCACCTTCTTAGGTCACAGAGTCACGGCCAAGGGTGTCTGCCCTACCTCCTCTCGGGTTGAACTCATACTTAGCCTCCCTTCCCCAGAGGACTTCGCTGAACTTCGCCATTTTCTAGGCATGGTGAACTTCTACAGGCACCACCTTTCCCATGCTGCGTCTATCCAGATCCCTCTGACTGACGCTCTGGCAGGTAAGGATACTAAAGGCAAACGCAAACTCGTTTGGACACTGGAGATGGCTGATTCATTCAAAAATCACAAAACCGCTCTCTTTAAAGCTGTCACACTCGCTCACCCCGCTCCCGATGCACCAATTTCTATTACAGCTGATGTGAGCCACACTGCAATTGGTGCAGTCCTTCAGCAACATGTATTGGATACCCCCCAACCCCTCCGTTTCTTCTCCAAGAAATTAACCAAATCCCAGTCCAAATGGTCCGCTTTCGACCGTGAACTCCTCGCCCTGTACAAGGCAGTCAATTTCAGAGCCGATGTCGAGGGTCGCCTGTTCATGATTTATACAGATCACAGACCCTTGGCAGATGCAATCCGTAACCCCTCACGCGATCTCCCCCCACGACGCTTCCGCCATATGGATTTCATATCCCAATATTCCACTGTTGCACAATATATCCGAGGCACTGACAATGTAGTTGCTGACTACCTGTCTCGCGTCAACATCATCACTACCCCACTTGACCTTACCGACATGGTCCGCCGGCAAACCGAAGACCCCGATATTCGTGCCTTGCAACAAGACACAACCTCTTCCCTCTTACTGGAACAATGTGCATTCCCCGGCACCACAGAACCTGTCTGGTGCGATGTTTCCACTGGTAGCCCTCGCCCTCTCATACCCGCAGCTCTCCGCCACTCTGTTTTTGATGCACTCCACAACCTAGCTCACCCAGGCATCAAAGCGTCCACCAGATTGGTCACGGAAAGGTACGTCTGGCCCGGTGTTAAACATGATTGTAGGATGTGGGATCGCGCCTGCATACCATGTCAGAGAGCTAAAGTGGGCCGCCATGCACTTCCTACGCCAGGCACTTTCGACATACCTAAAGGACGCCTGCGACATGCCCATATTGATATTGTAGGTCCCCTCCCTCCCTCCAAGGGCTTTCGATATATCCTTTGGAAGATATTTCGGCTGAGTCTGTGGCTCGGGCCTTCATTGCCACTTGGATTTCCCAATTCGGAAACCCTACCTCACTGACCACCGACCAAGGTAGGCAGTTTGAATCACAGCTGTTCGCCTCCCTCTGTTCGTACTGTGGCGTCGCAAAGTTTCACACAACCGCTTATCACCTCCAGGCCAATGGACTTGTGGAGCACTGGCACCGCATGCTTAAAGCCGCACTTATGTGCCATGGTGACCAGTGGTCTGAATCTCTCCCCTGGGTTTTGCTAGCCCTCCACACCGCATACAAAGAGGACTTGCAAGCCTCCCTCGCCGAGATACTTTACGGGGAGCCTCTGGTTTTACCAGCTGAATTCGTCGAGGATACGCCGCTACCAAGCTCTTCTGAGCTCCCAGCACTCGTCGAGAGCGTCCGAGGGCACATCGCACTCATCAAACCTCCCTAGCCATCTGCCCACTGTAGGCCTCGTGTGCTCATGCATTAGGAACTGGCCACATGTGAATTTATCATGTTACATGATGACACACTACGGACAACCCTGCAGCCTCCCTACACTGGTCCGTTTAAAGTCTTGTCCCGAGGCCCTTCCACATTGTCGATACTTAACAACGGCAAACCAGTAAGTGTTTCACTCCACCGGGTGAAACCTGCGTGGACCTTTCAGGAGCACTCTGCAAGTGACCTCGATGTACATGACGCCTGCCCTCCTTCCCAGGAATCCCATGATGATTTGGACGGACCCACCACCCCTCCCCCCTTCCTTCCCCCTTGCAGCCAACACACGGGCCAGATGACCCATGGTTCCACGCCGTTGGCACAGGGATTATGTCCTAGCTTCAGTCGAGCTTGCTACACCTACCCCCAAGTGTTTTGCGTGTGATTTCACCATGGACAAGTGCTTTTGTGACCATCAAGTGTCCCACCCCCACCGGGCTGGCACAGGACTTGGCGCAACACCGTGCTCCACACTGCAAGGGGGGGCTCTGTGGCGACTATCGACTCTACGAGCGTGGTATCTCCGCCATAGCAGGCTCTCTGACCCATGTGGACTTCTTGTGCGCCGCCATATTGCTTCCCATTCTGTTGTGTGCTGCCGACTGTATAAGATGTTATAAATATTCTCGCATAATAAAGTGGTATTAATGCATGTTGGTATGTTATTTAATGATCGCCGCCGCTCCGCACATCAGGAATAACCACATATTAATTTTTTCTATAAATACTATCTCAACAGTGCCTGGGATTCGATAGATTGAGACAATTACAGTTTTCTCTTCGTGCATTACCTCACCAGCTACTTCTATTGTAGCTTCAAGGCATATTCTACTAAGGTCTATAACTGAGTAATGCAACTCAAGGTTACTTTTGACATACATTAAGACCCCATCATGTGTAATACTTTTTCTGCAGTAGCTTGTAACCAACGAATATCCAAGAGGAACACACAAGTCTATTTCAGTGTCTTTCGTCCAGTGTTCATTGAGGGATAGAACACAGCAGTTGATTTATCGAGCCAGTATTGTAATTCATCGATTCTACACCTAAGAGATTGTACATTTACATGAAGGAGGAGGAAACTGTCTCTGCTACATAATGGTATTCAACTTTCACAGAACCTTCTGTATTCATTTATTTTCGCTGCGTGATCTACGGTTGCGCAATTATTGAATGAATTAGACTGCTACAGTTTCCACTTAATGTGGTTTCTAACTTCCCTTCGTCTATAATGTTTTCTCTAAAAAAGGGGGGTGTACAGGCATGTTCTGTGGGACTATCTTAAGACAAGGCTGCTGCGTACTCGTATTTCACTTACAACTTTGTTTATCTCCTAACACAAAAATGTTTTCCCATCTTAATTTAGATGTTAAACATGTTCAGTGTGAAAATTTCTTTCAAGTCTGCTAATATACACTACATTGAATGTGGCATGTGTGGAACATAGTAGTTTGATTTTTATATTTGTTTTAAAAATCTCTTTGTTAATACATGAATTATAGATCAAGTCATGTCTATGAGGTATCGTCACAACAATAGTGTTTTCTATCTTTCTTAAATCTAAAACTTTTTCAAACCTGTTATACACTTTTTGGCTTCATTATGTGCTACATCGTTTGCACCAGTCACACAAACAACAAAGTCACTGCCCCTTGTTGTATTTTGTGTTCTGAGATCTCTTCAACAATATTTTCTGTCCTTGCACCAGGTTTTACGATGCCAGTTGCACAAAGATCCGTATTCACATCCTGTAGAATTTTTGCTGCCTTTCTTCCGTGGTTGTCCGCTAGAAAAAGCACATTGTGTTTCTTTGTTCGCTGTTTCTGGTTGTTGGCGATGTTTTTGCAGCTTCTTATAATGTTTTTATCTTCACGTTGGGTGGCTTGTTCACTTTCAATGTTTATGGAGTAGCTGCTGCTTTCTGATAACAAACTGAACTTGTTGGTGCACACAAACTTATGTTTATCCCATGTATTTCGTTGTGAGCAAGGCACTTTTTAGTCACTTTGTTTGGCATTACACGAGAAATAGTTTTTGAATTGTTTACACACTTTAGGCCACTGTTTTCACTTTGAAGGGCATTTGAGTTTGGCCTATTTACGCAGTTTTGGCCGTTATTTTCACTAGCATTTGAGTTCGGCCTATTTACGCAATTTTGACCATTACTTTCACTGGAATGCGTGTGTTTATGCTCTTTTGGCGTTTACTGCTCGCAACCAATGTTTCTAACTCACACTTTCCTTCACAAGTTTAGTGATATATCGTCTCAGTATATCAGCAACTAGCTAAAGACTTGAATGAGATTTTCACTCTGCAGCGGAGTGTGTGCTGATATGAAACTTCCTGGCAGATTAAAACTGTGTGCCCGACCGAGACTCGAACTCGGGACCTTTGCCTTTCGCGGGCAAGTGCTCTACCAACTGAGCTACTGAAGCACGACTCACGCCCGGTACTCACAGCTTTACTTCTGCCAGTACCTCGTCTCCTACCTTCCAAACTTTACAGAAGCTCTCCTGTGAACCATGCAGAAGCTAAAGACTTTTTAATCGTTCATTTAACTTCTCGATTTCGCCTTTAGCGTTATTACAAACACTATTTTTTACAACGTAGCTGTAGCTTTTGGTCTCTTTAATATTACTCACTTCTGCAGTTGACGTGCTTTCCCTTAAATATTGTACAGCTTCCCAATCCGTTGTAGTTCCTACCTCTTTCTTCAGCTGAACATGTAAGGCAGACTCGCATGGTTCACAGCAAAACTACTTGGATGTAATATCCTTAGTTCAACATTTTGGGAAAACATTTTTTACAATGATTTGCAATCCTAGTTGATTGGAAATTGGTCAACATAAACCTGCTAATTTACATTCAGAAATTATTGTGTAAGTATTCAAGGCTAAAATAAAGGAATTAATTGAGACTTTGGCGACAAAACATTTCTGATACAGCTTAGGCAATCATTTACACTACTTAATTTAAAAGAGAGAGGGTTGCTTCTTGCCCATATTTTAATCATTTTAAGTGAAATCTATAAAGTAGTAAACATTTGTGGTATTGATGAAGTCCTGCGTGTAGAAATTCCTGATATTCAAACACACTGTAAACTATGTATGTTGCAAAAGATTTGCTGCATCAACCATATGGTGCACTTAATCAAAATCCTGTGTGCATGAGAGATGGCAAATGCACAAAAAATTTCCTAATTATTTTTATCAAATCACATGACAAATTATTGTGCAAGTATTCAAGGCTAAAATAATTGAATTGAGTCATTGGTGACAAAACATATCCAATATCCATTGTACAGAGGGTGTCTTCGTGGTATTAGCATTAATGTTTGAGGACAATCACTTGACAGTCGTTATTTTGTACCGTACAATCCATACTTCCTAAATTTGATTGCCATTTGAATGTTGCGGTTTGCATGACAGTTTAAAGTGTTAAATACATTTATAAATACATATATAAAGGATATGGTAGTGCAGCTATAGAAGTAGGGGATGAAAGAACACGTGGTAATAAAGAAGTTCAGATTGATTAAGTACCCAAATTTGAGAAAGGCCATTAAGTTGGATCAACGTAAGCAACAGTTTTTTTTAAGAAAGTATCTTCATATTTGCATTAAATGAAAATGATTTTTGTCACATGTTCAACAATACACTGACATGTCTTTGCACTAAGAGGAGAGTATGCAGTGGTGATAAAATGATTACATGCATGTACGCTAGCTATGTGTCCAAAGGATGTAGATTTCTCAGTTATACTTTTGTGGTCCTAAATCATTTGAAGATGTTAGAACTTGTGATGGAATTGTTTGCAGTACAGATGTGACGTCACGCACGTTGGATGTAGTTTATTGTTATGAAGTATTACATGGTCTTCGTCATAAAGCCTCTGACACATTTTGCAATTGGCTAGCGCTTGTATGTGCAGTATATTTTGTTGTTGTAAATGGCGCATTGCCTTTGCAACATAAGTTTTATTTATTTACGTTTTTCCTCTTGTTTCTGTTTCATTGCTGCAGTATTATTCTCTAGTAGCAGAAAACAGTAATATTGTTTTAAAGAGTATCAGTTGTTACAGTCAAAGTTATAAAAATTCCATTGTTTTCCCGGTTTTCTCCCAGACGAAAAAATTGTCGGGATTTTGCCGGGTGTCCCAGGGCGTATACACCATCAACAAAAGATTATATATTCAAAAAAAAAAAAAGATGCGTTCCTGAAAGTGGCAAGTAGCAGTAACTGGAACAGAGACATAAACAAAATGTCTATTGTATGCAAGAGCGTGTAGTGAGCTAGATTCTGAATGTGTTCACACGTACTGTGTGAACTAGATCGCCTAATGTATGTTCATGCAAACATGTAAACTTTTCCTGTATTATTCCTGCTTACAACTTAACAGGGATTCCTGAATACCTCTGTTCCTTCACGCTCCTCTTCCCACTCTATAAATAATTTCAAAGAATAGAAATTGCGTCAAATCGCTCAGTATATTGAGATATTGCAACGAGAGTAGCCTGTGCACTAGGAGCGATTACACTAACCAGAGCGCAATTTTGTGAATGAAATTAGGGTGTGTTGGCACCATTTGGTATGCTGTAATGTTGCAATGACTGTTGCCTGGCATGACTCTCTAGCAGTCCTAAAATTGACTAGGTCAACATTTAGTCAACGAAATTATGCTCTCTTGGCACATTGTAAGTTGTGTGTGTGTGGGCAGCGTATCTTGGTGCTGATATAGTGCTTCCTGGAGGCATACAGCGAAAGCTTACATTCGTCTTGTAGGGCAAAAAACTAATTCATTCGATGCGTAATAGAAAATTGTTAATTATTTAAATTTTTAATCCTGTGTAAGTAAACACAATCTTCAGAATGTGCCCAAGTACCGAAGCTGCTTATGCAGTTTTTTGGACCTACAGCTCACTTTACAATAAAGTCATCGAAAATATACCCTACAGCTAAAAACGTAGTTAATTTTGTATTCTTCTCGAACTGCAAGTAACTTTTTATGACGAGAATGTTCTAGTTCTTATTACCTTCACCGACTAATTCTATTAGCTTCTGGATGTAGAGGGCTATGCAGATAAATTGGTGTCAATCTGGTGTTTATCACCGGTGTTCGCACCATCATGGACGCTGGTGTTCCTTCATTAATGTGGAACTGAATTTTATGTTTAGGTAGCAGAGCTTCATATACTTCTCTCAAGAAGTTCATATCCAACTGCAGCAGTTTACAGAGAGCTATATGTTTTTATTTCCATTCTTTTCAGCAGACTGACTTTACCAATAGCACAAAGACCATTGTATATCATATTTCCGGAGGAGGGTACTATTTACTAATGTTCTGGACTGGAATGGATAATCAGAAACAGCTGACAGGTATTCTGATATAAGGTACTTCGCTTAACAAGTCTATTATTAGAATAAGATCTACAGAATACCACGTATTTTTTGACGTGTTTGGTATGTTTAGAAAATTGGACGAAGTGTTTATACAATCCACAGTCTCAGGAGTAGTAGTAGTAGTAGTAGTAGTAGTAGTAGTAGTAGTGACGTAGAAAGTTTCGTTAAAGATGTTTCGCATGACGGAAATGCCTATAACAATCACTGTGTTGCAGGAATTCCGGATTATTGATATTCAGACAACTTTAGTACAACAGTGCGTGTTTGGAATAAAAACTGCCTGGTTACCATTACTGATTTGCTTTTAAGGGAAAGGCAAATGAAAATTGTTACTGCTAATGACAGTGAGTTATAAAATTAAAGCAAACTGTCAAAATATATTTTTATGGGAAAAATCATGATAACATACGTCGGACTACTTGCAACAGCTTGTTCAATTAGCGATATTGCCAGTCATCCCGAAATATTGCCGTTTATTGCAACAACACTTATGAAACATCAATGCGGCCATACGTTGCTGTAAAATTTCGCCTGTGTGAACACACTTCGAGACGGCGTGGGCGTTGGCTAGCAACGCAGAAAGCACAGAGCGAGCTACGCCACTGCAGATATGCGAAAGCAGCAGAACTGCCTTTGTGAAAGTACTAGTAGTTGGAATAGAAAAAGAGAGAAAGTTGTCTATCTATGGCATCAAGTTTAGCGAGCTAGAGTCTTATAAAGGTACTAGCTGGTAAGACTGCGCTCACATATTGTATGGAAAAGCTTGTTAGATAAAGTAGACAAGAACAAGCAGGCGGTATGCAAAATGTACGCGAGTTTCATCCTCCCTGCCTGCACGTGAGTGCGGGTAATCCAATATAAACCTTAATCCTTCCTCTTCCCTTTCCCACCCCCCACAAAAACGACTAAAGCATAGTAATAACAAGGGCCATGGAGTGGTCTTTAATCTTAATGGATGCTCTGATGTTTATAGCTTTTTCTGGCGTACTGATTGTTCCATAAATATACAAGATAACTGCTGCATATCAGTAAGGTCCTGCCACGATATTTCGGCGCATTAGTGGGGCAAGACATCACAGTAGCAAATTCTTAAGATCGCTGAAGGAATAAAGATGTCGTACTAATCGGGGAAGAACTTAATAAAATCGTACTTCAACCAATTTAGTTAATCAAAGAGCGTATTTTCTTCATTCTTTGGGTACGACCATATTTCTTCTACATTTGCTTATGGTACACGCTACTTAGAAACACACCAGTTCAATATAAACATTGGTTATTGAAAGACCGGACATAATATGTCACATATATTTTGGCGGGACAAAAAGTGACTCACTATAAATATACGGGACGATCCCCTAAAATATATGGGACGTCTGATCACTACGTCATCCCCCTACAGTCCAGATTTGGCATTGTAACAAATAAAACATATAAAATAAAATGATAATAAAATATAATAATAATAATAATTTGTAATAATAATGATTGTTTGTTTGGATAAGTAATTGAGGATTAAAATTTTACGCCGTGAATTTATCGAGCTTCGCACGTCCGAAGATGTACGGAACGTAGCCAGGGCTCATTATATATTTTTTTTGTAGACAGAGTCTGATATCTGACCTCAGCATCAATCATGAAAATGGAGTGACTAAAACTACTAAAACAAAGAAAAGTATACGATTAAATAAAACATATATTCATTTTAACATATGTTACGATATAAATTACACTTACGTAAAATTCTAGATACATAATGGCAGATCATTCACAAATGAGAGCGACTTATTAATTCTGCGCCTCTTTTCTGCTAATGAATATCAATATGGCTAACTGTGGAGCCGCACAAAATATTAAGTCCTTCTAGGACAACGAATGACATGAGAGTGTTGATGCCTACTCGCTGTGACAAGAGAGCGGTGTTAATTGCTTTATTTTGCATTCTCTTGTCTTAAAAAATCGATACATATAATCTAAGTTAACTAAATTAAATATTGTCTGTGCTCGAGTGCAAATGGTTCCTTAAAGCATCCTTGGATTTTCATTTATTTGGTCCCCCTCGAGGCGGGGGCCTAGCATCAGATACTTCTTTTAAGAGAAAAAAACAACTAACTCATCATTGGGACAAATATATTTGCGGGGATTACGTTTTCATAAAGAGTCAGGAATTTGATTTTTTAAAGTATCGCTTGGTGTTTTAATACATGTCCTCCAGCACATTTTTTTTCCTCTCGTGATTTTACTGTTTTCAGTTCTTTGTGGAAAGTCGTTCAGAGCGAATGAAGTATACTCGGTCTCGGCAGAAACTGCCTTTTATTGCGCAAATATTATCCGTACACGGTACGAGGTGCTGAGCTAGCGTTATTATTTTGAAAGCTCTGCTGTCTCCAAGATATTGCGCACTAACTGTCAATACCATCCTCAGATGGTCTGTATTATTGCGCAGTACTCAGTACTGAGAACCATTTACAGATAAACAGTCTCCACCTTTGGTGGAAAAAACCAGCAACAAGTCAACAATACGTCGGCAACTACTTGCAACAACTCGTTCAATCTGCAATATTGCCCAGTCATCCCGCAATAATGGCGTTTATTGTAGCAACATTGATGGCAGCATTGTTGCGGCTACACATTGCCGTAAAATATGGCCTGTGTAAACGCACCTCGAGGCCTATTGTGTGATGACTATAGTTGAGTTCTTTTATCTTGGCGGCTCGCGCATGCCCGCCCAGACGCGCGAGATTGCTGCATTGCCAGTTGCACACGACGCACGCGCCAAGAGAAACAGCGCCATAGTATAGTATAGTTCGCAAGCTTACGTTTAGGGGGGGAGCGCGCAGTTTATGAAGTAAAGCCACCATGGCCACATTAACCCTTTCGCTGCTACAGAGACGTGCTCCCCGCATTCCGCGCTGTGCGCGATTTTGTCACTCCACTGCTCGCCTGTGCTGACACATGGTGTTTCCAACTGCTTTGACACACTTATCATTCGATTCCACAAAAACTATTTGGCCCAAAAATTAGATTTTTACACGTCTTCTTGACTGATACCTTCCTCCCACTTCCTTTGACTGACTGAAGTGCTTTAAAATAAAGCCAAACGCGTCCGGTGTAAATAAAACTTTTATTACAGTCGCGAAAGACGGAATATTTCTCAATATTACATACGACACCTATGTGGTACTTAAATTAAATGAGATATTGTTATACAGTAAATTTTATATGAAATTTAGGTACCTTGTCCACATTTCATTCTCAACATTGTGGCAACTAAAATCGACCATACGGAAAGTATACACTATGGAAACTCTTCAAAATTTCGTGCAATGGTTCAGTACATTTAATGCTGCACAATAACTGGGTTGAACATCGAAACAAAATTAAGTCATTTATGGGGGGAAGGTATCAGTCAAGAAGATGTGTAAAAATCTAATTTTTGGGCCAAATAGTTTTTGTGAAATCGAATGATAAGTGTGTCAAAGCAGTGGGAACACCATGTGTCAGCACAGGCGAGCAGTGCAGTGATGACAAAATCGCGCACAGCGCGGAATGCGGGGACCACGGTACTGCAGCAGCGAAAGGGTTAATGAAGAGACAAAGCACTAGAAATTTCAAAAAATTACATTCAAACGAATAAAATTCATGAAGTAAGACATTTCGATATTGTTTTAAAATAAAAAAAATATTTAGCATTGCACAAGGCCTGAACTCAGAACCTTTCGGTTACCAAACCAACACCTTAACCGTTATGCTAGCGCAGCTCGTCGAATGTTGTGTCTACATAAGAAGTATAACAGGTCACGCAAAATTCTGACAAATACTGTTGGTATGCCTATGAATTACTCTCACTTCGTCGAAGTACAATAGGAAATAAACAATTACCGCTGTTCTTTATTGCGAAAAAGTGGTTCGTGAAATTGATACAAACACCTTTCCTTGCTATCACCTGAATTAAGAGTTTTATTGCTTGTTTGGTTTAATTAATTAATAGAAAATGAAGCAATTGGTATAAAGAATGCTTTTTCCAAACTTTCAAAAAACAAAGTCTGCTATCAAGACATTGCTTTTGTTCTATTACTTTGTTTATGACTGAACGTTTCTAAAACTGAAGACACTCGTCTGTGCTCTGCTCTGCAGTCGAGATCTGGCAACGTCGTTCTCTGTTCATTGGCTGACTGTATTTTTTGACGTCAGATGCGCAGAACGAACCTAAACTCGGCCGCCAACATAAATGACGCGCACTTTAGTAACGCCAAATGCTCAGAGCGTTATGCAACTGCAGATGTGCGAAGCAGCAGAGCCATCTGTGCGCACGTAAACGTATTACGTTGCGACTGTGAGCGAGGGCAACAGAAGCTGAAAGATACAAAAAAAAAAGATGGCTTCCTGAAAGTAGTAGTAGCTAGAATAGAGAGAGAAACAAAATGTCTATCGTATGACAAAACGTATAGCGAGCTGAAGTCTGACAAAGGCATCAATTGGTAAGAATGCGCTCACACGTACTGTGTGAACAAGATTGGCATATATAACGGGACGACAAAATGAAGTTGCACATTCGAGGGTTGGATTCCCTCACTTCTTCGTCGAAGAGTTTCACTGCTTGGGCTACTCTCAGGGTGCACCCTCGACGTGGAAGATCCCCACCCTTGCCTTGCCGTCTGCTCGTCGTCAGTACTGCTCGCCGCCGCCGCCGCCTGGTCGCCGCCTGCCGGTGCTCGCCGCCGCCGCCGCCGCCGCCGCCGGTGCTCGCCGCCGCCGCCGCCGTTTGGTCGCCGCCTGCCGGTGCTCGCCGCCTGCCGCCTGCCGCCGCCGCCGCCGCCTGGTCACCGCCGCCGCCCTTCTCGCGCGCCGCCACCATGTCCCAACCCACCACCACTACCACTATCATTTTCACCTCTCCCTCCGCTGCTCCAACCACCATCACATGGAGCTCATCCTCCACCCCACTTCCCGTCCTTCCTTCTCTCCCTGTCCACCCCACCCCTGCGCCACTTTCGGCTGTACCCACCCCCAACTCCTCTTCCCCTATCACTGTCGCCCCATCCACAGCTACTGACTTTCCGCCGCTCCCCGCACCGCCTCCGACCGGCTCCAAGCCAGCACGGATCTCTGCTCGACGTTCCACAGTCTCAGTAACACCCACGCCCCCACCGTCTGCGTCTTCCGCTGCTCAGGGTGGTCCTGCCCCCCGCCATCTCCCCCTGCAACCCGTCCCCCTGCCCCCTCCCCACCCAGTGGTGTCCACGAAACCTTCCAAGCGCCCGAATGCTGACCCTTCCCCCGAAGTCTCCTCCAAAAAAACCCCCAATCCCCGTGACCCACCCACTCCCATGGACGCGGCCCCGACCCCCGCCCCCGCCACGCCTGCCACCCACACCTTTGTCCTCTCCAATCCTGACCCTCAATTCCTTGATGCCTGCTCCCTCACTCTCGCCATCCGGAAATACTGCCCCAATGCTCCCATCTCCCAACTGATTCCTCGCAAGGACTCGGTCCTCATAAAATCCCCCAATGCTTCCTTCCACACCGACCTCCTCTCCCGCATCCCTCGTATCCAATTTGGCCAACGTGCAACCCTCACCCCCTACCACACCCCGTCCTCTCCCCGTCAGCCTCATCCTCCCCGACGTCCGCCGACCTTCACCGCTGCGATCACGAAGCTTAGCCCCGTGATCACGGAGGCTGAGGTGTTGGCGGAACTCAACTCCCGGCCCGACATCGAAATCCTCTCGGCCCGTCGCATCTTCAATGATGCCGGGCCGACTTTTCTCATGCGGATATTCACTGAATCCTCCTCCTCCATTGACCGCCTCCTCACCGAGGGAGCCCTCATCTACAATCAGCGCCATAAGGTGGACCCCTCCCATTCCCCAGTCCAGTCCTACCGCTGCCAACGCTGTCTCACCTACAACGACCACGTTACCTCTGCCTGCAAGAACCCCCCTACTTGTCCCCACTGCAAAGCTTCCCACTTCCTCAAGCATTGCCCCAACCTCACCTCTCCCCCCTCCTGCAACACTTGTAATGAACCCCATCCTACCTACTCCTCGAAGTGTAAAGCGAAACCTCCACCAGTAACCCCTGAGCTCACCGTCCCTGTCCGTCCTGTTGATGACCCCATCCACCCCAACAACTCGCTCCGCCCTCCCCCTACTGCTGAGGACATCATCCGTTTCACCACCATTGTGCTCCAAAACATCCACCCCTTCCAGCGCTCCCACACTCTTTCCCAAATCGCCCTCGCTGCCCGTTCCATCTTCCATCTTACCACCTATGCCACTTACTCCCACAACCAGGCCCACTTCACCTTCACCCCCCTCACCACCCTCGTCTAACTCTCCACTCCCATGGTACAACAACCGTACCGTATCCTGTACCACAATGTTCGCTCCCTGCCCACCCACAAACTCCTCTTCCTCCACACCCTACGTCAGCACCGCGTGGATGCCTTCGTCCTCAATGAAACCTTCCTTCAGCCCCGTATCTCCGTCTCCACTGCCCCTTACACCCTACATCGCACCGATAACCCGTACCCTCTGGCAGGTGGCGGAGTTGCTATAGGCCACCTCAAGCACCTCCCAGTCCGGCCCCAACCACTCCTAAACAATCCTGCCGAGCATCTCACCCTCAGCCTCTTCTTCCCCGCCCTTACCATCACCTGTGCCACCATTTATGTCCGCCCTCGCACCCCCATCCCATACGATTTCCTGGCCCACATTGACCGCACCTTCTCCACCTACGTGATTGCCGCCGACCTCCATATCCACAGCCGTGATCCTGCCGACCTCCGGCGGTGGCATCAGTTTCTCACCACTCTCCAGGGAGACCTGGTTCCCCTGCCCCAGCACTCCCGGCCCGAATCCAACACCACTCCTGATGTAGTCCTTGCCTCTCCCAACCTTCTTGGGCGCATCACCGCGGATGTCCTTGACCTCATTGGCAGTGACCATGCTCCTGTCCTCCTCACTATCTCTACCGGTCGCCATCCCCGCCACACTCCTCGCCCTGACGTCCCTCCTAAACTTGTCCATGATTACTCCCGTGCCAACTGGGATGCCTACCGGGGTTCCATTCACACCCAGGTTGACAGCCACGACCTTACCCTCCAGTCTCCTGATGACATCTCTCGCACTGCTGCCTTCCTGCACCAGACCTTGTCTGACGCCGTCGCCACCCATATCCCCACCAAAGCCATCCACCCTCACCGCCCTGCCCTGCCTCCACAGGCCGTCCTTCTCCTTCGGGAGTCCCGCCGCCTCTACCGCTCTTTTCTCCGCACTCGTGACCGGGATACACTTACCCGCCACCGGCAATTACAGCGACACATCCGCAACCTGCTTGTTGCGAAGAAACGCCGAGCCTGGCGCCAGACATGTACACACCTCAACACCACGCTCCCCATCAACTCTTCCAAGTATTGGTCTGCTTTCCACCGCCTTACTGGGAACCGCCCCACCCCCCAGTACCCTCTCCTCCTTAATGACCGTCCCTTTCCTGACAACCTCAGTAAGGCCAACCACTTTGCCTCCCACCTCTCTGATGTTTTTTCCATCCCAGATGATCCCCACTTTGATTATTCCCTCTTCCCTGATGTCATGGACCGTACGGATACCTCTGTTCCTCCCCTTGCTCCTAGCTTCCAGTACTTGGGCCACACCCCACCATCTGCACTTAACACTCCCATCACTACACAGGACATCAGCCTCACACTCCGCACTAAACGCAACACTGCTCCCGGCCCCGACTGCGTTACCTACCGCCACCTCAAACACTGCCCTCCC
The DNA here is from genome assembly GCF_021461385.2 of Schistocerca piceifrons. Classification (NCBI taxonomy): domain Eukaryota; kingdom Metazoa; phylum Arthropoda; class Insecta; order Orthoptera; family Acrididae; genus Schistocerca; species Schistocerca piceifrons. The sequence goes on along the minus strand of NC_060147.1, from coordinate 19,488,067 downwards.
TCCTTCCTTTCCCTCCTTGCCGCCCTCTACAATGTCATCCTTGCCACTGGCTTCTATCCCGACCTGTGGAAAACCTCCCGTATCCTGATGTTCTCCAAACCCAATAAGCCTCCATCTGATGCCTCTTCCTATCGTCCTACCTGTCTCACGTCGGTGTTCAGCAAGCTCTTGGAATCCATCCTTTCCCGGCGCATCCATCTCCACCTCCACCAAAACCACCTCCTCCCAAACACCCAATGTGGCTTTCGACCTTCCTTCTCTGCTGATGACCAACTCCTCCGCCTCACTCATCTCCTCTCCCTCCAGCTTAACTCCCGTCGCTCCGCCATTTTTGTCTCACTTGACCTTGAAAAGGCCTACGACCGTGTCTGGCATCCCGGTCTCCTGTTTAAACTCCAAACCTACGCCCTTCCTATCAATTACATCCGTCTGGTGGCCTCCTTCCTCTCCCGCCGCCCCTCCTACGTTACCATCCATCATGCCAATTCCCGCACCTTCTACCCCTCTGCCGGTGTGCCCCAGGGCTCTGTCCTCTCCCCTCTCCTCTACCTCCTGTACACGGCAGATATGCCCCAACCCCCCCCTCCCGTGCACCTCTTGCAATATGCTGATGACACCGCATTCCTCGCCCTCGCTCCTACCCTCCAACGCTCCCAACGCCTTCTCCAGAATCACCTTGACCTTTTTGCTGCATGGTGTAACCAATGGCTCCTGAAACTAAATCCTTCCAAGACCCAGGCAATCATCGTAGGTCGTACCACTCGCTCCTTCCGGCTCCTGGATTTCTCCCTTACTGTCTGTGCACGTCCTGTCCGTCTCACCCCCACCCTCACCTACCTTGGCCTCACCATTGACCGTCACCTCACCTGGATCCCTCATCTCCGATCCATCCAATCCAAAGCCCACAACCGCCTCCGCCTCCTCAAACTCCTCTCTGGCCGGACATGGGGGTTGCACCCCTCTACCATCCTCCACACCTACAAATCCTTAATCCGTCCCATCCTCTGTTATGCCAGTCCTGCCTGGATATCTGCCCCCCCCAAATTCTATCAGTCCCTCCAGATCCTTGAGCGTCATGCACTCCGCCTCGCCTTCCGTATCCGCCTCCCGTCCCCCACGCGGATCCTCAATGATCTCATTCCTTTCCCCCATCTGCTCCTATTCCTCGAACATATCCGCATCCTCTACACCTCCCGCCGTCTTGAACCCCCTCACCCCCTGGTTGCTCCTCTCCTCTCCCATCCCCGCCCCCTGCCACGTCTTCACCGTTGTGTCCCCCCTACCCTCCATCTCCTTTCCCGAGGTGGCTTCCGTCAACTCCCCCTCCCGGATGATGCCCTCTCTCCCTCCATTTATCCTTCCTATCAACTCTGATCCTCCATCCCCCTCCTTTCCTCTGTCCTTTCCCTGGGCTCCCCTCCCCCCCACTTATGTCCTGTTCTTCCCCCCACTACACCTCTCCCTACCTCCCTTCTCCCCCCCCCAGTCCTTTTGTATTCCCCTCCTCTGCCTACCCCACTCCCTGTCGCGTCTGCCCCCCACCCCTCTTATGGGTCCTCATCCTCCTTCAGCTCCTTTCCCGGCTCCCCCCTTCACTTTTACTCTCCTTTCCCCCCCTTTTTCGTTTTCCCATCTTCTGTCCAGTTTCCCCCCACCTGCTCTCGACTGTGGTGTCACATTTGCCAACTTTTTAGTGCAGTGTTCCAGTGACTATTCAGTGTTGTTTGTCTTTCTCGTGTTGCGAACAGAAACCATGCTGTCGCTCGGTGTGAATTTTATTTCCTTTGCGAACAGAATCCAGACTGTCGCCGTGTTTTTTAATTGTCTATTGTTTTCCCTGTCTACTTCGTATGTATTTTTATTAGCGTCTTCATCCCTGTGTTGTTGTTTTAAGTTCCACGATTTCTTTTCGCCTTGTTACTCTCTAAGTCTCCGATTTTATCGCCTGTTGTTTTTTCTTATTTGTTCTCTTGCTCTTTGTCACAAAATCTGTCGGCTGAAGAGCGGCGTACTAAGCTGCTGCCAGCCCGCCCCCTTCGGGGGGAATTGAAATTCAATAAATGGAAAAAAAAAAAAAAATGAAGTTGCATGCCAACATGTGTTTCCTCATAAATCCCTGCCTGCCACTAGCTGCAGGTAATCCTAAACACCCAATTCCTTCCCACTCCCTTCTCCCTCCTACTCTAGATTAAAGCTAAACCTTGATACAGATCAAATCGTTGAGTGTTCGTAAGTGGCAGTGGCTTCACGTATTGTATGTGGGGAGAAAGAAAAACGTTGTGGCATTATTATGTCCTATATTTTCTGGGATTGCGAGGTTTGAGACTAGAGGTGGGCCAAACGGTTATTCTGGAGTAACCGTTATCACAGTTCCAGTTATTCTCTGATAACCGTTATTGTTAACGGTTATTAATAACTGCCAAGTTATTTTTCGCTAGCGAATACCGAATACTCCGAGAGTTAAATAACGACATAGTTGGAATCCATCAGTTTAGTTATCAGTATAACTGCGAGTAGTGTGAAATGGCAGGAATGTCGTATGAATCGTGTCATAACCTTAGCTTATTTACCCCGGGTACGTTTTAGTTGATGTTAGAACGATTATTAGTGTTTCATATTATATGTTTGTAGGTTATCGGTCGCTATTAGAAATATTATCTTCGCAGCTGCATCAGAAATTACGCGAAACTTCGCCACAGCACTGTTTAAGTAAAATGTTAACAATGTGCGTTTTTAAGTATGAAGTAATATGTAAACTGAGTACTGTAGGTTAAATTCGAAGCTTAATTTCTTGTGCTGCTCACATAATAGAATAAAGTGTACAGCCTTGTAATACAACAAAAAATCTACGTAATGTGACAGATTCGTTTACTCCTGTCCTGTAAAAGACAGTCCTATTGGGGAAAGTGTGAGTACGCTAATCCAAGTTTTATGTGATATTTGGAAACTGCTCGATTTCTCCAGCTACAGCATGTTTATAACATATGAAGACATGCAGATCGAAAAGGTTGACAGTGTTACATTTCTGGGACTACAACTCGATAATAAATTCAGTTGGGAAGGGCATACCACATTTTTTCACTCTATTATTTCATAAGGGAGCATATTCTGTGGTAACTCATCAAACGTAGCAAAAGTTTTTTGCATGTAAAAGCGTGTAATAAAAATCGTTTGTGGTATAAATTCAAAAACATCATGTAGAAACTTGTTCAAGGAACTTTGTACTCTAACCACTGCTTCCTAGTATATTTATTCCTTAATGAAATTTGTTGAAAGTATTTCCAACCAATAGCTCAATACATAATATCAGTACCGTACTAGAAATAGGAACAGCAATCTACATCTTGGTCCAAAAGGGGTCCAATATTCAGGAACATGCATTTTCAATAAACTGCCAGCAAGTCAGCAACCATTAAAAACTTGGTTTCAGATAAAGCACGGTTTACAGTGTACAATCAAACCAACGGGACAACTGCGGGAAGTTGGGGGTTTTAGGGTGAGGACAAGCTAGTAAAGAAAACACACCATGATCCCAAAACACAAAATGAAGAACAAAAAGAAAAAAAAATTACAGCATTCTGCTACACCAACAAAAATCTGCAGGAATCGGACACTTCCCTTGAACACTATAACTCAACCATAGGTGACCATACCAGAACACCAATACCCACAAACTAAAAGCACGAAAATTGGAATCGGACATTTCCCTTGACCTACATAGGTAAACCTCAGATGACGATAGCAAAACATCAACACGTACAAGTATGAAAATGGGAATTGGTCATTTCCGGTGACCTATATAGGTCCACCACAGCTACTGATGCCAAAAAACCAACACCTACAACTGCGAAAAATAAAACCACAATCCCAAAAGTCCACAAATCAATCATCCCTACATAAATTAAATCGCATTCAATACTCCATAAACACACAAAACATCACAGCTAGAAAAAAATAATAATAATAATTACCACCAGCAAATTCCGGCACTGCAAACGCGATCGGCCAGCCGACCCTCCCCCCCTCCCCCCCCGCCCCGACCACACACACACACACAAAAACCAACTCATAAACACCGTGCCGTAATGACATTAACACACAACAACACTTTTTTACGTCGAAGCAGACGGGTGGGATCGGACGCTTCCAAGGACCCCTCCTTCTACTCTGTAGATGAGTATCGTAACAGAGACTGATAGACCAGCTTAGGTAAAAATTCTGCTATATTTCGGTTTTGACAGCACTTGGTTGCTACAGTCAAGATCGGGTATTCTGTGTATGATAAATTTATAAAAAGTGCGTAATTGTGTTTTATTCTGACAGTGTATCAATTCTGTATATATTAGCAGTTACTGTAATATATTCACATATTTTGACAATCTCCTGACAAATGATGAGGATAATAATTATTATATTCAACTGTATTATGTCATTCTTCCTGACATGTTATTTGTCATTCGTGATGGCCAGCGGCTATTTCCGAAGAAGTACGTAAATATTTGTTCGCTCCAGCTATCGTCTCAGAAATATCACCGGGGTCTAAGGCTGGAGTCACTGTATCAGCAACACAGACACACAGTTATTCCGTTACCAACTTCCAGGTTACCTGTAATGGTAGCCCGATAACTGCCAAAGAGCGATAACTATGAGCCAATAACGATAACTGCCAGAGGAAAATATTTTTTTTTCTTTTTTTTTTCTTTTTCTTTTCTTTATTGTATTTCAGTTCCCCATTGGGGCGGGCTGGCAGCAGCATATGTGCTGCTCTTCAGCCGAAAGACATAGAACAAAACAATAGAAGACATTTAAAAACAGCAAAGGAGAGAAGAAGGCGAACATAGATATAAAAAAAGGGAGAACATCATGGAAGGCAATAGACAAAAAACGGGGTGACTGTAAAATGGAGATAAAAAACTGTTTAAAAGTAGCACACACAAAAAGCCACACACTGCGACGATTAAAAGAACACAAGGCACAGTATGACTGGAGCAGAAAGGTATTGACGGATGGCATAGCACACAACGTAACACTGACGGCGAACCTCATGGCAGTACACAATTAAAATCACACCTCTTGACGCACATGAGAAACAGCACTAAACACAACACTGATGTGGTACACTGATGATGATCAATACAGAGGATCTGCCAGGTTCAAGGAGATGAGGGAGACCTGAAAAAGGGAGGGAGGGGAAGAGATGGGGGAGGGGAATGGGGGGCGTGCGGAAGAGGGCCAGGTAGGGAGGGATGTGGGAAGGAGAGAGGCAAGTATGGGGTGCCGGGTCTCAGGGGAGGGGGGGATGGAGGAAAATCCGCTCTGGGAGAAGGAGGAAAGAGGAGAAGGGGGCCCTGGGGAGGGGGGGGGGAACAAGGCCGGGTTATAGTTGGAAGGAAGGGTATATGTCACGGCGAAGTTCGTCATCCGGGAGGGGGAGGCGTTGGAAATTGCCCTGATGAAGGAGATGGAGGGTGTGGATGTGGAGAGAGGGAGGGATACAGCGACAGAGGCGCGGCAATGGGCGGGGGGTGGAGAAGAAGGAGGAAACCAGAGGGTGGGGGGGGATCAACCCTGCGAACAATGTAAAGGATGCGGAGATGTTGGAGGAACAAGAGGAGGTGGGGGAAGGGGATCAATTCATACAGGAGCCGTGTGGGGGAAGGAAGGCGGATACGGAACGCAAGGCGGAGCGCGTGGCGTTCAAGGATTTGGAGGGCCTTGTAAAAGCGGGTGGGGGCGGAGATCCAGGCGACGCTGGCATAACAGAGGATAGGACGGATGAGGGATTTGTAGGTGTGGAGGATGGTAGAAGGATGCAATCCCCATGTCCGGCCGGACAGGAGTTTCAGCAGGCGGAGGCGGGAATGGGCTTTCTGCTGGATGGTCAGGAGATGAGGGGTCCAGGTGAGGTGGCTGTCAAGGGTGAGGCCAAGGTATTTCAGGATGGGGGTGAGTTGGATAGGACGACCATAAAGGGTGAGGTAGAAATCATGGAGGCGAAAGGAGCGAGTGGTGCGGCCTATGATGATTGCCTGGGTTTTGGAGGGGTTGAGACGGAGGAGCCACCGGTTACACCAAGTGGTGAACTGGTTAAGGTGGGTTTGGAGGGTACGTTGAGACCGTTGAAGGGTAGGATAGAGAGCCAGGAAGGCGGTGTCATCAGCATATTGGAGAAGGTGGACTGGTGGGGGTGGCTTGGGCATATCAGCTGTATACAAGAGATAAAGGAGAGGGGAGAGGACAGAACCCTGGGGGACGTCAGCCGTGGGATAAAAGATACGGGAGTTGGTGTTGTGGAGGGTGACATAGGAGCCAGAGGAAAATACCGATCTCTGACAGTTATTTCCACAGTCGCTCGAATTCCTTATGGTACCTCTCTTTATACTACCCGTCCAAGCTAAATTGACATATGAGGCGGTGACTTAAGGGAACGACCGTACTTGTTAATGCCTGTACTGCATCTCCTATCAGCCACCGCTCGCACATTAACTTTATTTAATTGTTTGTGCTAAAAGTAACGAAGACGCACGATATAGTACACAGTTCTTATCAACAGATGGCGCGCAGTCTCACAGTTATTCCCATGGCCTATAGAACGCCTACCAAATGGTCTACCCTCTCCCCAGTTCCTAGCCAGATCTCCGATGAGTTGACGGGAAAGCGTAGTACGATCCTCGGTCAACAATGGCGCGAGGCACTGTTGACATTAGACAGTTATTGAAATAACTGCCTGTATCGGAGGAACAGTTATCACAGTAACCGTTACTTCTCAGTAACCGGTTATTTCTATCAGTTACGTTAATTTTTGCCACCTCTATTTGAGACATTCATATTACAAGTCAGGGAGAATGACCTTGAAATGTAATCTTCAGCAAGGCCTTGATGGTTAAAGAGAAGCTTCTTTAATGATGTTCTCTCCTGTAAAACAGAAATAAGTCTGGAAGAACTGTTAATTTTTACGAAAACTTTGATTATCGTGCCTGTATCTTTGACAGTTTGGCGGCATATACTTTCATTAATGTGCTGTGTTCCAACTCTAACTGTTTTTTCCGTTTTCCAAATGAGGGTTGTGTTAACAAAAACAAACACACAACAACCAAAACACGTGATCTGTAGACTGGGACACTAACGCAAGCTGCCACCAGAACGCGCTACGACCTCACAACATGTAATTACGAGCATTATGTAATTGTGCGTTTTAAAAATGCAGAATGCATCGAATTAACGAAACTTATCATTTCATGTTTCTTAATTTGTAGGAATTTACGGTAAAAATGCAACAAAACATGACAGTTTATCGTTTCGTGATCACGTAGCCGAGAAATGAGCAATCGTGTAGATTTTACTCGGTGTGCTACTGAAGTTAAAAGTTATAATCATAGCGTGTAGGCTTTCACGGCCGGCGTCTTCAGTAATTAAAACTTCCGGGCTAAGAGGCCGTGGTCCAATAATAGAAATACTTCTCCCTGATGTTTCGTTCCCACTTCTGGAAAAAGCAACATCATCTGAGGTGAGTCTACGATGATGTTGCCCGCAGCTGGCAACGAAACGTCAGGGAGAAGTATTTCTATTATTGGACCACGGCCTCTTAGCCTGGAAGTTTTAATTACTTAAATGTTATAATTTGCGAATTGCTAGAGCTGCATTCAGGCTCATACATTCAGATATTTTTTTTGTAAATATTTGATCTCATTGGATTCTTTTCACGCTTAGCAAAAAATAGGACTGCCACCATTTACTATAAACAACTGTATTTGCAGCGACGAGATTACATTTTCCTTCATTGTCAGGCTTCTTACAGTCAGTACATTTGATGTATGCACCTTGGCATTTTGCCAAAGTCCTCTTGTTGGCAAATAGTACACTGACTCCTGTATGGCGTTTCCATCAGGAACCAGCATATTTCGATCATGATATAGAACTTCACTACTTCTGGAAAAAGCACAGGTACCAGTTTTATAGATGTGAGAAACTCTGCCCGTCACCATTTCACAGCTAACACACTGAATCAAATGTGATGGAGTTTGGTGCGGAGAAAGCTTAAACCGTGAGGAAGACCATATGCCACTTAAAAAATTAAATGGGTAGGTAGAGGTGATGACACTCGATAGCAGTGAATCAAGGCAGCAAAAAGTTTGTTCGCAATGCATTCTTTTTCGAGGGCTGTTCAAAAAGTAAGGTGACTTTTCAAATTGCGCGGGCAGGTTACATTCGATTATCGATCTTTTTTGTTATGTTCCGAACATATGTTCACAGTTTCAAGCACAGTCTAACATATCAGTCGCGACACTCAATGCTGCAAAAGTTGTTATCGTTTAGACAGCTGCAACGACTCTAGCGCTCCAAGCGGCAAAAAAGGGGAACTTCAGATGTGTCGGAAGCATAGTATGTGTTTTGCATTCCTTTCCTACGTAATTTACGAAACATTTGAATAATTTTTTTGCCTCCCAGAGTTTGTGTAATATTAGAAGACATAGATGTTTATAAGAAAAGTTCTAAAATAAGCAGAAGTAGGGATAAAACTAATGAATCCAGTGGCAAGTTACAACACATTCGCTAGGAAATACTTGTGACGTTGGATAGAACTGTGTTAGACTGTGGTTTCAAGTATACAGCATACTTCTTGTTTTTGACAGATAGAAAGGTTATACGTGTTTCAGTGTGCTCGGCGATTTTCGATTATTATAAAAAAATGGAGTACAGAATTTGCAACAAATTTTGTGTGAAAAATGGAATGAATTGCTCTAAAACACTTGGAAAAAAGAAATGTTTACAAGTGGTACAAGCTCTTTCATGATGGCCGAGAAGATGCCAATGAGGAACCTCGCTCTGGACGTCTCAGCACATCAACAACAGGTGATAATGTCGAAGTTGTGAAGATAATTGTTTTGGAAAATCGTCGAATTAGCTTAAGAGAAGTTGCTGAGGATGTTGGCATATCGGTCAGATCGTACCATGCAATTTTTTCGTATCTTATGGGCATGAGACGTGTATCAGCGAAGTTTGTTCCAAAACTTCTCTACTTTGATCAGAAGAACCGTCAGATGAGCATCGCTCCAGATCTTTTGAATGACGTCAATGATGATCCTGATTTCCTCAAAAGGGACACAACTAGTGACGAAACGTTGGTTTACGGTTATGACGTCAAAATCAATGCCCAACAATCCCAATGGAAGCATCCCGGAGATCCAAGACCGACGATGCACCCCAAGTTTGATCAAATGCCAAAGTTTGGTTCACTTACTTTTTTTTTTTTCAATTAACGTGGCGCAGTAAATCATGAGTATTTGTCTCAAGGTCATACGGTCAATAAGGAGTATCACCTTGACGTTATGCGCCGTTTGCGAGAAGCAATACGCTAAAAACGTCCGGAATTGTGGGAAAACAGTTTATGGCTTTTGAATCACGACAATGCACCTGCTCATTCATCGTTGCTTGTGAGAGAATTTTTGACCAAAAACAACACGCCCATCATCCCTCGACTACCATATTCACCGAATTTGGCCTCCTGGACTTTTTCCTGTTCCCAAAACTAAAGATTCCTATGAAAGGACGAAGATTTACAACGATTCAGGAAATAAAAACTGCGTCACTGGAAGTACTCAAGGCTGTACCAAAACGTGTTTATGATAACTAATTCGAGGGTTGGAAGAAGCGTTGGCAGAAGGGTATTGTATCTGAGGTGGATTACTTTGAAGGGGACAACATGAATATTGACGAATGAATAAATATTTTTTCATAAAAATAGAAAGTCACCTTACTCTTTGAACACAGACTGTTCAATTCGTTGCACAGGCGGTCAGAGTTACTACTTTAATTGCACCTGATGTAACAATTCCGAAAGACATTACAAAAGTGGTGATTGTGAACCATGGAACGTATGTTCTAGCAGAGTTTTTATATAAATTTTTATATCTCTATATTAGTATGATATCGAAATATGTACTAAATATTGATTAGGCAGCGGGTTACTGCCTGAAAACTCTCTTCTTTATATAGCAGTTTAAAGGCAAACAGCTGAACAAACTTCCATCGCTGGCCGCGGTGGCCAAGCGGTTCTAGGCGCTTAAGTTTGGAACCGAGCGACTGCTACGGTCGCAGGTTCGAATCCTGCTTCGGGCATGGAAGTGTGTGATGTCCTTAGGTTAGTTAGGTTTAAGTAGTTCTAAGTTCTAGGGAACTGATGACCTCAGATGTTAAGTCCCATAGTGCTCAAAACCATTTGAACCATTTTTGAAACTTCCATCAAACTTATGTCACGACAATTCTGATTGCATTAACCTTCAAATAAATATTTAAATCGATGCATTCATGGTCGAAGTTGTGATGACATACACATACAAAGACGTTGTTCAACTTTTAACACCTGACTTCTTACGACGGGGCAGCAGAGGGGACGGCGCTAATTGCAGCATGTGCTTCTCTGATACTCACTTGAAACGAAATCACGGCTACACTCGCCCGAGGGCGGGAATCAGATGGCCAACATCCTTGGTCTGGGAACAGGAGAGAATAGGAAGGATAAGTGGGAGAGGAACGGACAGCGATTTCATAAGAAACCAGAAGCTGGGACCGTCGAACAGAAAGGAGGGGGGGGGGGGTGTCCCAGCTTCAACCAGGAGACTATCAACAGGGCTGGTAGGGAAGGCACCGGTGGCAAAACGGATACCACAATGGTGGACTTATCCAGGAGGCACAGTGTGAAAGGAGCAGCTGAACCATGAACTTGACAACCATAGTCCAAGTGAGACAGCACTAAAGCGTGATGTAGGCAGAGAAAGGTGGAGTGGTCCACACCCCAAGAGGTGTGTGCAAGGAAGCGAAGGACATTGAGTTTACGGGAACACCCTACCTTCAGAAGTCTGATATGAGGCAGCCAAGTGAGCTTGTTGTCCAAAAGAAGACCCAGGAAACTAAACTGTGGGACCACAGGTAATTATTGTGCATTGAGGTAGACTTCCGGATCAGGGTGGACCATAGTATGGCAACAAAGTGGACCACCCACGATTTTAAGGGAGAGAATTTAAACCCGTGTGAGAGGGTCTTTGCAGAGGCATGTCATATAGCTCCCTTGAGCTGCTGCTCTGCAGAGGCCATTGAAGAGGAACTAACCCAAATGCAGGAATCATCCACATACAGAGCAGGGGTGACCAAAGGACTGACAGACACTACAAGTACATCCACAGCAATGAGGAAAAGAAGTACACTCAATACGGAACCCAGTGGGATGCCATTCTTCTGAGTCTGTGGATAACTAAAAACAATACCAACCCAAACCCTGAACAACCGATGGAACAGGGACTGGCAGATAAAAATTGGGAGTGGGCCCTGAAGACCACACTCATGAAGTGTAAGTAAGATGTGAAGGCGCCAAGCATTGCGAATGCCGAAAAATACTGCATCCAAATGGCGGCGCTGGGAAAAAGCCTGCCGAACTGTGGATTCCAAGTGAAGTAAATGATTGATCGGAGACCTTCCCTCTCGAAAGCCACACTGGTCAGGGGACAATAGATCCTGAGATTCCAGGACCCAATTGAGCCGACGAGATACCATCTATTCAAGTAACTTGCAAACAACGTTTGTCAGACTAATTGGCCGATAGCTTTCGACAAAAAGGGGGTTCTTACCAGGCTTAAGGACTGGAACCCACTGAGAAGGACAGTCACCCTGGAGCCAAATACCGTTAAACACCTGGAGAAGATGTTGTCGTTGTGAAGCACTGAGATGTTGAAGCAATTGGCTATGAATGGAGTCTGGGCCATGGGCCGTATCATCAGAAGAAGAAAGTGTGGAAAGAAGTTCCCACTCAGTAAAAGTTTCGTTCTAAGATTCTGACTGACAAGGGGTAAAACATAAGGCAGAAGCTTCGGCCTGCTGTTTCTGGTGAAGGAAAGCAGCCAGATAGGAGGTTGATGCTGTTGCAAAATGGGTCGCAAGATGTTCCACGAGAATCAACAGGTCCATGCAAAGGCCATCCGGGAGACAGTGAAGTGTAGCCTATACCCATGACATAGGGACAGTAGAACTGAGGGAAGAAACAAAGCATTCCCAACACACCCATTTGCTCCGTGTGGTTTAGTAATGGGCTTTGGCACAAAGGCGTTTAAAGGTAATAATATTGACAGCAGATGGGTGCCTCTTAAGATGTTGCAAAGCTCAACGGCGATCACGGATGGCAACTGCAATGGCCGGTCTCCACCACGGGACTTGCCGGCGGCGAAATAGTCTGGATGAGCATGGGATAGCGAAGCTAGCGGCGTGAACAATCACATCAGACACGTCACAGTGGACGTCATCAATACAACTAGACAAAGAGGGAGAAAGAACGACCTGTGCAGTGTATAGAGGCCAATCGGCGCATTGGAGAGACAAAGAGGTAACCTCTCCACATCGGGAAGCCAGAAGTGAGCAAGAGAATGAATGAGAAGTTTGCCGTGTGATGACCAGTGGAATGAAGAGAGCACGGTGGGAGAAGAAAGAGAAAGATCAATGGCAGAGAAGGTACCATGACCGGCACTGCAATGAGTAGGAGAGCTATCATTAAGAAGGGACAAGTCGTGGTCTATGAGAAGACCTCCACTAGGTGGAAATGCCCAGCCATACAAGTGATGGTGAGCATTAAAATCCCCAAGGAGGAGGAAGGGAGGAGGAAGTTGCTGAAGAAGGGCAGTTAAGGCAGCAGGTGTAAGAGTCCTGTCAGGCGAGAGATAAAGATTGCAAACTGTGACCTCATATTCCAAGTGGACCCTAACAGCAACCGCTTCCAATGTAGTTTGAAGAGGAATCCACGTGCTAGCAATGTCCATACGGACCAACATACAAACATCACCAGAGGCCCGCAGGAGGCCGACCTGATTTCGACAGATGGTACACAAGTTGCAGAGTAAAACGAAATAAGGGATTTCAACTCCGGAAGGTGATGGTAATATCCTTTACAATTCCATTGGATAACCACAGAATGATGATTAAAATTGGGGGGGGGGGGGTGAACAGGCTAAAGCCAGTCATGCCACCAAGTCACCATCCATCACTAACAAGGAGGGGGCGACATCCATGAACAACAGGTCAGAGTCAGGCTGCAAAGGTGGGGACGGGACCTCTGGCGACACCAGAGGCTCCTTGTCCTGGGACTTATGTTTCTTGTTCTTCTCTGTTTGAGATTGAGCAGGCCTGTGTCGCAAAAAGGAGCCAGCTGCAGCAGGATTTGGAACAGAAAGAAATCGGGCGACCTGGGGGCCCACAGACCGTGGTTCTCGTGGTCATCATGTGGCAGCAGACCTTTAGCCTGGAAGGTGCCGGGAAGGGGGATCCCGGGAGGGGCACCCTTGACCGGCAGATGCCAAAGAAATGGGACACTTCTCTGGCTGGGGAGGGGGTGTAGCACCCGGAGGGGTGGGTGTGGGAGCCTCAGAGGACGGGAGGGGAGGAGGAGAGGGGTTTGGGACTGGGGTAAAGAAGGGGGAGGAAGGGGTGACAATATAACTAAAGCATAGCTAGACATCATGGACACAGGATGAAGACTAGCATACTTCTTACAAGCCTCAGTGTAGGTTAGACGATCAGGGGATTTATACTCATGTATCTTCTTTTCCTTCTTATGAACTGGGCAATCTGGTGAACATGGAGAATGATTTCCACGACAATTAACACATACAGGAGGAGGAACACAGGAACTCCCTCATGGAGTGGACGTCCAGTAACCACGGAGAGGGGCGTGGGAACATTGGGAAGACGTGGCCAAAATGCAAGCACTTAAAACGTCTCATAGTTGGTGGGATGTACGGCTTCATGTCACATCGATAAACCATAATCTCGAACTACTCAGGGAGGGTACCCCTTCAAAGGCCAGGATAAAGGCTTCAGTATCAATGCAATTGCCCTTGGGACCCTTCTGAACACGCCGAATAAAGTGAACACCCTGCTATCCAAGATCGTCCCTAAGTTCCTCATCAGTTTGAAGGATGAGGTCCCTGTGAAAAATTACACCTTGAATCATATTCAAAGACTGGTGGGGGATAATGGACACAGCAATTGTGTCAAGATGGTTACCGGCACAAAGGGCTGCAGACTGGGCAGCTGAAGCAGTTTTGATCGACAACGAACCAAACTGCATCTTGCTCAAGGTCCACTTCACCAAACTTGTCAATGTGTTCCACAAAAAATAAAGGTTTGCTATTGGTGGAAGTATCCGCATCAGTCCTGGTGCAAACCAGATAGCGGGGCAAAGGTTTCACACGTAGCCAACGAGCCTGACCCTCCTCCCAGGGGGTAGCCATGGAAGGGAAGGCTGAAGGGGCAGAAGAAGCAGCACGAGAATCATTTCCATGCAAAGAGATGGCTGTAGAAGAACGGCCAGAGTTCTGGACCCGTATGCATTTCATTTGATACCACCACTCTGATCAGGGGCTCTCCCCATGGGCGCCACCCAGCCACAACAAGGGCTGTCTGGCACAAATGCCATTGCTGGGAGCTCTGATGCTCCAGGATGACAAGCAACCACTCCTAGGCTTACATGAGGTGGTCATAGCTCAGGTATCAGAGGTGTGATCCCTGTGTTTTCAGAGGGCTCAACCAAAAGGGTACATAGCGAGCCCACCACATGGGCTGGCTACCGTGCTGTCTATGCAACCTAGCTGGACAACAACATGAAGGAAAAGGTGGAGGAACTAGGAGGGCACACGTCAAAGCCAATAGGTAAGGTGCTCTTCCCCAAATGGCTCACATTACGGAAGAGAAATTTAGTAATGGAGGTCAAACCCAGAGGGAGACCAGAGAATGCCAAAAGGATGAGGTAATTATGCAACAAAACCAAACTTCAAAGCCAGCATAACCAGGAGGATAGCGAGGGCAAAATAAATATGGACACCAAGAGATGGAGAGGAGAGGGCGAAGGGGAAGGGGAAGGAGCAAGGACAGGAAGGAAGGGAAAGGAAATGTAACACAGCCCAGGAAAGGAAGGAAGGCCGGGATAGCTCGGGGCCCCTTGCTCGGCAAACATGTAATCACGAAGGACCGTGAGCCCCCGGGGCAGGTAGGGGGAGGGGTGGGGGAGGGGGGGGGGGGGATAGTAAAGCAGTGGAAAAAACCGCTGCAATTTCACTAGAGGAAGACATCGTGAGACTGGGAAGGCATGGAACATTCAATGAGACAGTTTACACCTCAGGTTCACCTGCTGCCACCAACTTATTCCCTGAGCAGTCTATATCCATTGTCTGAGGGTCCGGTGAGATCTAGGTCCTCAGCAAACGACAGAATCTCCACCCCATTCTCAGATGCAGAGCTTGTCGGTAACAGTGGTGTGGGTACTACCGCAATTTCCTTGGTCTTAGGGGTCTTGTTTTAGGACTTTTCTCGCTTCTCCTTGGGTTTCTCTGGCTGGGAGGGCTTCACTGATTTGGTCTCTGGGACTGAGGATGATCATGAAGGTCTACAACGAGCTGCTTGTGGGCACTATAGCCACTGACGGGCGTCATCTTTCCCATTAGCAGAAACCTGGGAAGGGAGTGACCCAAAGGACCCTTTCCTAGCGAGAATAGCTGAAGAAGACTTGCGCTTCTCTGGCTGAGAAGTGGGGACTGGTGTCCCCGACAGTTCAGGGGAGTGCTCCCGAGGTAGGTGGTGCGAGAGCAACAAGGGAGGAAGTAGCCCCTCACCACCAAGAGGGCAGGTGTAGCCTTCTGGCTCCGAGAGCCGACTGCAATTTGCAGAGCTGATGGCGCTACAACTGTACCCGTAGCAGTGGTGTATGAGGAGGTCATAGCCACAGGATGTCGGTGCTCATATTTTCTCTTAGCGTCAGTGTAGGTCAGTCGGTCCAGGGTCTTGTATTCCACGATTTTCCTCTCTTTCCGTAAAATCCTGCAGTCTGGCGAGCAAGCTGAATGATGTTCTCCGCAGTTGACACTGATAGGAGGCGGGGCACATTGATTATTGGGATGTGATAGACGCCCATGATGCTGGAAGTACAGGGGGAAGACATATGGCTGAACTTCCAGCACCTGAAGCACTGCAACAGGGGAGAGATATATGGGTTGACATAACAGCGATAGACCCTCACCTTGACCTTTTCAGGTAAGGTGTCACCCTCAAAGACCAAGATGAAGGCACTGGTGGCAACCTGATTATCCCTCGGACCCCGATGGATGCACCACATGAGAACACCTCGCTGCTCTAAATTGGTGTGCAGCTCGTCATCAGACTGCAAAAGCAGGTCCCTGTGGAAGATAATACCTTGAACCATATTAAAGCTCTTATGTGGCATGATGGTAACAGAAACATTTTCAAACTTGTTACAAGTGAGTATTACCCGTGACTAGGCAGAGGATACTGTACTTATCAAGACTGATCCAGATCACATTTTAGACAAGCACTCTACCTCCCCAAACTTATCCTCTAAACGCTCTACAAAAAACTGTGGCTTCATCAAAACAAAGGAGTCCCAATCAGTTCTCGTACATACGAGGTACTGGGGTGAATAAGGTTTGCTGCCATCCTTAGTCTGGCATTCCTCCCATGATGTGGCCAGGGAGGGGAATGATTTAGGGTCATACTTTCTTGCATTGTACTGGAACTTGGAGGGCTTAGAGATTGCTGGTGTTTGATCACCAGCAAATGATGGCGTGGTGCACTTTATCGCTACTCATCGACCCTGATGCCACCCACTCTGACCAGGGGCCCTCCTCACAGGTGCCACCCAGCTGCAGCAAAGGCCACCTGGCAGGATGGCCATTGCCGGGAGTCCCAATACCCCGGAATGACTGACATCTACTCCTTGGCATACATCGGGAGTTAACAGCACAGGCATCAGCAGAGCTATCACTATGTTGTCAGGGGGCTACAATCAAAAGGGTACATGACAGCCCCACCACAATGGTCTGGCTCCTGTGCAGGATATGAGGTGCAAAGAAGACGACGGCCATCATTGGCGCAAAAAGCGACACTGCATAGTGCATGGTGGAAAACACACCCAGGAAGGCATCCTAGCCCAAGAGATGGAGAATGAGCTGGACTGATGTGCAATGATGAGAAAGTGGGCTAAAGATCTCAAGGCACAATAGACACGATGCACCATGTAAGGTGCCCTTCCCCAGTTGGCTAACTGTTCAGGAGAATTTTGAAAAACAGTGGCCAGTCCCTACAGGGGACCACCGCATAAGGCCGAAACATGTGAGACTCCTTTTAGTTGCCAATTGCAACAGGCAGGAATACCTTGGGCCTATTCTAATCCCAAGACCCACGGAGGGGGATACATATTGGCACAAGTCAGTAGTCTTCATGATTATGACATGTTTCCAACTGCTGCCAGCCACAACCTTCAAACAGCTGCTATGTATATTCTCAGTTAACATGTGTCCAATACTAATTACTAGAGGATTTAACATTAGCAATGAATGATGAAGACAGACAAACCTTGGATAACTACAGGCATTAGGATTTCCAGCGTAACCATGAAAAGACTGAACCAAGAAATTAAAACTTACTCAGATCCACAGGCTTAAAACCAAATATGGCAGCAGGTGCTGAAGTACCAGTTTCAATCATAAGGACTGCAGTGCAGATTGCAAAACCTTTAGCACATATTGCAAATTTATCCTTTAGTGAAGGTGTGTTTCCTCAGCGACTGAAGATCTCCAAAGTGAGGCCAATATTGAAAAATGGAGACAGACATAAAATAGAAAACTACCATCCCATATCACTTCTTCCTGATTCCTCCAAAATATTAGAGAAACTGATAAAATTGAGAGCCACTAGTTACCTAGACAACAATGAACTTTGGAATAATAATCAACATGGTTTTTGTGCAAAATTAAGCACAGAAACTGCAGTCATAGACTACACCCAAGAAGTAATTAAAAATTTGGAGAAAAACAAAAGTGTAGTAGGAATCAATTTAGATCTATCTAAAGCTTTCAATACAGTCTGCCACAAAATCTTCCTCGATAGGCTGTAAGCAGTAGGTATTAGAGGAAGAGTTAAAATGTGGTTTGAGTCATATCTCAAGAACAGATCTCAGATTCTAGAGCTCACCACTGTAAATTCAAATCAAAAAATAAGGTTAGTTTGGGAAGCAAAAGAAGTTCCTTTAGGTGTATCCAAGGGCAGCATCTTAGGGCCACTACTCATGTCAATGATTTACAGTCACAATATGATACAGCCAAAATTGTACTATATGCAGATGACAAGTCTGATAGTGAGCGATTTTAAAAAACTCGTTACAATCAACTACTGACAAAATCCTAAAAAGTATTGAGACTTGGTTCAGTGCAAATAAACTTACACTCAATGCAAAGAAAGCAAATTACATACAGTTTGGTAAAATGATTCAGGATGAAGACATTAATCTAGAACTGGATGACAGACTAATAGAGAGAGTGCAGTTTGCAAAAGTGTTAAGAATGCATATAGATGAAGCTATGAACTGGAAACACCATGTAAAATTTCTTACACACAGACTTAACTCAGCCTGCTTTGCACTGAGAGTTATTGCAAATGTTTGCACCCTAGAAGGCATCAGAATGGCATACTTCGGAAATTTCATTCTGTTGCCTCATTTGGAATAGTGTTCTGGGCCAGCTCAAAATCTAATTTGAAATACATTTTTATTTTACAAAAACGGGCTGTTCGAATAATTACCCACAGTCTGACAAGCTCACTGCAGACCACTTTTCAAAACGTTAGGAATACTTACTCTGCCATCAGTCTATATACTTAAATTTGTACTCTTAAACAAAACTAATTAAGTAATCTCCACACAAATGCAGACTGTTACAACTATAAGACAAGGAACAAGAATGATCTCCACATAGAACAAGTAAGAAGAACATGAACTCTGAAGCATGTAATCCACATGGGCATTAAGCTCTGTAATGCACTGCCTCAGTACATTAAAGATTTAAAGGACAATACAAATTTTAAATTGGAACTTAAGAAAATTTTTAATTGATAAATGTAACTACTCAATAAATGAATATCTTGAAGTCCAAGAAAATGACTTTACAAACTAACCTCCAAAATTTTCTATCTTCATTTGTTTCAGCTTTTATTATACTTTACCACCTGTAATACTAGTTATGTATTGTTACTGAGAAACAAATTACTATGAACCATTTATATGGAAAGAAACTAAGTTTGATGTCATTTATTATAGACAATTTAATTTTGTACATTCTATATTTTAATTTCTGTGTATGACAAATCCAATTGTTGGAAATTTCATTTTCTATATTCTATATTGTTAATTTCTATGTATGACAAGTCCAATATCGTTTGTATGATACGGATGCTAAATAAATAAATAAATATTCCTGGCCCTTTGTGGTCATGTACAATTCCAACTGTCCAACAAGTTAGGAGAAACAAAAGACAATGTGACATTGACACACACAACGAGACATCATCCTGCTACTAGATTGCCGTAGCTGCTGGCTGACATAAACAGAACAATAGATACACTCATCACAACTTTGAAATCTCAGTTTATTATACTGTAGGTCTCTGGTGATGCTGGAAGTCATACTACAGGAAATAGTTCTACCTAAATTTTGATTACAATGAAATTTCTTAATAACTTAGAGGGTCTCTGGTGTGGTGAATACTACATCAAAACCATTGAAACATGTATACCTCTTATTGTTCACTTTGCTAAACAAGTGTACCAGGACTGCAGCATAACTAAAAACAAACGCGCACAAATGCACCCGCACATATCTAAAAAATGATTAAACTTTTGCATCCTTGTCACAAAATTTAGACCTATCATGGCTTTTGGTGACGATGTGGAAAAAGTATATTGCCTGTCAGTAGCTAAGAAATTGTGTAATTACTTACAACAGGTGTGGGCATCTCAAAACCAAATATAAACAGAATCTGAGGAGGTGACACGTGTACGTTTTCAGTTTCTCCTCAACTACACAGCTTTTACTACTGTAGTGAATGTTGTGTTTTTTACTTTGGCTATCTATTTTATGTTGTGAGGATAAAGTTCCCCTCACATAACTTTAAAGTTTTCTAGTGTGAATTTTCGTTTTGAGATAGTGAAATTAATATACAAGAGAGCAAAACACATAAATGCAGGAAATCAAGGAGGCAAAAGGGAATACAGATATCTGAATAATTTGACTGTCAGCAACTGCAGTATGATGAGCATGAATGATCAGAGCAAAAATCCAAACAGAAGAAGACCATGTGTCTAAGGGAAATATAAATGCTACTATTAAGAAAATTTAACAGATCTCTGCAGAAAACTGAAGCACCTGTATGAATGTTAAGAGAACTATCAGAAGCAAGCAAACAGGGCAAGAGTGATAAGTGTAAGGAACATACAAAAAGGCTGTACAAAGGAAAGAAACAACAAAAGATTGACAATGTAATGCAAATGGATAGACAAAAAAAATCCACGTGCACTTACAAAGGTTTAACTTTTGGAGCCAGTGGCTCCTCCTCCTAGCAGAAGAGGTGAAGGGGAAGGAAGAGAGGTGAAGGAAAAAGGACTGGAGAGGTTTAGGAATAGGGGTACTTGTTCAGGAAAGTCCCCAAGAACCCCATGTCAGAAGAGACTTACAGGATGGGATGTGAAGGGAAGACTGATCGTTGGGGACTGCAGTGGATGAGGTTTGAAACCTGAGAGCTTAAATGTAGAAGACAGGGTAATATGCAAGACAGAGATTACTACTGGAACACTGTGTATGAGTTAATAAGGGTAAAAACTGTGATTGTATGTAACAGGGGTAGGATGTGAATGGAAAAAATAGACATGGCAGAAAATGAGAGTTGTACAAAACTAAAATGGAGTGATGAAAGGAGTAGTTACAGTGCATAAATGCTGAAGTGGAAACAATTAACATAAATTAAGACCAGGTAGCTGGCGAGAACCAGAGACATGTTGCATCAGTTCTCACCCGTGGAGTTCTGAGAAAGCAGAGTCTGGGTTATGAATCCAGATGACACCTGTGGTGAAACAGTCACCGAGTTAATGACTGTCTTGTAGAGCATTCTCTGCTACAAGATATTGCATGTTAGTGGTATACACCCTCTGCCTATGCCCCTTCATGCTGATTAACAACTGGGTGGTACTTAAGCCGACATAAAAGGCCAAACAGTGTTTACATAGCAGCTGGTATATGATTTGTTTCATTACATAAGTGGCTCTCCCTTTGATGGTACATGTCTCGCCAGTTACAGGGCTGCAATAGGTGGTGGTAGGAGGGTGTACAGAGCAAGTCTTTCTGTGGTGACAGTCACATGGATAGGAGCCGTAGGGTAGGCAGAAGGGTGGGGAAGGAGCATAGCGTCTGACAGGAATGTTGCGGAGATTGGGAGGGCAACAAAAAGCTATTCTATGTGTGGTGGGCAAATTCCCAGACAGAATGGATCTCATTTCAGGGTATGATTATGGGAAATCATGGGTTCTTGGGGGGGGGGGGGGGGGGGACTTCCCGGGATCCATAAGCCTTCAGCCCCTGGTTTGCTTTTGATACACTGATGACGTCATTGGTGTATGGACTCATGGTGAGGCTGACCTGTTAAAATTTCTGGACGCTCTAAATTCCTTCTCCCAATTAAATTTCACATAGTCCTACCCTGAGTCCCATGTCACTTTTCTTTATGTTGATCTACTCCTCACTGAAGACAAGTTACACACTTCTGTCCACATTAAACCTACTAACAAACTACAGTACATACATTTTGATGGTTGCCATCTTTCCAGTGTCAAACGTTTGCTCCCATACTGGCTTGGAATTTGAGGCAAATGTATTTGTTTGGATGCAGACTCTTTACAACAATACAACATTGTCACCTCAGCCTTCACTGAACTTAATTACCCTAACAGCCTAGTTCAAAAACAGATTTTCTGGACAATCACATCCAATCCTGGTACTACTGATTCCTCCAAAAATAAACTCTGGAGCACACCACTTGTCACCCAGTATTATCCCGGTCTTTAATATATTATTCAGCTACTTCAAAATTCTTTAACAGTGTAAAAACCTTTTCTTCTGGCCATTTTTGGATATTATTTTTAAAGGTATTAGGAGATGCAATGTGCCTGCACAGGTAAAGTGTTAAAAAGCTTTATTCCCATGTGTTCATGCCTGCCAGTCATGTTTTTTTAAGTCATGTTTCAGGCATGTCTATCAATGCTTAATGAGTATTATGATTATGAATGGACTCCTCAAGGCTGTAACTGTTAAAATTTTTCTTTACATAAAAAATGCAGCTGCATATGCCGAAGTCATAAAAGCCATGGGGTAGCTGTACACAAATATACAGATAGTGGTAGTATCATGTACACAAGGTAGTACATTAGCAGAGCCATCATTTGTACTCATGTGAAAAGGTTTATACAATGGGAATTAACAGACTTTGAATGTGGAACAGTAGTTGGAGCTTGATGCATGGACACTTCATTTTGGAAATAGTATGGGAATTGAATATTCTGAGACCCACATTGTCAAGAGTTTGCTGAAAATATCAAATTTCAGGCAATACATCTCACCAAGGAAAATGCAGTGGCTGATGGCCTTCACTTAATGACAGACCAGCGGCATTTGTATAGAGTTCTCAGTGCAAACAGACAAGCATTTTTGCATGAAATAACCATCAATCTTGGATGCACGATGAACATATCCAGTACGGTAGTGCAGCAGATTTTGGTATTTATTACCTATGGTAGCACACAACTGATGTAAGTGCCTTTGCTAACAGCACCACTGTGCCTGCAATGTCTCTGCTGGGCTTGTGAGCCTATCAGTTAAATCTAGGCAACAGGAAAACTATGGCCTGGTCAGATGAGTCCTGGTTTGGGATCTTTGTTTGCCAGCAACAACAGCACAGAAATGAACATCAAGAAAAGATTTGCAGTGGGAATGTAATGCCAGTTTTCCCTCAGGGAGGCACTCAGCTCAAAATCAGTATCAACAAACACTAAGATGAAAATATGTAAAAGTTATATGCCCAGCAGTTGTGTACCGTTCAGAAACCCAGAACATGACTAAATGGATAAAGGAAAAATTACTAATATTTGAAATAAGAGTAATGAGGAAGACATGGAGACTGATGTTAGACAAAGGAGAATGGAGAAGAATGATGAATGACAGATTGCTCTCTTCAGCCAACAACCAACAATCCTACAGAAGGTGAAGAGCAGAAGAATCTAGTGGGCAGGAAACATAGCCTGTATGCCAGAAGACAGATGAAGAGGGCACTTGTGGGCAAACAAACACCAGACACTCCATGAGACATCCAAGGCTGTGCTGGATGGGTGACCTGGTGAATAACCTTTTAGTCCTAGGGACTGAAGACACCTGGAGGAACTGAGCACAGAACAAAGGAATGGAGGCAGTTTGTGGGAGCAACACATGGTCTGCAGGGCCTGTGACTGCTGGATATGTATGTATGTATGTATGTATATTAAGAGAGATGGGGCTATCAGTGTACATAATTATTTAAAATAAGAGATGCAAGATATTTTAGTTATGGATACTCCAGACATATCCCACCCTGATGACAGTGGGAAAAAAGCGTAACAGGAACTCGGCAAGCTTTTCAAAAAGACACACACTTTACTCAACAAATAATTAATACATGACAACTTGTCATATGTGTGTTCTGTATGACTGTTCCACATTATTTCTGAATCCAGATGTACAACAATGACATTAAGAGATATACACTCATTGTCAACATTCAATATTTGTCTGGAGTATAGCCTCATACGGAAGTGAAACACAAATGACTGGCAGGGCAGACAATAGGAGAATAGGCTTTTTAAACGTGGTTTAGAAAAGAATTATGAAGACTTGATAAGTAGGTTGAGTAGCTAATGAAGAAGTACCGGACAAAAGCTTTCTGGCACAACTTGATTAGAAGACATGTCAGATTGCCAAGGACATGCCCTGACGTGTCAAGGAATATTAAGTTTGGTACTGAAAGGAAGTGTAGAGGTTAAACAGTTGTACAAGGAGACCAATTCTTAGCAACACTAAGCAGACTCAAATGGATACAGCAGCAGTAGTAATGCAGAGAAGACGACTTGCAAAGGATAGAGCTGAATAGTATCAGTCTGGACAACAACCACCACAAACAAACATCTTACAGTCTGTTTTATGCCGTTACATGACTGGAATGGATGGCTATTCAAATAAATTAATAAATAAATGTAGATGCATGAAAAAGTGACATTATTTATTTATTTATTTATTTGTCCATATAAATCTCTTTTTAAGTACATATATTGTACACAGGATATTGGACAGAAAACATTTTTTGGCTATTGGATTTTCAAATATTAAACATAAATTTTATAAATTTTTATGACAAATTGGATCTATACAGTTAATAATTACAAATTTTTGAAATACTGTATATTTATAACTTATTTCTACAATTAAAGATACAAATTACATTTTTTCTTGCATAAGATACTGTGAGACTGAATAGTAGCAGTTTTTCAGAAGGTAGGATGTCATAGACTTTTTAAAGCTTTGTAGTTCAGTAAGAGATTTTATATGTCTTGGTAATCTGTTGTAAAGTTTTGTTCCTGCATGATATACACCTTTTTGGCATAATGTAGTGTTACAATGATTGACGTGTATGTCACTGTCTGACCTGGTACTGTAATCATGGACACTTTTGTTTTGAGGAAAAAGGTTTTCTTTTCTCAGTATGCTTTTTTTGACATGCGTGACTATTTCCAGTATATAAATGCAGGGAAGGGGTAGGATCTTTAGATCTTTAAAGAAAGGTTTGCATGATTTTCTGCTGCTCACTTGTTTCATTATTCTTATAATTGCCTTTTGTTTCCTGAAAACTGTTATGGCCTGATGTACATTTCCCCAGAAAATGATACCGTACTTCAGTATTGAATGTACACGAGCAAAGTATACAGCCCTAACTGTTTCTGCACTAGTACTGTTGCAGAGAATTCTTACCACATAGCTCATTTTTGCTAGTTTTGAATTTAGGGCTGTGATATGAGTGTTCCATTTAAGATTTTCCTGGATATGAATCCCGAGAAATTTAGTTTCATTGACAGAACTAATGTTTTGGTTATCCATACATATTACAGGTTGTGCCGGATTTTTATTTTGATCAGTGTGGAAATTCATTAGTACAGTTTTTTGGGGATTAACTATTAGCCTGTTTCTGGTAAACCATTCAGACACTCCTTTTGTAATACCTTTTGCAGATGCAGTAAGATTTTCTTCATTATTCCCTTCAATCAATAGACTGGTGTCATCTGCAAACAGTACTGGTTCAGAATCCCTAACGTGTGATGGGAAATCATTAATGTAGACCAAAAAAAGAAAGGGACCTAAAATGGAGCCCTGTGGAACACCATGAGTTAGTCCACATGGTTCTGAAACGTGTACCTGGAGTTCATTTCCTTCTGTGTACTTAATTTCAGTTACCTGAGAACGATATTCCAAATATGATTTGATCCACTGATTTGGCACACCTCTTACACCATACCATTCGAGCTTCCTCAGGAGTATAGAATGATCAATCACATCAAAAGCTTTTGTTAGGTCCAAGAATAAACCTGAGATATTTCTGTGGTTGTCCACTGCATTTACGACATGGTTTATCAGATTGAAAGTGGCAGTTTCAATTGATCTCTGTGGTCTGAAGCCATGTTGACACCCAGAAATAATATTATTCTTGTCGAAGAATGTAATTAGTTTTGAAAGGAACACTTTTTCAATAATTTTCGAAAACCCTGACAATAGAGACACAGGCCTATAGTTACCCATACATTGATGATCACCTTTTTTATATAGGGGTATTACTTTTGACATTTTCAGTTGCTGAGGGAAGACACCACATGATAAGGATGAATTGCATATGTCCAATAAAGGTGAAAGTATTTGTCTTGCTGTTATTTTTATAATATAATCTGGAATATCATCAATACCAGGTGAGTACTTACTCTTCAGTGAATTAATGGTATTTAGGAGCTCTGTTGGGTTCCCAGCAACAGTTGCATAGTAAGAATTGAAACTATTTGCAACTTCCCTAGGGTCAGTGACATTATTGCCATCATGTGATATCACAATATTTTTGTGAGTTGTCTTCTTCCCAGTAAGATCCTGCACAGCTTTCCACATGGACTTAGTTTTATTGGATGACTTCATAACATATTTGTCGTTTTCCTTAATTTTTGCCTCCTTTATGATGCGTTTCAAAACTAGCTTGTATTTTTTGAAATAATTAATAAATTCTGGACTGCTGTTAGTTTTTGACTGCAGAAAAAGTTCCCGCTTCCTTTTACAAGATACTCTGATGCCTGATGAAATCCAGTTTCTGAATCTATCTGTGCTCTTGGAAATAACTTTCCTTTGTGGAAAAGCTATGTCAAAGTTATGCTTGAATATGTTCAAAAAATGTTCCATCTTTTCGTTAGTATTAGAGGTATCATATACTTCTCTCCAAGATTGTTCACTGATTAGATACTGGAAGCATTCAATATTTTTCCCACTATAAATCCTTTTATGGATAACATTTTCTATACTGGTAGAAGTGTGATTTACAGGTATGGTCAGTAATTGTGAAAGGTGGTCACTATAGCCGGTATCAAAGTTTTCTGATGTACACTTGTCCATGTTTACACATACCTGATCAAGGAGAGTGACACTAGTTTTAGTTACATGTGTTGGAGAGCTAACAGTAAGACAAAGATTGTAGGCTTTTACAATATTTAAAAACGTTTCCCTGTGAGGGCTATGGCTCAGAAAGTCAATATTAAAATCACCACATAGTACCACTGTTTTCCCAGTTGTCTTAAGTTTGCTTAAAGCAAGGTCCAATTTTTTGAAAAAAACACTTATGTTGCTAACAGGAGATCTATACACACATAAAATAATAGTGTTTTCAGACATTAACTCTACAGCTGAGATTTCAAAGTCTCTTTCACAACCAAGTTTGCAAACAGATGTTATACTCTTATAATCTACATTTTCTTTTACATATATACAAGTTCCCCCATGTTTTGATTCCATTCTACAAAAGCAGTTTGCAAGGTTAAAATGTAATATTTTTAAGTACTGAAAATACTCATTTTGTAACCAATGCTCACAAAAACATAACACTGAAACATCTTTCCATTCACTATTGAGGAGTATATTTATTTCATCAACTTTGTTTGTTAATGACTGTACATTCTGGTGTACAATTTTCAGTCTATATTTGCAATTTAATTCTGCATCACATTTATTTGTGATACAGTCTACTTCCCTAAAAAATGCCTTTCACCCTTTTTATAAGACATTGCATCTTTCTTTATGACCCATTTGTCCAAAGTACTTTGGACTGCTTCTATATTAGGCCTATTGTGATTCCAATTTGCTAGATGACAGATTTCTTCAACCAAAAATTGTTTCCCAATGTGATTTAAATGAAGGCCATGGCTGGTGTGCATGGACCTGTCTAACGTGCTTACATTTATTAAGTTCACGTACAGAAACTTTTTGCATACAGTATCTATCTCTTTGTTTACTCTTTCTATTAACTTATTTACACATGACCAAGTAGGAAGGTCGTATCTGTGTGGTTGATTTACAACGGCTACATTTGTGTTGCCTAATTTGGGTAGCACACTTTCAAGAACAGTGATGAGTTCACTACCTTTATCTCTGGCAACATCATTCGCACCTGCAAAAATTACGACACAGTCTTTTGGGTTAAGGTTTTCACACGATTTTACCACTGTTTTTGTCACTTCTGCAATGCCTGCTCCTGGTTTGACAAAGGCTTGGACACTTACTTGTGTTAGTTTGTGTATCTGCTACCTTTTCTGTTATCTGACGTCCATGATTATCGGCAAAAATCAACACTTTTTGTTCTTTTTTGCACACTTGAGGCCAGTCGACTGATTTTTTAATCATATTTCTTTGTTTAGGATGCGACATGCGCGAAAAATTTACAGTGGACGGCTGTTGTTGTTTGTAATTATTATCTGGACTCATATGTTCCTGATTGACATTGTTTGTGGAATCACGTTTGTCATTATAACTATTTGATGCACTTACTTTATTATTTCCAAGTTTTGTACTGGTTTCCACAGTAGTTCTTCCTTTGATTACATCACTCGTAGCTGATATTTCTTCCAGGTTCAGACCATGCTCTGTTTGTTGAGTTTTACAGCCAAGATGTTGCAGCTGTTTCTCCAATAAGGCTACAGTCCTTTTAAGTTCACTGATTTCACTGTTTTTTGCAGTTAAAACGAGACGAAAATCATCGCAATGTTTACATGTCGATGTCACTGAATTTGCATTTGCTACGGTTTTTTCACTAGATTTTGATCTTGTAATGATTTCGTTTGCGTTTTTTGCTTTAACTTCGCAGCAGTAACATTTTCCAGGTCGAACAACGATACTTTTTTTTGCACTGAATACATAAAGACTCATTCTTTTTTACGTTTTTCGCGGAACTCGATTTTCGTGAACCTTTTTTCACCGCCATCTTGAGACGTATATTAGGAACACTACTATCATATAGAGGAATTTAGGAAGACACAGACAACTGATTTAACATTTTGTCGAAGACATTTGGTCAGAGCATGATACTGGACTGCCCCTGAAATCTTGTTTGGGGTGACAGACTGATACACAATGTAACGCAAGGTCTAGGTTAGGTTGAATGGTGATAATTTTGTTGCTAGTTGATGAGGTCAATGAACATGAATTTCTAAGATTCTGGTAAAAGCCAACCTGGCGTGTAGGCTAATGTTTATGTTCACACAGTATATTAATGCTCTCTGCCATGGTTAACTCACTTTTCATTATAAAATCCAGAACTGCAAGGTAAATTCAGAAAATTTGTAACAGGTAATGGACCCATCTCTGATGGGTATTTTGATCCTAAAGAGCGTAAAGTCATCAAAAATGCCTCCTCCCAACCACCCATCTGCTTAAGTGGAACCCATGATCTCCTAGATATGTATTCTCACGCACTCTGCAGGAATCAAGTGTGGATAGTAACTTCTGCTTCTACCACCATTTAATGGAGTGCACAAGTTGTCCACTTTCACCATTACATGTTTTGGCAACAAAGATTTTGCAGATGTCCAAAACACATTTTGATCCTGCAACCACTATGAATCAAGACACGAAGGATTAAAGTCATTAGCTGTCAATGGGCATTGATTTATATCAATGGCGCAAGTTGAAAACTTTTGCTAGACTGGTATTTGAACTCGGGTCTCCAGTGTACTAGGCCGATGTGCTGACCACTATGTCACCTGGACACAGTGGCCATCACAACCACATGGACTAACCTAGATCACTTCTTGTTAGGCAAAAATTCTCAACTTATACCACACACTGATGCAGTGTCCTAGCTCATTAGTTGTTGAGGCCAGCATAGTGGTCAGCGCATCTGCCTAGTACGCTGAATACCCGGAGCTCCAACACCTGGAGCTCGAATTCCAGTCCAGATCAAATTTTCTTCTTGCCTCATTTATATAAATTAATTCCTACTGGCAATTAATGTATGCAATCACTCTGTGAAAATATTTTGCACTTCATTACATTTTTCATTATTTTCCCAAGATATTGGCAAATAAACCCTTCAACTTATTTTTGTGTTCTTACATAGTAAGATTCAAGTTTAATGTTTATGATCAATCCCTTTAGATGTTTGGTTAATTTATTTGGTTGACATAATGTAGGTTGTAGTTGTGTAAACTGGACTCCTTACAGTACCTTTACATGTTTAAAGTCTCCCTATATTAGTGCACACACGCTTATTCACTCAGAATTCTATTGCAGATTCGAAGATGGTAGTGGGGAAGGAAGATCAAAGAAAGTGGTCCTCCTTAAATGGCAAGCTACTGATGCAGTGCACAAAAAGATGTGTTAGAAAATGTTCAGTAAACAGTTTACTGTTCCAAAAATAACACTTATGAACTTGTCCAATATGATAAACAATACACCTGAGGAAGCAGCAAAAACAGTTAGACTTACAATTTTGGGTAAAAATTTGATGAGCTGATTTAGTATTGCCTTGCTATGGAAGTTTCTTTCATTGCTGTATAGTTGCTAGAGAATTAATACTGAACACCCTTTTAGAGATGAAACTGCTGGGAAAAATTGGGTTAGTCTTTGCCTTAAACGGCACAAAAACCAAAGATTCAGAAAGAAAGCCTGTAGGATTGTCTACTACAGGGCTCTTGCTTTCAGCAAAGGAGCTAGAAATTTTATTTACTTCTGATTGGTGCTATATTACAAAATCTGAAACTAGATCATGTTCTCTTATTTGATAGCAATTTCACATTTGGTACTACTATGATTATTTTTTCGAGGCTCCAATTTTGGTAATTATTTTTCAAACTCTCACACATATTTCAAAATATTTTTTTTCATAACATTTTAATAATTTTTTTAAGTGTAAAATATAAATGGTGGAATATAGGGAAATACGGAAGCGTCCGATCCCGCCCGTCTGCTTTGACCCATGACGCCACAAATACGGCGGAAACGATCATAAACCACGATTCCAGTATGGCGCATATAAAGTCGGTACGTACACATTATGAGGACGAAAAACAAACATACACACTTTCCACAAAAAGCCTAATAACACTAATGGGACAAGCGCTGGAAATAGGGGGTTTTTGGGTGAGGGCAAACTAAATATAAACAAATTTAGACACCCACCCCCATACAAAACCACACAAAACGACGAAAAAAACCGACGTCACAAAACTCCCCAAATACCACTAAACACAATATCATCTGCAATCGGACACTTCCCTTGACCTCTATAGGTCAACAGCAGCTCCCGATCCCATAAATTAGGATCAAACACTTCTCTTGGCATATATAGTTCAAAAACATCTATCGATACCAATATCAACATACACAGACACACATTGGGATCGAACACTTCCCTTGACCTGCGCACTGTTAATTTTATCCGTCATATCCATTAATGAACATAAACAACAGATTAATTTTAGTGAAATTACCACACGATGTACTGCGAACAACACTAAATTAACGTTCACACAAAATCGTTAACTCACTGAAATGAATTCCACTAAAACACAGCCGACACTCGAATAATTCTGGATAATGAGCAAAAGCAAACTGAGCCCATTACTCCACACAAACGAAAACCATGAACATACCACCAGAGAGCACAACAAACCACAACACGACGATATCTACAAACACGCCTCAGTCACAAACCAAACTCCGCGCCGTCATGACGTCACACACGACAACACCCTTACGTCATGGGTCAAAGCCGACGCGCGGGATCGGACGCTTCTGTCGACCCAATCTTCTGATTGGCGTTATACTACACTTAAAATGAAACTGGATTGTGTACACTCTTATTTGATAGATATTTCACATTTTATTTGGTACTACTATGATTATTTTTTGGAGGCTCCAATCTGGGCAGTTATTTTCAGAACTCTCACGTTTTTTAAAATAATTTTAATTATTTTTTTAAGAGTAAAACATAAATGGTAATATAAAGTAAAAATCCTATGCCCTTAAAAGTTGATTTTTACTACTTTATTTTTTAAATAAATTGCGGGTCTGGTTTTCAGCACTTTCCCCTCTGTACTGTATAGATAGCAGACCCACAAGAAAGTGACCCAGGTCGAAAAACGCCATTTAGATTGTCACTGAAAAATACGTGTGGAGTGCCCAACATACACGAAAAATATAATGGAATTTACAACCAACAAACCTTACTTTAAACTTAAAGAAAGCTTAAGTAATTTCAATATAAGTTTTTTATTGTGTAAGTCGACTTTCTCAAATATTGGATTTTTTTGAGTTCTGTTACTGGACTTGGTTGCATGCAATATATAGTAGAGTGAGGGGTTCTCCGTAACTACTAACTTTACTGGTCATTCATTCAGTTGAGCATTCACAAATATCTTGTTTCCACAAATTCCACCTGAAGGAATGTGGAAATACTTAAGTTAACTTTACAAAAACTGGTTGTAGGAACCACTGAAGGCTGCTTCTATAAAATATGAACCACAGCCAGAACTGATATTACTTAAAAACTTGAAAGCGGAAACTTACCTAAATGCCCACACGCAGTTTTCACCGGCAAATTTAACTCACTGAGTGCACTTTTTTTTAAATTAAATCCTGCAGGACGACGTAACCTGATAAAATATTGAATAACATGTAGGGGATTACAACACATAAACAGAAAATACATACCGTGCCTTACGGAAATTGTTTACAAAAGCGCTACGCAATAGA
This sequence comes from Schistocerca piceifrons, assembly GCF_021461385.2. Classification (NCBI taxonomy): domain Eukaryota; kingdom Metazoa; phylum Arthropoda; class Insecta; order Orthoptera; family Acrididae; genus Schistocerca; species Schistocerca piceifrons. Next base: position 19,455,842 of record NC_060147.1, on the reverse strand, counting down.
ACTACGACGCACCCGATGTTGCCATGCTCACCTCCTAATATTCCAATTTGCAACTGAGATTTGTCGAAATTTTCGACACAGTCTCCGAGAAAACGATTCAAAAGATCTGCTACGATGTTTTCTGAAACCATTCTCACATATCAACCACACAGCGCTTCCGAAACTAATTTGCTAAATATGGGTTCGAGCAAGTTTACGATTCATAACAACTCGCGCATGAATGCCCGGGTGACAATACCTGCTACAGAACCTGTTATCAGGGCACGTAAACTCGTCAACACAGGACATGAGACACAGTTTGTGGTTGGTTGGGACTTAGTGGAACTTCGACATTAGGTTTTGTAAACACCACGATGTCACCCAACCAATCTGCTGTCCTCTGCCGAAACCTACGACACGCTGCGACGCACACGTCAGCAGGCAAAAAGCGGTTCTACACCTGTTAACTCGTAGCTGGGCACTTGCGTACTAACGAGAACTGGGAGCCGCTTTTATAGAGTCTTACTGATTACTTGTACCACAACGAAATACGTAATTTTGCATTATGCTTAAAAGCACAGCTGAAATTGCTGCGTGAGGAGAGAAAAAGCAGTCAAATATTTGTGACAACCAAGATTAATAATTTAATTGACGCTCGGTTTATTCTAAATCTACATCTGTACTCTAGAAACTACCGTCAGGTCCATGGCAGACGGTACATCTCATTGTGTACGAGTTATTAGGGTTTCTTCCTATCCCATTCACGCATGGAGAGTGGGAAGAATGGTGTGTGTGTGTGTGTGTGTGTGTGTGTGTGTGTGCGCACGCGGGCGCGCGAAGTAATAATTCTAATGTCATCCACATTATTCCTATGTGTGCGATACGTAAGGGGCTGTAGTACCTATATCCCCGGAGTAATCATTTAAAGCGGGTTCCCGAAACACTCTTGATAGACTTTCTCGGGATAGTTTACATCTGTCTACAAGAGACTGCCAGTTTAGTTCCTTCAGTACCTCTGTGACACCCTACCACGGATTAAACAACCTTGTGACTGAATTACGTTTACATACTCCTTCAAACTAAACGTTAGAAACTGCAGGAACTATTTGATGTATAACTGGCTTTGAAATGAGGAACAAACATGTTCAGCTTTGATTGGAATCCACTGCTGCCAATAAATGTAACAGTAACCCAAATCACTCGTGCGACCAGTTCCAGAATATTGCTCAAGTGTGCAGACAGGACTAACAGGGGAAATTGAACGTATACAGAAAACGGCGGCGAGAATGGTCACAGGTTTGTTTGATCCGTGGAAGAGTGTCACAGACATACAGCAGCAACTGAACTGGGAGACTAATGAAGATAGACGTAGACTGTCTCGTGGCTGTCTATTAACAAAGTTTCAAGAACGGGTTTTAAAGGATGACTCTACGAATATACTACAATCCAATACGTATCACTCACATAGTGATCGAAAGGATAAGATTAGAATAATTACTGCATGCACAGAGTTTTAGTGTAGTGTCAACGAATTAGGTCCTGCGACTCTGCCATGCCATTAGTAAAACAGTTACACTTCGCGCCAAAGTGGTGATTTTTTTCTTCTTTTTTGTTCGTTAAACTAAACGATGAAACTATTTTTGTGTACGGCACTAAAATACAGGGCTCACGATTCTAGTAATGTGCAATAGTCTAGTCGACGTCAGTGAGTTCCTCGTTGCTAGCGTTACTAAACACACATGAAAGGAGTTCAAACTAGAGAAATAGAAATAAAAAATAGAATTATTAAATTCAAAAGATAAAAAAACATGAAATAAATGACCCGCGCTTCGTGCGGATAAACCCAGCGCCTCTGGCGGTGCGCACGGAACTACTGAAGCACGCGCGCAAAATTGACACTCATGTACTAAAACACACGCACACGCGCGCACACACACACACACACACACACACACACACACACATGGTAGGCGGCTCCGGGTTGCTACACAGGCATTTGGCGCCCCATACGTGAATGTAACCGGAAGAAACACTAACAACTGTTCCAAACGGACGTTCCCTCTGCCATGCACCTCATTGTGGTTTTCAGAATATAAATGTAAATGTAGAGAGAGTTAACACTTGTTGCCCCAGTTACAGACACTCCCATTATTTCAGTCAACTGAAGAGTTTGCTCGATGTTTGGCCTTCCATTCTGTCATAGTAGCACACAACAATAGAAGCTGCCCTGTAATATTCATTAGAATTTCAAAATCGGGTGGCGACACCCTACTGAAGTAAACAAGAGCAGTTTTTCAAGTTCAGTTCACACAACGCGTCATTCTCGGCACGTCTTCTACAATGATGACTTGGCATTTTCGTCTGCTTATTTACTCGAATACAGTATTATTAATGCAGCAACACACATCATTAGCTCTTCAGATTCACTTGTCATAGCGCACCGCTATCTCTTGATGCAAATGCACAAAGTGAAATGTTTCCTGCCAGTTCAGCGTTGCAGACGTTTCGAATACATATGTAACTGCCACACCATTCGCCACCCAAAATCACGCCATACACAGCTATGGTGCAAGACAAAGATGAGATGTACAAGTTCAAAGTGCCAAAACAAAGTTATTTCAAATCAGTCTTATCCAGACTGGTATCAAACTGTACAATGCATCACCAGATACCGATAAACACATACAGAAAAAATAAATTTTTCTATGTTAACCCAAGTAGGTTCATACAGAAGAACATTTGTGTATTATCTCTCTGTATATAGCGTAACAACATTTATTTAAAGCATTCATCATTAAATGATGTATTAATGTACAAAGGTATAATTATGTATAATATCGTTAATATTAACATAAAAATCCAAATATCTCTTGTGCAGCTGTACATTAAATGAATCAATAAATAAATAAAAATAAAAAAATGTTTGCCATTAGTGTAGACGTGAACGCTCACAACGAAAAATGTTGGCAATATGTTGAAGAATAAGCTACAGCAATTTTGCGAACAGAAACATATTTGTAAACTCATTGTAAACGCGATTTAATACACACTGAAATACTCATTAATATTTTCTCTATTTCGCGGTTTAATACACACTGAAATACTCATCAATGTTTTCCCTAGCACCACAAACAAATTTCTCAGTTTACCTGGCGATCGCATTTATAACGAAATGTCTTTTCAATATGGATCGAATGTTGGCAACAATGATCACTGGAGTAGAGAAGGTCAAGATTGCTAGGCGTGTAATAAATATAACAGCAGGCGCCTGTGGTCGTACTCCTAATTTCAAGTCCTGTAGGGTATATGATCCTAAGTCAAGGATTACACCCATAAAAACGATAATTTTGCAATTTTTTTACTTTGTGAGCAAGAAATAGTTGCGAAACAACTCTACTCTGCATACATTATTAGGGTACTATCAAGCGATTATGAAGTTCGTACACAACGATGACACACGCTCACAATAAGATATTTAGCTGAGGGAGGGGACTTTTTACGTTACCCCTCCCCCACCCCCCCCTCCCTCGCGCAGGAGCCTTGTGATGCGGTAAGGTTCATTTCAGCGCTCTTTGCCCATTACAGTTTGGCTTAATAATTAAATCTTGAACTAACAATGAATTTCGGCTACATGTTTCCTGCAGTATATGATTTCTCGTCGGTGTTGGTTATAGAGATATCTGTGCTATCAGGTGTTTAACAGTCATTCTCAGCTGTTCGTGCTGTAGTTCGGTTCAAAAATGCCATGACAAACAACATACAACATTAACATTTTGTGAATAATTTTGTAAGCGGACGTAATCTGCAAAATACTAACGCGAATTCTTTACAGACGAATGGAAAAACTGGTAGAAGGCGACCTCAGGGAAGATCAGTTTTGATTCAGTAGAAATGTTGGAACACGTGAGGCAATACTGACCCTACGACTTATCTTAGAAGAAAGATTAAGGAAAGACAAACCTACGTTTCTAGCATTTGTAGACTTAGAGAAAGCTTTTAACACTGTTGACTGGAATACTCTCTTTCAAATTCTGAAGGTGGCAGGGGTAAAATACAGGGAGCGAAAGGCTATTTACAATTTGTACAGAAACCAGATGACAGTTATAAGAGACGAGGGACATGAAAGGGAAGCAGTGGTTGGGAAGGGAGTGAGACAGGGTTGTAGCCTATCCCCGATGCTATTCAATCTGTATATTCAGGAAGCAGTAAAGGAAACGAAAGAAAAGTTTGAAGTAGGTATTAAAATCTATGGAGAAGAAATAAAAACTTTGAGGTTCGCCGATGACATTGTAATTCTGTCAGAGACAGCGAAGGATTTGGAAGAGCAGCTGAACGGAATGGACAGTGTCTTGAAAGGAGGGTATAAGATGAACATCAACAAAAGCAAAACGAGGATAATGGAATGTAGTCTAATTAAGTCGGGTGATGCTGAGGGAATTAGATTAGGAAATGAGACACTTAAAGTAGTAAAGGAGTTTTGCTATTTGGGGAGCAAAATAACTGATGATGGTCGAAGTAGAGAGGATATAAAACGTAGACTGGCAATGGCAAGTAGCAAGATGGCGGCTCGTATAGAAGTTTTAGTAAGTGGCTCCGTGAAAAACATGTATACTGCCGATATAAAGTGCATCTTATGCAGTGAAAGACTTTTTAATGGTTTCAGACTATGTTCAGCGAGTCAAAAATGGATTCATTCAAAATGCATCTCGAGTTCTGCCGCGGTAAGTGCAAAATGTGACTGTGGTGTAATTGGCTGTTGTTTGCGATCGATGTGCTTATCAAAACAAGATACTGTGCGAGAAGAATACGTTGTTTCCACATTAGCACAGGTATTATTGTACGCTAAAGAGTATATACATAATTTGGAAACAGTGATTAGTGATCTCAAACAAAAACAAAAAGTGGAAAACGAGCCTTTTCTTAGGCCTAAAATAAACAGGCGTGTGAAACAAAGTGGAAATCGTTTCGAACTAAAAACAAGGAATAAATATGAGCTGCTAGACACTTATGAAGAGACGAACAACCAGGGACATAAGAGAAATGAATACACGTCTCTAGGGCATACTCTGAAGAGTGAAGAAAACACTAAATTTTCGCAAAATGGTTCACGAAGTGAGAGTAAGGGCGATGTTTACATTTTTTCAGCTAGCCACGGAAGAGGCTTAGCAGGTAAAATGGCCACTATGAAAAATAAACGAAAAGTAAGTGGAACCACCAAGCCTGGGGCTCCTCTACGAGAAGTGCTAAAAAACTGTGAAACATCAGTAACAAAAGGTTCGAAATGTGTCATTATTGGAGGAGGTAACGACGTTTATAGAAACGAAAGTGTCAATGCAACAAGGGCTCTACGTGAAACCTTAGGGAAAATTACACATTCAGATGTATATGTTGTAAGCATTCCACAAAGACACGACTTGATGGAAGCTTCATGCGTAAATAAAGAAATTATTCGAACAAATAGAAAATTTAGAAAGATCTGTAGCAGTTTCGCCAATGTAACATTTATTGATGCAACAAGCTCTCAGAGAGATCACTTTACAAAGCATGAGTTGCACAGAAACAATTTTGGTAAAACAATTCTGTGCAAAGAAATATTAGAAAAAATTGACAAACCACAAGAACAGATACATCCACCCATAACACTGCCAGTGAAGGAAGAAAAGGAAGAGTCACCACTTTGCCCTATAAAGGAAAAATCAGTGTTATTACCAGCAGAAGAACCAGTGTTGTCACCTCCAGAAGAAGAAGTTGTGACACCACCAGCTGAAGAAGAAGCACCACCTTCAGAGATCCTGCAGCCAAGATATGGGAGAGGAGAGAGAAGAAAGAAACAGCTAAAGGACCAGGATTTTGTATACAATGAAGCCAGCAGCAGCCGACCAATTCACAAGAGGCAACCACCTGCGAGAAGTCAGGATTTTTGTTGGCCCCAGATCAGCAACAGCACACCATAACAGACATGGGGATCAACAATCTGACAAGCACACCACTCGTAGGTAATGTAAAAAATATAAACTGTGATTCAAAGTCAAACTGTATCCAGATAAACAAAAAGGGAGATAATATGCTGACATTACTTCAAGTTAATATTTGTTGTATTAGAAATAAGATGTTAGAATTGGAACATTTCTGTAAGATTAAGAATGTTGATGTAATGTGTGTATGTGAGCATTGGTTAGTTGCAAATGAGGTAGATATGTTTGTACCTCAAGGATATGTCACTGCAGACATAATGTGCAGAAAGCAGAGGCGAAATGGTGGGGCTGGGATCTTTATCAGAGATAATTTCAACTTTACAAAAATAGATGTATCATCTTACTGTACAGAGTTAGATGCAGAATTTAGTTGTATAAAAATGACTGATGAAAATCTAATAATTGTAAGCCTATACAGATCTCCCAATGGCAACATTGATACATTTTTTGAAAGATTTGAACTACTGGTTAGAAAAATACTAATGCATAAAACAAAGATTGCCATATGTGGTGATCTTAATATAGAAATGGTAAACACAAGTAATGAGCCCTCAAGAACTTTTCATAATTTATTAAGGTCCCTTAATCTGTACTGTACCATCCAGTGTCCAACACGTAAAAATTCATGCATAGACAATATTATTGTGAATTTTCCCCATGGCAGCTACACTGTTAGCCTTGCAAATGGGTGCTTTGCAGACCACGACCCATTGCTTCTCAATCTCTTTAGTAAGCAACCAAATTCCACTAGTGTGCACAATATGACATGGGTAAGAAGACAAAAAGAAGAATACATTATGTCATTTATTCGTATACTAGAGGATGCAAGTTGGGACTTTGTCTACAAGTGTTCATCTGAGAAGTCTGATGTTGAAACTACCTTTGAAAACTTCCTTAAAAATTATACAGAATTATGGTATTCATGCTCACCACTAATTAAAACCAACTCTTCTGGAACATATAAAAATAAAAAGCTGGAATGGTACACAGACGAACTGGTCCAGATAAGAAAAAACATGCTCGTACTATACACAGCATATAAAAACGCATGTAAACAAAGATCAGAGCAGGAGGGCACCTTTTATGCAGCATACCAAAAATGTAAAAAATTCTACAAACTTAAGCTGATACAGACAAAAAAGGCTGCTTATGAAGGGTACATAGAAGGTGCAACAAACAAGTGCAAGGCAGCATGGCAGATTGTAGCACAAGAAAATCCCACACGTCACACACATGAAACTCAGCTCACTCCAAGGGAACTAAATGACTACTTCATTAGCTCAATTAAAGAAATTGAAAGTAAGATAGAAAAAACAGATACATCTGCAAGCGATTTACTTAATGCCCTTCCACCAGTAGATCATGTCTTTAACTGGTATAGTATCACACCTGCTCAGATTAAAAGAACAGTCACAAAATTTTCAAATTCTAAAAGTATGGACTGCTACTGGCTCTCCAATTACATAGTAAAAAAAAACTGTAGACTCGATCGCTAAACCATTGGCATTCATATTTAATAAATGTTTACAGTCAGGAGTGTTTCCCGACTCCCTCAAAATTTCCAAAGTAATTCCAGTGTTTAAAAAGGGTGACAAACATCTTCCTAAAAGTTATCGCCCAATCTCAATTGTGCCAATATTTTCTAAAGTATTTGAGTCACTTATGTACACTCAATTAAGTAGCTATTTTGAGACACACAACCTTTTGAGCAATAGTCAGTTCGGATTCCGACAGGGCAGAAATACCACTGCGGCCATCCTGGAAATTGTTGACCAGACATTAACAGCCTTTGAAGACCGGAATATGGTGTCACTTGTCTTGTGTGATCTGAGCAAAGCTTTTGACTGCATTCCCTTTGGCACCCTGGTTGCAAAACTAGAATTTTATGGTGTATGTAACCCAGCATTAGCAGTAATAGAGTCATATCTTCATAATAGAAGACAGTTTGTCTCAGTTAAAAATAATTACTCCCCTGTAGCAGCAGTTAGTACTGGTGTACCACAGGGCTCGGTTCTGGGACCCTTCTTCTTCATCATAGCCATCAATGACCTACCTCATCACATAAATAGTACTACCATATGCTATGCAGATGACACAACCCTCCTCACCTCACATCAGAACATCTCAGCTTTGGACAATAACACACAGGAATCACTCAAATCAGCCATCCACTGGTTCACATCCAATAAATTACTGTGTAACTCAGAGAAAACACAACAGCTTCTCTTAGGGTTACCAAAAACCATAGAAAACAAAACTGTAAAACTATTAGGAATGCATATTGATTCCAAACTTAACTGGGAAGAACACGTAAATCAGGTTTGCAAAAAGCTTTCAAGAGTCTCCTATCTCCTTTGGAAACTTAGGGACATGATTAGCATGAACTTTCTGAGAACAATGTACTGTGGACTCTTCCAGTCACATATTACATATGGCCTTCTCATATGGGGGCACAGCTCTCACAGTAACAAAATTTTGTTGATGCAGAAAAGAATGCTGCGCATAATGTGTAAAGTCGGTCCCACGGAGCACTGTTGTCCTCTCTTTATAAGGCTAAGACTGTTGACCATTGTAAACTTGTATATTTATATCTGTGTGTTACACATTAAAAACAGTGGTATGGAAGGTGTTGTCAGGGAAGAAATTCATAACTACAACACTAGAAGGAAGGCAGATTATGATATACCAAGACACAGACTAACAAAAAGTAGTAACTCACACAAAGTGAATACCTTAAAAATATTCAACAAACTACCGCAATCTGCTCGGGACATGCCCACAAAAATTCTTAAACAAAATTTGTACAATTGGTTATCTGACAATCCATTTTATTCTATGCAAGAATATTATGATCTGAGTAGCACAGAGATAAACCTGTAATTGCATAATTAACTTAATTAACTACTATATATACTGTTACAAAATATTTCATATCTAATACCTTTGTATTTCAACTGTGTTAGGTAACTACTTTATTTGCCAGTGTTATGATGTGTTGCGTAACTACTGTGTTTGCTACTACAATGTAACTCATTTTTGGTACCTTTGTATGTATCTGAAACAAGAATATGTATTAAGCATTGTAGTCACCTGCTTAAGGTTTATGTTATTTGTAAGTTACTCATATGCTAATTATATCTATGCCTTATATATAGTGTCTGGAATATTAATATTATTTTATGTACTGACGAAGCCTATTTCATCTTGCATGATCAATGGCTAATAAAGAATCTTGAATCTTGAATCTTGAAGCATTTCTGCAGAAGAGAAATTTGTTAACACTGAGTATAGATTTAAGTGTCAGGAAGTCATTTCTGAAACTATTTGTATGGAGTGTAGCCATGTATGGAAGTGAAACATGGACGATAAATAGTTTAGACAAGAAAAGAATAGAAGCTTTCGAAATGTGTTGCTACAGAAGAATGCTGAAGATTAGATGAGTAGATCACATAACTAATGAGGAGGTATTGAACAGAATTGGGGAGAAGAGGAGTATGTGGCACAACTTGACTAGAAGAAGGGACCGGTTGGTAGGACACGTTCTGAGGCATCAATGGATCACAAATTTAGCATTGGAGGGCAGTGTGGAGGGTAAAAATTGAAGAGGGAGACCAAGAGATGAATACACTAAGCAGATTCAGAAGAATGTAGGTTGCAGTAAGTACTGGGAGATGAAGATGCTTGCACAGGATAGAGTAGCATGGAGAGCTGCATCAAACCAGTCTCAGGACTTAAGACCACAACAACAACAACGTCAAGTAGTGATAAAGAGATTTGTTATGTTTCTATGCCAAAGAAGAAGAAGATTCAAAGAGGTGAGTTGCAAAAACTTGGCACAGGCGTCAACAGTATCACACTGCATGGGAGGAGGATTCAGCATTTCATTCAAGGATAGCAAAAGACCCTAATAATTGCTGTAAGGCAAAATTCAAACACTAATGATTATGTAGTATCTACTCTGCGTTAAAGAGGCTGGCCGTTGTGGCCGAGCGGTTCTAGGCGCTTCAGTCTGTAAACGCGCGACCACTAAGGTTGCAGGTTTGAATCCTGCCTGGGGCATGGATGTATGTAATGTCCTTAGGTTAGTTAGTTTTAAGTAGTTCCAAGTTCTAGGGGACTGATGACCTCAGATGTTAAGTCACATAGTGCTCAGAGCCATTTGAACTATTTGTGTTAAAGAAACACACGCAATCAAAAAAGTTGCCATGTTTTTGTCCAAAGGCATGACAATGCTCGACAGACTGCGAAAGCCGAGCTTAAAACTGCGATGTTCCTCATAGCAGCTAATGACGCTCCTTTTAATACAAGTAAGCATTTGACATCTGCGTAAAATAGCGCGTTTCCTGAATCTAAGACAGCACAAAATGTTACGTAAAAGAACAAAAGCATGGCTGTTGTACGAAATGAAATTCCACGATGACAGATGGAAGTGCTGATATTGCTTCAGTCAATTCTGCTTGTACTGCAGTGTGCAGTTATGACGGAATGGAAAGCCAGATATGAGCAAACTCTTCAATTTGAGTGAAATAATGACAGTGCCAGCAACTGGGACTAACCAGTATGAGAAACTCACTCTACATCTACACCTACATCTGTAGTCTGGAGGTGGATGCCAGAGGGGACGTGTCATCGTATCAGCTATTATGGTTTCTACCCGTTCCATTCACGCATGGAGCGCAGGAAGAATGATTGCTTTAATGCCTCTGTGCATGCAGTAATTATTCTAATCTTATCCTCACGATCTCTATGTGAGCGATACGTATGGGGTTGTAGCATACGCGTGGAGTCATCATTTAAAGCCTGTCTTGAAACTTTGTTAATAGACTTTCTCAGAATAGTTTACGTCTGTCTACAGAAATCTATCACTTCAGTTTCTTCAGTATCTCTGTAACATTCTGCCAAGGATCGAACAAACCTGTGATCATTCGTGCTGCCCTTCTCTCTATACATTCAATATCCTCTGTTACTCTTACCTGGTATGAGTCCTACACATTTGTGCAATATTGTAGAACCAGTCATGTAAGTAATTTATAAGCAATCTCCTGTGTAGACTGATTGCACTTACCCAGTATTCTACGAATAAACCAAAGTCTACTATCGGCTTTACCCACAACCGAGCCTTTGTGATCATTTCATTTCATATCCCTACAAAGTGTTATGCCCAGGTATTTGTATGAGTTGGCCAATTCCAGCAGTGAGTCATTGATATTATATTGGTAGTATACTACATTTTTTTGTTGCATAAAGTGCACAATTTTACATTTCTGTACATTTAAAGCAAGTCTACAATCTTTGCACCTCTTTGAAATCTTATCAAGATCAGACTGAATATTTATGCAGCTAGCAGTACCGCAAGCCTTAGTACAGCATATTTCATTAGACTGTGCAAATGCTACAGTGGGGAAGCACAATTCACTGTCCAGTCAATTAAAAAGTTTCTTCCTGGAATCATATTAACAAAATGTGATTGTCATTCAATTTACTTCTGTGCTATTGATGAATGGAAGGCACTTCCCATTCATTGTGAGGAACTTGCAAGAGATGAACATAATTACTTCATAACAAAGTTGTGAGTGACAATGTCAACTAGATCAATTTAAAGAAAATATGCAGCTTGACGTACATAAAATACTACTTCCAGTGCAGACACACTTTCTTTCACTTCTTTCTGTTGTCAAACGAACGTTGGAACAGTGGGATGCATTAATTTTATTTATTATAGATCAGTGGGTAACAGAAAAAGTTAAGTTCTTAGGGACCTTAAACTTGCTCTGTGATCCATTTCTGAAACTGTATTTTGAATTTGTAAAGTGGATTTTGCCCAAATTTAATAGAATGAATGCTTATTTCTAATCTTCAAAAGTGTAGTGCTAAACTTAAAAAAGCAAATGGGAAAAAAAATTTAAAGACTTTGGTAACCTACAGGAAACAAGATTATGTTCAAGAATTTCAGGATACAGTTATTGCGGATCCTGTAGGGGTTGCAGACACAGTCTAACATGTATGTTAGACTGTGGCTGCAGATGAGACTAATTTTTTGAACATTAACAGCAAGTACTTAGGTGTAGATCTTCTGGAAGCAATGATATCAAAGAATGTATTAGTCATACCCAGTGTTATAATGGAATGTAGGGAGAGATGCCATAGCCTCTTAATCTGTGGATGTAAAAGAATTCAGGGGCAGTTAAAATTTAATGGCCCTCTGCTAGAACATTTATCTATATTATCTCAAATAAGATCTTTCACTAGTACAGAGACAGGAGTTATACCGAGTTTAGCAACACTGGCAAATCTTGTATCATGAGTTAAATCATTTGAAATGCAAAAATTGGATGATGAATGGCACTCTTTACTCATGGATGTGCGCCTGTTAGATTTTTCTTCAGAATCTAAACCTGATACATTGAGATGTAAGGTATGTTTAGTTTTCCATTATTGCCAAAAACTTGTAAGCTATTTGGTTTTTACTGTTTGCATCCTTATTGGCAACTAGTAAGATTATTTAATGTACTAAAAAAAGTGAGAGATGAGATATCCCAGTTTCAAAAATTGCAGTATTATTTTTTTAAATTAATTTCTTTTTGAATTTTTGGTTTCAGTAAGATATTCAGGATGAAAACAAAGTCAATAAATCAGTTATCTAGGTCAACAATGAATGGAAGTCTCCTGCCATCACACAGCATCAAATGGTCCAGCTACTGCTGCATTACATTCCAGCCGACCAAGTCTATAATTGAAAGAATGACCACTGCTCATCTTTGCCACTGAAGGATATAGATGAAGTTGATGAGTTTCCATCTGTATCAGCCAATTATATTAAGGTCGGTGACAGTGAACAGATTCGCCCAGGCAACAAACAGTTCTAGCAGTGACATTGTTTATTTCTATTTTATTTTTAAATAGTTTTTATATATTTTTTATAATCATGGGCCTATTAATACTATCAGCCTAGGCTGAGATGGTAGTAGGTGGGCAGAGATTAAAAAATAAAATGTATATTTTCATTTGTAATATGATGTTTTTATAGTGAGTTGCTTACACTTTTTGTTTGCGTCTAATAATATTTTTCTACCATGAATCATTTAACACACTCACAGCTAAAATGCACCCTTAAATTGTGGTGTGAGAGACATTTGCCCAGGGAGAAATTCCCCTACAGCAGGCACCGTTAGCAGAGCCTCCTAATTCCATGAAATCTCATCGCTCCGGGCTGCTAATTACTGAAGGACATCTAGTGTTGCCAGGAAGTGTCATTCGAAGTTCTGCCTCTAACAAAAGTCGATCCCCATGATGAAATCTATCACCCCAAGGCATCTGATACAAAAACTTTGAAACACTCTGCATATAAAGGACCTACCACACCACATTAATTGTAACCTCAGACTTTGTTTTGGCTGATGCAGTTATATTATAGTAAAGTACTCTCTGAAAAAAGCTGCAGTCAGGTGTGAATAAGATGTCAAAGTGGTGCAAAGATTTGCTTTAAATGTTCAGAAATATAAAACAGTGTATTGCACAAAATGTATCCTGTGAGAAAAATATCTGTGAGTCACAATTTTAATCAGTCAACTCATGCACATACCTATGTGTACCAGTTTGCAGAGATATGAAAGAGAATATGGGATCCATTGTAAGAAAATCAGATGGCAGGCTTCAGTCCATTTGTGGAATATTAGGGAAATAATGCAATCGCCCTATAATGGCGACTGTTTATGGATCACTCACTGGAGATGCTGAAAAAGCTCTAGAGGCAAGTGGCTGAAGACAGATGCAAACCATCCTGAGATGGCCTACTTACCTCATTTCTAGTGCGAACTTTATATGAAGAATCTAGGGATATACTATGAACCCATGCATACAGTTGCTGTATGGATCACAAAGACATTGTCAAACTAATTACAGTATGCACAGGGTCACTTAAGCAAACATTCTACCTGCACACTGTGCACGATGGAATGGGATAAAGGCCTAATAACTCTTACAATGGGAAGTACTCTCTGCCATGCACTTCACAGCACTTCTTGCAGAGTATGGACTCCTGGCTAGCACATCACCACCATCATTATCATCATCTTAAAAAATTTTATATATTACAACATTCTCTTCAACACTCAACTTTATTTTAAGAGGATAAAAACGATATAATGTCCTTTCATAATTTTAATTACACCTGCATTTTGGCTGTGCTTCTCAAATATTTATTACAGACATCCCCAAAAATTGGATCCTACTCATGTTAAACATAAGCTTAAGACTAATATTCAAAGATGAGACACAGACTTTCATCACATCATGTTGAACAATAGAGAGAAAAAGAAAAAAACTTTAAGTCTCTAGTTTATATAGTAAAAACAAGAGATAATATTTACTACTTGTTCTATCTAGTGGATGACTATCTGCATGCACAGGGAACATTTCACAGGTCATACAAAATTTCATTATGTGCAAATTTTCTCCAGCTTGCACTTATTGGCAACAAATATAAATTGAATGGGACTTGTACGTGTCACAGATAAATCGCTGTTAACAGAGTCTGCAATTCAGCACATCTGCTACTTGCCAGTTGGCAGTTCCTTTACTATCATTCATTGTTTGATAGATTGCTTCTTGTCCAGTTCCACTTTGAAAACCCATATTGTAGGCTAAACGAGAAAACTTCTCAGTATTCACATTACAGAAAAAATGAAAGAAACCAAATATCCAGTCAAAGTTTCTGTTTCTATCAGATCTGCCCAAACTATGATGTAAAACTGCTTCTCCTCTAATAGCTTGGGCAACTGGAGGCAGCGCAAGACTTGAATACAATCTGCGAATTCACAAACTAAAAGGACCAGCTATATTTTGATAACATTTTTGGAAATGTGGACTCAGTTTCTATATTTCAATATTATTTTTTGTTTATTCTTCTTTGTCATTAGTGGTAAAACAAAGTTCTGTTACATGTCTTGTAGTTCCATATTCAGTTTCCATTTTAATATTAGGCGCACCTGCATACTACATGCACTGCATAAATGTGCGCTTTGTTAGCATGTACTATCCTATTACCTATGTTGTTTTTCCAGCTGTATACCATAATGTGTTGAGAAATTTAGAAAAAAAAACAGTGACAATATTGACCATGAGTAAAGAATTTGACTACAAATAACACACACCTTCAGGGGTGCACAATCGAGTGCTTCTTCATGTCGAGGGTAGTTCGATTACATTAAAACATGAAACAAAAATAGCACATAATGGTAACAAGATGTATAAGCACAGAGTGACACATGTGTGTCAGTTGAACTAAGGCTGATTCTTTGTCATAATCTTTTTTGGCAGAGAATTAACTGCAGTAGAAAAGACATAATGAGACTTGCTGGAAAATTGTGATAAAAGGAGTTATGATGGTGGGACGTATCAAGTTGGAACTAATCCATATCTTATGATTTTAAATCATGATAATAATTTTTTTTCTTCTTTGCTCATTTTTCAGCTTTCATAAAGTAGTGTACATGTGGTAGGTATCCAAATACACTGGTGTCGAAAATTAAAGAAACAAACTGCTATTTCCCAACCTGTGTCTAATTCACGATACAATCAGGCAAACTGTCCATAGATGTCCATAAGGCCATGTTCTGCACGGAAGATGGCACTGCAGTCAACGGAAAACCACGCCAACAATGATGTCAGAGCACCTATTGAATGGACTTGTGTTTGCTGGGTCGCCCCACTCCACAATTGCTGTTTACACAGTTATAGATGGTACAGTATGGCCCAGAGAAGACACCTACCAGAGTCTCTGCAGTGAAGAACCATAGTAAGAATGGAAACAGGACAGCCGCAAACTCGTATAGCCTGATGACTTAACAGGAATCGTTGTTTCTCGAATGTGGCAACAGTTTAGAGAGACCAAAATCATATCCTGAAGAGCACGGCACGGCTAATCACATGTAACATCAGAAAGAGAGGACTGTTATTTGGCTGTAAGGACACGACGGAACCACCTTAGTACTATGCAACAACTGGTACCTGACACTGCAGCATCCACCGGATATGTTGTATCAAGGGAAACAGTATGGAGAAGGTTTCAACAGAGTGGCCTTTATTGTCAGACACCCCCTGCATGTGTGCCTCTGATGCGTCTTGATGGAAGGGACTGTGTAGAGTGGAGTCATCAACATGCCATCACGACAGTTGAAGAGATGAGTCCTCATTTGGTCTAGAAAGTGGTTATTGATGGGTTCGCATCTGAAGGGAATGCAGAACACGATTTCGAGACTCTAATATTGTGGAAAGAGACCAATATCAGGGAGGATTGCTAACGGTGTGGACAGGGATTATGTTGGCAGTTGAACACCTCTTTGTGAACTTTTACAGATGAATCAGAAAGGTTTAACTGCTGTCAGGCATTGTGATACGATCTTGGGACCTAGAGTGCAGTTGTTGTGGGATGCTGTGGGCTCAGACTTCATACTGCTTCACCTCATACAGCACAAGTGGTTGACATTTTCTTGGAAGATACTGCATGCATGGCGTCGCCTACTTGTTCTATGTATGCTAATCCCACACAGCATGTCTACGATGCACTAGGGATACACTTTCCATCTCTTCAATATCCATCAACCACTCTCCAAAACTTGTGAGCAACTTTGCAGAAAGAATGGGCGTCATTGCCTCAGTATGACATTGATGACGCTATTTACAGTGTGCTCTGTCGTCATCAAGCCTGTCCTACTACCAGAGGTGGTCACATCCCATAGTGAGCACATAGGTCAGTTGTCAGAATTTGTGTGCAAATCTGTTAAGTTGGAAAAAACAAAGAACATTTTCATCTACTGTTATGCATGTTTCAGTTGTTTGAATTCTGTATTTTTTACATTGTTTCTACTCTGCTATCATTTGTTTGTACTGTTTTTCAGCAAAATAAATGCAACCTTGCAAAATTTCTGTTTGTTGCTTTAATTTTGGACACCAGTGTATCTCCAAACACGAATTAAGCTTTTCCCACTTACATTCATTACATAGGGTGATATTTTCAATCTGCCAATTCTAATGCTGTATACAGTTTTACTGGAAAGTCCATTAGTTAGAAGATTAGACTAAATGGAAACAATACTACAGTTCATCATGAGAAAATTCTAGTGAGGTAATCCACATATCATATTTAGATAAAATAACATATACCATTAGAAACAATGACATTCCAGCTTTTCAGTAATGCATTCCAATTTTCGTAAAATGAATTAACTTATGAGATAGCTAATGACAAAATTCCAAACCATGATAATTTTTCATTGCACATTTTGCATCTGTGCTTGTTAAATTCGACCGTCGTCCCCATCTATGTACATACTCTGGAAGCCACCACACAGCGCATGATGGTTGATTCCCTGTACCACTACTAGTCATTTGCTTTCCTGTTCCACTCACAAATAGAGCAAATAGAGAATGACTGTCTATGTGCCTCCATACCAGCCCTAATTTCTGTTCCTGTATTTTTGTGGTCCTTACATAAATTATACGATAGCAACAGCAGAATCATTCAGCTTTCAGCTTCAAATGACAGTTCTCTAAATTTTCTCAATAGTTAACAGTTTTTGATGTTGCTGAGCAACAGTCATACAATATTTTTTAATTCCTCAATGGTCTTTGAAAAGAATGTCACATTCCAATGAGGAATTCCCATTTGAACTTACCAGCAGCAAATCTAGCAGCCTTGTTTCTGAATTGCTTTGATTTCTTCCTTTAATCTGACCTATTGCGGATCCCAAACACCCAAGTAGTACTTAAGAATGGGTTGCACTCGTGTCCTATATGTCATCTCCTTTACAGATGCACTGCACTGTCCTACAAGCATCTCAATAAACCAAAGTTGACCATTTGATTTCCCTACTACCAACCTGGTGCGCTCATTCCATTTCATATCAGTTTGTAGCATTACGCATAGATATCTAATCAATGAGACTGTGTCAAGCAGCAAACTACTAATGATATTTGAACATAAAGGTTTGCTTTTCCTATGCATCTGAAATAACTTTCATTTTTCTGCATTTAGCACTAGCTGCCATTCATCATACTGACTAGAAATTTTGTCTAAGTCAGCTTGTATCCTCCTACAGTCACTCAATGATGACACCTTCCCGCATACATCAGTATCAGCAGCATTATACTTTTGTTACTCTAATTTTTATGAACCAGATGACACTATTAGTAATTGATTACACTATTAATTAACATTGCTGCATAATTTACCCTGATTTTCCGTGAGACACTGTCCTCAATGCAGATGCACAAAATGGTTTCATAAACATTTTTAAACCCACATGCTATTGCTTTAACATACAGTCCATTTCAATCAGAAAAATCTAGCCTAGACATTTTTCAAATGACTTTTTAGTTTCCAAAATAGTTTGCTCACATACCAATCTTTAAATAAGCTGATGCCACCCAAAATCGACAGTCTGCACCTCGATATCACGAGTGACAACTATGTCAGTCTGCATGCATCAAGTCTTGAACACATTAGCAACATCTGTGTTACAAGTATGCATAACATCCATTTGCCAACGCCACTTATTCACAAACGTATGTGTCCAGTTAGCTACTATTTAACATCTGGATTTGTGCAGTGATTGATTTAACAGTTGATTCTTTCACTGATGTGACATTATGGAAAACATTATTGTGTGCACTGTTCTTTTCATGTTGCTACCACTGTGTCAAGCCATTATTGTTTTCATCGATTATTGTACGACATTGTTCACTGAGATGGTGTTATTAAGGTTATGTCTGGAGATAAAAGCGTGGAGGTCTCTCCCTATATAAAGCACATGAATGTGAAACTGGGCTAGGTCATTGCATTGTTTACAGAGCTAATAAATGTGGAAAGAACCACTTAACTGTCACAATTATGTAGAGTATATATTGTACCACATAAAAATACACTTGTTGGTACACCATTGGGTTCTTCAGTTTGCTTTTGGGGGAGACTGAGTGAATACTACAACACGTACATTATTAGTTCACTTTATTACTAAATAGATAAGAAGAATTACTTTACTTTGTACAATCCATTTCCACAGGAATGTCTCGAGTGTTAAAAACTGTCTCTGAAAATTAAAAATTGCTTGATACAGACAAAAACAGACGCTAAATAACGAAAAGTGTGAGGTGATCCACATGAGTTCCAAAAGAAATCCGTTGGAATTCGATTACTCGATAAATAGTACAATTCTCAAGGCTGTCAATTCAACTAAGTACCTGGGTGTTAAAATTACGAACAACTTCAGTTGGAAAGACCACATAGATAATATTGTGGGGAAGGCGAGCCAAAGGTTGCGTTTCATTGGCAGGACACTTAGAAGATGCAGCAAGTTTACTAAAGAGACAGCTTACACTACACTCATTCGTAGGGCAGCTCATTTTGTATTATCACATAATAGGGGAGAGATTGTGGCAGATATGATACGTGAATTGGGATGGAAGTCATTAAAGCAAAGGCGTTATTCGTCGCGGCGAGATCTATTTATGAAATTTCAGTCACCAACTTTGTCTTCTGAATGCGAAAATATTTTGTTGAGCCCAACCTACATAGGTAGGAATGATCATCAAAATAAAATAAGAGAAATCAGAGCTTGAACAGAAAGGTTTAGGTGTTCGTTTTTCCCGCACGCTGTTCGGGATTGGAATGGTAGAGAGACAGTATGATTGTGGTTCGATGAACCCTCTGCCAAGCACTTAAATGTGAATTGCAGAGTAGTCATGTAGATGTAGATGTAGAAACACAGGTGTCTCACACTCTGTACATCTAAAAACGACCTCAACAATACCTTGTGCACACAGCTGCCTACTAGAAGACGATGCTGTCATCTTTCTTGACGATTGCAGCCTGGGGCTGAGCAGTATTGTACTCAGCTGTGAGTGAAAGAGCTGATGCAGCAGTGTAGTGAAACCTTTCTGGATGTGGCTACAATGGTGTCACTCATTTATCAATGGGGCTTGCAGTGGCTATCTTTTATTGGGATTGTGCTGTGAAGTACCATCCAACTTAAGCACTTCAGTCAACAAGCGATACCACCGTATGTCATTTATGAGGTTCAGCTATTTCACTGAGACATCAAGCTATGATACTGGACTGGTATTGCAGGTTGGGTACCACTCCAATTGGAGGCTATATGTAAATAGTAGTAGGTGCAGGAACTGGATGCATCACCAGGAACATTGTAATACATGTTTGTAGTTGGTAAATTACAATAATGTTATTCTAAAAGATATTTAAAAGATGAAATGGATTTTGATTCTAGCTAAGAATGTGATCAGGTTTATTAGGTGGATGGAAATTAGTTTAATAAAGGTCATTAAAGGATTAGTGCAAATACTGGTAGACGGTTAATTATTTTGTACTGAATGTATTTAGCACAGAAGAAAATAAGAATCCATAGACTAGTTAACTTACTTACCTGGTTGAAGCTCCAGCAATCAAACTGCAGCACTTCTGTAGCATGAAGTCGTTTATTTTGGATGATTTGAGTAAATGATTTTCTTATCTGTGAGATCATTTATAGGAAATAGTCTCTTAATGAAAAGACTGCTCACTCTGGAAGAGTGATGTGTAATCCTACTTTTGCCTTTCTGATGAATGATACTCGTGATTGATGAAATGGTGTAACGAATTATTATATAAGGAATCACAACTGCTGTGTGAACATTTTATTTATTTTAATGTGGTGAGCCACGTGGAGGAATGATGCACACCTTAAAGATGGGGAGGCAGTCACAGTAGCTTTGTGAGAGGAAGTACCTGTGCAGGCACAATATTGACGTTTAGTATAGTGGTTGGCCTACGTCAGAGGAACAGGTTTTCCTAATAGTAAATGCCAAAACTGAACAGTGGCTGTATAGATGTTAGAAGACAGAGGAATATTGTAATGTAGGTATTGTAGTAGTATTCCGAGCTGTCAGTCAGATTTGTCAAGTAGCGATTCACATTCACATATTGAATTACAAAGTTATGGGTAATGTTATTGAAAAAACAAGTACAAGATGTAATAAGATTATTGTACCAAATATAAAGAATATGTGGCACATGTATCTTAGAAACATGATCATATTTATTTTGAGAAAATAGATATTGTCTTCCTGCACACACTGTATGATTCAGTGAAGAAATGTGCAATTGAAACCTCCATGGGCAACAAGATGCAACTAGAATAGTATTCAACATTCACTGCTTGACACAGATCTAAACTTTGAGAATAATCAATGAGAACTGTACAGTATATCATAGTATGGGAAAATCTCCTCTGTTGAAACCCAAATAACAAATTGGTGGCACTGTTTGATGATTATATAAGTGGAGTTATAGTTAATGTTTTAAATGTTTTACAATATTTTTGGGGGCAGGGAGATGTTAAGGTACAAACTCTTGTCTTGTGGTTTGTAGGCTAAATGAAAAAAATTGTACTTTCTGTAATAATTACAAACTGCTGATGGATTTTTAATGTCTAACTAAGGTGCCTCTAGCAACATGCACCACAGCAGCACCTTCAGGAAGTCTTTTAAATGTCATCCGATCACTTTCCCTGCTCTGGAGCCACAACGAATGGCAACAGAGAAAACTGTAAGGGCAAAGAATGTTTATTAGTAAAACAATGGAAGTTTGAGTGTGCTGGTTGTAAACCTCATGTGGATTTGATACAAACTGCTGTTTGTCCCTCTTATCTCAAGGTGAAATAATACACTGTTACATAAACTGTACAGTTATTCTGGTTATGTTGGAACAACTTAAATGAGTATGTGCTTTTTTTCTTTTTTTTTTCTTTTAATGTGAGAAGCAGTGTGTGATCCACTGGAGATGCTCAGTGCTATGACAATAAAAAGGAAACACTGGCCAAAGCAAGCAGTGTGCTGTCCAGTCATATTGGTGTGAAGTTACTGCACACTCAGATATACACACAGCAAAAAAAGTTTTGCATCACCTTAGTTCCAAGAATTCTGTACAGAAAATTGAAGAGAGATCAACATAAACATCATTGCTGCCCTTTTATTGCTTATGAAAACCACACATTGCATGTTGTACCACCATACAGCGAGACATTCAGAGGTGGTGATCCAGATTTCTGTACACACCGGTACCTCTAATACCCAGTACCTCATCCTCTTGTGCTGATGCATGCCTTATTCGTTGTGGCATACTATATACAAGTTCATCAAGGCACTGTTATTGTCCCACTCCTCAACGGCAATTTGGCGTAGACCCCTCAGAGTGGTTGGTGGGTCATGTCGTCTATAAATAGCCCTTTTCAATCTATCCCAGGCATGTTCGAGAGGGTTCATGTCTGGAGAACATGCTGGCCACTCTAGTCGGGCAATGTCGTTATCCTGAAGGAAGTCATTCACAAGATGTGCATGATGGGGGTGCAAATTGTCGTCCATGGAGACAAATGCTTGCCAATATGGTTACACTATCAGTCGGAGGGTGGCAGCCAAGTATTGTACAGCCATTATGGCACTTTCCATGACCACCAGCGGCGTACGTTAGCCCCACATAATGCCACCTCAAAACAGCAGGAAACCTCCACCTTACTGCACTCACTGGACAGTGTGTCTAAGGCATTCAGCCTGCCCGGGTTGCCCCCAAACACGTCTCCGATGATTGTCTGGTTGAAGGCACATGCGACAGTCGTCAGTGAAGAGAATGTGATGCCAATCCTGAGTGGTCCATTCGCCATATTGTTGGGCCCATCTGTACCGCGCTGCATGGTGTCGTGGTTGCAAAGATGGACCTCGCCATGGATGAGAGAAGTGAAGTTGCATATCGTGCAGCCTATTGCGCACAGTTTGAGTTGTAACACGACATCCTGTGGTGGCACAAAAAGCATTACTCAACATGTTGACATTGCTGTCAGAGTTCCTCCACGTCATAATCTGTAGGTAGCGGTCATCTACTGCAGTAGCAGCCCTCGGGTGGCCTAAGCAAGGCATGTCATCGACAGTTCCTGTCTCTCTGTATCTCTTCCATATCCAAACAACATCACTTTGGTTCACTCCAAGGTGCCCGGACACTTCCTTTATTGAGAGCCCTTCCTGGCACAGGGTAACAATGCGGATGTGATCGAACCGCGATATTGACCATCTAGGCACGGTTGAACTACAGACAACATGAGCCATATACTTCCTTCCAGGTGGAATGACTGGAACTGATCGGCTGTCGGACCCCCTATGTTTAGTAGGTGCTCCACATGCATGGTTGTTTACATCTTAGTGACAAGTCTAAAGAGTCAAAGGGACTGTGTCTGTGATATAATATCCACAGTCAATGTCTATCTTCAAGAGTTCTGGGAACCGGGGTGATGCAAAACTTTTTTTGATTTTTGTACTAGCAATTAGTATTCCAGTGCAGCCACATAACTGGTTCAGGTTAGCTTCACATACATTCTATAGGGTGTCCCATGAGAAATAGTCAATATTCAGGTATATGACAGGAATGATCAATGGAAGCAAGAAAGTCTAGTAGACTCAAGCTCTCTTAAGAGCTGTGATCACTCTCCCTCTTTGACACTGTGAGACACCTCTTCTACTGCAAGTCCTTTGTTCTTCATATTTTGGGAGGAGGTAGTATGGACCAGAAAAAGAAAAAGTAGTCTAACATGGGCTCTGAAATGCGTACCTTAAGAGATACAAGTGCTTGTTCTGCAGAAGAGATGAGCTTCACAGTAGTGAATAGGAACAGTTCTTCCTGGAACACCTCATATGTATTTGAGGAAAGAATGCACCATGGGTTTCTCATTCAGAAATCACATGTAAATGTCGCTTGCTTGTAATGTCACGCCTTCTGTAAGGAGAAATGAGCAATGTCTACCAGCACACGTGTTCACATCTGTCAGCAGATAAGGAATCGACAGGTTCAGCAGGACAGTATTCGTCGCCACGTAGGATATCGTCGCTACAACGTGACTAGCACCTGATGCGACAGCTATTGTATGGCGTGTCACGTACCTTGAGTCGGGAAATGGGCCTGTTAGCAGCAAGACGAGTGTCTACACAGAAGTGTGACAATACCCACACCACCACCAACTGTCAGCATGGCAGCTGTTGTTGTGGCTTTCCCTAATTGACAGCAGAGAGGGCCACACTGACAAGTTGTTTGTTCAGTGACCACACTGGACACAGGAGTGGCACCATCTTTTTAAAATAAGTCCCTCTTTGATATGTGACAAAAAAAGGAACAAAAATGTTTGTTTTTCTTAAAGAACCTTTATTTTTCATTAACATCAACTTTGTCCCCCTTCAAAGTAATCCAGCTTCAGATATAATACACTTGTGCCAGCACTTTTTCCAGTCCTTGAAGCACTTCTGGAACTCACATTTCATTATGGTGTTCAGCTCCTTTAGCAATTATATTTTTATCTCATCAGTGGAGCCAAAACGACATCCTTTCACAGTTCTCAGCTGCCTCGGGAATAGAGAGAAGTAGCAGGGAGCCACATCTGGCAAAATACGGTGGCTGAGAGAACATAATGGTTTTGGTTTTTGCCAAACACTCATGAACAAGCTTTTGAGGTGTGAGTGGGAGCACTATTGTGATGCAATTTTCACAAGTGGTTTTGCCACAATTCTGGTCATTTTCTTTGGCTTGCTTCACGTAAACGACACATAACTTCCCGATTGTATTCCTTATTGACTGTACAATAATAAGACAGGAACTCAAGATGCATATCTCAATAAAATCTAGGAGAACAGTGAGAAGAATCTTCACATGTGATCGAACTTTTTGAATTGTTTTTTGTCTTGGCTGTTCACACAGTTTCCTTTGGGATGATTGGATCTTTGTTTCAGTGTCATACCCGTATACCAATGTTTCATCACCTATTATAATCTTCTTTAGAAGTTGTGGATCACTGTCAACTTCATTCAGCAATTCTTGAGCAATGTCTGTGTGATGCCACTTTTGGTCAAAATTCACATTTCTTGCCTGAAATGTCAGAAAACAATTGCTTAACATGAACCAAAGGATATGCCAACATCACCAGCAATCTCCCTGATGGTAATCTGGCAATTTTCCAGAACCATTTTCCTTACTTCTTCCACATTGTCGTCAATAATGATGTGCTAGAGCATACAAGGCAGTAGTCATCTTCAACGCCTTCTCGACCCTCTTTGAAATGTTTATGCCACTTGTAAATCCTTGTCTCACTCATTGTAGCTTTGTCAAAAGCCATAGTAAACCATTTGAATGTCATGCTCCACTTTATTTCACTTTTCAAAGATTTAATACAAATTCTTTGAACCAATTTCCCCCCCCCCCCCCCCCCTTGACTGTCGACAAACTAGATATTCAAAATTGCTGAAAATGCTAACATACATGAGGAAAATGTGTACAAAAAATAAATAAATTATATATATATGAAAATTTTATCTATAAAGCCAATGAAATTAAAAAGTTCCCATTATTTTTTTGATCACTCCTTATATCGGGAAATGGTTATACGTCCTATCCCCCTCTCCTACCCTCTCTGTATCCATTCGCCCCCCTCTCCTCCCTCCATGTCCCCCACGCCGCCCCCCCCCCCCCCCATTCAACCCATCATCATCATGTTCTTCCTCTTCTTCTTTCTCCTCCTCCTCCTCCTCCTATCTATTTCTATCTATTTCCCTGTCTCTATATCCCACCTATGTTTCCATATCCTCTTCCCCTCTCTCTCTGACCTTGAGCCTTGTTTATTGTTATTACCAATTCAGATTCCGTAACAGTATTCTAATCATCAGCCAAGAATATGTAAGTGCAATTTCCCTGTTTTCTGTGAAGACTGACTGTGAGGAAGAAAACAAAACAGCACATTGTTGTGCATACAGTTTTCGTTTAAAAATGTATCTCATGAGAAAGAATATATAAGGGAGAAACATTTGTCTAATGGTTTAAATGCCCTTATATTATAGTTAAAATTGACTGCAAGAAAGAAACAGACACAATATTTTTCCTCACAGAACAACACAGCATTTTTTCCTTACAGCCAATTTTATCAGAAAACCTGTACATTCTTGTTTATTAAAATATATAGCCTCTACAAGCCTGAATGTTTATTAGAGTATCATGTAAAATTATGAAGTAAATCAGCCAAGCACAATGAAATTTTTCAGGGGCTTGAAAATTATTTATTTGCATGTGATGTAGCATTTTTTCCTTACAGCCAATTTTATCAGAAAACCTGTACATTCCTGTTTATTAAAATGTATAACCTCTACAAGCCTGAATGTTTATTAGAGTATCATGTAAAATTATGAAGTAAATCAGCCAAGCACAATGAAATTTTTCAGGGGCTTGAAAATTATTTATTTGCATGTGATGTACATGCTGCCATGCAAAGCAGATCAATAAAGCAGGTCGTTACTACTACTACTGCTACTACTACAGGCCTGTCATGCAGGGCAGCCTACTTCATGGGGGCCGGCAAATTGTTTCTTGCCTCTGACATATAGGATATCCTGTAGAGCAGGGTGATTTGGCCGGCTGATGCTATTCCCACACAACATGCCTGATGTGCAGGCAGCCTATACACTGGGGGCAGAAAAAACACTTTCTTTCCCATGTCTCTGCTCCTATTGAAGCTATGGGACGATAAACATCACATTGCTGATACTTGTGTAGCAAATTGGGTTGAAATCGATCATGTGGTTTGGGAGCAGATCCCGACACACACATAATACACTGTGCTTTATATATACATTGTGAGTCACGTAAGACGTCACACCCCCTTTATTCCGGGAGCGATTGCATGTATCGACAAGCGGTGTTCGGCAAATCAAAGCCGACTATGGGGCACATACTTTGGTACATGCACAATAATCACAACGTTTACATTGACTGAGAAAATGAGGCAAGTTCATGTTTTTTAAATGGCACGCTATACTTTTCTTACCATCATTCGAACACTCTTGAAAAGATGCGTATAGTGATGTAACACATGTTGCTATTGTGATTCCAACTTTGCTTAAAAGGCACTGGGAAATGAGGATTTACCTACATAGCACAGGCCATGCAAGATGCATAGAGTGCGGCAACTCGGGCTGCGTGTCGTGCGAAGCGTGTTTACAGTCTGCAGCCTCTTCCGACTGCCTCAACCTTCAATCATACAATATTTCCCAGTGTCTTTTAATCAAAGTTTGAATCACAATAGCAACATGCGTTACATCACTATATGCGTCTTTTCCAGAGCGTTTGAATGATGGTAAAGAAAAGTATAGCATTCCATTTAAAAAAACATGAACTTGCTTCATTATCTCAGTCAATATAAACGTTGTGATTATTTTGCATGTACCAATGTATGTGCCCCATAGTCCGCTATGATTCACCAAAAACCGCTTGCCAATACGTGCAATTGCCCCCGGAATAAAGGGGGGTGTTACGACATACGCGACTCACCCTGTATATATAAAACGGGTGGCACACAGATTAAAAACTCTTACGCCCGTCCCAATGTTTATTACAGTGTCACGTAAGAATCTGAAACAAATTTGTCACGTAATTTTGAAGATTTTTGGTAACAATGTTAAACAATGACTTGTCTTTGTACTCTTATAGCAGTATAGATAACTATGGATGTATTAGTGTGTGAAAGTTCACATTATCCTTTTTTATGCTGACAGGAGTGTTTTTCTGGTGGTTTAAATTCCTAGGTGACGAGGATGTACAGGGTGGGGAATTTAGCACAAAGAGCAACAATGGCTCTAACCCAGATTGGCACATAGCTAAACTGAACTTAAGACAACAGATGTGGGTACATAATTACCTGCTACTACAACCCCACGCCAGATATTATCAGTTGTTGTGTCTGAACCTCTCTCTTGGTAACCCATGATCAGATGTTTGCAGTGGGCAAGAAGTGTGGAGAAAGTGGTGGCCAGGGCAATAGTCCAACACTCTCTGTATGAAGGTATGTCTGGATGATGTGGGTAGTGTGTGGTCTTGTGTTATCTTGTCAAAAGATAACATCACGATGACTACAAAGAAAGGACACAGGGCTCTAGCGCATCAGAAATGTAACAGCTGCTGTCCATATTAACTGAAATGCAAACAAAGAATTTTGTTGCGTATCCAGTAGTAGCCCATAAGGCAATGACAAATTTGCAGTTGGCATTGTTCATTCTCCCCGGAACTTCCAATTAGAGACAGTGCATCAAAGTTTTATTGGTGGAAAAATTCTGACTAAAAATATAATTTGGTGTCTCAGAATCCTATAACCCTTGTCCTGCACCCACTATGCTAGTTAGAACTACAATTATGGCTGGGACCAGATGTTATGTGCACATTTTATGTGCTTAAGTATGGTAAATTTGAACCTCTGCTTCTTGGTGATGAATAATGATAATGAAAAAAGGTTCAAAGTTCCCTGAGAATACCATTTTAAGAATGTATGGTGAAGATTCTGACAGTCAGCCATGAACAGAAATTATAGAAGTGCCCATCCTCACTTTTCGTGCCCTAAAATCATGCATTTTTCAGCGTTTTCTCAGAAAATGTTGATGAACCAATGGTGCTTTTATAAGCTGCCCAAGGTCTACACCTAATGTAGAACAAACTAACAGATTTGCTCATTTTGCCTGGGCTGGAAGAAGTGTGTAATGTTTATATTTTGATCCTGGTCCACTAGAGCACGCCCTTTCTTCTGGTAGGTATAAAATGGTTGCTAGACCAAAGGCTATCAGAAACACTTGCCCCCCTTATCTCTGTGATCAGTATAATCTGAGATACAATATTCAGTATAATCTGAGATACAATACCCTGAGAAATTGCACTTTCACATGTCTTTTTTTTTTTTTTAACATATTGGTACTGTGAATTGTTGTGCATGGACTGATTCTGTATCCTCACCAATGTACTGCGTAATGGCGATAAGTAAAATTTTGGTATTTGTTATCCCGCTGCTTGTTTAGTTTTAATGGTCAGCAACATTTGTTCTATTAGTAGAAATTTATGAACAATGCCTTTTCAATAAATAATTTTGTGTTGTTGTTGTTGTGGTCTTCAGTCCTGAGACTGGTTTGATGCAGCTCTCCATGCTACTCTATCCTGTGCAAGCTTCTTCATCTCCCAGTACTTACTGCAACCTATATCCTTCTGAATCTGCTTAGTGTATTCATCTCTACGATTTTTACCCTCCATGCTGCCCTCCAATGCTAAATTGGTGATCCCTTGATGCCTCAAAACATGTCCTACCAACCGATCCCTTCTTCTAGTCAAGTTGCGACACAAACTTCTCTTCTCCCCAATCCTATTCAATACCTCCTCATTAGTTACGTGATCTACCCACCTTATCTTCAGCATTCTTCTGTAGCACCACATTTCAAAAGCTTCTATTCTCTTCTTGTCCAAACTATTTATCGTCCATGTTTCACTTCCATACATGGCTACACTCCATACAAATACTTTCAGAAACGACTTCCTGACACTTAAATCTATACTTGATGTTAACGAATTTCTCTTCTTCAGAAACGCTTTCCTTGCCATTGCCAGTCCACATTTTACATCCTCTCTACTTCGACCATCATCAGTTATTTTACTCCCTAAATAGCAAAACGCCTTTACTACTTTAAGTGTCTCATTTCCTAATCTAATTCCCTCAGCATCACCCGATTTAATTTGACTACATTCCATAATCCTCATTTTGCTTTTGTTGATGTTCATCTTATATCCTCCTTTCAAGACACTGTCCATTCCGTTCAACTGCTCTTCCAAGTCCTTTGCTGTCTCTGACAGAATTACAATGTCATCGGCAAACCTCAAAGTTTTTACTTCTTCTACATGAATTTTAATACCTACTCCGAATTTTTCTTTTGTTTCCTTTACTGCTTCCTCAATATACAGATTGAATAACATCGAGGAGAGGCTACAACACTGTCTCACTCCTTTCCCAACCACTGCTTCCCTTTCAAGCCCCTCGACTCTTATAATTGCCATCTGGTTTCTGTACAAATTGTAAATAGCCTTTCGCTCCCTGTATTTTACCCCTGCCACCTTCAGAATTTGAAAGAGAGTATTCCAGTCAACATTGTCAAAAGCTTTCTCTAAGTCTACAAATGCTAGAAATGTAGGTTTGCCGTTTCTTAATCTTTCTTCTAAGATAAGTCGTAAGGTTAGTATTGCCTCACGTGTTCCAATATTTCTACAGAATCCAAACTGATCTTCCCTGAGGTCCGCTTCTACCAGTTTTTCCATTCGTCTGTAAAGAATTCACGTTAGTATTTTGCAGCTGTGACTTATTAAACTGATAGTTCAGTAATTTTCACATCTGTCAACACCTGCTTTCTTTGGGATTGGAATTATTATATTCTTCTTGAAGTCTGAGGCTATTTCGCCTGTCTCATACATCTTGCTCACCAGATGGTAGAGTTTGTCATGACTGGCTCTCCCAAGGCCACCAGTAGTTCTAATGGAATGTTGTCTACTCCCGGGGCCTTGTTTCGACTCAGGTCTTTCAGTGCCCTGTCAAACTCTTCACGCAGTATCTTATCTCCCATTTCATCTTCATCTACATCCTCTTCCATTTCTATAATTTTGTCCTCAAGTACATCGCCCTTGTATAAACCCTCTATATACTCCTTCCACCTTTCTGCCTTCCCTTCTTTGTTTAGAACTGGGTTGCCATCTGAGCTCTTGATATTCATTCAAGTGGTTCTCTTCTCTCCAAAGGTCCTCTAGCCATCCCTGCTTAGCCATTTTGCACTTCCTGTCGATCTAATTTTTGAGACGTTTGTATTCCTTTTTGCCTGCTTCATTCACTGCATTTTTATATTTTCTCCTTTCATCAATTAAATTCAATATTTCTTCTGTTACCCAAGGATTTCTATTAGCCCTCGTCTTTTTACCTACTTGATCGTCTGCTGCCTTCACTACTTCATCCCTCAGAGCTACCCATTCTTCTTCTACTGTATTTCTTTCCCCCATTCCTGTCAATTGTTTCCTTATGCTCTCCCTGAAACTCTGTACAACCTCTGGTTCTTTCAGTTTATCCAGGTCCCATCTCCTTAAATTCCCACCTTTTTTCAGTTTCTTCAGTTTCAATCTGCAGTTCATAACCAATAGATTGTGGTCAGAATCCACATCTGCCCCTGGAAATAATTTTGTATCAATTCATATTAATTCTGTCCAAGTCATATATTACAGATCCTTCCCAGGAGGAGGTCGTAGTGACAAGCACATGGCAGAGTGTGCAACTCGTTGCACTGATGCCACATTCACAATACGTCCTACTGGCTGAGGATGAAGCTGATTAATAACAGTGTGTTTTAAATGAAACATTTACAATTTTTTCCTTTTAGGCACTATTGGAAAGTGACACTGCAGTTGCTTCAAGAAATATCTGTCATTCGCTATTGTCAAAACAATGGCAGCTCAGAATTAACTTTAGCAGTTTGTCTACAGTGTGTGTTTGAAGAAGCAATGTTATAAAACTGGAAATTTAATATGAACATTTTCGTAGTATGACTTTTTACAATTTTCATAAAGTTCTCACTCCATGAAAATGCCTTTGATTGACATGTTCAACATGCAATAATCAATAACCTTTGGAAAAGTCTGTTTAGAATCCTTTCGTAGAAAATTACAATCTCTCTTCTGTCAGTGATGATTTTCATGTAGGCGGATGATGAACCATTTTTGCACATTGAAGGCTGCTGTCTATACAATTTTCCATGAACATTTAATTGTAAAAAAGATCTCAAAAACAGGTTCTCTTCAATTGGTGTAAGGAAATGCTAAAATAATTTGACTCAGGAGATAAAGAATCTCTATACAACATTGGAACACAAGACAAAACTTGGATATATTTGTGCATGATGGAAACTGTGCAGCAGTCAACTCTCTGGGCATTCCAAGAAACTGGAAATTTAAGTTGTTTGTTCCTGAGACACTTCTAAGAAAACTACGGCTTGTTACTTTTGTTACACTGGAGATGATGTGACCTTTGTTTCTGGTGATATAAAGACAGTCACTGCCAAATGGTGTAAAACAATTTGACTGCCACAAGTCAATGATGAAAATAGAAAAAGCAACCAGGACCATCACAAAATTCTTAATCATGATGTCACCACATCCAAAAGTTGATATATTTGATTGGTTTTCCTCTAAATACTGTCTTATCACCTGTAGTCACTTGAGTTACCACAATTTGACTTCTTTTTGTCCCTTTAAGTAAAAAAAGAACAGCTTCGTAAGTATTTACATCACCTCAAGATGCTGAGTCCTTCCAAAGTCATGTTTTTGTGGTTCCAACTTTATAAGAGAAAAAAAAGTTTCCAGAACATGTTCTAGTGATGACCAAAGTGTATAAATTTCAAAGACAAATATTTTGAGAAACAATGAAATAGTTTGCACAAAAAAAGTTGACATTATTTTTGTAAAAAACCTAAAAGGCTGCCCTCAAATTTTGCTGACAGCTTGTATTGCTGTCTCCCATGATCATTACTGTGGAGTAATGTAAACATTAATTTAAATGTAAAAGGCGCTACCATAATCAGTCTATATATGGTTTCAAAAGGAAGGAGTTAAAAGTACTATTACTCTAGAAAGTATAATGTCCAAAGTAACAGATGTAATGGGTTATGGAAACAGAGAGAACATATTTAAATACACAGAGTACCACTTGTTTCTGAACTGTTCTTTAATCTCCTTCATTGCAACCATACTGAATACAACAACAGCATTTAATTTGTGTTCTTTATGCAATGTTCCACAGAAAGCCCTGTCATCCAAAAAGCAAACAAACATTGACACACATTCCTCCACATAGACAGTGCAATTAAACTTAGGACGACTACATGAGAGTGGATGCTATAAATTAAGTACTACAGATTTCTAGTATGCTGTAAAAAGGCTCAGTATCAAAAAGTGTAAAGAACATTTAAAAAATAAAGATATATTCTAGTCTTTTTTTCCGGGTGACTTGTGCAAACATTGTTTTAAAAAGCTAAGCACTCTCAAAAATATGACTACACACATACTCTCAGTAACAAAACAAACATTACCAAAATATTAAACTTTGGTGTGTGAAGAAACTACCCGATTCAGACACTTTGGTTAAACATTGTAAGCATCTGGATCACAAAAGGCAGCAATGAATGAATAAATTTGTAGATAGAAGAAACAAATTGACACTCTTGTGCCCCATTGTTCCCTGGTATGTTGTAATGCAACCAAATAGTCCAGCACAATATGATTTAACATTTCTGATATCAGTCAACAACTAACAATGAACAGTAAATAGTTCCTCTTAAGTAACAATGTCAAACAATCACTTCCATTAGTATTTCATTCCCCTAGTCAGCATATTTCAATCTGCAACAACCATGCACAAAAACTGCAACCAACATTCACACACTCCACATGTCATACCAGCCCTTTTCCAAAAAATAAAATAAACACATTGCACATTGTTGCATAAACATTTGCCAAAAGGCAGCTAAACACTACCAGAGCCAAAATAAGTGACCTCATTAACACATTTCAGACATTTCCTAAAAAGCTGGAATACTTTTCAGAGAAAATTTAAGCATAATTGCTTTGTTAAGTTTGCATTTGTACTATTAATATAAAGCAAAAGGAACAGTGGCCGAGACACGGCAATTCTTGCTCGTATTCCCTCGTAACGTGAGCAGCGACAAGACGACGTTGCAGCCTTTAGCCCACCCGAGATTATTTTCACTTCTTTATCATTTCCATCATTTTATTAAACAGCCACTAAAAATAGAAATACTGAATGACTAATTACAATACAGTAAGTCTAATACAGTTACAATATTTATTAATACATGAAACAAAGTCTTAAGGAATTAAAGTTGTTCAGTCTCTGAAAATTTTAGAAACCAATCTTCTACAGAAATCTAAAAAACTGACTGATACAATTACAGTGATGCAACAGTTTAAGAGACAACAAATAAACAAAAACATGGCTACAAACTATATGCAAGAAGAGAAAGTACCAATAAGAATTCTAAAATGTTGAAGATGACAAAGTTTTAGGTGCCTACATTGTGGAGTTTCTTTGTCAGCCACCGCTGTACACTGGCAAGAACCAGGAACCCTGATATTGGGCAGGTTAAAAGCATATTTACACCAGGATGCAGGTTAAAATGTGTGTTTTTTAAGCAAGTACTGTTTCTAAACATGGCCACTGCAAAGCTTCAGACAACGATGCAAACTGAGTGCTTGCAAGTGTTAGCTATCCTCCTACACCATTCGGCAGATATTTCTCCGAGTATGGTGAAATGTGTGGAGAAAATGATACATGTAATCAAATGCGGTGGTGTGTCATTTCCTCCAAAAGCCCAGTTGATGGGCAAATAAAAATTGCAGTATCGTAATGCGATCACCCTGCTGTGAGAAAACAAAGATTTACTGCACATTGGAAATAAAATGGTACGTTCTTATGTGAACTTGAATGAACACTCTTTAAAATACTATAAAGCCTGAGTACATACCAATAGAATAACAACTTGTCCTCTTCCCCTTCTTCTTCCCCCCCCCCCCCCTCCCCCCGTGGACATCATGCTGCTGGTGTTGTGTCATATCCACCAAAAGCCCAATTGAGGGGCAAATTAAAATTGCAGCCTTGTAATGCGAACGCCCTGCCGTGAGAAAACAAGGAAATGGCTTAAGGTGTTCAAATGTTTACGATGAAGTGCAACATGGGCTACAATCTGTCATCACTGATGGTTCGGTGCAGAAAGTTCATGAAAAAGTTTGAGAAAACAGACTCTTTATGATTCTGTCCTTATCTAAAGAATTTCCTCAAACTCGAGAATTTTTCTTTACAAAATTCTTACAGAACACTTGAACTACCAGAAGTTGTATACATACTGTTTCAAAAATGCTGGGTGAGGAACACAAAAGTGATCAAGTAGCCAATACTCTGAATTTCCTTGAGCAGTATAGTAATAAAGGTGTTGAATGTTTAAATCCAGTTTTAGCTACAGATGAAATATGGATGGCTCATATTAAACCAGAATCCAGACAATAACTCATGGAATGAAGGATTTCAAGATCACCAATAAAAGTGGCTTTCAATTTAACAACTGGAGTGCAAAAAAATTATGTATGCACACACTGCTTTGTGATGGGATATTGTTGCTTATGGGTATTTTTCGCCACAGGGTAACATAATTAATTCAATATTGTATGACATTATGTAATTTGTATGGAGCATTCAAAACACTTGATGTGGAAAGCTCAATAGGGAGATTTATTTTGCTTCACGACACTGCCATACAGCTGAACAGACACAAGACCTCATTACTTATACTGCTTGGAACAACTTGATAAACCTACAACCTCATCTGGTGCCTAGTGGTTACCACTAGTTCATGCAAAAAATAAATAAATAAATAAATCCAGGACCAGTTTCCATGACAATGACATTTAGCAATACTTGCCAAACCAGATGCTGGATTTTTATGATAATGGAATTCAGGAGTTAGTTATTCAGTATGATAAACACACTGAACAAACAAAAGTAGTCACCCCCACATGTATCACATTATCATTGTGTAACACCATCTACAGACCCCATAATGTCCGCAGTTGGAAGTAAGAGCATTTGCAAGTTGCTTTAAGGCATGCCAAATACAGGGTTTCCACAAATACTTTTACTAACTTTTAAAAAAAGAAAGAAAGAAAAAAGTAAGTAAGTAAGTAAGTTCATACAAATATGTAGGATGTATGACGATTAACAGTATAAACGGATAAAGTTGAAAGTACACAATCCTAGAAGCACTGAAGCCTCAGTAAACATAGGTCTGCAAAACTGAAGCATTTGCAATATAATTGCGACTTTGTTATTACCAGTCACTAGTGTCATCATTCTGTGTAAACATCACATGCTGGTCTGTGGTGTGGTCTTTGTTTATATACTTGAGATGTGGAACTGTAAACAGAATGGATTGACAGTACAGTACACAGTCAGAGTGGCACTCACAACAGCTGTCTACCGAGCGACAGTTGCATCCTACGTGTTGCTGGTAACGTGGAAAATTATACTAATGAGGAATATATAGACATGCATTTCCCATATGGTAGGGCTAACAGCAGAGCACAGGAGGCTGCATGCTTGCACCGAGACACATATTCTGCTCTAAAGCACTCCAAGAGTCAAACGTTTACGTGGGTGCATCAACATCTCCGAGAAACTGTTAGCTTCGCACATGCAGTGGGAGTGGGTAGGTCCGCACACATTACATCTGTGCTTGTAAACAGCTGGAAACAGCACCACATTCTACGGGAGTCCCGACAAGAAGGCTTTACCGTCCTGTCAGTGGATGCAACAACATTCTGTATGCAATCCTACATTTGACAAAAACATTTTATTTACAGCTGAAGTAGGATGTGCTCATGATAGTGTGTTCCATTATCACAACTTCAAGTTTGGAGTCATCTGGTCTCCAACCCCGTGCACGACTCTCGGGCCATGAATGTTACCAAACAATCTCAATGCATAGAATTACTTTCAATTTCTGTGGTGTCATCTTGCAGAAGTATTTGAGGATGTTTCCTTAGAGCGACGTAAGATGATGTGGTACATGTATAATGGCGCACCAGCACGTTTTGCTGCTACGGTGACATGACTAATGCACTGATATGGCCAAAGATGTGACTGGGTGAGGAGAACCTGTACTGTGGTCTCTAAGATCACCTTCTGTGAACCCCTCAAATTTCTGTGTTTGGAGCCACCTTAAGGGTACAGCCACTCGGTTAACACAGTTGAAGTATTGGAGTAGATAGTTGTTAATGCTTGTCAAGAATTTCAAAGTGATCCAGATGCGTTTGAAAGGACTTTAAATTCTTTGTGGGGATGGGTACCGGCCTGCATCCGGGCAGAAGGACAACACTGAACACCACCTTTAACTACGAGTAGTCGTGTTCATTCAACACACTTATACTTCAACTAAACTGTCTCTAATAACTTTTCTTCATGTTGTACAGTATTCTTACCTTTTCATAACCTGGATGATGATTACACAGAATCAAGTTAGTGGTACCTAGTGGCCACAAAGTCACAATTATCTTGCAAATGGGTTGTTTGCAGACCTATATGCTTAAGATTCTTTGCTAATAGTATCACATACCTTCAACTGCATGTGTTTACACCATTAATTATGATACATCCTTTACGTCTGAAAATCCTTCATTTTTGAGTTATTAATCAATGTACACAATTCAGGTGACTGGAGCTCGTCAACATATCAGCTAATAATAAATGCTCGATATGTCCACCTTTTGCTTTTAAAAATACATGCACTCATTGCATTGGCTGTTAGACCTTATCAAACAATCGCTGACCGTTTTAAATGCTTTCACAGGTTTCTACAAGATGCCAATGAAGAGTTTCTGCATCTAGATGCTCTACTGCACAGACCAATTCTTTAAGGTGCTGCCAGAGATAATAATCCACTGGATTGAGGTCAGGGGAATATACAGGCCACAGAACTGGTACTCCTCTACCTATTAATCTGTTGTCATCGACAGAACCTTTACAGCAGAGCAGTACGTCGACAATATTCTATGCCCAGTTTTGTTGCCCTTAGTGATGAGCCATCCCGGGCTCACATTTCTTCAAAATAATGCCAACCCACACACAGCGAGAGTTTCTACTGTTTGTTTTTGTGCTTGTTATATCCTACCCTAGCCAGCAAGGTCATCGGATTCTCCCTCCCAACTGAGAACGTTTGGAGCATTATGGGCAGGGACCTTCAACCAGCTAAGGATTTTGATGACCTAATGCATCAGTTGGACAGATTTTGGTATGATATCCCGCAGGAGGGTATCTAACAACACTACCAATCAAATGTTCAAATGTGTGTAAAAAAAAAATAAAAAATAAAAAAAAATCCAGATTCGAGAACTGATAAAGTACTTAGTAAAGAAAGGAATGAAAGCAAAGGACATTCATGCTGATTTCCACAATACACTGGGGGTCTCTGCTCCTTCATATTCAACTGTTGTCAAGGGGACACATGAATTTACATTTCGTCGGGATAGCTACTCCAGAAATCACTGCAAAAGTGCACAAAATGGTCACGGATGTTCGCCAATTCAAAGTGCATAAAATTGCTCGTGCTTGCCAGATGTAATCCAGAATGGTTTATCACATTTTAACTGTGGTGTACGTACTGTAAGACATTCACTACACACACCATCAGATCATTTGACTCGTCGCTATAACGAAGTAGGCAAGTGTCAGCAATATGTCTTCTGGACTTATCGTGGCATTTTTATCTTCTGCCATTAGGTCAGACGATAGAAATGCCACTTGCACGCTTAGAGTAGCAGACTGATGGTGACCAACTTTAAACAAAACTTGATTAATTTTCACACACATTTATTAAAATAATAACAAGCGTAAAAATACTTAACTTGGTTCTGGATGCTATTTACAATTGACAATCTGAAGTTCCTTTGGTATTGGTATGTTAACCTCATACTCACATATATCTCTGACACTTGACAAAAGTGTCTATACATTTATCTTCAGGGCTAAGTACAGGAATATGGTAATCTTATTACTTGCGGACTGAAACCTGACTATAGACTGGTACAGACAAATGTAGAATTCATACAGACTGGTACAGACTAATGCAGACTGGTACAGACTGGTGCCGACAAATGCAGACGGAATAATCGGAGCTCTGTACACTCATTATAATACCTCGCCCGTTCGTGTATCATCGCATGAGTGTGATCCGCAAGGAGAACAGATTCAATGGAAGTAAAACACTACATTCTTATACGAACTTGAAGAAACAATCATTAAAACATTATAAAGCCTGAGTACATATCAATAGAAAGAAAACTTGTCCGATTCCCCCCCCCCCCCCCCCCCCTCATGGACAACAAACTGCTGGTGGTGTGTGATTTCCAACAAAAGCCCAGTTGATGGGCAAATGAAAATTGCAGCCTTGTAATGCGAACACCCTGCTGAGAGCAAAAAAAGGAAATATAATGCTACGTTATTATAGGAATTTGAACAAACACTCTTTAAAACACTATAAAGCCTGAGTACATACCAATTGAATAACAACTTGTCCTCTTCCGCTCCCCCCACCCCTCCCATGGACTTCATGCTGGTGGTGGTCTGTCATTTCCAACAAAAGCCCAGTTGATGGGCAAATAAAAACTGCAGCCTTGTAATGCGATCACCCTGCTGTGAGAAAACGAAGATTTACTACACCTTGGAAATAAAATGCTACGTTCTAATATGAACTTGAACGAACAATCTTTATAACACTATAAAGCCTGAGTACATAGCAATAGAATAACAACTTGTCCTCTTCCGCTCCCCCCACCCCTCTCATGGACATCATGCTGGTGGTGGTGTGTCATTTCGACCAAAAGCCCACTTGATGGGCAGATGAAAATTGCAGCCTTGTAACGTGATCACCCTGCTGTTGGAAAACATAGATTTACCACACATTGGAAATAAAATGCTACCTACATTCTTATATGAACTTGAACGAACAATCTTTAAAACACTATAGAGCCTGAGTACATACCAATAGAATACAAACTTGTCCTCTTCCACTCCCCCCCACGCTCTCCTGGGCATCATGCTGGTGGTGGTGTGTCATTTCCACCAAAAGCCCAGTTGATGGGCAAATCAAAATTGATGACCTGTATTGCGATCACCTTTCTGTGAGAAAACAAAGATTTACTACACCATGGTAATAATAATTCTACGTTCTAGTATGAACTTGAATGAACAATCTTTAAAATACTGTAAAGCCTGAGTACATACCAATAGAATAACAACTTGTCCTCTTCCGCTCCCCCCTCCCCGCACTCGTGGACATCATGCTGATGGTGGTGTGTCATTTCCACCAAAAGCCCAGTTGATGGGCAAATAAAAATTGCAGCCTTGTAATGCGATCACCCTGCTGTGAGAAAGCAAAGATTTACTACACCTTGGAAGTAAAATGCTACGTTCTCATATGAACTTGACTGAACAATCTTTAAAACACTATAAAGCCTGAGTACATACCAATTGAATAACAACTTGTCCTCTTCCGCTCCCCCCACCCCTCCCATGGACTTCATGCTGGTGGTGGTCTGTCATTTCCAACAAAAGCCCAGTTGATGGGCAAATAAAAATTGCAGCATTGTAATGCGATCACCCTGCTTGTGAGGAAACTAAGATTTACTACACATCGGAAATAAAATGCTACGTTCTTATATGAAATTGAACAAACAATTTTTAAAATAATATAAAGCCTGAGTACATACCACTAGAATAACAACTTGTCCTCTTACACTTTGCCCTCACGCCACTCCGATGGACATCATCCTAGTGGTGGTGTGTCATTCCCACCAAAATCCCTGTTAATGGGCAAATAAAAATTGCAGCCTTGTAATGCGATCACCCTGCTGTGAGAAAGCTAAGATTTACTTCCCCTTGGAAATAAAATGCTACATTCATTTATGAACTCAGATGAACAATCTTTAAAATACTATAATCCTGAGTAAATCCAATAGAATAACAGCTTGTCCTCTTCCCCTTCCCCTTATCGCCCCCCCTCTCATGGACATCATGCTGGTGGTCATGCGTCATTTCCACCAAAAGCCCAGTCGATGGGCAAATAAAAATTGCAGCCTTGTAATGCGATCACCCTGCTTTGAGGGAACAAAGATTTACTACACCTTGGAAATAAAATGCTACGTTCTTATATGAACTTGAACGAACAATCTTGAAAACACAATAAAACGTGAGTACATACCAATAGAATACAAACTTGTCCTCTTCCACTCCCCCCCACGCTATCATGGGCATCATGCTGGTGGTGGTGTGACATTTCCACCAGAAGCCCAGTTGATGGGCAAATAAAAATTGCAGCCTTGTAATGCGATCACCCTGCTGTGAGAAAGCAAAGATTTACTACACCTCGGAAATAAAATGCTACGTTGTTATATGAACTTGAACGAACAATCTTTAAAACACTATAAAGCCTGAGTACATACCAATAGAATAACAACTTGACCTCTTCCGCTCCCCCCACCACTCTCGTGGGCATCATGCTGGTGGTGGTGTGTCATTTCCACCAAAAGCCCAGTTGATGGGCAAATAAAAATTGCAGCCTTGTAATGCGATCACCCTGCTGTGAGAAAACAAAGATTTTCTACACCTTGGAAGTAAAATGCTACGTTCTCATATGAACTCGAACGAACTATCCTTAAAATATTATAAAGCCTGAGGACATACCACAGTTGATGGGCAGATAAAAATTGCAGCCTTGTAATGCGATCACCCTGCTGTGAGAAAACAAAGATTTACTACATGTTGGAATTAAAATGCTATGTTCTTATATGAACTTGAACGAACAATCTTTAAATCACTATAAAGCCTGAGTACATACCACAGTTGATGGGCAAATAAAAATTGCAGCCTTGTATTGCGATCACCCTGCTGTGATAAAACAAAGATTTACTACACCTTGGAAATAAAATGCTACGTTCTTATATGAACTTGAACGAGCAATCTTTAAAACACTATAAAGGCTGAGTACATACCAATAGAACAGATACTCGTCCGCTTCCGCTCACCCCACCCCTCTCATAAACATCATGCTGATGGTGGTGTGTCATTTCCACCAAAAGACCAGTTGTTGGGCAAGTAAAAATTGCAGCCCTGTATTGCGATCACCCTGCTGTGAGAAAACAAAGATTTAACACACCTTGGAAATAAAATGCTACGTTCTTATAAGAACTTGAACAAACAATCTTTAAAACACTATAAAGCCTGAGTACATACCAATTGAATAACAACTTGTCCTCTTCCACTCCTTCCTGCCCCCTCTCGTGGACATCATGGTGGTGGTGGTGTGTCATTTCCACGAAAAGCCCAGTAGATAGGCAAATAAAAATTGCAGCCTTGTAATGCGATCACCCTGCTGTGAGAAAACTAAGATTTTCTACACGTTGGAAGTAAAATGCTACGTTGTTATATGAACTTGAACGAACAATCTTTAAAACACTACAAAGCCTGAGTACATACCAAGGTTGATGGACAAATAAAAATTGCAGCCATGTGATACTATCACCCTGTTGTGAGAAAACAAAGATTTACTACATGTTGGAAATAAAATGCTACATTCTTATATGCACTTGAAG
Source organism: Schistocerca piceifrons (assembly GCF_021461385.2). Taxonomy (NCBI): domain Eukaryota; kingdom Metazoa; phylum Arthropoda; class Insecta; order Orthoptera; family Acrididae; genus Schistocerca; species Schistocerca piceifrons. The sequence goes on along the minus strand of NC_060147.1, from coordinate 19,413,764 downwards.
AAACAACCTTTAAAACACTTTAAAGCCTGAGTACATACCAATAGAATAACAACTTGTCCTCTTCTGCTCCCCCCCAACCCTCTCCTGGACATCATGATGGTGGTGGTGTGTCATTTGCACCAAAAGCACAGTTGATGGCAAATAAAAATTGCAGCCTTGTAATGCGATCACCCTGCTGTTGGAAAACAAAGATTTACCACACCTTGGAAATAAAATTCTATATTCTTATATGAACTTGAACGAACAATCTTTAAAACACTATAAAGCCTGAGTACATACGTATAGAATAACAACTTGTCCTCTTCCACTCCCACCCACCCTCTCCTGGACAACTTGCTGGTGGTGTTGTGTCATTTCCACCAAAAGAACAGTTGATGGGTAAATAGAAATTGCAGCCTTGTAATGCGATCACCCTGCTGTGAGAAAACGAAGATATACTACAACTTGGAAATAAAATGCTGCGTTCTTATATGAACTTGAACGAGCAATCTTTAAAACACTATAAAGCCTGAGTACATACAATTAGAATAACAACTTGTCCAATTCCCACCCCCTCCCCCCCCCCTCTCGTGGACATCGTGCTCTTGGTGGTGTGTCAATTCAACCAAAACCCCAGGTGATGGGCAAATAAAAATTGCAGCCTTGTAATGCTATCACCCTGCTGTGAGAAAACAAAGATTTACTACACCTTGGAAATAAAATGCTACTTTCTTATACGAAATTGAACGAACAATCTTTAAAACACTATAAAGCCTGAGTACGTACCAATAGAATAACAACTGGTCCTCTTCCGCTCCACCCCACCCCTCTCGTTGGCATCATACTGGTGGTGGTGAGTCATTTCTACCAAAAGCCCAGTTGATGGGCACATAAATATTGCAGCCTTGTAATGCGATCACCCTGCTGTGAGAAAATAAGATTTACTACACCTTGGAACTAAAATGCTACGTTCTTATATGAACTTGAACGAACAATCTTTAAAACACTTTAAAGCCTGAGTACTTACCAATAGAATAACAACTTCTCCTCTTTCCCCCACCCCCCGCCCCCCCCCCCTCCAACACCACTCCTGGACATCATGCTGGTGGTGGTGTGACATCTCCACCAAAAGCCCAGTTGATAGGTAAATAAAAATTGCAACCTTGTAATGCGATCCCACTGCTGTGAGAAATCAAAGATTTACTACACTTCGGAAATAAAATGCTACATAATTACATGTACTTGCACGAACAATATATAAAACACTATAAACCCTGAGTACATACCAGTAGATAAACAACTTGTATTTTTCCACATCCCCCCTGCCCCTCTAAAGGACATCATGCTGCTAGATGTGTGTAATTTCCACCAAAAGCCCAGTTGATGGGCAACTAAAAATTGCAGCCTTGTAATGCGATCACCCTGCAGTGAGGAAACAAACATTTAACACATTGCAAATAAAATGCTACGTTCTTATAAGAACTTGAACGAACAATCCTTAAAACACTATAAAGCCTGAGTACATACCGGTAGAATGACAACTTGTCCTCGTCCACTCCCCCCCCCCCCCCCACTCGTAATATCATGCTGCTTGTTGTGTGTGATTTCCACCAAAAGCCCACTTGATGGGAAAATAAAACTTGCAGCCTTGTAATGCGATCAACCTGCCGTGAGAAAACAAAGATTTCCGACACATTGGAAATAAAATGCCTCATTCTTATGTGAACTTGAAAGAACAATCTTTAAAACACTATAAAGCCTGAATACATTCCAGCAGAATAACAACTTGTCCTCTTCCACTTCACCCCCCCCCCCCCTCCCAACCCACACATCGACATCATGCTGATGGTGGTGTGTAATTTCCACCAAAAGCCCACTTGATGGGCAAATAAAAATTGCAGCCTTGTAATGCGATCACCCTGCCGTGAGAAAACAATAATTTAATACACCTTGGAAATAAAATGCCTCATTCTTATATGAACTTGAACAAACAATCTTTAAAACACTATAAAGCCTGGGTACATACCAATAGAATAACAACTTGTCCTCTTCCACTCCCCCTCACGCTCTCCTGGACAACATGCTGCTGGTTGTGTGCCATTTCCACCAAAAGCCCACTTGAGGAGCAATTAAAAATTGCAGCCTGGTAAAGCGATCACCCTGCTGTGAGGAAACAAAGATTTAACACATCGGAAATAAAATGCTATGTTCTTATATGAACTTGAATGAACGATCTTTAAAACACTATAAAGCCTGAATACATACGGGTAGAATAACAAGTTGTCCTCTTCCACTTCACCCCCCCCCCCCCCCTCCGCGACCACACATGGACATCATGCTGATGGTGGTGTGTGATTTCCACCAAAAGCCCACTTGATGGGCAAATAAAAATTGCAGCCTTGTAATGCGATCACCCTGCCGTGAGAAAACAAAGATTTACTACACCTTGGAAATAAAATGCTACATTCTTATATGAACTTGAACGAACTGTCTTTAAAACACTATAAAGCCTGAGTACATACCACTCGAATAACAACTCGTGCTCTTCCACTCCCCCCCTCTCCCCCGCCCCCCCCTCGTGGACATCATTCTGCTGGTGGTGTGTCATTTCCACCAAAAGCCCACTTGATGGGCAATTAGAATTTGCAGCCTTATAAAGTGATCACCCTGCCGTGAGAATCAAAGATTTGCTTCACCTTGGAAATAAAACACTACGTTCTTATACGAACTTGAACGAACAATCTTTAAAACACTATAAAGCCTGAGTACATACGGGTAGAATAACAACTTATCCTCTTCCACTCCCCCCCCCCCCCCCCCCCTCAAGGACTTCATGCTGCTGGTGGTGTATAATTTCCACCAAAAGCCCACTTGATGGGCAAATAAAAATTGCAGCATTGTAATGCGATTGCCCTGCTGTGAGAAATCAAAGATATAACACATTGGAAAATTAATGCTACGTTCTTATATGACCTTGAATGAACAATCTTTAAAACACTATAAAGCCTGAGTACATACCAGTAGAATAACAACTTGTCCTCATCCACCTTCCATCCCCCCCTCTTATGGACACCATGCTGCTGGTGGTGTGTCACTTCCACCAAAAGCCCTCTTGATGGACAAATAAAAATTGCAGCCTTGTAGTGCGATCACCCTGCCGTGAGAAAACAAAGATTTACTACACCTTGGAAATTAAATGCTACGTTCTTATATGAACTTGAACGAACAATCTTTAAAACACTATAAAGCCTGAGTACATACCAATAGAATAACAACTTGTCCTCTTCCACTTCCTTCCCCCCCTCCCCCTCCCCCCCCTCCCCCCTCTGAAGGACATCATTCTGCTGGTGGTGTGTCATTTCCACCAAAAGCCCACTTGATGGGCAAATAGAAATTGCAGCCTTATAAAGTGATCACCCTGCCGTGAGAAACAAAGATTTGCTACACCTTGGAAACTAAACGCTATGTTCTTATATGAACTTGAACGAACAATCTTTAGAACACTATTAAGCCGGAGTACATACCAGTAGAATAACAACTTGTCCTCTTCCACATCCCATCCCCCCCTCTTATGGACACCATGCTGCTGGTTGTGTGTCACTTCCACCAAAAGCCCTCTTGATGGACAAATAAAAATTGCAGCCTTGTAATGCGATCACCCTGCCGTGAGAAAACAAAGATTTACTACACCTTGGAAATAAAACGCTATGTTCTTATATGAACTTGAGCGAACAATCTTTAGAACACTACTAAGCCTGAGTACATACCAGTAGAATAACAACTAGTCCTCTTCCACTCCACCCCCCCCCCCCCCCTCTCCTCTTATGGACATCATTCTGCTGGTGGTGTATCATTTCCACCAAAAACCCACTTGATGGGCAAATAGAAATTGCAGCCTTATAAAGTGATCACCCTGCCATGGGAAACAAAGATTTGCTACACCTAGGAATGAAAATGATACGTTCTTCTATGAACTTGAACGAACAACCTCTAAAACACTATAAAGATTGAGTACATACCAGTAGAATAACTACTTGTCCCCTTCCACTCCCTCCCCCTACCTCTGATGGACATCATGCTGCTGGTGGAGTGTCATTTCCACCAAAAGCCCACTTGGTGGGCAAATAAAAATTGCAGCCTTGTAATGCTTGTAATGCGATCACCCTGCCATGAGAAAACAAAGATTTACTACACCTTGGAAATAAAGTGATACGTTCTTATATGAACTTGAACAAACAGTCTTTATAACACTATAAAGCCTGAGTACATACCAGTAGATTAACAACTTGTCCTCTTCCACTGCCCCCCCCCCCCCCCTCTCTCATGGACATCATGCTGCTGGTGGTGTGTGATTTCCATTAAACACCCACTTTTTAACAGAACGTAAGATCGTGTTTGTCAGTAATTTTCATGTATGTCAGTAATTTCTTTACGTGTAATGTTTTATGTAAATATAGCCTTTGACTGCGAGTTTAACAACTAAGAGACAGTTATCTTTGGACATGCGGAAAGGAGGTCGATCTTTGGGAGAGGTGGTGAAAGGGGCTTTGGAGAGAAAGCCTAGGGCTAGAGGAGGTGAGAATACAGATGTGGTGTAAAACAATGTCTTATTGCATATCATTGTAGAAGTGTTAAATGTGAATAAATGAATTAAATAGTGATTTGTAAAACTAATGTAACGTTTGCTCTCTAAAAATCAAAATACCACATCGCCCTACAAACCAGTTAGTCTCATCCAAACACAAAGAAAACCGCGGGAACATCACAGTGGAATCACCTCTAGACTTCATGAAGACAACAACGCAGCCATCGATATAAGTACCAAACTGTTCGTACTTGTTAACGACCTCAGACTATAAATTTGAATCTCCTGTAGTGCCTGAAGTCACCATGTGGACAAAGGAGTAGGACAACTCAAAGAACTGTGGAAATCTTAGGAAGAGGTCTGTTAAACTTGGGGGCTCAGCCGGGATATTACAGTTAAATGCGATGGGACTAATTGCGCTTCGTTTGCGGAACATTACAAACTTTATAATTTGTAAAACGTGAATAGCATTGTACACGTTTCCTGGACCAGAAAAAGTAGTGTGAGAACCAACAAAGTGCTGGCTTATCGGAGAGGTGGACCTGTGATCGTCATAGTGGTGTGAAAAGTTAAGTACAATTCTGCTTTGTTTTAAACTTTTCGTCAAAACTGTATCCAAACATGCGGTGTCATCATGACGCTATCAGAAGAAGTTAAAAAGGAAGTTGGAGAAATGTTAGACTCGAACGTGTGTGGTGTAAGTGACCATCCAGATGACTCACAAACCGAAAGAAAACCAGATCAACAGGACTGGGTAAGTTTACTCTTTGCCAGAATGGGACAAATGCAGTCCAAATTAACAAGGGCAATGAACTCAAATAGTGAATTCCTAGAATCGAAAATAAATGCATCCAGTGAATCGCTGGAAGCAAAAATGAAAAGCAACGGGGATGTACTGAAAGAAGAGATCTCAAATTTAAAACTTCAATTAGGAGAAAGTTTGAAGGGCGTGAACTCCAAAATTGAAGCTATAGAGAATAAGTTTGTGACCTTAGAAAATAAGTTAGCCACAGTTAGCTCAAGTCAAGGGAAAGAGATTGAAAGGTTAACTGCAGCTCAAAGAAGTGTGGAGGAGAGGGTAGACAAATTAAGTCTAGATACAGAATCAAAAGTTAACTCCTTAGATGCTAAATTAAATAAGATACAAGAGTCTGTAACATGTAATTTAAGTGTAATAGACAAGAGATTCACTGAAATGCAAGATAATTTTGTGTCTAGAAATTTATGTATGAATGGTGGAAGTGTGTGGAGTAATTCACCTGTAAAAAGTTTTCCTTGTGATAATTTACACCCTGTAGATTTTTTGCAACACTGCTCTGACAACCTTGTTACTGGCATGTCTGATAATCTAAAGATTAAATTTGTTAAAAAAATTTCTTGAGGGAGAAGCTTTGTCTTGGGCAAACCAACATTTTGATGAGTGGAAAACGTTTGATGATTTGAAGAAGAGTTTCTTAAATAAGTTTTGGTCTGGGACTGAACAGGGTAGAATGAAAAGTGAATTTTTAAATGGGCCTATCTTCAGGGGCAGGAACCACTCAATGAAAGACTTTTGCAGGGATCAACTTAGGAAATTGGTGCATCTAGATAAACCCTTCGACGAAATGACGCAAATTGATGCCCTTAAAAGGAGGTTACCTGAAAGAATACAGTGGGAATTAGTGCATGGACCTGACGACTGTTTAGACCAGTTTCTAAAATATATAGACAAATTAGACAGGGCAATGGAGAGAAATGTGCAACAGTTTAGTAACGGAAACCATTACAGTGGGAGGTGGAATTCTGATTACCGTGGAGAGAACCCTAGAAGGGACGATAGAGATTTTCGGAATGAACACCAATATGATAGAACAAGAGAGTACAATGCTAATTGGAGAGGGAGTAACTGGGAAAGCAATGGTGTAACTAGGAACAACAGATGGGAAGGTAACAACAGAATGAATACAAATTGGAGGAGTGACAATACAGGTAGACATCCGGAAAACTCCGGACCGCCTCAATGAGGGTCCACAGCTTTGGGGCGAACAGATTTAAACATAATAGGACCACTAACTTTCAAACAAAACCCAATACTGTAAATAACTGTACCATTAACAAACAGGTTAAAAACCAGGAATACCAAGTGAATTATATAAATTTTGATAAAAAATTTTGGGATGCTATGTGGCACAGTAGACCACCACAAAATAAACATAGGAGAGACCAAAGTTCTGACTCAATTCTGGATGAGGGGATGTTAAATGATTTTTACAGGTGGGCAAAAAGGGGAGAGCAAGCTAATAATGAAGAGAGTAACAAATGTTTTAGTTCAGAATTGGGGGGGTTGTTCACACAAGAAGGTAATAGTGAATCAGCTGATGATAAACCTAAGCAACAGGAAAAAGAATCAACTATAGAAAGTGAAAAACAGAGAGAAATAGATGAAACTGGCAGTAAAGTATACCATAGTAGTGATGATGTTAGTATTTTTGATGTGAAAAGTATGGTAAGCAAACCAGTAAGTGAGTACAATGTTTTTATTGAAATAAATAATGAAGTGTTGGAACTTGATGATAGTTGTGGTGATGAAGCACAGGAATATGATAGGAATAATGAAGTGACAGCTGAAGATCAGTTGCTACATGTCTTTCCTGATGAGCTCATGGTTAATCAAAGTGGTGATAACAAAAGTGAAAATATTGTGAAAGAATTAGATTTGCGTGATGATATTGAAAGTAAAGGAAGGCAATTCTTAGAAATCCTGTGGAACCAGTATAATGAGAGTTGTAGTAGCAAAGTGTTTTGGTATTGTCTAAGTATAATTAGTAGAGTTTTATGCCCACGCTGGTGGGAGAGTAAAAGAAAGAGTCTGAGTGAAAGGTACATAAACAGTAGGGAGATATTTTGTGTGCAGCCAAAGTGTAAACTTGACACTAGTAACTTAGAATCTGAAAATCAGGTAAACCTGATGAAGACTGAAAGGGAGGAAGTAGATGGAAATTATAAAGAAATTGAAAAAGATTTATTATATGAAGTCCCTGAGGGGAAGGCAGATGAAAAGGAATTAGGCTGTCCATACATTAAAATAAGAGTAAATCAGTGGGAAGGCCACTGTCTTATTGATACAGGAAGCCCCATATGCGCAATTTCAGAAAAATTTAGAGATAAAATTAGAGATGGTAAGAACTTTGTAGAAATGCCGGTTGTAGGGGTAAAAATCAGAGGTGCCACTGGTAGGCAAAGTAAGGTAGTTAAGAGTCAAGTATTGTTAACGTTTCAAATTGAAAATGTGGAGTTTGAGCAGGGTTGCCTTGTGGTCCCAAGGTTAGAAGAAAATATCCTTTTTGGCATGGATTGGGTCTTAAAAGTGGGTGTAAGCTTCTCTTGGGAAGATAAGACTGTTATAATTACTGAACCTGAGAAAAATAGTATTCTGAAAACAGAAATGTACATCCTTAACTGTAGTAATTCTTGCAACCATATCAAAGCTGTTGTAAGCAAGGTAGATAATCAAGCCATAAGTGATAACACATCCTTTGATCTTATAAATGAACAAAATTTCGAAGAATTAGTCGAAGTAAAATTGAAGGAAGCTGTAAATCTAAGTGAAAGTCAGAAAAATCAGTTAAGAGAAGTGTTATGCGAATTTCAGGATACATTCAGTGAGAGACCAGGGAAGGTAAAAGACTATCAGTGCAGACTTCAACTCAGAGATCATCATCCTTTCTTCCTAAAACCATATGGCATTCCATTCTCCAGGAAAAAAGATGTAGAAAGGGAAATCCAAAAAATGGAAACTTGGGGGATTATAGAAAGGAGTAGAAGTGCTTACAACAACCCATTAGTAGTTGTGTCTAAGAGAAATGGTGGGGTTGGACTTGTACTTGACTCTAGGCACCTTAATAAGTTTTTGATTAGAGAAAATGACCATCCTGACAATATGGATGAACTCCTGCACAAATTTGATAATGTAAAATTTATGAGTAGCCTAGACTTGACATCTGGTTTTCACCAAATACCACTTGAACTTCATTCTAGGAAGTATACTGCCTTTTTATATGGTGGCAAAAGTTACCAATATTGTGTTGTCCCTTTTGGATTGAATGTATTGGTGGCTGAATTTATCAGAGCACTGGATTTTGTATTAGGTGATGAATTGTCTTCAAAATTAATAGTATATGTAGATGACATTCTTGTAACTGGAAAAACCTGGGAAGATCATCTAAACCTTATGAGACAAGTCTGTTCAAAATTGAGGGAAGGGAGAATGACCGTAAAATTGGAAAAATGTTGTTTTGGAGTTAATGAACTGAAATTTTTGGGGCATAATATTTCAGAAAAGGGAATCTTACCTGATAAGGATAAACTTGAGGCCATTGTAAACTTCCCTACTCCCAAGAACAGAAAACAACTCAAGTCCTTTTTTGGTCTCACTGGATTCTATAGAAAATTTCTTAGTACCCAAGCTTTAAATGCAAACTGCTTATGTAACTTACTAAAAAAGAATACTGTTTGGGATTGGACACAAGAATGTCAGGATGTGTTCGTGGAAATAAAACAACAACTGTCCCAAAGTCAAATGTTGTATAGACCTGTTATGTCGATACCATTCTGTATAATGACAGATAGTAGTGAGACAGGTTTAGGGGCACACTTGTTTCAAAACATAGAAGTAGAAGGAAAATTAGAACACCATTCTATTGCTTTTACTAGCCGGGTTTTACAAAAGTATGAAAAATCATATACAGTCACAGAGAAGGAACTACTTGCCATCCACTGGGCATTTAATAAGTTTAAAAGTTATCTTTTAGGGCACAAGGTAATTGTTTTCTCTGACCATATAGCTCTATCGTACATTCAGGAGTGCAGACTCTATCATGACCGTATAACAAGGTGGGTTTTATTCCTTCAACAGTTTGACTATGAGATCAAATTTATACAGGGTAAACATAATGTCATTGCAGATGCCCTTTCCAGACTACCAGTAGGTGCAGATGTTGAAAATACTTATGGAAAAGAGGAGAAAGAGTTCAAACTTATGTACTTAAAGGGTGTAGAAGATGAAGCTGAAATACTGAAAATCTGTAATGATATTCGTAGAAACCAAAACCATGATGAAAATTGGAAGTTGGTTAAAAGTTATATAGGGAAAAAGGGAGGAGAAAAGGTAGATCAGTATTATAAAGTACAAAAAGGGATTTTGTTTAGGAGACCTAGACCTGACTTAGACAATTGGAAACTATGTTGGCCTGAGCAATCTATTGACACGTTAATCAGTTACATACACGAAAGCTTCGGACACTGCGGGGCAACAAAATGTATACAGAAGATACAGGAAAATGTATACTTCTATAATATCAGTAGGAGAGTGAAGAAAAAACTTGAAACCTGTGATCGTTGTCAGAGAGTAAAAGTGAGCAACCAAACATCTAAAGGATTGATGCAAAACATTTTACCAAATAAAAACCTTGAATTAACAGCTATTGATCTATATGGACCACTACCAAGGTCAAGGGGAGGGTATAGTTACATCTTCGTTATAGTTGACGTTTTCTCTAAATTTATAAAATTGTATACATTAAAGAGAGCAACCAGTAAACAAATTATCATCAAGCTGACGAATCATTATTTCAAAAATGTTGGTATTCCCCAGGCCATCATGTCTGATAATGGGTCACAGTTTACATCTAAATTATGGAAAAATTTTATTGAAGATACAGGAATAAAACATATCTTGATTTCGGTTTGTCACCCATCAAGTAACCCAGCAGTAAGGTACATGAGGGAAATTGGAAGGCTCTGCAGAACATACTGTAGTAAAAATCATGTTAATTGGATTGAAAATGTTACTGACTTTGAGGATATAATGAACAGCCTACAGCATTCATCCACTGGTTTTTCACCTTACGAAGTAATGTTTAATAGACGACCTGCAAATCTGATTTCTGAGAATGTTGATTTCCCACCTTGTCAAACTATGACACCCCAGGAAAGAGAGACAGCTGTTAGGAACACTATGAAAAGACAAGGAGAGGTAAGAAAGCGGAGACATGATGCAAGAAGTAAAGGAGTACAGTTCAGGACAGGAGATCTGGTTTTAGTAAAAACACAGGAAAAATCTAGATTGATGAGTTCTGAAATAAAGAAATTTTTTGACATCTACACTCCTGGAAATGAAAAAAAGAACACATTGACACCGGTGTGTCAGACCCACCATACTTGCTCCAGACACTGCGAGAGGGCTGTACAAGCAACGATCACACGCACGGCACAGCGGACACACCAGGAACCGCGGTGTTGGCCGTCGAATGGCGCTAGCTGCGCAGCATTTGTGCACCGCCGCCGTCAGTGTCAGCCAGTTTGCTGTGGCATACGGAGCTCCATCGCAGTCTTTAACACTGGTAGCATGCCGCGACAGCATGGACGTGAACCGTATGTGCAGTTGACGGACTTTGAGCGAGGGCGTATAGTGGGCATGCGGGAGGCCGGGTGGACGTACCGCCGAATTGCTCAACACGTGGGGCATGAGGTCTCCACAGTACATCGATGTTGTCGCCAGTGGTCGGCGGAAGGTGCACGTGCCCGTCGACCTGGGACCGGACTGCAGCGACGCACGGATGCACGCCAAGACCGTAGGATCCTACGCAGTGCCGTAGGGGACCGCACCGCCACTTCCCAGCAAATTAGGGACACTGTTGCTCCTGGGGTATCGGCGAGGACCATTCGCAACCGTCTCCATGAAGCTGGGCTACGGTCCCGCACACCATTAGGCCGTCTTCCGCTCACGCCCCAACATCGTGCAGCCCGCCTCCAGTGGTGTTGCGACAGGCGTGAATGGAGGGACGAATGGAGACGTGTCATCATCAGCGATGAGAGTCGCTTCTGCCTTGGTGCCAATGATGGTCGTATGCGTGTTTGGCGCCGTGCAGGTGAGCGCAACAATCAGGACTGCATACGACCGAGGCACACAGGGCCAACACCCGGCATCATGGTGTGGGGAGCGATCTCCTACACTGGCCGTACACCACTGGTGATCGTCGAGGGGACACTGAATAGTGCACGGTACATCCAAACCATCATTGAACCCATCGTTCTACCATTCCTAGACCAGCAAGGGAACTTGCTGTTCCAACAGGACAATGCACGTCCGTATGTATCCCGTGCCACCCAACGTGCTCTAGAAGGTGTAAGTCAACTACCCTGGCCAGCAAGATCTCCGGATCTGTCCCCCATTGAGCATGTTTGGGACTGGATGAAGCGTCGTCTCACGTGGTCTGCACGTCCAGCACGAACGCTGGTCCAACTGAGGCGCCAGGTGGAAATGGCATGGCAAGCCGTTCCACAGGACCACATCCAGCATCTCTACGATCGTCTCCATGGGAGAATAGCAGCCTGCATTGCTGCGAAAGGTGGATATACACTGTACTAGTGCCGACATTGTGCATGCTCTGTTGCCTGTGTCTATGTGCCTGTGGTTCTGTCAGTGTGATCATGTGATGTATCTGACCCCAGGAATGTGTCAATAAAGTTTCCCCTTCCTGGGACAATGAATTCACAGTGTTCTTATTTCAATTTCCAGGAGTGTATATAGGCCCCTTTGAAATCAAGGAAAACCCACACCCTAATGCCTATAGGCTAATCTACCCAAAATCCAAGAAGTTATTTGGACTGCGCAATGTTACAGAGTTAAAACTCTACAAACATGACCCATAAAATAGTCTTTAATAAGTAAAATGCTGCTCGGAAAGAACTAGTTGACTGGCCCAACTACATCACTTTATTGTTTTATCATTCAAGGAAAACTTCATGTCAAAGTGTGGGACTATGTCAGCTAAAAGTATGAAGTAGATTTTGTGTTAATGTGAATTATGTCTGTACTAATTTCTCTTTGTTCTCTAGTATACCCATTCATTAAATTTGGTACGAGATCAGTGTGTCTGGCTATGAACCATTCTACAGTGTCATAGTAATGTCTCTTAACAGAAACCAAAGTTAATGATGTGGACACTTTTAAAGTAATAAGATATGAATAGTGATTGTGTGTAAGAAGACAAAACCTTGTCATTTGTAAGCTATGTCAGATGGAACGTTATTTAATGGATAAAGCAAACTGGAGGTACTTGTCAGATTATGAGAGTGTACTTTGAAAGACCAGGTATGTTATAGTGTGTTAAAAATATAGTGGGTAGTCATGAAATTTAATCATGCAAATTAAGAATGTATTGAGGTTTAGAGCATTATGGAAACAGATGTTGGTGTATTACTTTTGAAACACTTGTGATGGATTGAAGGTTATGTGACACTAATTTTGAAGTTTATGTTGTGGGAGAATATTTTGTAATAGTTTAGATAATTTAATGTTAAAGTGAATGAAGAGCTGTTAGGAATTTATCCCATACCCTGTTACACAATTTGGAATAATTTCTGTTCATGGCAATATGCTATTTGAGCACAGGAGAGTAAATAAAAATGAAACACTGCTTAATAATGATGTAAAGTTAAGGTAAAATACTAACAATCTTACACAATTTAAGTGTAGAGTTTGTCATAATAATGACCTATAAAGCTGAAATAGATGTACAGTGTGAGGATACTGCAATTATAGTCGCAATCATATGGAACGTCTCAGCTATCTCATTATAAAGGAAACATTAAATCATAAATATGTAAACCAATCTGACTCTGAAAATACAGTGCTGATCACACATAATTGAATTTGCACTGGATTCACCATGTGATTCCATTCATCACGTATACATGAATTTTCCCTAAGAGACAACCATTTAACATTGTGTATAAGTATTACAATATTTTGAACTATGTCTATTTTATGTATGTGGTTAAAAGAACCTGTTTATTTTAGAATAATGATTTCTTTAGATTTAATGGTTGTTTTGAGCACAAGCCATGCCCTAAGGTATTTTATTGAAACACTTATATTAAAAGATTGTGAGAGATGCCTGCATTACACAGTTCACTTAATATATTCTAAAGAAACCACTGTCAATCAGAAGAATGAGGTTAACTAAGATGCATTAAGTCAGTATTGAAGTAAACTTGAGTTTATGCATATACTATATAATTATGTACCCATCTTAACACGGCTCTGCAGCTACCATGATCAATTAAATATAAGGTGCCATATTTTATTGTTAGTTATAAGCTCATTACACTTATTGCTCAATACAGCCAATGTAACTTTCAAATTGTATATCATGGAAAGTGTATATATATAACTAAGATCACTTGGGAAACCAATTTTATTACTAACTTTCGGAACTGGAAATTTTATTATGATGTGTGCATTAGACATATTTTATTCCATAGTGACACACAATCCCATGCATGCCATGCACGGACTTGTGTGTGTGGGGGGGGGGTATTGTAACAGAACGTAAAATCGTGTATGTCAGTAATTTTCGTGTATGTCAGTAATTTCTTTACGTGTAATGTTTTATGTAAATATAGCCTTTGACTGCGAGTTTTACAACTAAGAGACAGTTATCTTTGGACATGCGGAAAGGAGGTCGATCTTTGGGAGAGGTGGTTAAAGGGGCTTTGGAGAGAAAGCCTAGGGCTAGAGGAGGTGGGAATACAGATGTGGTGTAAAACAATGTCTTATTGCATATCATTGTAGAAGTGTTAAATATGATAAATGAATTAAATAGTGATTTGCAAAACTAATGTAACGTTTGCTCTCTAAAAATCAAAATACCACATCGCCCTACAAACCAGTTAGTCTCATTCAAACACAAAGAAAACCGCGGGAACATCACAGTGGAATCACCTCTAGACTTCACGAAGACAACAACACAGCCATCGATATAAGTACCAAACTGTTCGTACTTGTTAACGACCTCAGACTATAAATTTGAATCTCCTGTAGTGCCTGAAGTCACCATGTGGACAAAGGAGTAGGACAACTCAAAGAACTATGGAAATCTTAGGAAGAGGTCTGTTAAAACTTGATGGGCAAATAAATATTCCAGCCTTGTAAAGCGATCACCATGCCGTGAGAAAACAGATATACTACACCTTGCAAATAAAATGCTACGTTCTTATACGAACTTGAACGAACAATCTTTAGAACACTATAAAGCCTGAGTACATGCCACTCGAATAACATATTGTCCTCTTCCATTTCCCCCACTCTTATGAACATCATGCAGGTGGTGGTGTGTCATTTCCACCAAAAGCCCACTTGATTAGCAATTAGAAACTGCAGCCTTGTAATGCGATCACCCTGATGTGAGAAAACAAAGATTTAACACATTGGGAATAAAATGCTACGTTCTTATACGAACTTGAACGAACAATCTTTGAAACACTATAAAGCCTGAGTACATGCCACTCGAATAACAACTTGTCCTCTTCCACTTCCACCCCCATCCCCTCGTGGACATTATGCTGCTGATGGTGTGTCATTTCCACCAAATGCCCACTTCATGGGCAAATAGTGATTGCAGCCTTATAAAGTGATCACCCTGCCGTGAGAAACAAAGATTTGCTACACGTAGGAAAGAAAATGCTATGTTCTTATATGAACTTGAACGAACAATCTTTAAAACACTATAAAGCCTGGGTACATACCACTCGAATAACAAATTGTCCTCTACCACTTCCCCCCCTCTTATGAACATCATGCTGCTGGTGGTGTGTCATTTCCATCAAAAGCCCACTTGATTAGCAATTAGAAATTGCAGCCTTGTAAAGCGATGACCCTGATGTGAGGAAACAAAGATTTAACACATTGGGAATAAAATGCTACGTTCTTATACGAACTTGAACGAACAATCTTTAAAACACTATAAAGCCTGAGTACATACCACTCGAATAACAACTTGTCCTCTTCCACTTCCCCCCCCCCCCCCCCCCCCCTCTTATGGACGTCATTCTGCTGGTGGTGTGTCATTTCCAACAAAAGCCCACTTGATGGGCAAATAAAAATTGCAGCCTTGTAATGCGATCACTCTGCTGTGAGAAAACAAAGATTTAACAGATTGGAAATAAAATGCTACCTTCTTATATGAACTTGAACGAACAATCTTTAAGACACAATATAGCCTGAGTACATACCAGTAGAATAACAACTTGTCATCTTCCATTCCCGTCCCCCCCCCTCTTATGGACGTCATGCTGCTGGTGGTTTGTCATTTCCACCAAAAGCCCACTTGATGGGCAAATAAAAATTGCAACGTTGTAATGTGATCACCCTGCCGTGAGGAAACAAAGATTTACTACATCTTGGAAATAAAAAGCTACATCCTTATATGAACTTGATCGAACAATCATTAAAAAACTATAAAGCCGGAGTACATACCAGTAGAATAACTACTTGCCCCCTTCCACTCCCTGCCCCCTCCTCTCGTAGACCTCATGCTGCTGGTGGTGTGTGTTTTCCAACAAAAGCCCACTTGATGGGCAAATAAAAATTGCAGCCTTGTAAAGCGATCACCATGCCGTGAGAAAACAATGATTTAACACATTGGAAATAAAGCGCTACTTTCTTATATGAACTTGAACGAACAGTCTTTAACCCACTATAGAGCCTGAGTACATACCAGTAGAATAACAACTTGTCCTCTCCCACTCCCCCCCCCCCCCTCTTTCGGACATCATGCTGGTGCTGGTGTGTCATTTCCACCAAAAGCCCACTTGATGGGCAAATAAAATTTGCAGCCTTGTAATGAGAACGCCCTGCCGTGAGAAAACTAAGATTTAGTACCCCTTGGAAATAAAATGCTACATTTTTATGTGAACTTGAAAGAACTATCTTTAAAACACTAAAAAGCCTGAGTACATACCAGTAGAATAACTACTTGTCCCCTTCCACTCCCTCCCCACACCTCTCGTAAACATCGTGCCGCTGGCACTGTGTCATTTCCACCTAAAGCCCACTTGATGGGCAAATAAAAATTGCAGCCTTGTAATGCGATCGCCCTGCCGTGAGAAAACAAAAATTTACTACACCTTGGAAATAAAATGCTACATTCTTACATGAACTTGAACGAACAATCTTTAAAACACTATAAAGCCAGAGTACATACCAGTAGAATAACAACTTGTCCTCTTCCACTCCCCCCCACCCTTTCGTGGACATCATGCTGCTGGTGGAGTCTCATTTCCACCAAAAGCCCACTTGATGGGCAAATAGAAATTGGAGCCTTGCAATGTGATCACCCTGCCGTAAGAAAGCAAAGATTTACTACAGCTTGGAAATAAAATGCTACGTTCTTATATGAACTTGAACGAACAATCTTTAAAACACTATAAAGCCTGAGTACATACCAGTAGAATAACTAGTTGTCCTCTTCCACTTCCCGCCCCCCCTCTTATTGACATCATGCTGCTGGGAGTGTGTCTTTGCCACCAAAAGCCCACATGATGGGCAAATAAAAATTGCAGCCTTGTAATGCGATCGCCCTGCCGTGAGAAAACAAAGATTTACTACACCTTGGAAATAAAATGCTACGTTCTTATATGAACTTGAACGAACAATCTTTAAAACATTATAAAGCCTGGGTGCATAGCAGTAGGATAACATCTTGTCCTCTTCCACTCCCCCCCCCCCCCCACCCCTCCCCCCCCAAACTCTAGTGGACATCATGCTGATAGTGGTGTATCATTTGCACCAAAAGCCAACTTGATGAGCAAATAAAAAATTGCAGCCTTGTTATGAAATAAAAATGCAGTGAGAAAACAAAGATTTACTACACCTTGGAAATAGAATGATACATTCTTATATGAACTTGAACGAACAATCTTTAAATCACTATTAAGACTGATTGCTTACCAGTAGGAAAACAACATGTCCTCTTCCACTTCCCCCCCCCCCCCCTCTTATGGGCATCATGCTGCTTGTGGTGTGCCATTTCCAACAAATTCCCACTTGATGGGCAAATACAAATTGCAGCCTTGTAATGCGTTCACTCTGCCGTGAGAAAACAAAGATTTACTACACTTTGAAAATAAAATGCTATGTTCTTATTTGAACTTGAACGAACAATCTTTAAAACACTATTAAGCCTGAGTACATACCAGTAGAACAACAAATTGTCCTCTTCCACTTCCCCCCCACCCCTTTTCGTGGACATCATGCTGCTGGTGGTGTTTCATTTCGAACAAAAGCCCACTTGAAGGGCCAATAAAAATTGCAGCCTTGTAATGCGATCACCCTGCCGTGAGAATACAAAAATTTCCTACACCTTGGAAATCAAATGCTACGTTCCTATATAAACTTGAACGAACAATCTTTAAAACACTATTAAGCCTGAGTACATACCAGTAGAATAACAACTTGTTCTCTTCCGCACCCCCCCACCCCTCTCGTGGGCATCATGCTGGTGGTGGTGTGTCATTTCCACCAAACGCCCTGATGATGGGCAAATAAAAATTGCGGCCTTGTAATGCGATCACCATGCTGTGAGAAAAGAAAGATATACTACACCTTGGAAATAAAATCCTATGTTCTTATATGAACTTCAACGAGCAATCTTTAAAACACTATAAATTCTGAGCACATACCAATAGAACAGCTACTTGTCCTCTTCTGCTCACCTCACCCCTCTCATGGACATCATGCTGGGGGTGGTGTGTCATTTCCACCAAAAGACCAGTTGTTGAGCAAGTAAAAATTGCAGCCTTGTATTGCAATCACCCTGCAGTGAGGAAACAAAGATTTAACACATTGGAAATAAAATGCTACGTTCTTATATGAACTTGAACAAACAATCTTTAAAATACTATAAAGCCTGAGTACATACCAGTAGAATAAGAATTTGTCCTCTTCCACTTCACCCTTCCCCTCCCCACCCTCACATGGACATCATGCTGATGGTGGTGTGTGATTTCCACCAAAAGCGCACTTGATGGGCAAATAAAAATTGCAGCCCAGTAATGCGATTACCCTGCTATGAGAAAACAATGATTTACTACACCTTGGAAATAAAATGCTACATTCTCATATGAACTTAAACAAACTGTCGTTTAAACACTATAAAGCCTGAGTACATACCATTCGAATAACAACTTGTCTTCTTCCACCCACCCCCCCACCCCACCCCCCCCCCTTCACCCTTATGGACATCATGCTGCTGGTAGTGTGTCATATCCACCAAAAGCCCTCTAGATGGACAAATAAAAATTGCAGCTTTGTAATGCGATCACCTTGCCCTGAGAAAACAAAGAATTACTACACGTTGGAAATGAAATGCCACGTTCTTATATGAACTTGAACGAACAATCTTTAAAACACTATAAAACCTGAATACATTCAAGCAGAATAACAACTTGTCCTCTTCCACTTCCCATCCCCCCCTCTTATGGACATCATGCTGCTGGTGGTGTGTGATTTCCACCAAACGCCCACTTGATGGGCAAATAAAAATTCCATCCTTGTAATGTGATCACCCTGCCGTGAGGAAACAAAGATTTACTACATCTTGGAAATAAAATGCTGTGTTCTTATATGAACTTGAACGAACAGTCTTTAAATCACCATAAAGCCTGAGTACATACCACTCAAATAATAACTTGTCCCTTTCCACATCCCCACCCACCCCCCTTGTGGACATCATGCTGCTGATGGTGTGTCATTTCCACAAAAAGCCCACTTGATGAGCAATTAACAATTGCAGCCTTGTAATGCGATCATCCTGCTGTGAGAAAACATATATTTAACACACTGGAAATAAAATGCTACATTCTTATATGAACTTGAACGAACAATCTTTAAAACACTATTAAGCCTGAGTACATACCAGTAGAACAACAACTTGTCCTCTTCCACTTCCCCACAGCCTTTTCGTGGACATCATGCTGCTGGTGGTGTGTCATTTCCACCAAAAGCCCACTTGAAGGGCCAATAAAAATTGCAGCCTTGTAATGCGATCACCCTACCGTGAGATAACAAAGATTTACTACACCTTGAAAATAAAATGCTACGTTCTTATATAAACTTGAACGAACAATCCTTAAACCACTATTAAGCCTGAGTACATACCATTAGAATAACAACCTGTCCACTTCCACTGCCCCCCCCCCCCCCCCTCTCGTGGACGTCATGCTACTGGTTGTGTGTCATTTCCATCAAAAGCCAACTTGATGGGCAAATAACAATTGCAGCCTTGTAATGCGATCACCCTGCCGTGAGAAATCATAGATTCACTACACCTTGGAAATAAAATGCTATATTATTATATGGACTTGAACGAACAATCTTTAAAACACTATAAAGCCTGAGTACATACCAGTAGAATAACAACTTTTCCTCTTCCACTTCCTCCCCCCCCCCCCCCACCTCATATGGACATCATGCTGCTGGTGGTGTGTCATTGCCACAGAGAGCGCACTTGTTAGGCAAATAAAAATTGCAGCCTCGTAATGCGATCACCCTGCCATGAGCAAACAAAGAATTACTACACCTTGGAAATAAAATGCTACGTTCTTATGTCACATTGAATGAACAATCTTTAAAACACTATAAAGCCAGAGTGCATACCAGTGGAATAACAAGTTGTCCTCTACCACTCACCCCCCCCCCCCCCCCCCTCTTATGGACATCATACTGGTGGTGGTGTGCCATTTCCACCAAAAGTCCACTTGATGGGCAATTAAAAATTGCAGACTTGTAATGCGATCACCCTGCCGTGAGAAAACAAAGATTTACTACAGCTTGGAAATTAAATGCTACGTTCTTGTATGAACTTGAACGAACAATCTTTAACACGTTATAAAACCTGAGGACATACCAGTAGAATAACAACTTGTCCTCTTCCACTCCAACCCCCCCCCCCCCCCTCTTATGGACACCATGCTGCTGGTGGTGTGTCATTTCCACCAAAAGCCCACTTGATGGGCAAATAAAAATTGCAGCCTTCTAATGCGATCACCCCACCGTGAAATAACAAAGATTTACTACACCTTGGAAATAAAATGCTACATTCTTATATGAGCTTGAACGAACAATCTTTAAAACAGTATAAAGCCTGAGTACACAACCAATAGAATAACAACTTGTCCCCTTCCATTCCACCCCCCCCCCCCCCCCCCCAAACACTGTCGTGGACATCATGCTGCTGATGGTGCGTCATTTCCACCAAAAGCCCACCTGATGGGCTAATAAAAATTGCAGCCTTGTAATGTGAGGAAACAAAGATTTACTACACTTAAGAAAACAAATGCTACGTTCTTATATGAACTTGAATGAACAATCTTCTAAACACTATAAAGCCTGAGTAGATACCAGTAGAATAACAACTTGCCCCCTTCCCCTCCCCCCACCCAACACTCTCGTGGATATCATGCTGCTGGTGGTGTGTCATTTCCACCAAAAGCCCACTTGATGGGCAAATAAAAATTGCAGCCTTGTAATGCGATCACCCTGCCGTGAGAAAAGAAAGATTAACTACACCTTGGAAATATAATGCTAAGTTCTTATATGAACTTGAATGAACAATCTTTAAAACACTATAAAGCCTGAGTACATACCAGTAGAATAACAGCTTGTCCTCTTCCACTTACCCCCCCCCCCCCCCTCTCATCGACATCATGCTGCTGGTGGTGTGTCATTCCCACCAAATGCCCTGTTGATGGGCAAATAAAACTTGCAGCCTTACAACAAGAATCCCTGTTGTGACGTAACCAAGATTTACTACATTTTGGAAATAAAATACCACATTCTTATATGAACTTGATGAAACAATCTTTAACACACTATAAAGCCTGAGTACATACCAATAGAACATCTACTTGTCCTCTTTCCCGCCCCCCATTGTAGACATCATGCTGCTGGTGGTGTGTCATTTCCACCAAATTCCGAGTTGATGGGCAAATAAAAATTGCAGCCTTTCAACGCATACACCGTGCTGTGAGGAAGCAAAAATTTTCGACATTCTGGAAATAAAGTACTATGTTCTTATATGAACTTGAATGAACACACTTTTTAATACTCTAAAGCCTTAGTAGATAACAATAGAAAAAAGTCATGTCCGATTTCACTCTGTTGTGAACATCAAGCTGCTGGTGGTGTGTCATTTCCTCCAAAATCGCAGTCGATGGGCTAAGAAACATTGCAGCCTTGTATCCATGACACTCTGCTGTGAGGAAATAAAATTTTACTAGATTTTGATATCAAATACTTATTACTTATATGAAGTTGATGTAGCTAACTTTTAAAAATTATGATTGTTGAGTACTTACCATACATTCATTAGTTACTCATGTGACACCTAATGATTAGTCAACAATGTTAGTCATGAATTTTTTTTGAGACTCAATGTAGTTACTGATTCCTTACTGACAACATAATGCTCTCAGGCTTCTTTCAAATTGGTTGCTCCACTTCTTGTAACATCTTTTGTTTAATGTGTGATGACAGTTTGGTTACCAGATGCTCCAGACAAGGTCATCGATACAGGTGTACTCTATATTATACACTGAAGATGCTCAGAATGTTGGACACCTGCCGAACATTGTGTAGAGCACGCGCGAGCATGCAGATGTGTCGCAATGTGACGTGGCGTGGATTTGTCTAATTTCTTTTATGTTGAGCATGCAGTAAAGGAAACAAAAGAAAAATTTGGAGTAGGTATTAAAATCCATGGAGAAGAAATAAAAAGTTTGAGGTTCGCCGATGACATTGTAATTCTGTCAGAGACAGCAAAGGACTTGGAAGAGCAGTTGAACGGAACGGACAGTGTCTCAAAAGGAGGATATAAGATGAACATCAACAAAAGCAAAACGAAGATAATGGAATGTAGTCGAATTAAGTCCGGTGATGCTGAGGGAATTAGATTAGGAAATAAGACGCTTAAAGTAGTAAAGGAGTATTGCTATTTGGGGAGCAAACTAGCTGATGATGGTCGAAGTAGAGAGGATATAAAATGTAGACTGGCAATGGCAAAGAAAGCGTTTCTAAAGAAGATAAATTCGTTAACATTGAGTATAGATTTAAATGTCAGCAAGTCGTTTCTGAAAGTATTTGTATGGAGTGTAGCCATGTATGGAAGTGAAACGTGGACGATAAATAGTTTGGACAAGAAGAGAATAGAAGCTTTCGAAATGTGGTGCTACAGAAGAATGCTGAAGATTAAATGGATAGATCACATAACTAATGAGGAGGTATTGAATAGAATTGGGGAGAAGAAGAGTTTGTGGCACAACTTGACAAGAAGAAGGGACCGGTTGGTAGGACACGTTCTGAGGCATCAATGGATTACAAATTTAGCATTGGAGGGCAGTGTGGAGGGTAAAAATCGTAGAGGGAGACCAAGAGATGAATACTCTAAGCAGATTCAGAAGAAAGTAGGTTGCAGTAAGTACTGGGAGATGAAGAAGCTTGCACAGGATAGAGTAGCATGGAGAGCTGCATCAAACCAGTCTCATGACTGAAGACCACAACAACAACAACGGGAAACGTAAAAATGACGAACACAAATAATCTGATCACAACGCGCGCCTCAGGTATCCCATGATCGATTTACAATCGCACGTTCGATATGTATTGTTTCGACCCAGTGACTTCGATAGGCAATCATTCTTGGAAATTACCCTATTGGCAGATAATGCCGTTGTCCATACCAAAGCAGCAACGCCAGATAGTAATTAGAATTTGCAGGACGACCTGCAGAGAATTGATGAATGATGCAGGTCCTGGCAGTTGACCCTGAGCGTAAATAAATGTCACATATTGCGCATCCATAGGAAAAGAAATCCACTACAGTACAGTTGCACTATTGAGACAAACAGCTGGAGACCGCGTCTGCCATGAAATACCTAGGCGTAACTATCCAGTGAATACCTAGGCGTAACTATCCAGAGCGACCTTAAGTGGAATGATCATATAAAACAGATAGTGGGGAAAGTAGACAGCAGACTCAGATTCATCGGAAGAATCTTAAGGAAATGTAACTCATCTGCGAAGGAAGTGGTTCATAAGGCGTTTGTTCACCCGATTCTTGAGTATTGTTCATCCATTTATCCATCTGGGATCCCTGTCAGGTAGGACCGACAGAGGAGATAGAGAAGATCCAATGAAGAGCGGCGCGTTTCGTCACGGCATCGTTTAGTTGGGGAGAGAGTGTTACGGAGATACAAAACAAACTCATATTGAAATTTAGGGACAGCACTATTCAGGAGGAGTCTGACAACTTATTACTTCCTCCCACATAAGACCACGAGGGAATTCGCGAAATTAGAGTCAATACAGAGGCTTACCGACAATCATTCTTCCCACGCACTATCCGCGATTGGATCGGGATTGGAGGGACCAGATGGTGGTGCCGAAAGTAGCCTCCGCCACACACCATTAGGTGGGTTGCGGAGTATGATGTAGATGTTGATGTAGATGAACTGTTAGGAACCTGCGTCATATTTGTGAATTGAAAGTTGTAACACAGGAATCCGATTTTTTTATTTAAACACCGTTGGATTCGAAGCTAATCTTAGACCGTGAAGATGGGGGATTTAGATCCCGAGAAAAAAAAACACACACACGCAGTATACACTGTCAAAAATGAACACATGAAACTTTTACGCAACCTGCTAACAAATAGTTTACATTTATTGCACATAGTGACAGCATTGACTAACGCATTCCAGAAAACTATTGCACCAGTTGTGTGGTACTAAACGTAGAAGGCAGTCAGTGCCATCAACAGAATGTTTACAAGTTACGATCATTATCTAGTGAAGCAATAGATTATGAACGTAAAATCAACCAGAAACATACTGTGGCGCGGCTACATTAAAGACGCACTCTGCTAGTTTGTTGTCTGTTCCAAGCCACTGACAACCAAAAGAAAAACCATTTCGTGTACCGTAGGTATTTTGACTACGGGTGATTGTGAAGGAAATGACTGATGCAGAAACTGCAAAACACGAGAAACTGGGAGCAGTTCATATATGCTGACTTGTCTAATAAAAACGGAAGAACCTTAACATCCTCGAAGAACGCAAACATCACTACCTATGAGCACAATCGCTACTGATCACGAATCAGTCCCATTCTGCGTTACAGAAGTTGAGTATCTCTTACCTTTTCGCCGAGAAAATTTTTCGCTGGACGCTCGAAACCCAAAATAAAAGCTTCTCTTGTAGAACTCTTCTATATAATACTGGAAGCTTCAAATTCGCCTCGTATGTAACTGTCGAAGACAGAGCAAACACCAAAAGTTTCGCGAAAGCACAGCTGCTCGTATACATACGCCGTTCAAAGAACAATTATTCGTCGCGGGCAAACTCTCAGAGAGTAAATAATACGTGGCGGGAAAAACAATCTCGTAGCGAACGCGACTGAAAGTTGCGCATCAGGCGTACAGAATTTTGACATAAACTAAAAACAAAATTTATTAACTGGAGTAATGTATTGTTTCGTAAATCGCAACGTCGAGTGCCCTAACCCTCTGTCAACCTGTATCTTTACAGAAATAATTCCCGCAAATTTTTCAAACCAATGATTTGATACTATTTATAAAGGTCAAAGATTCGAGATTCGAACTTGCGGGACTCAGCGCTGCAGCCTGAAGTTTTTCGCAGACAGTTTGTCATACAGATAGCCAAACATGCTGGCTAAAGAATAGTGAATATTACCTCTTCTTTCTACGTTACAGATCTGCGTATAAAAGAAATAAACTTCTGCTTTTTTATTCGCATAAAAAACAATATTTACACGTGGTTCGTGTGGATCTGGAATATTCATGATTTATTCCTATTGGGTTGTTGTTGTGGTCTTCATCCTGAGACTGGTTTGATGCAGCTCTCAATGCTACTCTATCCTGTGCAAGCTTCTCCACCTCCCAGTACTTACTGCAACCTACATAATTCAGAACCTGCTTAGTGTATTCATCTCCCTCTACGAATTTTACGCTCCACGCTGCCCTCCATTACTAAATTGGTGATCCCTTGATGCCTCAGAACATGTCTTACCAATCGGTCCCTTCTTCTTGTCAAGTTGTGCCCGGAACTCCTCTTCTCCCCAATTCTATTCAATACCTCCTCATTAGTTATGTGATCTATCCATCTAATCTTCAGCATTCTTCTGTAGCACCACATTTCGAAAGCTTCTATTCTCTTCTTGTCTAAACTATTTATCGTCCACTTCCATACATGGCTACACTCCATACAAATACTTTCAGAAATGACTTCCTGA
The DNA here is from genome assembly GCF_021461385.2 of Schistocerca piceifrons. NCBI lineage: Eukaryota > Metazoa > Arthropoda > Insecta > Orthoptera > Acrididae > Schistocerca > Schistocerca piceifrons. The sequence goes on along the minus strand of NC_060147.1, from coordinate 19,388,073 downwards.
CACTTAAATCTATACTCGATGTTAACAAATTCCTCTTCTTCAGAAACTCTTTCCTTGCCATTGCCAGTCTACATTTTATATCCTCTCTACTTCGACCACCATGAGTTATTTTACTCCCCAAATAGTAAAACTCCTTTACTACTTTAAGTAACTCATTTCCTAATCTAATTCCCTCAGCATCACCCGACTTAATTCGACTACATTCCATCATGCTCGTTTTACTTTTGTTGATGTTCATCTTATATCCTCCTTTCCAGACACTGTCCATTCCGTTCAACTGCTCTTCCAAGTCCTTTGCTGTCTCTGACAGAATTGCAATGTCATCCTATTGGGTATGTGGTTCTTAAAAGTAGTCTCACGACTAGAGTTTTTATCAGGAATTAGAAAAATGTGTCAAAGACAAAAGAGAACACTCAGCAGTCCACATCATTCATAATCGACATTTGTTTACCCAGTGGGACCTCAATAAGTTTAAATAACGCAGTGAACGTCTTACTAAGGGGGCTCACATTAATTTCTCGGTTCAAATGGTTCAAATGGCTCTGTGCACTATGGGACTTAACTTCAGAGGTCATCAGTCCCCTAGAACTTAGAACTAATTAAACATATCCAACCTAAGGACATCACCCACATCCATGCCTGAGGCAGGATTCGAACTTGCGACCGTAGCGGTCGCGCGGTTCCAGCCTGTAGCGCCTAGAACCACTCGGCCACTCTGGCCTGCAAAATTTCTTGTTTACAGTGTTCAGAGTATGTGCTGTATTGTAGTTAGCCAACATCAACGAGAACGAGAAATATCCCGTCTCTACGGAAAATTGTGTTTATACAAGGTCAGACCAAAAAATTTACGTTTGAAGGCGTTACTGCAGCGCATATGCAACGTAGCGCAACTCCGATGCGGGTATATAAGCACCGACGTGTAGGCGAGGGACTGCTGTGATATTCGTGTCTTTTCGACGTGCGTGTAGTAAATGCTGAAACGTGAACTATGACGACATTATCACCAAATGCGTCCAAATAGGAACAATGTGCTGTTATTCTTTTCTTCGTTACCGAAGGACAATCAACGGCACACATCTATCGGGGAATGAAAAATATCTATGGGGAAGCATGTCTATAGAAAACTAATGTCGTGGAATGGTACAAGTTCCATGCGGGTCGCGATTCAACAAAAGATACCGGTCGATCTGCGAGGCCGGACTCATTTCAAGGAACGGGGCGTCTACTTCACGGGGAACCGGTAACTGCGCATCACATTATGTAGGATTTGTCTCCGATGGCTGTTCTGCAATGGCACGCAGAGAGAGAGAGCAGTGTACAGGCCATTTTCAGAAAGAAATATTTTCGATCCTCACAGTTTCTTTGCTCAAGCCACAAACTCAACCTTGTGGGAAAAGATGCAAACGCAGTGCCAGAAATACGAACACAGTTGTCATTGTAAACAACACTACAAACTCTTTTTTAGAAAATCGAATACACGCTGAAAATGTGCTTCCAATTTACCACGAATGTGTGAGACGAGCTGGTCTGAAAAATATAAAACCAGCAGACTATTTTCTCAACATTTCCCAGATGCTGCGAGAGCTCTAGAGAAATTGTCTACAGACAGAAATTATGCAACGAGAATATCTACGTATCAGTTGAATTCAGCCGTTACAGTGCTCATCTTACATTTACATACAATTACCAAGTACTCAGCAGTTTTGAAACTACATTACTGGCCATTAAAATTGCTACACCAAGAAGAAATGCAGGTGATAAACGGGTATTCATTGGACACATATATTATACTACAACTGACATGTGATTACATTTTCACGCAATTTGGGTGCATAGATCCTGAGAAATCAGTACCCAGAACAACCACCTCTGGCCGTAATAACGGCCTTGATACGCCATGGCATTGAGTCAAACACAGCTGGGATGTCGTGTTCAGGTACAGCTGCCCATGCAGCTTCAACATGATACCACAGTTCATCAAAAGTAGTGACTGGCGTATTGTGACGAGCCAGTTGCTCGGCCACCATTCACCAGACGTTTTCAATTGGTGAGAGATCTGCAGAATGTGTTGGCCAGGGCAGCAGTCGAACATTTTTTATATCCAGATGGGCCCGTACAGGACCTGCAACATGCGGTCGTGCATTATCCTGCTGAAATGTAGGGTTTCGCAGGGACCGAATGAAGGGTAGAGCAACGGGTCGTAATACATCTGAAATGTAACATCCACTATTCAAAGTGCCGTCAATGCGAACAAGAGGTGACCGAGACGTGTAACCAATGGCACCCCAAACCATCGCGCCAGGTGATACGCCAGTATGGCGATGACGAATACACGCTTCCAATGTGCGTTCACCGCGATGTCGCCAAACACGGATGCGACCATCGTGATGCTGTAAACAGAACCTGGATTCATCCGAAAAAATGACGTTTTACCATTCGTGCACCCAGGTTCGTCGTTGAGTACACCATCGCAGGCGCTCCTGTCTGTGATGCAGCGTCTAGGGTAACCGCAGCCACGGTGTCCGAGCTGATAGTCCATGCTGCTGCAAACGTCGTCGAACTGTTTGTGCAGATGGTTGTCTTGCAAACGTTCCCATCTGTTGACTCAGGGATGGAGACGTGGCTGCACGATCTGTTACAGCCAAGCGGATAAGATGCCTGTCATCTCGACTGCTAGTGATACGAGGCCGTTGGGATCCAGCACGGCGTTCCGTATTACCCTCCTGAATCCACCGATTCCATATTCTGCTAACAGTCATTGGATCTCGACCAACACGAGCAGCAACGTCGCGATACGATAAACCGCAATCGTGATAGGCTACAATCCGACCTTTATCAAAGTCGAAACGTGATGGTACGCATTTCTCCTCCTGACACGAGGCACCACAACAACGTTTCACCAGGCAACGCCGGTCAGCTGCTGTTTGCGTATGACAAATCGGTTGGAAACTTTTCTCATGTCAGCACGTTGTAGGTGTCGCCACCGGCGCCAACCTTGTGTGAATACTCTGAAAAGCTAATCATTTACATATCACAGTATCTTCTTCCTGTCGGTTAAATTTCGCGTCTGTAACACGTCATCTTCATGGTGTAGCAATTTTAATGGCCAGCAGTGTAGTAGTTCATTCGAGATTGCAGTTCCTGTGTTATTCTGAATTACGATTCAGTGTCCCTTCGGACACGCACTGCAGCGACTACAGCCGTTATGAAATACATAAAATGTATTCGCATTTGTGAATATGGGTAACCATCAGCTGTATAATGGAATGGTGACCATGAAAACGTGTGCCGTACCGGGACTTGAACCCAGATTTCCCGCTTAATGCGAGCGGTCGCCTTACTTTTTTTTTTATCGTTGTGTTTGGTCGTTGCGGACGTCACATGACATCCGGTCAATTTCGTTTGGTGATCCTTCCACTCTTTTATTACAGAGGCCAACCAGCTCTCTGACTGAACACGATCAGCTACCGTGCCGGCCGTACCATTTGGCTATCTGCGCACGACTCACAGCCAGACCCAAACTTCCATATGTCATCAACCATGTGTCTACAACTTGTACATCCATTATGTATAGTTCCGTACAGGGAAGACATTTTACCTGAAAGGTGCTTGCCCAGAATCAGCGGACAACGACAGTGCAGCGCCTGTGTTATTCAGAATAGGTGGAGAGCCATCGTGAGATGTAGACGTATTTTCGGGTGTGCCCTAGGAAAGTGTGTTGGGACTCTTGTTGCTCATGTTGTATATTAACGACCTTGCATATAATATTAATGGTAACACGCGGCTTTTTGCAGATGATGCAGTTTTGTATAACGTACTGTCTGAAAGAAGCTGCGTGAATATTCAGACAGATCTTGATAATATTTGAACTTGGTGCAGAGATTGGAAACTTGCTTTAAATGTTCAGGAATGTAAAACTGTGCACCTCACAAAACAAAACAAAAAAATAGTATTCTATGACTGTAATATCAGTGATTCACTGTTGGAATCGGCCAACTCATACAAATACCTGGATGTAACACTTTGTAGGGACACGGACAGGAATAATCACATAGATTCAGTCGTAGGTAAAGCAGATGGTAGACTTCTCTTTATTTGCAGAATAATAGGGAAGTGCAATCAGTCTATAAAGGAGATTGCTTACACATCACTCGTGCGACCGGCCTGCGAATATTGCCCATGCGCGTCGGACTCCTTCCAAAGGGGACGAAGAGGGGATATTGAACGTATACAGAGAAAGGCAGCACGACAGACCACAGGTTTTTTTAACCATGTGAGAGTGTCACAGAGATACTGTAGGATCTGAATTGGAAGACTCTCGAAGATAGGCGTAAACAACCCTGAGAATGGTTCAAATGGCTCTAAGCAGTATGGGCCTTAACATCCGAGGTCATCAGTCCCCTAGACTTAGAAATACTTAAACCTAAGTAACCTAAGGACATCACACACATCCATGCCCGAGGCAGGATTCGAACCTGCGACCGCAACGGTCACGCGGTTCCGGATTGCAGTGCCTAGAACCGCTCCGTCACATCCCCCTCGGATTTAGTGGTAAGAGGGTCAAGTGGACAGCCCGTCAAAAACTGAACACAGATGAAGCATGGAAACAGGAAGAAAATGTACTGTACTGTGAAAAAAAAGAAGCAATATAGAAACAGTGGAAGGGGTTCCAGTGTGACGACAAGTTACGGAGGAGCAGAGAGGGCTGTGAGAGGACGTCAGCCAATAGCGTGCTGATGAACACATCTCTAGCAAGACACTGAGACAGCAGCGGCAACTACACACGGAGAATGTGAGTGCCGCGCCGCCTAGCTGCGGTGGAGTGGAAGACGAGTCGCGATAACAAACGCTACAGCAGTGACTTATGAACTGTATTGTTTTTGCTTGCACTGAAATTGTATATACCAAAGGACACTGATTATTTGCGTGTCCCCATTTGCTTGCGACACACCTACGTGAATACGCAAAGTTAAGGATTGTCAATTCAGCTTATTGTAATAAACTCTATTAATACGATTTGCTTCAATTGTTGTCTAGCAATCCGAGAAAACAGCATCCTGGGCATCCCGTATTAGATGAGTGGCCAGACACAATAAATGGTCCAAGCTTAATAAGTGCAGTAGAAAGGAGCCTGGACGCGCAATTGCCTAGTGGTTAAAGTCGGCATGGTGGCTCAGCGTGTTTTGTTAGTGTGTTAGCTGCCCTGGGTAATAAAAATAACTGAGTGAATGGATCAACAAGGGTGTCATGGGACATATGCCCCGAACAATTGCAACAAATAATAACGAACAAAATGAGATAGAAAGAAGGTGGACATGATGTTAGACAATCAAGCAGTGAACCGTGTTCAAACCCCCCCACCGGCCACAAACTTGTTTTTTTTAAGCTGTTCGCGTTATTCAAATTCGCGTCTGTATCATGGTGCAACGTCCATTTGCAACAATGAGGTGTAAGGAAGGGTCCTAGAATGACAGTTGATTCTGTGTAACTACTTTATTAGCAGCCGAAAGGAAGTGGCTTTCAAATGGGAACCGCAAGCATTTGATGACAAGGAGATAAGTCAACCGAATCCCCAGTGGAAAACACGTCTGGTGTGTTAGATACAGCATTCGTGACGGTACGTGTGTCATGTGATATGAATCTCTTACCGACACACCTAGTTCGTACGCTTGGTAAGTGATTGAGATATCCCTACTTGCCCAATTTAGGTGTTGTTATGAATGTGAACGTGACCACTCCTAAGGAAATGATGAAAACATAATAGTTTGTCACATAAGCTGCAACAAATGAATGCAACATCCCGCTTCTTACACAGTTTCTCTGTACCCTGTCAAAAGATATGTTTTTGAAGTTGTGTTCCGTTTGGAACAAATCCTTCGTTGTAACATAGTTCACACCCGTTTATTTGTTGTTTTCATTTCTGTGACATGTCTCGCCCGTTCTCACTTTTCATCACGTTTACTTGAAATGTTAACGTATTCTTACCACGTGACTCATATTCTATAACCAATGTGTAGTACGACAACTGCCAAGTCTATAGAAAGAGAACGAACATTTCAATGACTGAACGGACAGTTAATAATGTTGCGAAGAAAATAAAAATAAATACTATGAGAGAGTTTCGAACCCGACTCGTCCGCTTTGTGGTCCAACACTGTAACCATTTTATTTCAACACCCCAGCTGTTCGTACGTGCTCAGTATCACACTTGTTAAACTTGAACAGGTCACTGTTATCATTTTGCCTTTTTTCACATTTCAGTACACCTTTTTCCTGTTTTCAAGCTTGATCTGTGTTCAGTTTTTGACGGGCTATGCATGGGGCCATCTTACCACTAGATCTGAGAGGTTGCGACGGGGAGTTTCCCTTGGTAGGGGCAATACCAGAAGTCAACGAGGCTTGTTCGTAAACAAACGGATCTTTCACAGAGAAAAAGACAATCATATACACGTGATAGAATCCCACCACAGTTCACCGAATTAATTACATTGGCACGAGCTATATTGTGAAGGAACTGAGATAACGGAAAAGAAGGTAACAACAGAAAAATGAAACATACATGTGTGAAACAAACTGAAGCGCTGAGTACCATAACCGCCGTTCATTTTGAGACTGAGGCATGTATGCATGCTCCTGACATCTGTCAATCTTACAATGAACCAGCTTTGTCCATGCTGTACATCTGCACTACACTGGTATTGTTGTATCCTAGCCAGTAATGCCACCCGAGCCCGCTGCCAAAAGGTTGGCAGCATCAACGTCCGGACGCCGTCCGCATAAGCAGCGCCAGCGAGACAGGAAATCGCCGCAAGTCTGCGCGCGCCACCGCTGGCTTCTGGTTTCTTAAGAGCTGGAGTCGCGAGCGCTAGGACAGTTCTGTATTCGCCGCTCAGTTGTATACTCGCCACCGAATTGTGTACTTGCTAGTCAGTTGTGTGTTCATCGCAGCAGAGTTGTTGTTTGTCGTCAGCCGACGCTGACCTAGCCGCTCCGACTCGAACTAGACAGATTTCTGTAGACACGGAGTTCACTACTGTATTTCTGTATCTTCGTTAATAAAGATAAGTACCGACTTTTATTTAATCAGAGTGTTTGGGTTTTCATCTTTCTGTTCACTGATCCAGCGGACCGGTCGGCCCGCTATTAAAAGTGTGGCGGTGACTTCGTAAGCCGTTTCTACAGCGAATTGTTTGTCGCTACGAACGCCGCCACAAAACTGGCGACGAGGACTTCCGAACTCGTGTGCAGGGCTGGTTCAACTTCTTTCTGGTTATACTAATTATAGCGATAAAATTTTGGGGGCTGGTTTAATTTGTGTTCACTATGTCTGCCGAATTACAACAGTTGATCTTTTTACAGAGTCAGCAAATACAAAGTCTGGTGGAAGCAATCGCCAAACAAGCGGCTAATCCTCCAACACAAAAGGAACAAGCACAGGCAGCACCACCTTTCCGTGCTTTTGATGCATCAAAAGAAGAATGGCGAGAATATTTCGCGCAGTTGCAGGCGCACATGACAGTCTACAAAATCACAGGTAATGAGCGGCAGCTTTATTTAATTTCCACTGCAGGCGTGGAAGTCTATCGACTACTTTGTCAGTTGCTCCCGGAATCCCAGCCAGAAGCTTTAGACTATAACGTTGTTGTTAACAAGCTTGCTGAGTATTTCGAGTCGCGAGTTCATGTGGCAGCAGCCAGATTCAAGTTCTTCAGATTAAAGAAACTGCCACATCAATCTAATAAACAGTGGTTAACAGATTTACGGGGCCTAACCCGTCAGTGCCGATTTAATTGTGTGTGTGGAGCTCCCTACAGTGATGTCATGTTACGAGACGCTATTACTCAAAACATTGCAGATTCTCGTATTCGTTGCCTGACCCGTCATTAGAGACTGTGATGAACATCATTGAAGCCCAAGATACTTTTGACTATGCTGAGTGTGAGTTAGATCAGCCATGTATTTCTCAAATTGCCTGTGCTAAGCAAGTTATGTCACGCCCGCGGCCCCACCGGCAGAGTCAGACTATAAACACTAGCCGGCCGCGTCATGTTAAACACATTCGTCAGCCGCGTGTGCAAAATGATAGAGTCAAGTCTTGCCCTAAGTGTGTTCTTGCTCATCCTCGTGAACGTTGCCCGTTAAGAAACGCGGTTTGTCACTTTTGTCAAAGGAAAGGACACATCCAGACTGTTTGTTTGCGTAAACGCAAGAACAATTCTAGTGCTTCCCAGCCCATGGCTATTCATGTTCTTCAAAGCCAGCCCGCCCGGAAGGTCGCGTTTAAAGACTCTTCCACGGTTCGTGTGGGTAATAAACTTGTTCGCAATAAGCCACCCACCCAGCCCTCTGCTATGCGACCCAAGCGTAATTCAAACGCTGTAAAAAGTAATGTACAGACTGCAAGTGAAGCGGGAGTTGTTGTTCCACCCGCCCAACCCACGAGTTGTCGTAAGCAGCGAACACGCGCTAAACGCGCTGATTTTGTGTCTTCCGCCTCCACTGCACCGATCCAGAGACAGTGTAATAAACTATTTGTGAAGCTACGCATCCAGAATAAGACCTTCAATTTTCAATTAGACACTGGTGCGTCTGTGACTCTCATAAATAGTGCTACGTATGCGGCTATCGGCCGCCCTAAACTTTCAGCGGCAAAACATTCTTTGGCTACTTATAGTGGAGAACAAATTCCTGTGTTAGGTGTATGTAGCGTGCCAGCCACATTCCGTGGCAATACAAAAACAGTTTCATTCACAGTGCTCCGCGCTACAGACAGTGTAAACATTTTCGGATTAGACTGTTTTGACTTGTTTGGCCTGTCTATCCAAGACAATGTGTTGCAAATTAATTCTGTTGTTGTTCCTCAAGACAGCATAACCGATTTGTGTAAACAATACAGTGACATATTTAAAGACGAACTAGGTTGTGCTGCGAACTTTGCCGCTCATATTACGTTAAAAGATAATGCTCAGCCTCGATTTTTTCGTGCTCGTCCAGTGCCTCACGCCCTCCGGGCACCTGTAGAAGAAGAACTTCGTCGTTGGCAAAACAACGGTGTTATTCAACCCGTTTCAGCGAGCCAGTGGGCTTCTCCCTTAGTTATTATAAAGAAACCGTCTGGCAAGTTACGTTTGTGTGCTGATTTTAAGTCGACAGTTAATCCTCAGACTGTCATTGATTCTTTTCCTTTGCCTAGACCGGACGAGCTGATGGACAAGTTAGGGGAAGCTCGTTTCTTTTCCAAAATTGATCTCCGTTAAGCATATTTGCAATTGCCCCTCGACGAGCAATCACAACAGTATTTTGTCATAAACACGTCGTTGGGGTTGTTCCGTTTTCTGTGCTTGCCTTTTGGTTGTGCGTCAGCTCCAGCTGTTTTTCAGCGTTTTTTGTCACAACTTCTGGCTAATGTGCCATCGTGTTGCAACTATTTAGACCATATTGTTGTGTCCGGTCGGACGACTGCTGAACATTTCCGTAATTTGGAGTGTTTGTTTAAAGTGTTGTCCCAGGCAGGCCTACGTTGCAACATCGATAAATGTTCATTTTTCCTTACGGAGCTGGAGCATCTGGGACATGTTATTAATGCTCAAGGCATTCATCCCTCCCAGTCACATTTAGCAGCTATTCGTGATTTGCCCGCCCCTCGCAATCTGAATGAATTGCAAGCAGTTCTTGGCAAATTGACGTAGTATATTAGGTTTATACCTAATGCATCACAGATTGCTGCACCGTTGCATCGTCTCCGCCGTAAGAATGTTCCGTTTGTGTGGTCAGCTGATTGCGAATCAGCCTTTCAGCGGCTTAAAGAGGCTTTATTGAATGATCGTTGTCTGGTCCATTACGACCCTAACAAGCCTCTGGTGTTAGCTTGTGATGCCTCTTCTTTCGGCCTCGGTGCTGTGTTGTCTCACCGAGTCGGTAACACCGAACGTCCTATTGCGTTCGCATCTAAATTGCTAAACAAAGCTCAGTGTAATTATAGCCAACTGGACAAGGAAGCGTTGGATATTGTGTTCGGTGTCACAAAGTTCCATCACTACCTCTATGGTAGACCATTCTATTTAGTAACGGATCACAAGCCACTGACGTCACTGTTTCATCCGTCTAAACCAGTTCCTCAGCGGACAGCTCAGAGACTACACCGTTGGGCTCTTTTGTTATCACAATACCAGTCTGAGATACTGTATCGCCCTACAGCTCAGCATGCAAACGCTGACGCGCTTTCTAGATTGCCGATTGCTGCGGATGATGTCTTCGATTCCTCTGAAGACTCTTGCCATCAGATTGACGCCGATGAGCATCAATCCCTCCGGGATTTTCCGATTGATTATCGTCAGGTGGCACGTGAGACAGCTACGGATCCTCATCTGAGTTTACTATTACGTTTTGTTCAACGTGGTTGGCCGTCCAAGGCAAAGGACATATCGGATCCTGTGGTTCGTCGCTATTATCCGCAACGTCATCTGTTGTCTGTTTCGCACGGAGTTTTGCTGTTACGCACCGAGAATGACCAGCTTCGTGTAGTGGTTCCCCAAGTGCTCCAATCCAAGGTCCTCGACTTGTTGCATCAAGGTCATTGGGGAGTGGTCCGCACCAAGCAGCTTGCCCGCCGTCATTGTACATGGATCGGCATTGATAAGCAGATTACGCAGATGTCTACAGATTGTTCGACGTGTGCCGAACACCAAGCTGCTCCGCCTCAACGCTATTTTGGGTGGGCACGCCCTGCCGGTCCCTGGCAGCGAGTACATATTGATTTCGCTGGTCCGTATTGGAATTCTCGTTGGCTCATCGTGATAGATGCATTTAGTAATTTTCCGTTTGTTATGCCCATGCAGTCTACAACGTCTGCACAAACTATACAGGCGTTGACTTCAATTTTTTGTATTGAGGGTCTTCCAGAAGTTTTAGTGTCTGACAATGGTCCACAATTTACCTCTGCTGAATTTGAAAGTTTTTGTTCTGCCAATGGCATTCGCCATGTTCTTACTCCGCCGTTCCACCCTCAATGAAATGGTGCAGCGGAACGTTTTGTACGCACATTCAAGGATCATATGGACCGCCTTCGTGCTACGCACTCTCGTCAGCAGGCCCTCATCACGTTCCTGTCGTCGTACCGGACCACGCCACGCGACGGCCCTTCGCCTGCGGAGCTTCTCCACGGCCGTCGTCATCGCACCCTACTACGGTTGTTGAATCCCCCGGATCGACCCGCCGCTTCTGAGCATCGCACGCGTTTTCAGCGCAACGACGCCGTTTTTTTCAGAGTTTATCACGGTCGCCGTCGTTGGGAACGTGGTGCCGTGATAAGTGTCCAGGGTCGAGGTTTTTATACTGTTCAAGGTGCTACTGGGGTGCACAGGAGGCATCAGAACCAGTTGCGCCGCGCTGGCCGCCCGGATTCTGCCGCTCGTTCTTTGTCCACAGATTTGGTCCGCGGCGGGTTCCAGCCGTGCCTTCCGACTTCGCTGCCGCCCCCGGGGCAGCATCAGCGGCCGTCGCCGCTACCACGCCGACAGCCCGTCCCGTTGATGCCTCCCGCGCAGCTTCCTCCGGGAGCGCCCCAGGTGGTCGCTCCGGCGCCTGCGGTCCCTTTTCAGTCGCCACCGCCTTCGGAGCTGATGGACGTCGACCCCTCCGCCGGGCCGCCTTCCCAAGCGGTGGCTGTGCAGCCTGTCCTGCAGCCGCTTTCCTTGGGCACCCCCAAGGAGTCTGACACCACAGCGCCTTGTCCGGCGCCCACTCAGCAGCCGTCGACGCAGCGTCAGGAGCCGCTGCCTCTCTTCGTGGGTCCCGATGCCCCGTCGCGTCCAGTACCAGAAGCTGCGCCCGTGATCACAGGCGTGCACCCTGACCTCGGTTTTCAGTCGGTGTTTCCCGGGGCCCCGCGCAGCCAATGCTGGGGTGCGGACCGGGGACTGCCACCGACAACAGTCTCCGCCCCGGTCTCTTCTGCTATGCCTGCGGCCAGACCCCTCCCCCGCCGTCGACGCTTGCCACGTCACTATTCCACGACGGTGCGGCGATTTGGGGGGGAGGAGTGTTATATCCTAGGCAGTAATGCCAACCGAACCCGCTGCCAAAAGGTTGGCAGCATCAAAGTCCGGACGCCGTCCGCATAAGCAGCGCCAGCGATACAGGAAATCGCCGCAAGTCTGCGCGCGCCACCGCTGGCTTCTGGCTTCTTAAGCGCTGGAGTCGCGAGCGCTAGGACAGTTCTGTATTCGCCGCTCAGTTGTATACTCGCCACCGAATTGTGTACTTGCTAGTCAGTTGTGTGTTCATCGCAGCAGAGTTGTTGTTTGTCGTCAGCCGACGCTGACCTAGCCGCTCCGACTCGAACTAGACAGATCTCTGTAGACACGGAGTTCACTACTGTGTTTCTGTATCTTCGTTAATAAAGATAAGTACCGACTTTTATTTAATCAGAGTGTTTGGGTTTTCATCTTTCTGTTCACTGTTCCAGCAGACCGGTCGGCCCGCTATTAAAAGTGTGGCGGTGACTTCGTAAGCCGTTTCTACAGCGAATTGTTTGTCGCTACGAACGCCACCACAAAAAAAAAAAAACTGAGTGCCAGAGAAGGAGTGTTTGTCTCAGGGCAAATGCAGCAGCACTTTTGCAATGTTTGGAAGGTATGGGGGAGGCACCGGCAGCAGTAAAGCTATGCAATTACATGTATGGTGTCTGAACTTCCAGACATGTCTGAATGAAAATATACCACACATATAATTGCACAGATACGCCTCAACGGACATACGACTATTTCAATGTAGACGTACACCATCATTTGTCCCCTTGCAGGACTACAGTGAAGCTGTGAGTAAAGGGAAAACTAATGGTGTTCCATCAGTAGTGATCAGCACTTGGGAATTTGAGTTGGACGAGAAGCGTGTCTGGATGGCCCGAGGCAGTCAAGGAAAGCATTCGTGAGAAGCCAAGAATCTGGGTTCGAGTCCCGGTCTTGTCACAAATTTTCAAGTGCAGCTGTTGAATTATTTCACCACCCAAAGCAGCTATGTCATACAACTTTCTTAGAAGGGAAACTAAGGGGGTTGGTTACGAGTCATGTTCTGATAGATAAATTGGGTGAGCACTTGCCCATAGAGGGCGAAGGTCACAGGTTTGAATCCTCATCTGGCATGCAGTTTTAATCTGCCCAGAAATTTTCAGAAAGTAAGGATGTTTACCACTAACAACCAAAGAAAAGCAGCAAACAATTGAGGTTCAACCACAACAAAATGTCAAATTCTAGCGATTTAACCTTGGTACAGGGCAGGACGGACAAAATACAAATTCCCTTAAGTGCAATAATGGTTTGTTTTGTTTTGTTTTACTAATTTGCATGGATTCTGAAATAATTTTCTGGCTAAAGCACAGTCATATCTGGAGAAGTATCTGTTGCTTTTAAAAATTTAAAACAAATACGTAAACAGTTGGTGTAAGGGTAAGGATATATTGGTTAATATTTCAGAGGTTTTGTGAAACATATGTAACCTCAGCAGTTATCGGTACTATGACTGACTAATCATTCATAATTGGCATTTGGCTAAGTTTAAGTGGCAGTATTATTGTCAATTAAGGTATTGATATGGTCTGGGTTTGCTGGGGTTGAATTCTTATGTTTGAGGTGCTCCTGGAGTGTCCTGCATTGGTAAAAAGACACCCCTTCAACGAGCTTACATTACCGCAAGTAGTCGTTCAGAAACTGTGGCGCTGTGCGTTGTGCCAAGGAGCTCCTCCCTGGTGAAGTTACATGGTTTTTGTCAATGCAGATCTGAGAATGTAGACCAAAGAAAAGTGAAGAATCTGTTAACAGAAATCAAGACCTTCTTCTGAGTTATAAGCTGACTACGAGTTGTAGCCGGGCCAATAAACCAGATTGTGTCCAGAGTACGCAGCCTGGTCTTGTTCGTAGTAAAAGTAACTTTACAGAAAGAACAGCTGGAAGATGTGGATATTCCATCTGGCATAAAATAAAAGCATACCTCAAGACAGCAAAAACCCTGACTTTAGTGGAATGAGATTGGATGAAAGAACAACTGCACAAATTTGTGTATCTGCTATTATGATAGCAGATTATCAACAGGGTTAACAAAACATGAAACTATTAAACTATTACCATAACAAAGAAAGGAAATGCCAGGTATTGTTCAAATTACTCTCCATGCTTCAGAAAGTCTACCCCAGTCTGTTAAAAGCTTGGACTGACTAACGTTTAGGACATGACCAACTCGGACTTAGGAAAGGAAAAGCAACCAAAGAAGCTATAGCAGCAGTGCAAATGATTTTAGAAAGAAGAAATAAGTAACAAATATGTCTTATTCATTGATGCACTGTCTGGAGAACTGATTAAAATCTGAAAACACTGGAGTGATAAAAGAATGATTCTCAGTCCAAACAGAAATTAAGAGTACAGAAATAGATATGACTGGGATTAAGATAGACAGGAGAATAAGAAGAGATGTCTGACAGGACTGTCATCATTCTCCATATTTAACTAATTTATTCATAATAAGTGCAATAAAAACCACACAAGGTGGCAACAAAGGAATGAGAATTAATGGTAGACAAAAACTTTGTATTTCATTTGCTGCTGATATAATACACTACTTGCCATTAAAATTTCTACACCATGAAGATGACTTGCCACAGACGCGAAATTTAACTCACAGGAAGAAGATGCTGTGACATGCAAATGATTAGCTTTTCAGAGAATTCACACAAGGTTGGCACTGGTGGCGACGCCTACAACGTGCTGACATGAGGAAAGTTTCCAACCAATTTCTCATACACAAACAGCAGTTGAGTGGCGTTGCCTGGTGAAACGTCGTCATGATGCCTCGTGCAAGGAGGTGAAATGCGTACCATCACGTTTCCGACTTTGATAAAGGTCGGATTGTAGCCTATCGCGATTGCGGTTTATCATGTCGCGACATTGCTGCTCGCGTTGGTCGACATCCAATGACTGTAAGCAGAATATGGAATCGGTGGGTTCAGGAGGGTAATACGGAACACCGTGCTGGATCCCAACGGCCTCTTATCATTAGCAGTCGAGATGACAGGCGTCTTATCCATATGGCTGTAACAGATCGTGCAGCCACGTCTCGATCCCCGAGTCAACAGATGGGGACGTTTGCAAGACAACAACCACCTGCACGAATAGTTCAACGACGTTTGCAGCAGCATGGACTATCAGCTCAGAGACCATGACTATGGTTTCCCTTGACGCTGCATCATGGACAGGAGTGCCTCCGATGGTGTACTCAATGACGAAGCTGGGTGCACGAACGGCAAAACATCATTTTTTCAGATGAACCCAGGTTCTGTTTACAGGGACGGAGGAGCGAGAAGAAGAGAGGGCATGTTGGAGTTCCCGCATGGAGAAAACAGTATTGTAGCTTTCGCGATTTTGAGAGGAGAAAGCAAGATGTCGCACTTCCGCTGCACGTTTCTTCGGGAGAAACGCTGGCGGGTAATTTGAAGAGCTCGAAATCTCAGCAAAGTGCTTACCCAATGAGTTAGAAATTGCGACGGGGTCCACTAATGTATCATGCGCGACAGTGAGCCCAGAGACCGGGGAGAACCTAGGCGCGCCTGAGAACCGTCGAAGCCGACTCCAAACTTCCAAGGAGGGAGTGAAGGTGTTAAATGAGCTAATAAAGAATTTCCAGCTTGCCTTCTTGCTATCGCGGATGACGCGACGGCATCGCGGACGGAACTGCTTATAGCGGATACAGTTGGCCAAAGTAGGATGGTGGCGGAAAATGCGAAGAGCACGTCGCCGCTCACGTATTGCGTCACGGCATGCCTCGTTCCACCAAGGAACTGGGGGGCGCCGGGGCGATTCGGAGGTGCGTGGTATTGAACGTTCCGCAGCTGTAAGAATAACGTCGGTAATATGTGTGACCTCATCGTCGACGCTGGGAAAGCGACGGTCATCGAATGTCGCTAGAGACGAAAAAAGTGTCCAATCGGCTTGGGCAAACTTCCAGCGTCGCGGCCACATATATGGCAGTTGAGGCTGCAGCCTAAGGACACATGGAAAGTGGTCACTCGAGTGTGTATCATCAAGGGCGAACCATTCAAAGCGCCGAGCTAGCGGAACAGTATCGACCGCAAGGTCCAAATGAGATAAATTTGTCGTGGAGGCAGACAAAAACGTGGGGACCCCAGTGTTGAGGCAAACTAGATCCGCTTGGTGGAAGACGTCTATCAATAGTGAGCCACGTGCACAAGGATGTGGAGATCCCCAAAGTGGGTGGTGGGCATTGAAGTCCACAACCAGCAAACAGGGGGGTGGAAGCTGACCAAGAAGATGAAGGAGATCAGCTCGTGCCACTGGTGTGGACGATGGAATGTATACAGTACAAAGAGAGAACGTGTATCCAGAAAGGGAAAGATGGACGGCGACAGCTTGGAAGGAAGTGTTTAAGTGGATGGGGTGATAATGGAGAGTATCATGGAGAAGAATCATGAGTTCTCCATGGGCTGGAGTGCCTTTAACAGAGGGGAGATCATATCAGACGGACTGAAATTGAGAGAGAACAAGGTAGTCATGGGGACGCAGCTTTGTTTCCTGAAGACAGAAGATGACCGGCGAGTAGGATCGTAAGAGGATCGACAATTCATCCCGATTGGCTAGAATGCCGCGGATATTCCAGTGGATAATGGACATAGGGTGAACAGAAAATGGAGGAATGTGGCCAAAGTTGCTGTCAACTCAACGACTGCTCAGAGCTTGCGATCGACAGCATGGAGTGGCATTCAGACGAAGGCAGAAGATTCTGATCCATAGGTTGGTCAGGAGCAGTTCCTGCTACCAGCGATCGGCCGGTTGATCGGCCACCAGCAGTGCGCCCCGGCGACACAGAAGACGGCCGAGGGCTGTTTCCGCCAGGTGGTGCTGTAGATGGAACACGCCTTGGCGGAGAAGGAGACGAACTGGGTTTCTTTGTAGCCTTCTTGGAATTATGATGTTTAGAAGAAGGAGGAACCGATGGTTGTGAAGTTGGGGTACGTGAAAAATCTTCACGAGTGTGCTCTATTTTCGAAGTCTTGGTGTCTGACTTTTGGGCTCGAGATTTAGTAGAACCCGATGAAGGGTGAGCCATAAAGTGAGCAGGCGAAAGTGGTGAGGTTGAACGGGCGATCTTTGCGCTGGCCGATCTGACGACCGTGGTACTAAAGGTGAGGTCGCAAGTCTGCGTGGCCGCCTCCTTTGTTGGCTGAGGAGAAGCAAGGACAGTGCTGTATTTTCCTGTCTGAGGCACGGTGGGCTGTCGACTGGCGAATAATTTTCGAGCAGCAAAGGTGACACCTTTTCCTTCACTCTGATTTCCTGGATGAGCTTTTCGTCCTCAAAAACGGGGCAATCTCGGGAGGAAGCAGCGTGGTCACCCATACAGTTGATGCAGCGAGGGGATGGAGGTGGACAAGCACCCTCATGGGCATCCTTGCTACACGTAACACATTTGGCCGGATTGGAACAGGACTGGCTGGTGTGATTGAACCGCTGACACCGATAGCAACGCATAGAGTTCGGGACGTAAGGGCGAACGGAAATTATCTCATAGCCTGCTTTGATTTTCTATGGGAGTTGAACTTTGTCAAATGTCAAGAAGACAGTGCAGGTTGGAATGAGGTTCGTGTCAACCCTTTTCATAGCTCTATGAACAGCTGTTACGCCCTGGTCAGACAGGTAGTGCTGAATTTCTTCGTCACACAATCCATCGAGGGAGCGTGTATAAACGACTCCATGCGAGGAATTTAAAGTGCGGTGCGCTTCAGCCCGGACAGGGAAAGTGTGGAGCAGTGAAGTACGCAGCAATTTTTGTGCCTGGAGGGCACTGACTGTTTCTAACAACAGGGTGCCAGTCCGTAATCTGGAACAAGACTTTACAGGACCTGCAACTGCGTCGACACCTTTCTGAATAATGAAAGGGTTGACCGTGGAGAAGTCGTGACCTTCGTCAGACCGAGAAACAACAAGGAACTGTGGCAACGATGGAAGAACTGTCTGTGGCTGAGACTCAGTTTACTTACGTTTGTGAGCAGACATAGTGGAAGGTGAGGAAACCATTGCGGAAGAATCCCCCATGATTACCGGCGTCTCCGATGGCGCGCTCCTCCCTTGTGGGGGCCCTCTCTGAGGGCACTCCCGCCTTAGGTGATTGTTCACACCTCAGGTCACACCTCCCGACAAACGGACGGAGGGACCAATCGGCGCTTTCGGAAGGTGTCAGCTCGGGTAATCACCCCTCCCTGGGCCTGGCCGTTACCAGGGGGTACGTACGTGTCCTACCTGTCTACCCGGGGTGGGGAATTACGCGTTACACCGTCACCAGCTATGCATGGAAGTGCGTGGGTCGGCCTTCAGACACGCACAGGGAGGAAGAAAGAGAAAGGGAAAGGAAAAGGAAAGAAGAGAGGTCTCAAACGCCGCAGTGGAGAAAAGGGTAAAGAGAAGAGGTAAGGAAAAGAGAAGGACAAAGGAAGGATGAAGACATACAAGCAAGGAAGGCGAAGAATGCAGTACATTGACGAGCGTCCGTCTCCGGACGGAGGCACAAACCATACTCCCAGAGGGGGAGAAAGGGAAGGAAAGAGCCAGAGGTGAGGGGACGGGGGACGAGGATGGGGGATAGCGAAGGATGTGGAAAGGGAAGGTATGAGGCCTGGAAAGTAAGGACAGCCACATTAGCTCGGGGTCCCATGCTCGCTACACACGTATCCACAAAGGAGTTGTGGACCCCCTGGGGGCGGAAAGAAGGATTGTCTGTATGCCTCTGTGTGGGCTCTAATCTCTCTGGTTTTATCCTCATGGTCTCTTTGCGAGATATACATAGGAGGAGCATTATACTGCTTGACTCCTCGGTAAAGGTATGTTCTCGAAACTTCAACAAAAGCCCGTACCGAGCTACTGAGTGTCTCTCCTGCAGAGTCTTCCACTGGAGTTTATCTATCATCTCCGTAACGCTTTCGCGATTACTAAATGATCCTATAATGAAGCGTGCTGCTCTCCGTTGGATCTTCTCTATCTCTTCTATCAACCCTATCTGGTACGGATCCCACACCACTGAGCATTATTCAAGCAGTGGGCAAACAAGCATACTGTAACCTACTTCCTTTGTTTTCGGATTGCATTTCCTTAGGATTCTTCCAATGAATCTGTCTGGCATCTGCTTTACCGACGATCAACTTTACATGATCATTCCATTTTAAATCACTCCTAATGCGTACTCCCAGATAATTTATGGAATTAACTGCTTCCAGTTGCTGACCTGCTATATTGTAGCTAAATGATAAGGGATCTTTCTTTCTATGTGTTCGCAGCACATTACACTTGTATACATTGAGATTCAATTGCCATTCCCTGCACCATGCGTCAATTCGCTGCAGATCCTCCTGTATTTCAGTACACTTTTCCATTGTTACAACCTCTCGATACACCACAGCATCATATGCAAAAAGCCTCAGTGAACTTCCGATGTCATCCACCAGGTAATTTATGTACATTGTGAACAGCAACGGTCCCATGACACTCCCCTGTGGCACACCTGAAATCACTCTTACTTCGGCAGACTTCTCTCCATTGAGAATGACATGCTGCGTTCTGGTACCTAGGAACTCCTCAATCCAATGACACAATTGGTCCGATAGTCCATATGCTCTTACTTTGTTCATTAAACGACTATGGGGAACTGTATCGAATGCCTTGCGGAAGTCAAGAAACACGGCATCTACCTGGGTACCCGTGTCTATGGCCCTCTGAGTCTCGTGGACGAATAGCACGAGCTGGGTTTCACACGATCGTCTTTTTCTAAACCCATGTTTATTCCTACAGAGTAGATTTCTAGTCTCCAGGAAAGTCATTATACTCGAACATAATACGTGTTCTAAAATTCTACAACTGATCGACGTTAGAGATATAGGTCTATAGTTCTGCACATCTGTTCGACATCCCTTCTTGAAAATGGGGATGAACTGTGCCCTTTTCCAATCCTTTGGAATGCTACGCTCTTCTAGAGACCTACGGTACACTGCTGTAAGAAGGGGGACAAGTTCTTCGCGTACTCTATGTAAAATAGAAATGGTATCCCATCAGGTCCAGTGGCCTTTGCTCTTTTGATCGATTTTAATTGCTTCTCTATCCCCAGCTGACATACCTGCAATGCACAGCCTTTTACATCGGTATGACGACAACAAAACTGGCTGAGCACACGAACGGGCACAGACGAACTGTCCGCCTAGGAGATGTCCGATACCCAGTAGCAGAGCATGCCCTCCAGCATAATTCTAGGGACCTAGGAACCTGCTACAACGTGCGTGCCATTTGGCTTCTCCCACCCAACACCAGTCCCTCTGAACTGCGGAGATGGGAACTTGCACTCCAACACATCCTTTCATCCCGCCATCCCCCTGGACTGAACCTATGTTAACCGACCTCACTCCCATTTACTCTTCAGTCTTCTCCTCTTTCCCTTTCCTCTTTAGCCATTCACACATCTTTCCATCCTACATAGTTGTGTTTATCTTTATACTATATACCTCTTTACTTCTGTATGCATCCTCTTTGGTTTGAAGATGTCACAGTACTTAACAGTAGAATATCTTTGGCTTCCCTCTCACAACCATGCCTCCGTCCTTGCTACCCTCCCTGTTTACCTTTCCCTGTTGCTTCATAACCTGGGTTGTGAGTAACCGAATCCACTTTCCCTTCTTCCCTTCCTTCCCCTCTCTCCTCCCTGATGAAGTAACATTTGTTCCGAAAGCTAAGAATGAAAATCTTCTGTTCTGTTTTGTGTTATCTATCGGCTGTACTGAGCTGAGGTAAGTACTGGCCAGCCCCTCTATCTCTTTGTTAGTATTTGATTATAACGAGATACACAGAAGAAAAACTAAATTAATTGGATCCATTATTTGACGTAACAGCTTCATAAAAAGATCCAGGGACAATAACCAACAGGCAAGTCCTAGGGACCTGTATTGTAAAGTGACATCAGTGGAATAAACCAGACAAATCACAATCAAATTGTAAGAACGGTGAGACAGAACGAGGGTTACATCGACAACACTTCGGCTTTAGCACCTGAAGATGAGGCAACGAATCAATCGCATCCACAGTAATAGACGAAAGTCGCAATGTCACAAGTCAGCCACTGACCCTGATGATGATGACAGAGCTGCCCGGCTCGGCAGTAGCCACCTGCACACGGTGGCCCGGCTTGAGCCGTGTCTCCTTGGCAGTGCCCGCGAGGCAGCAGACGATGTCCACAGGGAGCAGGTTCTTAAGGATGACGGCCGGCCGCAGATAGATGTTGTAGCAGGAGCTCGCCACTGTGTGCCGGCTCGTCTGCTCGAAGTACACCTGCTCCAGTTCTTCCACAATCTGTAAATTAGCACCAGTTCAAATTGTGGTGCGCTTTAGTATGAGAGACATCCCACATACATGACCCAGGGAAGAAAGAAATTTAAAGACAGCAGTTCCCCTGAAAATGACAAAGCTTAGCAGATACTTATTCTCAAGGAGTCATTTGGCTTATTCCTATGAGAAAATTGAGAAACCCTTGAAATTACAGAAATTATTATTGCATGTCATGTTGCACTGGTTGTATTCTGTGGATGCTGCAGAGAGGAGTATCTACAGCTTTTACCCTCCATTACTCAATTGACTACTCCATGATGCCTTAGGATGTTTCCTACTAACCAGAACTATTTTTTCATCAAGTTGTTCCAAATTCTCTTTCTTCCCAATTCGATACTGGTCCAATTCAATGGTGTTCTGATCAATTTCTTTCAAGGAGACGGCATGACAATCAGATTTTTGTATTTTTCATAGTAGTGGTACATGAAGTTCAGAACTCAAATATCAGTAAAAGCATTTTGGTGACACACTCAAAAATTCTAGAAAAATCGACTACAAACTATTCTGAGCACCTTCAATTCGGTGACTCACAGCAGATTTTGTTGGCACACGGTTCCTTAGGTGGCTCAGGATTCCATTCCTGGCCAATACAAATTTTTAAACAACAGTGAATGTTCTGCAAACATTTCTGTGAAGCATAAAATATGTAAAAATCCGGGGGGGGGGGGGGGGGGGGGGGAAGACAAAAAATTAAAAAATGAGAGGGGGGAAAAAAAGGTCTTTGGTGCTTGAGATTGGTAATTCTGGTTCGTGTCTCGTTTCAGTAAGTAATTTTTTGTGTTTGCCATTCAGATGTAATATCCATGTCATTTAAGTACAAATTCATCAAGTATATACTAATTAACACAAATCTGATTGTCATTTTTTATGAAAAATGCCTTTCTTCTTATCTCTAATTACATATCCCACATAAAATATAAATTCTTAATTACTGATCTTTTACGAAAAGACTGATAATAAATGTTCTTTCAATAAAAAAGGCATTACAAATTAATTTTTTTCATTTTTATGTATTTTGTACTTCACAAAAATGCTCATAGAACATGCTCCATTGTTTAAAAATTTGCATCAGCCACAAATCAACCCAGATCATCCATGTTGCAGACGAGCATTTTACCACAGTCACATGGCCAGTCAACAAACTGACCATGCATTACTGAATACAGCTACTTGGAAAATTTCGAAGTTGATTTTCTCAACAATTTTTAGAGCTACATCAAATTTTTTTGGAAAATTAATATTCGAGTTCTGAACTTCACGTACTATACACCACGCATAAAAAAAATTACTAAAATATTATTGCCATTCAATCTCTTTGTTATACAATAAGTGATGACTTGGATAAATAATTAACTATAAATGAATATTTTATGTGGTGTTTATTATAACAGCAATTAACAGGGTGTTTTTTCTTGGAAACTTTATTTCAATTCAATTGCATCTTGTCAGAGACAGAAGATAAAGTATGTTCCACTTACTGGAGGAAAAAAAAGAGAAAGAGAGAGAGAGAGAGAGAGAAAAGAAATTAATTTAAGGAATGAAAATAAGAACCCACTGAACAGCAGAAGAGCTGAGTAATTGAAAGTTATTTAAAACCGGAAACTTTACTAGCATATTCCCCTACATACAAACATGCACACCTTCCCAACCGAATTAGCATATTCTGCACATATGCAGACTGAAGCAAAAAATGAAAATTTGTACCGAGGCCTGGATTCTGCCGAGGTGCTATTCCAAAACAGTTGGAGAGCCCTTGCGTGCTGTTTGAGCTTAGGAGCAATACCAAGTGAGCTGAGGTGTGAATGGGAATTTGTCAGAGGAGGGAGGTGCACTAGGACAGTCGGTGCAGTTGTGCAAAGCTACTGTGTCAGAGTGGCATACCGGTTAGTGCATCTGCCAAATTTTCATTCGTTGCTTCAGTCTGCATACGTACATCACACATGTCTGAGACCTGAAAATGTCTCTGGAGCCATATAGTGTCATTTGAATCAGCATAGTTTATGTGCCATTTGATGACCCAGCATTTGCAGCATTTGTATTGCAGGGTGTATACGAGGACAAGGAAAAAAAATTCCCAGATTTCCCGTTTAAAAATACACTTTCTCCCGCGTGAAAATACACTTTTTCCGTGTTAAGTGACAGTATACTTTTCCTCGGAACTGTAAAACTTATCAATTTATAGAGATTGCAACGCGCTTTTGTAAGCCAGTCATAGTTCATGTCACGTGATCTCGCCAGCCGATACAGTGGATATTCAAAGCAAAGGACACTTCATGTCATCAGCCAACAGCATTATCACTGTTAAGTAGCGCGTACACACAAACAGGAAAATTGATGGTTTAAATTAATATACATAGTGTTGACACAAGAAAAGCAAAACTTTCACATACAATATTGGTATCAACAATTAATAAGCTGCAGGAGAAGCTTAACTTTCACGTACAACGTTGATCTTCTTTGCACTTGTTACATTTTAAGATACATCACACAAATGAGCCAGTAAAATTATTAATAGCGACATAAATATATGATCTTCTGGGCTCAAAATTTTTCTAAATGGTCATCCTCAAAGAGTTGATTTTTAAATGATAGTCAAATGCTCTGTGATTAAAGAAATTCATCGCACATAGTTCATCTTGGGTAAAAGGAAATTTACTTTGAAAGTAACACTTTTCAGTCAATCATTCGCAATATTTTCCCGTGACCTGTTAGAAAAAGGTTCGTTTCAGCAGTTGCCAGAGACGCCAATTGCAGGCGTCACACCGCTTGTGCAGCTACGATGACGCAAGAAGCCCGTATGTTCATACGTGTAAAACATTAAAAGATCTTACGTTACGTCATAAAAGAAACAAGAAATCAGAGGATATTCCAAGAGCATCAGAATTTCGTGAACCATGGTAACGTGCATAATTCGGTTTAAAGTGTGCATTCGTACGTCCAGATTCGGTTGTAAATTTTCTTGGAATACCAGTACTGTATTATTTCATTTTTTGTTCTTTATTATGGCATAATGCCATACTTGCAAGAAGACAAAAACATGCTCTTTCAAAATGCAGAGAACAGTTGAAACTAGCTATTAGTGTGGAATTAAGCATTTCATTACAAATAAATTGACTGCCTCAGCGGAAAAGATTAATAAAAACCACTTTTCTTTAGCAAACAGACAAAAATAACTTCATTGTTCTGCAAGGCGATTAATGCTTGACTGAAATTGCTGCCCAGGGCAGATACCCTGATTCGCTCCTAGTGAATATGGCAGCTTGCGCGCGACAGTAAAATTTTTCCGAACAGCATCTTGCTGCTACTGCTTATATAGCTAACACACACACACTTCAGTAGCCAGAAGCAGGAGAAGGTAATACACACATGCGACGCAACTGCGCATGCGCATGGGCCCACACGCAACTGCTCACATGAATCTAATGTAAACAGTTGCGACGTCACGCTCATCGGAGGCAATTTGTTGTTATGAAGCATTGCATAGTCTTCCCAAAGCCTCCGACACATTTTGCTGCTGGCAGGAGCACTATTTTGTTGTTATCCATGGCACATTTCCTTTGCAACTTACATTTTATTTTAGTTTTTTTCTCTCATTCATGTTTTATTGCTGCAGTATTATTCTGCAGTAGTGGGATACAGTAATATCTTTTGTTTGAATATTATTTCTTACCAGTCAAAATGACAAATTTAACTGAAAACTAAAACAAACAAAAAAATCCCGGAATTCTAAAACATTCCCGGGTTTTTACTGGTTTTCTCCCGGATGAAAAAATTCCCGGGTTTTTCCTGGATCTCCATTCTGCAGTTCCTTCCACACAAATGGTATTACTGAGACAGTGTACCTGTAATGATAATAATTATTATTATTACATTAAATTGCAATGAAGCTTCCTTGCTGCTGTGGCAATATACAGACTACAGTTATACATAAAATCACTGAATTTCCTCTAATCCTACAATACATCCAGTTTCACACTGATGTGTCCCAGGCTGGGTGTTTACGACTTCTCTTAGGGCTCTTCCACTCAGCTTTTGGAGTTCCACGCCAGCTTATTTAAGGTGGCCCTGACACTACTGTACTGCTCAAAATTCTCCTGCACAGACATTACTGCCCTCCAGCCCTGTAATCACATTATGACTGGTTTGGGTCCAACACTACAGATTAGGCCTTACCAAGATACAGCCTGCCTCTTGCTTCACCTTGCTGAAAATTGTTCAAAATTCTCCTTACTCAGAAGAGGACCTCGTTTGCCTTGCAAACTATCCCTCTCACATGTAGACCCCAATCCAATCTGTGTGCAGATGTCACTCCTCCAGAAACCTATCTCCCCCTCCCCACCCACTTCCTTACATATACTCTAATGTTGCTAGGATTTACTGGAGCAGAAACTGACCGACTATTGCTAACGCTCGTACTCATTTCGTTCATGTTTAATCACTTCTCTATTGTTGCGAGGTCATTGTAGGGAGCCTCACAGTCTCTGAAGTGCCCCATTTTGTAATATACTCATAAAATCAGTGGGTGTCAAATTTTCATCACACACGGCCTGCCCCGGACACAATGAGAATAAGCAGTAAAGCACCACATGAACACAGGCTGATGTCCTTTTCAATCAAATTCAGTCGAGTGTGTGACTGAGTTGACATGAAAATAAAACCGGAAATGTTTCATCTACTGTTACAGGTAGACTCCAGTAGGATAGTTATATGTCTTGCTCAGCTGTTACACACTGCAAGCATCTCAAAATCCCAATAGGACGGTATGGGCAAAGAGGAAGATTGAACGCTTGCTGTTTGGAGTGTGTAATTTTACTTTTCATTTCTTATCACCAACTGTTCTTGTAAAAACTTCAGCCACGGTGTAGTGCTGCTCACACATTCAAGCAACACTCGAAATTTCAGCTAAAATTAACAAATTGCCTTCCACATCCTGCAATTGTTGCAGTATAAGGAAAATGTTGTCAATGCATCTCCGTGTCTAGTTGAAGGCAGCCAACAGGAGGATAGTGTATGATAGCCAACGAACAGCTGTTAACTAGACACATTTTCATGCCGTTAACCTGTGCACCTTTTATGTTAAAATGTTGTTAATGATTTAGTCTGACATACAATCCTGACTGTAATGACTATGATACAAATTAATTACTCACACTGTGTGACTTCCCCACTCTTTTTACTACTTACATGAATTTATTTCATTAATATGCACAGTATTTCTGCACTGTCCCAGTTTAATTATTATTATTAATGATTTTGTCTTGAACACATAACTTACATTGTGGTGACAGACTGATTTGTAGTGTAACTTTATGTCTAGAGTAGGTTGGAAAGTGTCAGTTTAGTTGAGAGTTGGTGAAGTCACCAAATACAAAAGGAAATTTTGGTTGATGATACAGGGTGATGTGCAGAAATTTTCTGTTTACCCAAGTCTGGAATCTTGCAGTATGTTCATACATCAGCAACAGAAATGCTAAGTATGTCAAAAACAAATAATGAAAACTTGGTGCCGAATTAGACAAGCCTGCATGTTTAAATTTTTTTAGATGATTTCTCAAAAACAGATGTTCTAGAATTAATTAGCAATGCTGGTTCTGAGAATTGCTTTAATTTTGTTCTATCATGTCAGGAGTCATCAGAAAATAAGCTCTCATATTTTAAAGATTTAAGTAATTGAGTCACAGGTATTAACTTAATATTTCAGTCAGGATTTCTGTTTTCTAATTAATGTTTTATCTTTTGGCATATACTAAGAACACTACAAGTAGTTCTATTAGTAACATTTCATTTTTGAAGATTCCTTTCTTTTGTTTCCTCGCAGAACCTTTATCTTTACTGTCCTTGTCAGTTGCTCATCAAACTTTTATTCCTTCTTCCCTGGTACCTCTTCCTCATCTCCTCACTGTTTTGCTGGACACTTCCTCCTCGGGCTTCACTACCGTGTCACAGACATTCAAGGAAGAATTCAATACGAGAGTGTACACCTCAATCACAACAACAGAGTGATTGACAGTTGAACATGTGAGGGGGCGATGTTGTGGATTCAGTTTGTCTGTGCACACAATAGGCTTGCTGCACTAAAAGCTCGGCTCTTCTATTCCAGATACATTCAGTTGCTGCCCATTAAATCACAGGAAAGTGCTCAGCAGATTAGTAACAGTCTCAGCTCTTTCCTGTGCACTTTTTTTAACTAATATAAAACATTCTGTCATGTAAAAGAAACACACCACACACAGAAACAATAAAAACAAATCACTACTGTCAGGTACCACAAGATTTGTCTGCAACTGTAACCTGAAGTAACAGAGTGATTTGACAACAGTGAACAGAACAGAAGGCATGAGCGAGATCATTCTCTGATTCATCATTGCTGTGGTAACTGTCCTGTAAAGAAATAGCTGTCAACCACTCCATTTTTCTGATGCAGCTATAGGCTGTGGAATTTTACACTCTTATTACAACTAAGCATCCAGAAATTTTTAAACATGGTTCTGACAATGTTCTTGTAACTTGTATGTTTTTTTATTCCATAGGATGTTTCAGTAAGAGATATGAAGGCAGTCCATGTATCTTTTTCACTAAAATTAATGGTATTCTCAAATTTGTGATCTTTCAACAATTTGTGAATTAGAGGACAAACAAAAATTCCAGCATTCAATGTTTCTTGAAAGATTAAAGGAAATCTCAAAGGAAAGGTACTAAAAACATAATCCATCTTGTGGAAGAGCCCTTAAAAACTGTTACATGAAGTTGTGTTTGCAGCAACAGAAATAATATTTCTGTGTGTTCCTATAAGTAGTTTATGCAAGATGGTTTTAGTTACAGATACAAAAGTCTTCAATCTGACTGCTTCTTTACAGTAAAAAGTTTTGCCTTTGGCCAGGTACCACACTCATATAAAAAGCAGAGCATTTTTGTGTACACAGCTTGCTGTCCTAATATATTATGAAAAAAAACTATATGTAATAGAAAGAGACTGAGAACAGTTTTGAAATCAGCATGAATAAGTCCATCAAGCACATATATTTATTTTCAGTCATCTGATAGCATGCAGACTGGTGTTATTTATTGTGTGTTTCTGTGCTCCTGCAGACAAAGTGCTTTCTTTTTTCCAAAGATTCTATTTGACAGTGCATTGTCATATAAGGGATCCATGATCCATTATTCAGCACTGTGTTTATTCACACAGGTCTGAAGTGCATATAGGTATCCATTATCAAGGTACAAAGTGCCAAGAATTCTGTGCCAGTGATACTTGTTTTCAAGTAATTGAGGGATAGACATCTGATAATGGCTGGATGTGATGTCCTTGTGACAAAATCTGTAATTCCATTGACTATAGACAATGTTTACTTTTAACAAAGAGATAGAAGGGCTGGCCAGTACTTACCTCAGCTCAGTACAGCCGATAGATACACAAAAAACAGAACCAAAAATTTACGTTCCTAGCTTTCGGAACAAATGTTCCTTCATCAGGGAGGAGAGAGGGGAAAGAAAGGGAAGAAGGGAAAGTAGATTCAGTTACTCACAACCCAGGGAAAGGAAAACAGGGAGGGTAGCAAGGATGGAGGCATGGTTGTCAGAGGGAAGCCAAAGATATTCTACTGTAAGTACTGTGCCAGCTTCAAACCAAAGAGGATGCATTCAGAAGTAAAGAGGTATATAGTATAAAGATAAACACAACTACTTAGGATGAAAAGATGTGTGAATGGCTAAAGAGGAAAGGGAAAGAGGAGAAGACTGAAGAGTAAATGGAAGTGAAGTTGTTTAACGTAGGTTCAGTCCAGGGGGATGGCGGGATGAAAGGATGTGTTGGAGTGCAAGTTCCCATCTCCGCAGTTCAGAGGGACTGGTGTTGGGTGGGAGAAGCCAAATGGCACATACAGTGTAGCAGGTTCCTAGGTCCCTAGAATTATGCTGGAGGGCATGCTCTGCTACTGGATATTGGGCATCTCCTAGGTGGACAGTTCGTCTGTGTCCGTTCATGTGCTCAGCCAGTTTAGTTGTTGTCATACCGATGTAAAAGGCTGTGTAGTGCAGGCATGTCAGTTGATAAATGACGTGTAGTTTCACACGTGGCCCTGCCTTGAATTGTGTATGTTTTACCAGTAGCAGGGCTGGAGTAGGTGGTTGTGGGGGGATGCATGGGGCAGGTTTTGCAGCGGGGTCGGTTACAGGGGTAGGAACCGCTGGGTAGAGAAGGTTGTCTGGGAATATTGTAGGGTTTAACAAGGATGTCATAGAGATTAGGGGGGTGACAAAAGGCAACTCTGGGTGGTGTGGGGAGAATTTTGTCAAGGGATGATCTCATTTCAGGGGTTGACTTGAGAAAGTCATATCCGTGGCGGAGTAATTTGTTGATGTTTTCGAGGCCAGGATAGTATTGGGTGACAATGGGGATGCTTCTGTGTGGTCTGGGGATAGGAACATTGTTGTTGGACAGGGAGGAATGTACTGCTCGGGGGATCTGTTTGTGGACAAGGTCTGCAGGATAGTTGTGGGAGAGGAAAGCACTGGCTAGGTTATTGGTGTAATTGTTTAGGGATTCGTCACTGGAGCAGATACGTTTGCCACGAATACCTAGGCTGTGGGGAAGGGAGCGTTTGATGTGGAATGGATGGCAGCTATCAAAGTGAAGGTACTGTTGCTTGTTTGTGGGTTTGATATGGACAGAGGTGTGGATGTGAGCTTCAACAAGATGAAGGTCAACATCCAGGAAGGTGGCTTGGGTTTTGGAGAAGGACCAAGTGAAATTCAGATTCGAAAAGGAGTTGAGGTTATGGAGGAAATTAAGGAGTGTTTCTTCACCATGAGTCCAGACCACAAAGATGTCATCTATAAACCTATACCAGGCCAGGGGAAGCAACTGTTGGGTCTTCAGGAAAGCCTCCTCCGTGTGGCCCATGGAGAGGTTGGCATAGGACGGAGCCATCCTGGTTCCCATGGCTGTTCCCCTGATTTGTTTGTAGGTCTGGCCTTCAAAAGTGAAGTAATTATGGGTGAGGATGAAGTTGGTAAGTGTGATAAGGAATGAGGTTTTTGGAAGATCTTCGGGTGGGTGTCACATCTTTATCTGAGATTTTCCATTAATCATATAAAGTTTACTTTTATTAAGAATGGATACTCCAGAGAATTATGAGAATATTATACAAGTAAAGATTACAGCAATGTTCATGTCTGCTGCGCCCATATTAGAATGCATACACAAAATGGGTACTGCATATGCTGACAGAAGACTACAAACAGCAATGAGTTGATTCTTTCCATGAATTTCTTTGATGTAATGCAGACTAAAAGAACATCTTCTTGGACTTGATTCTCACAGGTGATGAAACCTGAGCATTTCTTTCTACAGTGAAACAAAACAACAGTCACGAGTGTGCTGGCAACCCTCTTCACATAAGCCTCCAAAATTCAAACATCCGGTCTGCCAGTAAAGTCACGGTAACCGTGTTTTGGGACCAGAAGGGAGTACTGTTGGTCGACTGACAGCTGGGACAACAATAAATGCTTACGGGCACTTTGAAACAATGAAAGAGTTCAGAAGGGCAGTTTGGAACCAGAGAAGAGGAATGCTGATCAAGGCTGTAAGCATTCTCCGTGACCCGTGTGTCACCTGTTATGACGTAAAGCACTTTACACAAGTATGTGTGGTATGCAATAGTCACAATGGATCTGTCACCCTTTCAATGAGTGTTACCTTTAACAGATCATGTGAATATATGGTCACCTTTCTTGAGTATCCTTGTGGTCTGGCTACTCTACCCCACAGATATGCATGAACTACTTTTTTCTGTGCACTTTGTTTCCTTGAGGGTGGTACGGAAAGAAAGTATTAACTATTCAGAGCTACTCAATAAATTTTACTCATTCATTAACACTATTCCGTGGTTTTTAACAATGTTATGAAAAAGAAACTTGCTACTCACCATATAGCGGAGATGCTGAATCACAGATTAGGCACAGCAAAAAAGACTGTCACATTATAAGCTTTCGGCCCTCAAGGGCTTTGTTGAAAACAGATCACTCAAAAACTCACACACACACACACACACACACACACACACACAGATGTGTGTGTGAATTGCATTTGCACAAACTACAGACTGAAACATGGACAGCGAATGGTTCCCAATTGTGTACTTCTTAGTAAGTTATTAAATGTCACGATAATCTTTAGTTGTCCTGAAGGCACTTATGGAACAGATTATTCCCAAGAATGCTACATTACACTACATGATCAAGTGTCAATCTCTTGAAAAACTTTGGTTGAAACCACATCATCCCTAAGATGGAAGAACACTTGTCTGGATGGCAGTTCTGCTCTGACAAAGAGGTTATGGAGATTATGTGGAAAAGTAAAGGATTCTTCAGCCTTTAAAATCAAGAACTATGATAAAAAATAAACAGTTGTCATACATTTAAAATGTGGGAGACCTTAGTTTTTATATTCTACAAATATACTGAAACAAAGTTGTATCCAAATATAGGCATGTTTCCATGCTCACCATTTTATCTCCTAATCGTGAAGATGTTCTCGGAGGCAACAAAGATTCAGTTACTATTTTCACACTTCAATTATGTGAGCTTAAGTACACACAGATGCCACACTCACCCCTTGATGCTGAAGAAGAGCTCGTTGGTGGGTGTGTAGATGGCGTAGAGTGGCAGGTTGAGGTGCCGCCCCGCCTGCACGGTGCCCACCCGCTCCATCTCATTGCCCCGCCGCGTCATGAAGTACACGTCCACTGGCTCACTGAAGTGGTTGTACACCTGCAAAAATTTTGCAGTGCAGTCTCCATATTTTCATGTTCCCTTTCACCCAATTTCTGAAGGCCTCACAGAGAGAGAGAGAGAGAGAGAGAGAGAGAGAGAGAGAGACAAGGCTGGAGTGTAATCTTAGAATGAGTGCCGTCAGATCAATACTGTAGCTGCTTCTGCTCATCAGCTTGCTCAGCATCCTTGTCTGTCATGACTGTAGAATGCTGTCATTGGTTGTTTACCAATAACACTGTAATGATGTCAGAGATGGCTAATGCCTTTAAAAACCATTGTAGGGAACAGATAATGTCTAGAAAGCAGGTTAGAGAACAGACATTTACAAATTTAAAATAAAAAATGTGAAGGAGGTTTCTGTAATAGTGTTGCCAGATTACGTCTCATGACGGTAAGGGATCAGGTATGTAATGAAGCACTAAAAGTAGTAGTTGAATTCTACTAGTTTGGCAACAAAACAACTGACAATTGCTGAAAGAGAGATGAAATAGAAGTAGACGGCCAGTAGCAATGAAATGTTTTCTAAAAAACAGATTTATGTTAACATCAACTATAAATTTAAGTTGTTAGGAAGTCTTCACTGAAACTCTCTCCAGTGTGGTCTTGTATGGAAATAAAAACTGGATTATAAATATTAAAGACAAGAAATAAAACCAAGCTTTTTAAGGGTTGTACCACAAAAGTAGTCTGAAGATGAGGCAAGTTGATAGTGACTAATGCAGCAGTATGCAAACTGGAAAGAAAAGAGCTTTATGGTAGAACTTGGCTAAACGAGAGAGGTTGACAGGATACATCTCGAGATACCAAGGAATACACACTTTGTAAATGTAAGAAGCTGGAGGTGGAGGTGGGGTGTAAAAATAGTATAAGGAGACCAATTGATTAATACAATAAAGCAGGTTCAGTTCAATGTAGACTGCAGAAATTATTTGCACAGGACAGACAACAGTTGGTAGCTGCATCAAACTAATCCAGTGACTGGATAGTGCAGCAACAACAACGACAAACACCACGTCCATGTATTTCTAGGATAAAAAGGGTGGATGTTGTTATATGTATCCATATACCACATGTTAATCCACTACAAGTATGATTCAATAAGTACTCTTGTTAAAATCAATGATGCCTTTCTCCAATAACATAAATTAGTGATAACTCCAATAAAAGTGTGCTACTGTGTGGCAGAACAGTAACCATACTGGAAGCTCGATACCCAACTCAATACAGTGATGCGTACGATCATAGTGTGTCTAAAAAGCTACACAGATTTACTGGCTCCAAACTCTTAACCATATGTCTGCACTTGAACTCAGAAGGCAGGAATTCCCAAAGACACATAACAAGATACTGGTCGACCCTGAGCTCCCCATTCGTGGCAGTATCCAAAGTGCTACAACTAACATGGTAAAATCGAGCCACCCAGCAATAAAGACAGTGCAGAACACTTTGATGAAGGATTTGAAACAAACCATAAATGGTGGCAAAACACATCCAGTAAGCACCGTATAAAGGCACTCCTCTAGCATTACTTTTCCTTAACAGAAGTAGTTGATACCAGAAATATATTCAAATTTTGAACAGGTTATCATCATCTCAGCTGTCTTTCTGAAAAAAATTCATATGATTTTGTACATGATGTGTTATATTTCAAGCTAAAATCTATAAAAAGAAATTACTTTATTTTCTTT
Organism: Schistocerca piceifrons; assembly: GCF_021461385.2. Lineage (NCBI taxonomy): Eukaryota > Metazoa > Arthropoda > Insecta > Orthoptera > Acrididae > Schistocerca > Schistocerca piceifrons. The sequence goes on along the minus strand of NC_060147.1, from coordinate 19,354,187 downwards.
GCTACAATCAATATGTACTAGCACTGTATGCACAGTTAAAATTATTTTTTTAGAAACATTTGAAATTAAAAAATATTTGACACACTTAAAATTTTTATTATTAATTACACAATTTGGCACTGTTTACTATTTTTATTTCTGGATTCATTTATAAATAATAATACATACTACTAGAAATTCATTTGCCAAGAAAGATTGTAAGCCCTTTGGAATACCGTTATTACTGCAGAGTGAAGTAGTGGTGGGTAAGCCTCTGATGCGGCCGGATGTGTTTTTGTATTGTGGAAGAACACTGTAATTTCAGCTTTGTTAATGTGAATATTTGAACGACAGTGTGATATAGAAAATTGTAATGGAATAAATTATCATGAAAATAATAAAATTCTATAGGCATTCTTCAAAGTTAACTACTCCAGTTGGAACCAGGAGAACCTAAAATACAAAAAATTTCAGCTTCAAGAGTCAGGCCCTAGGCATGAAGAACTGGAGCCAACAACAAGAAAAGAAGATAAGGAAAAAGTTTACTGTAAATCTTACTCCTCTTTTATTTTTGAAAAAAAAGAGACTTTACCATCGACAATAGTAGCGGCATCACCAAACTGTGGGAGGGGGAGACTACAAACACCAAGAGCAAAAACCTAACTTCAATATGCACTTTCAACTAACAAGCTTCAATTTGCTTTGGCGTAAGTGGAAGGCATGACACAAACTGTGTAGTATGCGAGAACTCTACTACTACTACTACTACTACTACTACTACTTCTCTTCCTCCTCCTCTCCCCCCCCCCCCCCCAATAGTGTAAAAACTGCACAACCCCTGCTCTTGCAGAAAACTACCCCAAAGCATCCAACATACTATGCAGGAGTGTCCTTTAACATCATACTGAGGCAATGAAAATCATTTCCCGACACTGATCCTGGATGTTGTTGACTGGATTGACAAATTACATTTAACATTATAAACTATTGTACCGTACATCTAAGATACTTTTACTTCACTTTTTATCTAATTTTCATTATTACCATTGTTTTACACCCATAAATAATACCATGTGTTGTGCTGCTGCAGCAGATGATTATGTGATAAGCAGTTAGAATAATTACTTCTTGTAGCATCAAACTATATAAGAGAGCTCTAAAGTGGAGCTAAAAGCCGTTACATTCTAGAGCAGTGGCTTACTGACCTGTATGATGCTCCTCAGTGTGACTATGGTGCTGCTGTCATCTACAGTCACCTCCGACACAATTCCCCACGGATCGTTGCTCTCCCCTCGATGATTTAATGGGAAGTATCTTTTGTCCGCACGCACGACAGGAAGTCTTAGAATGCAATCCCGGTCCAGGACCTGTGACCACAAACGTTAACTTACGTTCAAACTGGCCAACATTTCTTACCTCAGCTAAAACAAATATCTATTAGAATACTGTTGACAAAAACCCTTTATAATAGCATTAGTAAGTGTGGTTTTGTCCAGAAGATGAGAAATATGCCACTGTAGTACCAGTCATACCCAGAGTTTTATAAATGCAGCTATAGAATGGCATTAGCTTCTTGCTATTGTGGCTGTTGGGCTAGATTAACAGAAACACTTAAGTTGCAAGACACAAAATTGTCATTCGGATTGAAGTTATGCGACTGCAATCTGTGAGTGCTGTGGCACTTTACTTACAAACGTCGTGTTGTTACTGTTTTTTATTCACACTATGATTATTCACAACTATAGCAAAATAAAGATTAACTTTGAAAATTTTAATAATACTCACTACGTAAATGATGCTTTCATATTACACTGATCATAAATTTTTGCATACACTTTTTTCAAGAGTAAAATCATTTTCTGCAAATTCAGAGGCAATTTCTTTAATATTTTGCATTTAAAAATGTGCTCTTCATAAGAAATCCATCACACTTTTAAAAACATTATACTTCAACAAAATAATGTGAAATGACTTAATTATTGGTATTACGCATTTTGAAAATTGATGCAACTAATCATCATCGGTCAAACAATATGCTACTGGCCTGAGGATTTCTCATGTCACAGAATCCAGTATGTTGTTTCCGATGGCCAGTGTTCATCATCAGAGGCGAGGGTATTGTCAGAAGCACTCCAGGGAACTGTGATAGGACCACTTTTACTCTCTCTATACAGGGGGAGAAAAATTGTGTCACGAAATCTTAACCCTGGATAGCTGATGCCAGTAGGAACCAAAATTACTAATGTTGTGTAGGTTGACAATGCACAATTTTTAAACTACAACTTGGTGCCTCGGGTTCCGATTGGCTGCAGGATTGCCCTGTTGCCAGATGCTCTGGACAACGCATGACCGCGAATGCTTTGCCTGCCAGAGATTGCGATGTTTCCAAGGCAGCCTGCAATCTCAGTGGTAGTGCACCAGACTTCCACTCTGGGTGCCTGGGGGAGAATCTGCCGGCTCCTGACACATCCACTGTAGTTTCACGATAAGATGTACCGGGAACAAACACATCAACAGCTGTTAGTTCACGTACACAAAGTCTTTTACATGTTGTTTCAGCACCAAAGAAGGCCTTTCTTTGTAGCTAGTACATTGTTTACTTAAAGCAGGAGCTCGAACGGGTGACCCTCTGAGGCGACAAGCTTTGTAACATTGAACGGTGTTTTGTCAAACTCTTTCAAAGATTCCTGTCATTGCCCTGAAGTGACTGGCGGCATTTTGAATGCGATCCATTAATTTCTCTTCGTTTCTAGGTGGTTCACATCCGGGTGGGTGAACTAGAACCTTGAAGAATTCCGACAGGAAAAAGTCCGGCGGGGTGAGGTCTGGTGATCGCGGGGACCACGTCCTACGATCACCTCTACCAATTACCCGGAGATTGAAGAGATCATTTAAATATCTGCACACAGCACGACTGTTACATGTGGGTGCCCCATCACGCTGCAACAACATGTGAAGCCGTACGTCCAGGGGAACATCTGCCAGCAGGCCAGGTAGAGTTTCTTGCAAAAAGTGAAGGTAATTTGTACCAGTAAGATGAGGTGGTAGAAGGATTGGGCGAATCAGATGGTCGCCCACAGTGCCTGCGCAAATGTTGAGCGAAAATTGTTCCTGGTGTCTGTGAACATGTGTGACATGAGAATTTTCACTTGCGCATCAACCAACATTTCAAGTTTTGTAAAGGCCATCCCGATGGAAGGTGCACTTGTCGGTAAACGACACAATGGCAGGGGAAGTCGGGATCTTGTGCAGCACGTTGTAGAAACCACCAGCAAAATCCTAGCCTGTATCATAGTCTGCCACAGGATTTAGGTCTTGGAAACTAAATGAATGCTGGCTGCCATTCCTCAAAACCTCTCAGACTAACAGATGTGTGACCAATGATGCATGTCCAACCACAGGAGTACATGTCATAGGTACTTTCTCAAAGCACTTGAACAGTCTCCTCAAATGCAGCATTCAGTCACGTTTGAGGTCTTATAGCATCACCACAGTATCCCGCTAATGAGCCTGGTTCGCCAAGTAGCCAGTGAATTGCTGTAAACATTTGTCAGTGTGGGTGGCGTCTTGCTGGGTGCCGTTCCTCATACAACCGTCGAGCTTTGTGCGCCTTACTGTCTGCCAGTCCATAAACTAAAGCCATATCTCACTTTTCTTCAAACAAATACTGTGCCGCCATGCTTACTGTATGACTAAATCACGTGCGTTCTCCAAACCAAAGCTTACATCTAACTGCCTCTGACATGAGGTGGAGACAAACAGCAAGACCTATTTGAAACATATGCTTATCATGCTGGGGCAGTGAGAGGGCAACGGACATTTGCATGTGTGAACCAACAACCATAGCACTGCCCGTCAACCGACAAACAGCAACAGGGCAACCCCAAGGCCGATCAGAGTGTGTGGCGCCAAGTTTTCGTAGTTTAAAAATTGTTGACTGTCAACCTACACAACATTAGTAATTATGGTTCCTGCTGGCATCAGCAATCCAGGGTAAAAATTTCATGACAATTTTTCTCCATCCTGTATATATAAATGAATATAATAGTGGGAAACATTCCACACAGGAAAAATATATCTAAAAACAAAGATGATGTGACTTACCATACGAAAGTGCTGGCAGGTCAATAGACACAGAAACAAACACAATCATACGCACAAAATTCTAGCTTTCGCAACCAATGGTTGCTTCATCAGGAAAGTGGGAAGGAGAGGGAAAGACGAAAGGATGTGGGTTTGAAGGGAATGGGTAAGGAGTAATTCCAATCCCAGGAGCAGAAAGACTTACCTTAGGGGGGGAAAAGGACAGGTATACACTCGCGCACACACACACATATCCATCCGCACATACACAGACACAAGCAGACATTTGAAAAGGCAAAGAGATTCGGCAGATATGTCAGTCGAGGCAGAAGTACAGAGGCAAAGATGTTGTTGAAAGACAGGTGAGGTATGAGCAGCGGCAACTTGAAATTAGCGGAGGTTGAGGCCTGGCGGATAACGAGGAGAGAGGATATACTGAAGGGCAAGTTCCCATCTCTGGAGTTCTGACAGGTTGGTGTTAGTGGGAAGTATCCAGATAACCCGGACGGTGTAACACTGTGCCAAGATGTGCTGGCCGTGCACCGAGGCATGTTTAGCCACAGGGTGATCCTCATTACCAACAAACACTGTCTGCCTGTGTCCATTAATGCGAATGGACAGTTTGTTGCTGGTCATTCATACATAGAAAGCTTCACGGTGTAGGCAGGTCAGTTGGTAAATCATGTGGGTGCTTTCACACGTGGCTCTGCCTTTGATCGTGTACACCTTCCAGATTACAGGACTGGAGTAGCTGGTGGTGGGAGGGTGCATGGGACAGGTTTTACACCGGGGGCGGTTACAAAGGTAGGAGCCAGAGGGTAGGGAAGGTGGTTTGGGGATTTTGTAGGGATGAACTAAGAGGTTATGAAGGTTAAGTGGACGGCGGAAAGACGCTCTTGGTGGAGTGGGGAGGATTTCATGAAGGATGGATCTCATTTCAGGGCAGGATTTGAGGAAGTCGTATCCCTGATGGAGAGCCAAATTCAGAGTATGATCCAGTCCGGAAAGTATCCTGTCACAAGCGGGCACTTTTGTGGTTCTTCTGTGGGAGGTTCTGGGTTTGAGGGGATGAGGAAGTGGCTCTGGTTATTTGCTTCTGTACCAGGTCGGGAGGGTAGTTGCGGGATGTGAAAGCTGTTTTCAGGTTGTTGGTGTAATGGTTCAGGGATCCCGGACTGGAGCAGATTCGTTTGCCACGAAGACCTAAGCTGTAGGGAAGGGACCGTTTGATGTGGAATGGGTGGCAGCTGTCATAATACTCCCAACATCACCACTGCTGAAGGCCAAGCTATCCGTGATCTGAAGGCTGACCGATCCATCGTCATTCTTCCGGCAGACAATGGTTCCACGGCCATGGTACTTGATCGTCGGGAGTATGTGGCTGAGGGACTGCGTCAGCTTTCAGACAACACCACATACAAAGTTTTCCAAGGTAATCCCATTCCTGATGTCCAGGCGGAGATTCAAGGAATCCTCAGAACCTTAGGCCCCCTACAAAAACTTTCACCGGACTCCATCAACCTCCTGACCCCACCAACACCCCGCACCCCTACCTTCTACCTTCTTCCTAAAATTCACAAACCCAATCATCCTGGCCGTCCCATTGTAGCTGGCTACCAAGCCCCCACAGAACGTATCTCTGCCTACGTAGATCAACACCTTCAACCCATTACATGCAGTCTCCCATCCTTCATCAAAGACACCAACCACTTTCTCAAACGCCTGGAATCCCTACCCAGTCTGTTACCCCTGGAAACCATCCTTGTAACCATTGATGCCACTTCCTTATACACAAATATTCCGCACGTCCAGGGCCTTGCTGCAATGGAGCACTTCCTTTCACGCCTATCACCTGCCACCCTACCAAAAACCTCTTTCCTCATTTCCTTAGCCAGCTTCATCCTGACCCACAACTTCTTCACTTTCGAAGGCCAGACATACCAACAATTAAAGGGAACAGCCATGGGCACCAGGATGGCCCCCTCGTACGCCAACCTATTCATGGGATGCTTAGAGGAAGCCTTCTTGGTTACCCTGGCCTGCCAACCCAAAGTTTGGTACAGATTTATTGATTACATCTCCATGATCTGGACTCACAGTGAAGAAGAACTCCAGAATTTCCTCTCCAACCTCAACTCCTTTGGTTCCATCAGATTCACCTGGTCCTACTCCAAATCCTATGCCACTTTCCTTGACGTTGACCTCCACTTGTCCAATGGCCAGCTTCACATGTCCGTTCACATCAAACCCACCAACAAGCAACAGTACCTCCATTATGACAGCTGCCACCCATTCCACATCAAACGGTCCCTTCCCTACAGCCTAGGTCTTCGTGGCAAACGAATCTGCTCCAGTCTGGAATCCCTGAACCATTACACCAACAACCTGAAAACAGCTTTCGCATCCCGCAACTACCCTCCCGACCTGGTACAGAAGCAACTAACCAGAGCCACTTCCTCATCCCCTCAAACCCAGAACCTCCCACAGAAGAACCACAAAAGTGCCCCACTTGTGACAGGATACTTTCCGGACTGGATCAGACTCTGAATTTGGCACTCCATCAGGGATACGACTTCCTCAAATCCTGCCCTGAAATGAGATCCATCCTTCATGAAATCATCCCCACTCCACCAAGAGTGTCTTTCCGCCATCCACCTAACCTTCATAACCTCTTAGTTCATCCCTACGAAATCCCCGAAATCCCCAAACCACCTTCCCTACCTTCTGGCTCCTACCCTTGTAACCGCCCCCGGTGTAAAACCTGTCCCATGCACCCTCCCACCACCACCTACTCCAGTCCTGTAACCCGGAAGGTATATATATATATATATATATATATATATATATAATGTGAGTTTCTGGTCTTTGTCAGTCTGTGTCACAGTGTATCGAAGTCAAGTTAGCAAGTTAGCCTCCACTGTAAGTATTGTGTATATTCTCTCTGATGTCAAGCCAGAGTTGCTTTTAACATAGGACAATTAACTGTCACAAGTCACAGCTTTTGTGGGACTGTACTGGGAAAATCCCTTGGATCCTGAGATCCAAGTGACCATTAGTTCATTCATCAGGGCAGAAAAAATGATAATTTGCAGACAGTAAAAAGGATGGCATTCTTTTTTTAACTTTCCCCACCAATCATGCTCTCCTTCCCATTAACAGAACTAATAGTTCCAAAACTATGATAATATCATTTACTTTTATATGAGTATACAAGCCGTATGCCTCCTGAAGGTAAATTTTGGCCAACAATTCCATTTCATAATTTCAAGTCTTTATATAATATTTTCTGTAATTTACAATGTTTAATTTTAAAAAATAAGAAGAAGAGTTCTGTGTTATATGGATTTTTGCACCAGCAATATACAGTGACAATATTTTATGCAACAACACAGAAGGTGATAATTTATTACTATTACAGGGCAGAGCATGTTGAAATTCAACTGTTATTGTTATTCCCTCCAAACAGTCACACTATTCCACATCATCCTTTCCCCTGCCCCCACCCCCCTTTTTTGAGTGGGTGTTTTAATAATCTGCACTTCAATCATTATCTCAGAAGAAATCATTACCACAAAATAAAAACATCCCATTATAAAAGGAATTGTTTTATCTTTTCTGTTTTTAACATCTTTTTTTCAACTCCAACAAAGCCCATACTTACTATTTGGCGGAGTCTGTGAGCTGGTACTCGCGACGCCTGTCGTAACATTCCTGAATTCCTACATCTGCCCACAGATCCTTGATGGCCTCAACATATGGACTTTCAAATGTTGTTACTGTTTCGAAGCCCACACTTCGAATGAGTTCTGCTTTTTCCTACAGAAAAAGAAAAAGATCACTTTATAAATACAGAAAGAAGTTGTAGTTATTATTTATTTATTTACACGTCTAGTTTCGTAGGACCAAATTGAGGAGCAAATCTCCAAGGTCACGGAATGCTATTACTATCTTAATCACCTTGACCTTTATCTTGAAAGAATACACCACCGTTTGACTGTATATTTCTGTATTTTTCTTGTGTACAATCTAGATTTTGGCTTTCATGCCATTATCGAATACAATTATCTGACACAATCGACATCATTTAGCTATGTACTGTGCAGGATGGCAAATACACAGTTCAACACATTTACTTAACACTGATATAAATTAATAGTGAAACAGTTACATCTTAAAAGCATAAGCTAGTCTTGTGTTTACCTACTTTGGGCTGACTTCAACAGATATGATGTGCTTGAGCAACAATGTGCTGCTTTCCTACAACACCTTAACTTTGTACCACTTACATGTATGTTAAGCACTAGTTGAATTTGTCGAAATGTATATTTGTCATCCTGCACAGTGCACAGCAAAATAATGTTAATGGTCTAATAACATTGTACTTGATCATGGTGTGAAAGCCAAAATCCAGATTGTACAAAAGAAAAATACAGTAATATACAGTTTAATGCCTTGTACTCTTTCAACAAAATTACTATATGACTGTGGTTCAGCACTGTTGAAAACGTTTTTGAAAGAAATTATAAACTAAGAGTCACTTGTTAAAAGAATCTTGTTTGTTGCTAAGGTGTAACTACAAATGCTCTGAGTTTGTACTCTGTGTAATGTCTTATGCAAGAGTTCATTGTTAGAGTTTTATCTTGTTAAACTGTGACCAACAAATGTGTTTATTCCAATCAGGTAACATCTGTAAAGAGCTATGCTAAAAGGTTATGGACCCAGACTGCATACTTCAGCATATATATATATATATATATATATATATATATATATATATATATATATATATATATAGAGAGAGAGAGAGAGAGAGAGAGAGAGAGAGAGAGAGAGGGAAACATTCCACGTGGGAAAAATTATATATAAAAACAAAGATGAGGTGACTTACCGAATGAGGGCGCTGGCAGGTCGATAGACACACAAACAAACACAAACATACACACAAAATTCAAACTTTTGCAACAAACTGTTGCCTCATCAGGAAAGAGGGAAGGAGAGGGAAAGACGAAAGGAAGTGAGTTTTAAGGGAGAGGGTAAGGAGTCATTCCAATCCCAGGAGCGGAAAGACTTACCTTAGGGGGAAAAAGGACAGGTATACACTCGCACACACACACATATCCATCCACACATACAGACACAAGCACACATATTTAAATACACATACAGACACAAGCAGATGTCTGCTTGTGTCTGTATGCGTGGATGGATATGTGTGTGTGTGTGCGAGTGTATACCTGTCCTTTTTTCCCCCTAAGGTAAGTCCCCCCCCCCATGAACCATGGACCTTGCCGTTGGTGGGGAGGCTTGCGTGCCTCAGCGATACAGATAGCCGTACCGTAGGTGCAACCACAACGGAGGGGTATCTGTTGAGAGGCCAGACAAACGTGTGGTTCCTGAAGAGGGGCAGCAGCCTTTTCAGTAGTTGCAAGGGCAACAGTCTGGATGATTGACTGATGTGGCCTTGTAACAATAACCAAAACGGCCTTGCTGTGCTGGTACTGCGAACGGCTGAAAGCAAGGGAAAACTACAGCCATAATTTTTCCCGAGGGCATGCAGCTTTACTGTATGATTACATGATGATGGCGTCCTCTTGGGTAAAATATTCCGGAGGTAAAATAGTCCCCCATTCGGATCTCCGGGCGGGGACTACTCAAGAGGATGTCGTTATCAGGAGAAAGAAAACTGACGTTCTACGGATCGGAGCATGGAATGTCAGATCCCTTAATCGGGCAGGTAGGTTAGAACATTTAAAAAGGGAAATGGATAGGTTGAAGTTAGATATAGTGGGAATTAGTGAAGTTCAGTGGCAGGAGGAACAAGACTTCTGGTCAGGTGACTACAGGGTTATAAACACAAAATCAAATAGGGGTAATGCAGGAGTAGGTTTAATAATGAATAGGAAAATAGGAATGTGGGTAAGCTACTACAAACAGCATAGTGAACGCATTATTGTGGCCAAGATAGATACGAAGCCCACACCTACTACAGTAGTACAAGTTTATATGCCAACTGGCTCTGCAGATGACGAAGAAATTGAAGAAATGTATGATGAAATAAAAGAAATTATTCAGATTGTGAAGGGAGACGAAAATTTAATAGTCATGGGTGACTGGAATTCGAGTGTAGGAAAAGGGAGAGAAGGAAACATAGTAGGTGAATATGGATTGGGGGACAGAAATGAAAGAGGAAGCCACCTTGTAGAATTTTGCACAGAGCACAACATAATCAGAACTAACACTTGGTTTAAGAATCATGAAAGAAGGTTGTGTACATGGAAGAACCCTGGAGATACTAAAAGGTATCAGATAGATTATATAATGGTAAGACAGAGATTTAGGAACCAGGTTTTAAATTGTGAGACATTTCCAGGGGCAGATGTGGACTCTGACCACAATCTATTGGTTATGACCTGTAGATTAAAACTGAAGAAACTGCAAAAAGGTGGGAATTTAAGGAGATGGGACCTGGATAAACTAAAAGAACCAGAGGTTGTACAGAGATTCAGGGAGAGCATAAGGGAGCAATTGACAGGAATGGGGGAAATAAATACAGTAGAAGAAGAATGGGTAGCTTTGAGGGATGAAGTAGTGAAGGCAGCAGAGGATCAAGTAGGTAAAAAGACGAGGGCTAGTAGAAATCCTTGGGTAGCAGAAGAAATACTGAATTTAATTGATGAAAGGAGAAAATATAAAAATGCAGTAAGTGAAACAGGCAAAAAGGAATACAAACGTCTCAAAAATGAGATCGACAGGAAGTGCAAAATGGCTAAGCAGGGATGGCTAGAGGACAAATGTAAGGATGTAGAGGCATATCTCACTAGGGGTAAGATAGATACCGCCTACAGGAAAATTAAAGAGACCTTTGGAGATAAGAGAACGACTTGTATGAATATCAAGAGCTCAGATGGAAACCCAGTTCTAAGCAAAGAAGGGAAAGCAGAAAGCTGAAAGGAGTATATAGAGGGTCTATACAAGGGTGATGTACTTGAGGACAATATTATGGAAATGGAAGAGGATGTAGATGAAGATGAAATGGGAGATATGATACTGCATGAAGAGTTTGACAGAGCACTGAAAGACCTGAGTCGAAACAAGGCCCCCGGAGTAGACAATATTCCATTGGAACTACTGACGGGCGTGGGAGAGCCAGTCCTGACAAAGCTCTACCATCTGGTGAGCAAGATGTATGAAACAGGTGAAATACCCTCAGACTTCAAGAAGAATATAATAATTCCAATCCCAAAGAAAGCAGGTGTTGACAGATGTGAAAATTACCGAACTATCAGCTTAATAAGTCACAGCTGCAAAATACTAACACGAATTCTTTACAGACGAATGGAAAAACTAGTAGAAGCCAACCTCGGGGAAGATCAGTTTGGATTCCGTAGAAACACTGGAACATGTGAGGCAATACTGACCTTACGACTTATCTTAGAAGAAAGATTAAGGAAAGGCAAACCTACGTTTCTAGCATTTGTAGACTTAGAGAAAGCTTTTGACAATGTTGACTGGACTACTCTCTTTCAAATTCTAAAGGTGGCAGGGGTAAAATACAGGGAGCGAAAGGCTATTTACAATTTGTACAGAAACCAGATGACAGTTATAAGAGTCGAGGGACATGAAAGGGAAGCAGTGGTTGGGAAGGGAGTAAGACAGGGTTGAAGCCTCTCCCCGATGTTGTTCAATCTGTATATTGAGCAAGCAGTAAAGGAAACAAAAGAAAAATTAGGAGTAGGTATTAAAATTCATGGAGAAGAAATAGAAACTTTGAGGTTCACCGATGACATTGTAATTCTGTCAGAGACAGCAAAGGACTTGGAAGAGCAGTTGAATGGAATGGACAGTGTCTTGAAAGGAGGATATAAGATGAACATCAACAAAAGCAAAACAAGGATAATGGAATGTAGTCTAATTAAGTTGGGTGATGCTGAGGGAATTAGATTAGGAAATGAGACACTTAAAGTAGTAAAGGAGTTTTGCTATTTGGGGAGCAAAATAACTGATGACGGTCGAAGTAGAGAGGATATAAAATGTAGGCTGGCAATGGCAAGGAAATCGTTTCTGAAGAAGATAAATTTGTTAACATCCAGTATTGATTTAAGTGTCAGGAAGTCGTTTCTGAAAGTATTCGTATGGAGTGTAGCCATGTATGGAAGTGAAACATGAACAATAAATAGTTTGGACAAGAAGAGAATAGAAGCTTTCGAAATGTGGTGCTACAGAAGAATGCTGAAAATTAGATGGGTAAATCACATAACTAATGAGGAAGTATTGAATAGGATTGGGGAGAAGAGAAGTTTGTGGCACAACTTGACCAGAAGAAGGGATCGGTTGGTAGGACATGTTCTGAGGCATCAAGGGGTCACCAATTTAGTATTGGAGGGCAGCATGGAGGGTAAAAATCGTAGAGGGAGACCAAGAGATGAATACACTAAGCAGATTCAGAAGGATGTAAGTTGCAGTAGGTACTGGGAGATGAAAAAGCTTGCACAGGATAGAGTAGCATGGAGAGCTGCATCAAACCAGTCTCAGGACTGAAGACCACAACAACAACAAAGGTAAGTCTTTCCGCTCCCAGGATTTGTATGACTCCTTACCCTCTCCCTTAAAACCCACTTCCTTTTGTCTTTCCCTCTCCTTCCCTCTTTCCTGATGAGGCAACAGTTTGTTGCGAAAGCTTGAATTTTGTGTGTATGTTTGTGTTTGTTTGTGTGTCTATCGACCTGCCAGTGCCCTCGTTCAGTAAGTCACCTCATCTTTGTTTTTATATATAATTTTTCCCACGTGGAATGTTTCCCTCTCTCTCTCTCTCTCTCTCTCTCTCTCTCTCTCTCTCTCTCTATATATATATATATATATATATATATATATATATATATATATATATAATGGAAGGAAACATTCCACGTGGGAAAAATTATACATAAAAACAAAGATGAGGTGACTTACCGAACAAAAGCGCTGGCAGGTCTATCGACCTGCCAGCGCTTTTGTTCGGTAAGTCACCTCATCTTTGTTTTTATATATATATATATATATATATATATATATATATATATATATATATATATATATATATATATAAAAACTGGGTAACTACTGGCACATGCACAGCCCTTTCCTGGTTTGAGGAGCGGCATCAGAATAGCCTCTCTCCACGAGTTGGGAAACTGGCTTGTCTGCCGTATCAATTTAAAACAGTCAAGAAGGATTTCATGTGACTCTGATGGAAAATGTCAAAGCATGCAGTACTGGTCTTGGCTGTGACCAGGTGCAGTATACTTGCCCTTCACAAGAGTCGCACAGTAGTGCTGAAATACCAGATCCTAGCTGGCTTTGGCAGTAGTGTTCCAAAATGCTCTGCCATCATCTGAGCGATGCCACAGAGCATTTTTTGGAGACAACCTGGCTTCAGTACTGGTGCTATTTGGAAACAATTGTGTTCACTGGAAATCCTCCCAATGGCTTCCCATACTTCCGTAGAACAAGTTGAACAGTTGATGGGACTCCAGGAATGCTTGATATTTTTCTCATCAGTCTTCTGAGTGGTTTGATGCGGCCCGTCACAAATTCCTCTCCTGTTATAACAACCTCCATCTCAGAGTAGCACTTGCAACCTACGTCCTCAATTATTTGCTGGATGTACTCCAATCTCTGTCTTCCTCTACAGTTTTTGCCCTCTACACTTCCCTCTAGTACCATGGAAGCCATTCCCTGATGTCTTAACAGATGTCCTATCACCCTGTCCCTTCTCCTTATCCATGTTTTCCACATATTCCTTTCTGATTCTGTGTAGAACCTCCTCATTCCTTACCTTATCAGTCCACGTAATTTTCAACAATCGATCATAGCACCACATCTGAAATGCTTCGATTCTCTTCTGTTCCGGTTTTCCCACAGTCCATGTTTCACTACCATACAATGCTGTACTCCAGAAATACACTCTCAGAAATTTCTTCCTCAAATTAAGGCCAATATTTGATATTAGTAGACTTCTCTTGGCCAGGAATGCCTTTTTTGCAATAGCTAGTCTGATTTTGATGTCCTCCTTGCTCTGTCCATCATTGGTTATTTTACTGCCTAGGTAGCAAAAGTCCGTAACTTCACCGACTTCATGACCATCAATCCTGATGTTCAGTTTCTCACTGTTCTCATTTCTATTCCCTCTCATTACCTTCGTCTTTCTTCAATTTACTCTCAATCCATACTCTGTACTCATTAGGCTGTTCATTCCGTTCAGTAGATCATGTAATTATTCTTCACTTTCACTCAAGATAGCAATGTTATCGGTGAATCTTATCATTAATATCCTTGCACCTTGAATTTTAATTCCACTTCTCAACCTTTCTTTTATTTCCATCATTGTTTCCTCGACACATAGATTGAACAGTAGGAGTGAAAGGCTACATCCTTGTCTTCACCCTTTTTAATATGAGCACTTCATTCTTGCTCATCCACTCTTATTATTCCCTCTTTGTTGTTGTACATATTGTATATGACCCATCTCTCCCTACAGTGTACACCTACTTTTTTCAGAATTTCGAACATCTTGCACCATTTTGTATTGTCGAACACTTTTTCCATGTCGACAAATCCTATGAAAGTGTCTTGATTTTTTTAAAAGTCTTGCTTCCATTATTAACCACAATGTCAGAATTGTCTCTTTGGTGCCTTTACTTTTCCTAAACCCAAACTGTTCATCATCTAGTGCATCCTCAATTTTCTTTTCCATTCTTCTGTATATTGTTCTTGTAAGCAACTTGGATGCACAAGCCGTTTAGCTGATTGTGTGGTAATTCTCACACTTGTAAGCTCTTGCTCTCTTCGGAATTGTGTGGATGATGCTTTTCCAAAAGTCAGATGCTATGTTACTACACTCATATATTCTACACACCGACACGAATAGTAATTTTGTTGCCACTCCCCTAAATGATTTTAGAAATTCTGATGGAATGTTATCTATCCCTTCTGCTTTATTTGACCTTAAGTCCTCCAAAGCTATTTAAATTCTGATTATAATACTCGATCCCCATCTCTTCTAAATTGACTCCTTTTTCTTCTTCTATCAGATCAGAAACATCTTTCCCCTCAGAGGCTTTCAATGTATTCTTTCCACCTATCTGCTCTCTCTTTTGCATTTAACAGTGGAATTCCCATCCCATTCTTAATGTTACCACCCTTGCTTTTAATGTCACCGAAGGTTGTTTTGACTTTCCAGTATGCCGAGTCTGTCCTTCCGACAATTATTTCTTTTTCGATGTCTTCACATTTTTCCTGCAGCCATTTCGTCTTAGCTTCCCTGCACTTCCTATTTATTTCATTCTGCAGTGATTTGTATTTCTGTATTCCTGAGTTTCCCGGAACATGTTTGTATTTCCTCCTTTCATCAATCAACTGAATTATTTCCTCTTTTACCCATGGTTTCTTCGGAGTTACCTTCTTTGTACCTTCGTTTTCCTTGCCAACTTCTGTGATGAACCTTTTTAGACATGTCCATTGCTCTTCAAGTGTACTGCCAACTGAACTATTCCTTTCTGCTGCATCTATAGCCTTAGAGAACTTAAATGTATCTCATCATTTCTCAGTACTTGTGTATCCCGCTTCTTTGCGTATTGATTCTTCCTGACTAATGTCTTGAACTTCAGCCTACTCTTCATCACTAGGCTACTATATTGTGATCTGAATATGTCTGCTCCTGGATATGCCTTACAATCCAGTATCTGATTTTGGAATCTCTGTCTGACCATAATGTAATCTAACTGAAATTTTCCTGTATCTCCCGCCCTTTTTCCAAGTATACCACCTCCTCTTGTGATTCTTGAACAAGGTATTCGCTATTACTAGCTGAAACTTGTTACAGAACTCAACCTTTTCTTACTACCCATAACTATGTGTCTAGCCTTGGTTCTCAACTCTAAAAGGGTGCAAGGTTGACTGCTATTGGGCAGTATTTAAATTGCCGAAAAGCCACACACTTTACCCACATTGCTGAGCAGCACTCGTTGCCTCATAAGGTGACCTGAGGACATTGGAACGGATACGTAAATGGCACGACGGATCACTCTTGTGATATGATCCAGACACTCCTAGACACTGTCGCGGTGTTCAAACACAGCGAGCTGGCTAAGCAGCATCCAGTTAGCCCTGCTGTCTACTGATATTGGTGGCTTCTGTTCAGTAATGCTTCATCTATTAAGTCGATCCAGAGTGGGAAGTGTTCACCGGAATGAAGGTCATCAGTTGCTTCACAGCCTGTGTTTGCAAGGGCTGGAGAGCAGAATACGGCTGAGGATGACCCAGTGACACCCGGGAAATGAGTAAGTCTAGAAGCATTAAGGATCCACAACACCTGAGCTATCACGATGTTCTAAACGACTTGACCCCTGGGGCAAGTATAGTTCAAGCTCCGTAGTACATTACGGGCACCAAAATTATCAAGTTGGAGAACTGGGTGGGTGAGTTGTTCAATAAGGACTGTCAAAGCCTCAATGTCTATTGCAGGTAAGTACAGTGAGCAGACAGTGATCCTCTGAGCCACACAAACTGCAACAGCTAACTCAGCAATCCCTCCCTTGGCCCTTTCCCCAGTAAATCCGTCACTGTGGTGCGGGGGATAGCCCCACAATACAGGGGCATCAGGTGCTTTAAAACGCGCTTCCTGCACAGAGGGTGTTTCTGTGCTAGGAGTTTCAGTTCCTCCACACGTGTCCTGAACCTATTAATGTGTGCCATTGCAGTACGGGGGCCATTTATAGCAGGGGTTGCCCTTTCACCCTCTCTCTCTGTCAGGGACGGGAGCCCATAGTGGGTGGAGGCTCAGACTTGGCACGAGAGGAGTGCCCTAGGCCAACATCAAGGTCCATCAGCCCTGAGGGTGAATCACAAGAGGCACCAGGGAGAACAATGTCGACATCATCGACGACTTACTTCCTGCGTCTATTCTTTGCCTTTGTCTTTGATTTTTTTTGCCCTGGGTAGGCTTCAGAGGCACAACCGTGAATGTGGTAGTAGCACTGTTGGATGGTGGACCACAATGAACCTCTGGAGGAGCAGTGAGATCCACAGTGTCAACAACCACGGCCTTTTCTGTTGTTCTGGGAGGAAGTAACTGCAGCAGGACCACAAATACACTGACAAATGCATATTCTAATGCCAACACTAGCAACCTCTATTTCTGTAGCAGCATTGGCCTTCTGAACAGTCTGTTTAAGAACAGGTAGTGAACTTTGAGGCTGGCAGGCCCTTGTACATCTTTTTGGCCTCATCACACAGGGTGCGCTTCTTTGTTTTAACCACCTGTATCTTTCTTTCTTCAAGGAAGACACTTCAGTCCCTACTCGAGACAATATGATCCCCAGAGCAATTTACACACTTCAGAGGAAATGGACAACCAACTCCTTTGTGGGCAGCCCGACTACATTTGCCAAAACTGACTTCTTCCTTCCAACTTAGAGGAACCTGCCCAAATTGCCGCCATTTAAAACAGCGCATTGGGTTAGGGGACACAACACCACACTCTCAGGTGAAGGAAATCTGCTTGATGTGCTTTTCAAGTTCTTTGGGGAGTTCTTTGAAAAAGACCTGACACTGAGTTCTATACAAATACCTGATGAACTTCTGTCTATTAGGCGTTTTTGAGTACATCCGTGAACATGCAAGTACAACAAAAAACACCACAGTAACTTAAGTGCACTGTTGTAAATTGAAAGTACATATTGCACTGTTTATTAACATTTGTACATGAGTGCGACTGATGAAAGAAGACTTGTTGCCAGTAGTGATGAGTTAACTGTAATCAGTGGAAATTGAAATTAACTCATTTTTATGAATTTGTGCAGAAGAACATTGAAGCAACCATCAAATTTAACATTTCAATTGTTGCTGGAGGACATCAACTGTTTCAAACACTTATAGCTTATGACTGAAATTTTGTTTGTTGGCAGCGCAGATAACATAAAAACCTTTAAATATCTTCTGGAAGTGACAGCAGTCTACACTTGCTTTTAAGAGACATGTACTTTTGGCAAATCTGTGAAGCAAATCACTTTAAAACACATGTCTCTCTTTAAACATATTTTCAAAAAAATTGCTCCAAAATAAGGAACAACCCTGTAAGCAACAGTACATAGTACTAAGTTATATTTTTAAAATAAACACAAGAGCTATGTGTAGTGATGTGTCTTTTCCTTTCTAGTTTTCCTTACTGAATGTTTATTTTTCTGTATATTGTGATCCAATCACATTAATGTGACCACTGCATATGTTCGACATCAGCGTGTAATAACCATTCACAGACAACAGGTGGCAGCACTAGCAGTAGAGGAGGGTATATAATGTGACAGGATGTGAACAACAGCACAGTCATTGTCGTAATGCTGAAATGGAGTGATTTAGCTGACGTCCAAAAGATTGTGACCACTGGCTTTTGGGCCGAGACTGGAAGGATTTCTGAAACGGTTAAATTTGTGAATTATTAGTGTGCCACCATTGTCAATGTGTACTGTACGTGGTAAAATGGCGCTACCCAAAATCAGTGCTGACGCAACTGTAGTGCACCACGGTCCACAGATGACAGGGTTGAACGACAAGTATCCAGATGAAACAAGGGGCTACCAACAGTGTCTCCTTAACAACCATTCAGCAAACGCTGCTGCGTAAGAGTCTCTGCAGCACACGTCTGTTTCACGCAGCCACACCGACAGCTGTTCACCGACGATGAAGGCCGGAATTTGAGGCCAATACTGCAGCTGGATGTCCTTCGAGTGGCGACAGGTGGCATTTTCACGTGAATCACATTTTACGCTCCATCGGACAGACGGTCATTGGCACGGAAGGGTCTGTGCTGGAGGAGGAAGTATTACGGTCTGGGAAATGTTTTCGTGGCATTCCCTATGTGATGTTGTCATTCTGGAAAAGACAATTGATCAACCCAAGTACACATCTAGCCTCGAGGACTTTGACCACAACTATGTGTTTGTTTCTTCTCGGCACAACGGCATCTACCAGCAGGACAATGCAACGTGTCGCACAGGTCACAGTGTATGTTTCAGGTTCGAGGAGCACCGGGATGAGTTTACCATAATTCTCTGCCAATCAGAGGCAGGGCCACGTGTGAAAGCAGACGTG
Source organism: Schistocerca piceifrons (assembly GCF_021461385.2). Taxonomy (NCBI): domain Eukaryota; kingdom Metazoa; phylum Arthropoda; class Insecta; order Orthoptera; family Acrididae; genus Schistocerca; species Schistocerca piceifrons. Next base: position 19,334,999 of record NC_060147.1, on the reverse strand, counting down.
TAATACCAACTCGGCCGCAATTTCTGCCCAACAATTTACACGAGTATGACTACCAATCAGGCCACTGCAAAAAAGATTGACAATTGCCAAACTGTGGTCGAAAGCAGAGCTGACCACCCAGTGGCAGAGCACGCTGCTGAGCACAACAGGCTTTAAATGGCTGCTTCACAAAATGTGCTATCCGGATTGACTCGCAACAAGTTGTTCGTTCCCATAATATTCCCGGACTCTAGTCTCCACTAGCTCACTGCCCCACAACCACCTCCATCCCATCCCAGGAGCCTGCCTTGATTCATCCTGCACCTGCACCCCCTCCCACTCAATCTGTCTTCTGTCATCCTCTCCCAATAGATTCCTCCACGTTATCAGTGTTCACGTCACATTCTTATCCTGTACACCTGCTGCCTTCCTCAACACACACACACACACACATACACACACACACACACACACACCCCCTTGCCGTACTGCAGAACTCCTTACGAAGCCCAAACAAATGGAAATCACAGAATGATAGGTCTTTGCTTTAAAGAGAGAATCAAGTTGAGTCCCGCCAGCTGATAGTCGGGTCTTGACTTTCAATGGGGCTCTCTCCCCTTTCCTCTGCCACTACTTCTTGGACGATACGGATTTGGGAGTGTAGTGGAACCAACATTTCATTTCATCACAGTTGACAATCCTACTCAAAAATCGATATCATTCTTTTGCAAACTTTGCTGTAAGTCTCTGACGTACCTCCAAACATCTCAACTTCTGAGTTTTGGTCAAAAGGTGAGAGACGCATCTGCAACATACTTTTACACAACTGAAGGGGATTTGTGATGATCGTGCGACACCTCCCAAACTTATTCAAACCTGTTTTGCAATCAGAATGAGATTTTCACTCTGCAGCAGAGTGTGTGCTGATATTAAACTTCCTGGCAAATTAAAACTGTGTGCCTGACCGAGACTCGAACTCGGGACCTTTGTCTTTCACAGGCAAGTGCTCTACCGACTGAGCTACCCAAGCACGACTTGTGCCTCTTCCTCACAGCTTTACTTCTGCCAGTACCTCGCCTACTACCTTCCAAACTTTTCAGAAGCTCTTCTGCAAAACTTGCCCGCAAAAGGCAATGGTCCCGAGTTAGAGTCTGGTCCAGTACACAGTTTTAATCTGCCAGGAAGTTTCATATCAGCACACACTCCACTGCAGAGTGAAAATCTCATTCTGGAAACATCCCACAGGCTGTGGCTAAGCCATGTCTCTGAAATATCCTTTCTTTCAGGAGTGCTAGTTCTGCAAGTTTCGCAGGAGAGCTTCTGTGAAGTTTGGAAGGTAGGAGACGAGGTACTGGCAGAAGTAAAGCTGTGAGGATGGGGCGTGAGTTGTGCTTGGGTAGCTCAGTTGGTAGAGCACCTGCCTGCGAAAGGCAAAGGTCCTGAGTTCGAGTCTCGGTCCAGCACACAGTTTTAAAGTGCCAGGAAGTTTCTGTTTTGCAATATCTGATAATCTTGCCTGTCAAGTGTCTTCAAGAATGTTTCAAACTACGCAGAGATTTCCCATCTGTAATGCCACTCTGAGGATGGAAGTCATGTTTCTGATTTTCCACACACATTATTGTCCTTCCTTGAATTATTTATGCCAGGCAAATGCATGCATACTTGACAATGTTTGATCACTGAACTGTACTGTCAATCCCTGGAAAATTTCTGTCAATGCCTGGAAAATTTCTGTCAATCCCTGGAAAATTTCTGTCACTCCTTCACAAGCATTAAATTTTATTTTTGTGTGTTGTGAAGTGAAGACGTGCACCTATTGCTTAAACATCGTGAGCATTGCCGACGAAGCTGTTAGAAGTATGTAACAGCAGGCTATCCCCATTGCTAATGGGCCCCACCCGACAATACTAGAAATGCAAGTCTAATCAAAACAATGGTTGATGCTCAGTAACAAAAATCCTGTTTATAGTTGATTCATACTGATAAGTAACACTCAATATGAACTTCAGACAATTGAAAATGGCTTCACAAGCAAAACTGTTCCATGATGAAAGCAAGATAAAAGCATATTTAAATCTTTACAATGGCAAGTAGTAATGCATAATGTTATTCAGCTTCCAAGTGACATTCTCATATGTACAGAACACACTGGGACATTCTGTTTACTTTTATTTCCACATGTCAGTTTTAGAGGTTCATCTTTATAATGAGGTCTTTAATGATTTAATCATACTGGTGAAATATGCAAACACGCAAAGAAATTCCAACTGCAGTTACTGAAGTGGAACAAGTATCAGTAGCACAGTATACACCTACTGGCTTGTTCATAGTATACTTACTGTATGTCTACCATAACCAATAATAATTATAATAAAAATTACGAGTAATTTTATATTACTAATCTTACACTAAGTCTTTAATACAGAGCAATGGCTACTTACTATATTTGCTGACTGCGCATACTGTATCTTTAGTAACTCCATAGCCCTAATCATACTTTGCATGGCCATGAATATGTTCTGGTAAACCAATTTGATGAAACCTCGTTTATCTTCATCAGAGTACCCCGAGCCGTGGATGATACACATCTGTTTGATGGAGGTCGACTTCCCTGACTCACCAGTACCTGTGGCATGCGAGTCAACGTTTTATTCACTGCACAAACAAAATTCAAGCAATATAAAAACGCATACTCATGATTCAGAATTACTGCTAACGAAAAGTTTAATTTAGCTTGGTTATGTATGATCCTTCGATCATAACTGCAATCTGTTCCTATGGTTTTGAGTAGGCCTAAGTCAATTATTTTACAATGATGGTACATTAGCATAAAATCTGGCAACCTGTTGTTGATTACACACACACACACACACACACACACACACACACACACACACACATATCTCACTCACCTCACTCAGTGTGTGTAAAATTCTTCTATGGTGAAATGACACAAGTCAGGTGCTTTAGCCTACAGCAGAGATAAATAACCAATAGTGAACAACCGCAATGATAAAAGAGAATCTGAGGATAGGAAGGAAAAAACTTATGATATGCAGCTCAGTGAGCAGATTACATAGAAGTTTACAGTTTGCCTGGCACCACTTTTAACTTCTCCGCACACTGTATTATTGACTTTGGCTGCTAAGTAAGATACATCTACAACCGATGTCACTTGGGGGCTATTACTGCACATAATTCTGAACTCAAGATGAGATGCAATAACATAATTTGTGCTTAACTTTAAAGCATAATCTAGGTCCTCCCTCTTTCATGTTTATGACATACCTGCTGATCTATATGTTGTACAATGATATAATTTTGCAGGCACATTCAATGGTATATGGAGAATGTGTGCAGAATGTGTTGCAAATAGAGTTAGTAATAAAGAAGGAATAAAAGTCATGCCTGATGTTGAAGTTTTACTGGATATACAGTGAAAATTTAGTAAGCAATAAACTTGTTTCCTTTCATCATTTTGCTACGGGTTTCAGCATGAAAGTTTCACAATGGTTCAAAATTGTGTGTACAGTTTTTTGGAAGTCACTAAGTGCCCTCATTTTCATATACTGGATTAGTATTGTCTTAGTAATTTGTGTGTCTTAAGTTATGGTACTTCATGACATATATACTGTTTCTAAGTATAATATGTGTCTTACTGTTTTAATCATTTAACATAAGATTATTGATGGTAGGCAATGGAAACCTCATAATTCTGTTTAGTTGAATTTTACAGAAGGAGCAAAAACGGTTGCTTAAAGATAATATGAAGTGATACAGGTGAAGTTGCTATGTGTGTAACGTGCTTACTGTCAGATCAGTATATGGTGAGACACACAATGTAAAATCAGGAGGGTTGAACCTAACAAAAGTGGATGTCAGCTTTTAATTCTTAAGATGATGATGATGAGGCGTGTAAAGACAGACAGAACAGAGCCTTGACGATATTTACTTTATTTCTGAATTATTTTTACAAATATAGGTTGTGTTTTGTAGACAGATCTGTAGCACAGCCTGAGAACGTGGCTGGCTTGTAGTTTAGTTACAAGTTGGTGAAGCCAACCAATAAGATGTCACAATAGTAACTATAAAGCTCGTTATGGAGAATATAATTTTTTGTGTCAGATGTTGATGATAGTTCTATGTCTACCTCTCCCGTCACCCACCACTTCCCGAAGTCCCCCTGTACGACCACAGAGTAGCATTCCACTCCTGACTCAGTACCAGCCAGGACTTGAGCAACTGAATCACATTCTCCACCAGCATTTTCACTACCTCTCGTCGTGCCCTAAAATGGGGAATGTCCTACCCACTATCCTTCCTACCCTTCCCACAGTAGTATTCTGCCGCCCACCAAACCTACACAATATCCTCTTCCATACCTACACAATCCCTGCTCCCAACTCCTTGCCCCACAGCTCACATCCCTGTCACAGACCAAGTTGCAAGACCTGTCCCATACATCTTCCTACCACCACCACCACCACCACCACCACCTACTCCAGTCCAGTCACTTTCTGGCAGTCTTCTTGGTGTGCCTATCTGTGACTCAGCATCTTCTCTCTATGGTGAGTAGCAACAATTTTTTTCATGATATTAAGTTCCATCCAGGATTTTCCATTGTTTTGCAGTTAGGTTTATCATCATCACACCATCATAAATCAATGTAGTGGTATCCATAGGTTCAATATTTTTGTCAAACCATTTTGTGTAGCTAATACTCTTTTCTTTATTCTCAATATATCTCAACTTTCATGTAAAGTATATTTATTTACCAGTCCATTCATCATCAAATATGGTAACAGGTTTTGTATGGTGATGATAATCAAAGCTAGAATTTTATGTTTCACAGACATTTTCAGAAACTGGTGTAGTTACCTTGAAACAGAAAATGTGCATCTGAAACATAACTCTGGAATACCACATTTTCTGCTACTTCCAGTCTATCTCAGAATTAGCCAATGGAAATAAATTAAAGGTGTTAAGCTGTTATGCATAATAAGTATACTGAGCCAATGTATTTCCAAGAAATCAAACTTGTTGGTCAGTGCTTACCTTCAGGCAGTAGCCTATAATTCTTACTACTACCAGTGAGAAGCCCTTGAAAGTAAAATAATACTATTTGCAGATTATGTAATTTCCAAATTTCTTCCTCAGGGAGTAAAGGGTTTTAATTGGGGAAAGTGAGATAGGTGGAAAATATAACTGATCTTGGACAAAATTGCCCCACAGATGTCTGGAATCCCTCTCAGCATGGGTGGGGATAGGGTGAGAGAGAGGGTTGGGGGATAGGGGGGGAGAGAGAGAGGGGGTTGGGGATGGGGGGAGGGAGAGAGAGAGGAGGGAAGATGGGGTAAGATGGGGTAGTGTGAGGTGGAGTATTTGGAAGATAGGTGAGGTGGGCGTGTTGGGGGGGGGGGGGGGAGGGGGAAGACAGGGAGGAAGAGAGCAGGTGGTAGGGAGGGAGGGAAGGAGATAGTAGGTGGGAGGGAGTAGATATGGGAGAGGGAGCATTGGAGAGTGGGTGTAGATGGGAGGAAGATAGGGAGACTTAGGTGGGAGGGAGGGAAGGAGGGAGGGAGGGAGGGAAGGAAGGAAGGAAGAGGGCCATGAGGGAGGGAGAGAGTAGCTGCGAGGGAGGGGGGAGGGGGAGAGTAGGTGCGAGGGAGGGGGGAGGGGGAGAGCAGGTGTGAAGGAGGGGGGGAGGGGGAGAGTAGATGTGAGGGAGGGGGGAGTGAGAGAGTAGGTGTGAGGGAGGGGGAGAGTAGGTGTGAGGGAGGGGGAGAGTAGGTGTGAGGGAGGGGGAGAGTAGGTGTGAGGGAGGGAGGAGGGTTAGTGAGTGAATGAGTGTAGGTGGGAGGGAGGGAATGTGAGGGGTGTAGGTGGGAGGGAGGGAGGGAGAGAGAGAGAATGAATAAGCATGAGAGAGAGAGAGAGAGAGAGAGAGAGAGAGAGAGAGAGAGAGAGAGAGATGTCTAAACAGGACAAAAGGGACTGGAAAAATACAGGAAAAGAAAGAATGGGAGAAATGGAGTAAGGAAAGGAATAACTGAGGATTTGGGCTAGCACAGGTCGTAGGGGTAGGCTTTTTATACTGGCAGAAGTTTTCATAGAGCCACCAGTGAGGTGGAAATCAGAATTCAGGAAGGTAGCCTGTTGGGTTGAGATGGACCAGTTAAAACTGACTTCAGGCTATACATGTTTAACTACCAAGGTAAATCCTTGTTCACTTAACACATTAAATCCATTTTGTGGTTCAAGAAGGCCGATGTTGCGTACACAGACACAAAACATTGCAATGATAATGGAATTATGATGGAACTATGAAACTGCACTGTCTCAAACACACTCTCACGTGCAAAAAAATATTGTTTTACACAAGTACTTGTGTATTTGTGGTACAAATTCTGTTTAGATGATTGTCCAGGATATTAACAAATACACTGCAAGAAATAAGCACTAAACTGTTTTTTCTGTCACTCCTCCATAATGCAAACATATCCACATGGAAAACACATTGGTATTAGGTCTCTAAACACAACAAAGCTTAGTAAAACCCAAAAATTACAAAGCAAGGCAAGCAGAAGAATACAAATTATTATTTTAAACAAATTCTTCAGGTGGTATGTCTCTTAATAAAGTTCACAAATTAAATTGTGTGGAGACAACTTCTTAGTCAAGAAACAAATATCTATGGTTTAACTTTTTATCAATTTTGAGGTAATTAAAGGCAAGAAGTGAGTGTATACTAAAAATACATAACAGCATCAACATAGAGCTGAGCTTGAAAAATTAAAATATTTACAGTTTCGTACAAAGAGTTAAAATTTGTTATTTGTATCATAACTGATGAAATTAATTTTAAATAACCTTTTTTTTTTTTTTTTTAAATGACAGATGGATTCAGATCTGATCGCTCTTGTACTGATGGAGTATTTACCCTAAAAAACTTAGTGGAGAAAATGACAGAAATGACAGCAAGGGGCCTTACTACCCACCTTATCTTTGAAGACCTCCAGAAAGCTTATGACACAGCTCCACAGAACACGCTATGGACAAGTCTAATTGATAATGGCATGTGACAAAGCTGTGTGAAAGCTGTCAGACTCCTCTACCAAGTTTGTACGGCAATGGTAAAAGTGAGAAATCAACTATCTCAAGAGTTTGAGGTGACAAAAGGATTACGCCAGGGATGAACACATCTTCCTAGAGGAGGCACTGAAATCCTGGAAAAGGAAATGAGGAGGAATGGGTATCTCCGTAGACGAGATCTTGTCCACTTTTTTTTGCTGATGACCAAGTGTTAGTAGCTGGAGATGAGGAAGATGCAAATTACATGCTCCACAAATTAAGAGAAGAATATGAAAAATGAGGTCTTGTCATAAACGTATCTAAAACAGAATATCTGAAAGTGGTAGAAAATGCTGTTGAGGACTTACAGCACAGTGCTGATACTGTTAAAGGGTGTCATAATTTTAAGTATCTGGGAGTGACACTCTCGTCCAATGGTAGAAGTATGGATGATATAAACAATAAAATTGGCCAGGGCAAGCGAGCCATAAAACAACAAAATGGTATTCTTTCGAACAAAATTATGACGCACAAAACGAAACATAGAGTCTACCACACAATTATTGAATATGATCACAACATATGGTGTGGAGTTGTGGAACCTAACTCAGAGACCGAAAGATCGCCAGCTGGATGTCGAGATGAATTTGTGGAGACAGAGTTGTGGATATTCCAGGCTTGATCATATTAGAAATCATAGGACCAGAGAGGTTATGAATGTCGAAATCGCAATACTAGACTACATAGAAAGGAAGCGCCTAATCTGGTATGGTTAATTACAGTGTATGCCAGTCATAAAATGGCCAAAACGTGTATGGCATTGGACTCCACATCAAAGAAGAAAGTGCAGTAGACCTGCGAGATGCTAGAAAGATGAAGTCAACAAATGAATGGCGGCAAGAGGTCTTAATGAAGGAGGCTGGAATGACTGTGAATGACGGAGATTGGGATGCGAGAGGTGGTGGCAGCCGTAGAAACCTCGCTCAGATATATATATTGTTTATCATACCCGTGTACCATAGCAGTGTCATTGAATAAAGTTAAAACAGTACTGTAGCAACAAACCAGTCCATTTCATCACCAGATAGACCCAACCCACCTCACACATTGCTCCCATCAGAATGTTATATTTTCCCCTTTTCTTTCCTGCACATTCTAATATCTCACCAGTGAATATCCTCATATCAAAGAACAACTCTGCTGCCCTCAGCACCATTTCTTATGGCCTGTTCACTCCCTGAACCCACACCTCATTATTCACAATTTCCATTACAATCACGTAAAGCATCCATTTGTCCATTTCCCATGTCATTTCTTGTTTTCTTAGCAACATCCCACCTCAAATGGACCTGTACTCCATGAGTCTGCGTCAGTTCAGGAAAGTATCGCTATCCCTAGGTAAAAACAGTTTCACATATAATTCCTTTAATGCTGCTTATGCCTTGTAAAACCCTCAACAGCCTAACCATAAAAATTCCCTTCTCTGAATTCTACCCCTTCTTTCATAATGATCTTCATGTTTCCAGATTACTCCAGCCCCAATCCTTACAAAACTGGTACTGCAGAAACAACACATTTTCATGGTACAGGCATCCCAGAAGCAACTCTGCTCCTCCTGTAAGAGCTGATCAACATAGACTGAGATTGACTTTTTCCTGTAATTTCCATGATAGTTTCCTGTCTGTACCTCAAATATTTCAAAAGAGTTGGTTTTTATGTGTAATGACCATAGGCAGCAGCACTTTTGTATTGGTAGGTTGGTAGTAATGCTATATTTTGTAGACACTCTGTGCATTTCACATATCAAACAGTCAGTGTGACATGAGAGAGGCAGTACAGCACAATAAATTGGGTATTTGCTAAGTCATACAGCAACTGAAATTTACAAAAAGCTGCAGCAAGCTTACGGTGAAGATGCATACCTTGTACAACAAAGTTTAGGTGGTTCAAGGACTTCAAAGAAGGCATACTTGTATTGGCGGACCTGGTGTTTCAGCTTCTGCTGTGACTGAAGTCAACATCAACACAACTGCTGTGATTGTCCATTAGGTTTGGCGGATAATATTATGTAGTGTAATGTTGAAAATTTCTTTACAGTTATGAATGATCTCCATATGACTGGTGTTCGTGCCCAGGTGTGCCACATGTGTTGACTCCTGAACAAGAGACTGTGTGAATGGAGACAAGCCGTGAGATGCTATGTCTGTTTACTGATTGAAGGGACGTGTTCTTGGAATTGGTTTTCATCTGTTATGAGTCATGGCTGCATTGTTATGATTCTGAAGGAAAATGAGCTAGCACAGTGTGGAAATCGACAGGTTCTCCGACACCAAAAAAGGCAAAGGTTGTTACATCAACAGGGAAAGTGATGGTGATCACTGTTTTTTACTGTGATGCAATGATTAATGGCATTCAGTTCCTCCTCACAATCCTGTAACAGCAGCATACTGGATGTCAGTATCAGCTACACTGAGGAGGCACATTACAAGGAAACGACTAGAGCTTTCTTGGACTGGGTGACAGCTTCATCATGACAATGAGCGGCCTCATGTCGCAAGTCAAGTTGTGCAGTTTCTGGCGCAATTCAACATTACTGCTCCCACGTCATAATCCCGATCTCTGATTTGTTTTTTTTTTTTTTTTTTTTTTTTTTTTTATTCACACCGCTAAAGGCAATGCTTTGGGGCAAAAGTAAAGCTTTGGGGTAAAGACAAAGCTTTGGCAGAATTTTTAAGCAGTGCTTAAGAAAATGAGACAGTTCTCAAGGGTTTGACAAAGAATTGCCTGGATCAAGTGTTTGAGGACTGGCAGAGATGGTATAAAAAGTGCACTCTGATAGAGGGGGAGTGCTTTGAGAAAGATCATATAAACATTGAAATGGAGTGGCAAATACCTGTGAAAAAAATCAATCTCAGTCTTCGTTGCTCAGCCTTTGTTTGTATACCACATTTCCAAAATTTAAGCTCTTGCCCTCCAATACCTGGAAGAACGCTCCAGGCACAATTTCCATAAATTATCAAACTTACTGACTTCCTACTGCTGCTTTGGAGCACAAGTTGCCATCAACCCCAATTCCACCCACAGTGAGCCCTCTCATCAACTCTCATAGCACCCATATCCTGACTTGCTGATCTTTTCAGTTTGTCACATCCTTCAAAACTCCCTCCCACCACTACATGAAATGCAGAACGCAAACAAACCCAAAACATTGCCATTAATCTTTTCCCCAGAAATCTCAATCTTACAGAAGCTTCACTCCTACCCAAAGGTCTTACTTTCAGCCCCCATACCCGATTTTAGCCATGCTGAACTCATCAAAAACTTATTCTCCCTCTCCTGTTCCTTAAAGGAAAACACTTCTTTGCTACAAACGGCTTCAACCAAAGCCAATCTAACTCCAACATTGTACCTTGCCTCTCCCAGTTCATACCAGCACCTAACTGACCCTTCCAACTAACCACTCTCTGGTCACCTTCCAGGAATTCCTTACATCCAACTTAGCTACGCCATACTTTCCCAGACCCTTCCCAAGAACACAAACATCTCAACAGAAGAAAGGACAGCCATTCACAAACACAAAACAAACCCCGATTTAAACATCCTCGCTGTACACAAAGGCTCCACCACTGACACGATAAGTCGCAGTGACCACCTGTCAAAAGGCCTTTTCCAACTGTCTGACTTCTCCACCAACGTGCTCTGGCACAGTGATCCAATCCCAGAAGTCCAATATTACCCCCAGTCCATATTGAAATCCTTAGAACCAGCCCCGATTGCCTCCCCCGAGAACATTTCTCTCCTCATCCCCCACAAACTACCCTTTTAGGTGCTTCCTAAAATTTACAAACCCAACAATCATGTATAGTTCATTGTAGCTGATTATTGTGCTCCCACTGAAAGAATTTCTGCTCTTGTCAATCAACGCCTCCGATCAGTTGCCTGAACCCTAGCTTCTCGTGTCAAGGATACCAACCACCTTCTTCACTGACTCTCAACAATCCCCACCTCATAACCCCCTAGATCCCTACTGGTCACTGTTGATCCTACCTCCCTGAACAACAACATCACTGAGCTGATGGCCTTGCTGCTTTTGAACACTAGCTGTCTCACTAGCCTTCCAGCTCCAAACCCACTAGGAAATAAGTCATAAACTTTACCAACTATGTTCTCACACACAACTGCTTCTCTCTTGAGGGGAAGATATGTAAACAAATCTGTGGCACAGGTGTGACCAACTGCGTTGCACTCACCTATGCCAAATTGTTTGTAGGACACCTGGAGGAAACCTTTGTGACCTCTCAAAACCCAAACTCCCGTGCTTGGTTCAGGTTCATTGGTGATATCTCCAGGCCCAAGACACTTCATCCTCATTCGTGCACAACCTCAACATTTTCTCTCCCATCAGCTTTATCTAGTCCTCAGCCCAACATGCCAACATGCTTGACTTTGACCTCCACCTCCTTGATGACTCTGCCCACTCTGAGTATACGAGGTGCATTCGAGTTCTAAGGCCTCTGATTTTTTTTCTAATTATACTACTCACCCGAAATCGATGAAACTGGCGTTACTTCTCGACGTAATTGCCCTGCGGACGTACACATTTTTCACGATACTGAGGCTATGATTCCATGGCAGCGGTGAAAGGCTTCTTTAGGAGTCTGTTTTGGCCACTGGAAAATCACTGAGGCAATAGCAGCACGGCTGGTGAATGTGCGGCCATGGAGAGTGTCTTTCATTTTTGGAAAAAGCCAAATGTCACTAGGAGCCAGGTCAGGTGAGTAGGGAGCATGAGGAATCACTTCAAAGTTGTTATCACGAAGAAACTGTTGCGTAACGTTAGCTCGATGTGTGGGTGCATTGTCTTGGTGAAACAGCACACGCGCAGCCCTTCCTGGACGTTTTTGTTGCAGTGCAGAAAGGAATTTGTTCTTCAAAACATTTTAGTAGGATGCACCTGTTACCGTAGTGCCCTTTGGAATGCAATGGGTAAGGATTACGCCCTCGCTGTCCCAGAACATGGACACCATCATTTTTTCAGCACTGGTGGTTACCCGAAATATTTTTTTGGTGGCAGTGAATCTGTGTGCTTCCATTGAGCTGACTGGCGCTTTGTTTTTGTATTGAAAAATGGCATCCACGTCTCATCCATTGTCACAACCGATGAAAAGAAAGTCCCATTCATGCTGTTGTTGCGCGTCAACATTGCATGGCAACATGCCACACGGGCAGCCATGTTGTCATCCGTCAGCATTCGTGGCACCCACCTAGATGACACTTTTCGCATTTTTAGGTCGTCATGCAGGATTGTATGCACAGAACACACAGAAATGCCAACTCTGGAGGCGATCTGTTCAACAGTCATTCGGCGATCCCCCAAAACAATTCTCTCCACTTTCTCGATCATGTCGTCAGACCGGCTTGTGTGAGCCTGAGGTTGTTTCGGTTTGTTGTCACACGATGTTCTGCCTTCATTAAACTGTCGCACCCACAAACGGACTTTCGACACATCCATAACTCCATCACCACCTGTCTCCTTCAACAGTCGATGAATTTCAATTGGTTTCATACCACGCAAATTCAGAAAACGAATGATTGCACGCTGTTCAAGTAAGGAAAACATTGCCATTTTAAGTATGTAAAACAGTTCTCATTCTCACCGCTGGCGGTAGAATTCCATCTGCTGTACGGTGCTGCTATCTCTGGGATGTATTGACAATGAACGTGGCCTCATTTTAAAACAATGCGCATGTTTCTATCTCTTTCCAGTCCGGAGAAAAAAAATTGGAGGCCTTAGAACTTGAATGCACCTCATATTAAACCCTCTAACCTCCAACAGTACCTGCATTTTGACAGCTGTCACTCTTTCCACACCAAAAAATCTCTTCAATACAGACTGGCCACCAGTAAACGATGTATCTGCAGTGACGAGAATTTCCTTGTCCGGTATGTTGGCCTCACAAAGTCCTTCACAGGCAACCACTATCCCGCAAAACGTAGTCCAGAAACAGATTTATCATTCCTTATCCTCACACGTCTGTAACTTTTCTGCGCCATGTGCGTGTGATAGCTTTGTTGATATCGATTGTACTAGTGCTGTGGCTTGTTGGTGGGCACTGAAAGGATCTACATCTACATACATACTCCGCAATCCACCATTCGATGTGTAGCGGAGGGTACCTTGTACCGCAACTAGCATCTTCTCTCCCTGTTCCACTCCCAAACAGGACGAGGGAAAAATGACTGCTTATATGACTCTGTATGAGCCCTAATCTCTCTTATCTTATCTTTGTGGTCTTTCCGCGAAATGTAAGTTGGCGGCAATAAAATTGTACTGCAGTCAGCCTCAAATGCTGTTCTCTACATTTCCTCAATAGCGAGTCACGAAAAGAACGCCTCCTTTCCTCTAGATACTCCCACCCAAGTTCCTAAAGCATTTCCGTAACACCCGCGTGATGATCAAACATACCAGTAAGAAATCTAGCAGCCCGCCTCTGAATTGCTTCTATGTCCTCCCTCAATCTGACCTGATAGGGATCCCAAATGCTTGAGCAGTACTCGAGAATAGGTCCTATTTAGTGTTTTATAAGCGGTCTCCTTTACAGATGAACCACATCTTCCCAAAATTCTACCAATGAACCGAAGACGACTATCCGCCTTCCACCCAACTGCCATTACTATGCTTGTCCCACTTCATATTGCTCTGCAATGTTATGCCCAAATATTTAATCGATGTGACTGTGTCAAGCGCTACACTGCTAGTGGAGTATTCAAACATTACAGGATTACTTTCCTATTCATCTGCATTAATTTACATTTATCTATATTTGGAGTTAGCTGCCATTCTTTACACTAATCACAAATCCTGTCCAAGTCAGCTCGTATCCTCCTACAGTCACTCAAAGACGACACCTTACCATACACCACAGCATCATCAGCAAACAGCTGCACATTGCTATCCACCCTATCCAAAAGATCATTTATGTAGATAGAAAACAACAGCGGACCTACCACACTTCCCTGGGGCACTCCAGATGATACCCTCACCTCCGATGAACACTCACCATCGAGAACAACGTACTGGGTTCTAGTACCTAAAAAGTCTTCGAGCCAATCCCATATGCTCGTACCTTAGTTAGGAGTCTACAGTGGGGCGCCGAGTCAAACGCTTTCTGGAAGTCAAGGAATATGGCAGCCGTCTGATACCCTTCATCCACGGTCCACAAGATATCATGTGAAAAAGGGGCGAGTTACGTTTCACAGGAGTGATGATTTCTAAAGCCGTGCTGATGTGTGGACAGCAACTTCTCTGTCTCAAGGAAATTCATTATATTCAAACTGAGAATATGTCCTGGGCTTCGAGAGTGTGTGCATGAATGGCTGCATTCAGGGTATGTGCCTGTGCATGACTTGCTGTGGGGGAGTCACTGGCTTGCAGCAGTGGCAGTTGGAGATCTGTGTTGACTGAGGAAATGTGAGCACTCAGTGTTGGCCAAACATACCTGTAAGGCGGTGGCCTCAATGTGGAGAATTGTTGGTGCTATCACACTGGTTGGGAACTTGACTACCTTCTTCTTGATAGTTGAAGGGAGTGAGCCTGCCTGGTGAGCTTTGCATGCCCATATTGTGGACTATGGTCAGATCCTTTGGTAACTGCATTAATTTTGTGCATCCTGATTCTTCCTGTGTCTTCTTAATATTTGTGTCATTGCTTCGGTCTGAAGTTGTTGGTCAAAGCCATTCCTTTGTGTTTGATAACTAAGCATGTCCTTGTGGCTTGTGGAAAACATGTTAAATGCAGTGTGGCTGCCTTGTGGTGTGTGTAAGAGGGACCTTCTGTTGCATAATTTTGTAGATTACACGCCCTGCTCTCTGTCTCATGTTTGCCACTTCTTTTAATGTGGTATGTTTTTTGAGGATGAGGTTATGCAGGAACAACACAACATAGCTCAAATTCTTACAAGTGAAACAAGTATGTTCCTAAGTATAATTTTGGTTCTTACAAATATTTGGTTGTTTTTTACAAATGTGACAATGTGACACGGGTGTGTAGCATGTTTTGTGTTTGGGGGGGGGGGGGGAGGGGGGGTTGTTGGCTGTCATTGATCATTGTCTTCAATGTCTTTGGGCTGTATAACTGAAATGAAGTATTCAATCCCTTTTTTTTCCTGGAGGAATTTTTGTATGTTTGTGGTCCTAATTGTCTGTCTTGCAGGTGCATCTTGAGGAATAAGTGGCCTGTTTGTAACTGCTTATAACAGAACAACTATAATAACAAATTTTTCAAAATCATTTTCATTGAAACTGTATGTCTATTAATCTTGATACATATATCTTATAAACGTAAATATCTTTATAACTTATGAAATGAATTATCTTATTTATCTTATATATGTATTACTTTGAAAGACAAAAAGTGTATCAGTTGTTTTTATGATTGTAATTGACTGCACTATTCAAAGAGCTTAAATAATGAGTCACTTTAAATTAAATGCATTGCTGCCAAAATCAAGAATTTTGATTGGATGATTCGCTTTGTGCATTTTATGGTGATGTGTGCGACAGTAGCAGGAAGCAGAGTATGGTAAGGCTTTGAAGTGAGCATATGCATAGTCATTGGCTGCAGATGTAAAACTAATATTGTGGTAAATTGGAGGTTGAAAATTCTTAAATTGGTATGGCATTTATTTGCACATTATTAAGACGTTTCTAAAATTTGGAAGTCACAGATGCAAGAATTTCTGCACTTATGACACCGTGGGGTTTTGTGGGCTATTGTGCCACTGGAATAATGGCATGTTATTCGGTGTTAAATATTTGTCGGAGATGTGAAGAAGCTCTTTGAGATTACTGATCACCACTTCTTCGCAACACAACTATGATAAGGGGGACTTTTAATTTGTTTAGCAGACCTATACAGGGGTGATGGCCATAACAGTGCAAGTGTGAACCTGAAAATAGCTTGTATATTGTAGTTCATTATTAACACTGAATTGCTTTTAATTTATCATATAGTCAACTCACAGTCCTGATTCCTGTGCCATATACTGATCAGCCAGAACATTACAACCGCCTACCTAATAGCCGGTTTGTCCATCTTTGGCAGGGATAACAGCTGCAACACGGAAGAGTGTGGCCTCGGTAGGTCGCAAGAAGGAATTGGTAGCACATCTGCACGCACAAGTCACCTAATTCCTGTAAATTCTGAGGAGGGGGTCGACGAGCTCTGACAGCACGTTCAATCACATCCCAGATGTGTTCGATTGGATTCAGATCTGGTGAATTGGGGGGCCAGCACATCAACTGGAACTTGCTACTGTCTTCCTTGAACCACTCCATCAGTCTCTTGGCCTTGTGACATAGCACATTATCTTTTTTAAAAATGCCAGTGCCATTTGGAAACATGACGACAACCAGTGTATGATACTCCCCGGCTGTCATGTGCCCTGCACAATGTCCACTGGACCCACGGATGACCACGTGAATGTTCCCCAGAGCATAATGGAGCTGCTGTCAGCTTGTCTCCATTCCACAGTACAGGCGTCAAGGAGCTGTTCCCCTGTAAGATAATGGATTCGTGCCCTCCCATTGGCATATTGAAGAAGACATCAGGATACGTAAGACCGTGCAACACACTGTTGCTGCATCAATGTGCAGTGCTGATGGCCACTTACCCATTTCAGTCATTGTTGCCATTGTTTTGGTGTTAGCATTGGTATGTGAATGGGTTGTCGGCTGCAGAGGCCCATTGTTTGGAGTGTTTGTGGGCTCTGTGTTCAGGCACACTTGTACTCTACCTAGCATTAAAGTCTGACGATAGTTCTGCCACAGTTTACTGCATTTCCTGTTTTACCCGTTTAACCAGTCTGCTCACCCTATGACATCTGACATCTGTAATGAGGGGTGGCCACCAAATCCCATGTCGTCCGGACACGGTTTCACATTTGTTTCGCCACATGTCGAAGACCTCACCTCGGCACTCTTCGAACACCTGACAAGTCGTGCAGTTTTTGAAATGCTCGTTCTGAGTCTCTGGACCATCAAAATCTGCCCTCTGTCAGACTCAGATAGACTGCGTGCCTTCCCCATTCTACAGGCAGACAGCACACTCACTGATACTACATGTACAGAGCATGTGTCTGACCAGCAGTCATTCCTCACCAGGTAATGCTGCTATCACACGGACAGGTTTATATCGATTGTATGTTGGTGGTCATAATGTTCTGACTGATCAGCACATATTGCAAATAATAACTGGTATTAAAATTATGATCTCAAAAATTGTATTATCATCATTACCAACTTCACTAATTCAAAGTATGAAGTTCATTTACAGTTCGTTTAAATTGAACTATACTGAAGCTTTATCCAATAGTCACGTTTGTGTGTCCATTTGCTTATGTAAATTTATTGAAAGAAAGTTAACAGTACAAATAAATAAATTTCAATAATTAATGAAATAAAAGTTTTAAAGATGGCTGCCTCACATTGTGTTAAAAATAACACTGATTGCTTCCATTTTGAATTTTTCAGTACAGATCATATTAAAAGTACGGATTATTAATTCACAGTAAATATCAGAATTGATAAATTTAATCAGTTCCTTCAGAGCTCGGTGACTGTAGAACGTAGTTGTAATATTTATTTCAGAGGGTTTAGAAAGGTGAGTCACAAACATCTCTTTTCCTGTACCAGCAGCAGAGAATGACTGTCCTACAAGCAGATCTAATCGCAGAATCAAAATGACAATGGCGAAATTTGGCACGGACTTCAATGTGAGATGCCTTTAATAGGTTCCACAACGAAACATTGTCTCGAAATTTGGTAGAAAATCTGAAGAAATTCTGGTCGTATGTAAAGTACACAAGCGGCAAGACACAGTCAATACCTTCACTGCGCAGTGCCGATGCTACTGTTACCGACAACTGAGTCGCTATAGCGGAGTTATTGAACGCAGTTTTCCAAAATTCCTTCACCAGAGAAGATGAATGGAATATTCCAGAATTTGAAACACGAACAGCTGCTAGCATGAGTTTCTTAGAAGTAGATACCTTAGGGGCTGCGAAGCAACTCAAATCGCTTGATACGGGCAAGTCTTCGGGTCCAGATTGTATACCGATTAGGTTCCTTTCAGATTACGCTGATACAATAGCTCCCTACTTAGCAATCATACACAACCACTCGCTCACCGATAGATCTGTACCTACAGATTGGAAAATTGTGCAGGTCGCACCAGTGTTTAAGAAGGGTAGTAGGAGTAATCCATCTAACTACAGACCTATATCATTGACGTCGATTTGCTGTAGGGTTTTGGAGCATATACTGTATTCAAACATTATGAATCACCTCGAAGGGTGATCTATTGATATGTGATCTATTGATCTATTGATACGTAATCAGCATGGTTTTAGAAAACATCATTCTTGTGCAACGCAGCTAGCTCTTTATTCGTACAAAGTAATGGCCTCTATCGACAGGGGATCTCAAGTTGATTCCGTATTTCTGGATTTCCAGAAAGCTTTTGACACCGTTCCTCACAAGCGACTTCTAATCAAGCTGCGTGCCTATGGGGTATCATCTCAGTTGTGCGACTGGATTCGTGATTTTCTGTCAGGAAGGTCGCAGTTCATAGTAATAGATGGCAAATCATCGAATAAAACTGAAGTGATATCAGGTGTTCCCCAGGGAAGCGTCCTGGGACCTCTGCTGTTCCTGATCTATATAAATGACCTGGGTGACAATCTGAGCAGTTCTCTTAGGTTGTTCGCAGATGATGCTGTAATTTTCCATCTAGTAAGGTCATCCGAAGAGCAGTATCAGTTGCAAAGCAATTTAGAAAAGATTGCTGTATGGTGTGGCAGGTGGCAGTTGACGCTAAATAACGAAAAGTGTGAGGTGATCCACATGAGTTCCAAAAGAAATCCGTTGGAATTCGATTACTCAATAAATAGTACAATTCTCAAGGCTGTCAATCCAACTAAGTACCTGGGTGTTAAAATTACGAACAACTTCAGTTGAAAAGACCACATAGATAATATTGTGGGGAAGGTAAGCCAAAGGTTGCGTTTCATTGGCAGGACACTTAGAAGATGCAACAAGTCCACTAAAGAGACAGCTTACACTACACTTGTTTGTCCTGTGTTAGAATATTGCTGTTCGGTGTGGGATCCTTACCAGGTGGGATTGACGGAGGACATCGAAAGGGTGCAAAAAGGGGCAGCTCATTTTGTATTATCACGTAGTAGGGGAGAGAGTGTGGCAGATATGATACGCGAATTGGGATGGAAGTCATTACAGCAAAGACGTTTTTCAGTGTGGCGAGATCTATTTACGAAATTTCAGTCACCAACTTTCTCTTCCGAATGCGAAAATATTTTGTTGAGCCCAACCTACCTACATAGGTAGGAATGATCATCAAAATAAAATAAGAGAAATCAGAGCTCGAACAGAAAGGTTTAGGTGTTCGTTTTTTCCGCGTTTTTCCCGCGCGCTGTTCGGGAGTGGAATGGTAGAGAGATAGTACGATTGTGGTTCGATGAACCCTCTGCCAAGCACTTAAATGTGAATTGCAGAGTAGTGATGTAGATGTAGATGTAGGTAGTGTTCAGTTTGAGGCAGTACTTTTGAAATAGTATATGAAATGTGTTTGAGCCCTTATATCCTCCAATTGCTGTGGTATCAGTAGCCTTGTCACCTTTCTTTCATATACCTTTTTTTGTGTAACAACAATCCTGTTAGGGTTGACACAGTTCAAGTTAGGTAAAGAGTGATTATTATCATTATTTGTCCAAATAATAACGGTGCAAATATTCCATTGAGTGAGAGGCTAGAGCTTTTATGTTTATTGCAGGCTGTTGCAAAGGCTAAACTTACAATCTGCTTCACAGCCACAAGTGCACAGACAACCAGTGTAGCATCTGAATTCAGCATATAGTGGTCAAAAATGCAGAATGGTGTCTTTTGTACCTCATAAAGGTTTTGGCTGATATTAATAAATCAGTAAACAAAATTAAGACTAATTGGTCACAAAGTATCAGTAATTCAGTAAATGATACATTGAAACATGATACGGTTGTGCACAATTTGCCATCACGTAAAATTACAAATCAAAATAATCGTAAAATTGTGACGGGTCAGTTACATGCAGTTAAACCCACATATGACGTCATGGGTCAAAGTGGACTGGTGGAACTGGACCGTGCGCTAATACTGTAGCATTGCGTCACCTAGCCCACCTGCACAATATACTACTCCCACTTCCAGCCTTTCGTCACAGAGGTCATATCCCTGGTGTATGCTATTCACTCACCCACCACAACCTACTCCAGTCCCATCACAGGCTTATTCTATCCTATCCTATCAGAGACAATGTAACCTGTGAAAATAACTGTACAGCATTTTATGCAGGCACGACCACCATCCAGCTGTCCATCAGAATGAACGGCTATTGCCAAACTGTTCCGAGAACAGAGGTGACCACGCTGTGGCGCAACACACTGCTAAGCACAGTGGCTTCTTCACAGCCTGTGTCATCTGGTTCCATCTTTCCAGGATCAGCGTTTCTGAACTACGAGGGCCTCTGAATTTTTTATGTGAAAAGCCTTAAAGATTTTCAAATAAAACAAACTTTAATAATGGTCTGTATCTTTATTCTTCGTATCTAGATACTTATTGCTTAACATAGTCACCCTCGTGACAAATGCATTTCTCCCAACAAGAGACCACTGTAGAATATTGTGAGAAGTAAAGTTGCTACTCACCATATAGTAGAGATGCTGAGTCGCAGATAGGCACAACAAAAAGATTTTCACACTTAAAGTTTTCGGCCAATGGCCTTTGTCAACAATAGACTCACATAAGTGCACACACACACACACGCAAATGCAACTCACACACACATGACTGCAGTCTCAGGCAACTGAAACCACACTGCAGGCAGCAGCACCAGTGCATTATGGGAGTGGTGATGGGGTGGGGGAAAGGAGCAGGCTGGTGTGGGGAGGGGGGGGGGATGATAGTATAGTGGGGTGCCGGACAGTGAAGTGCTGCATGTTAGACGGAGGGCAGGGTGAGGTGGGCAGGGGGGAAGTAGCAGAAAAGGAGAAAAACAGAGAGAAATAAAAACAAAAACAAATCTCCTGTGCCTTATCTTTCCAATCTCCATCTAACTCCCAAAGGTCCACTGTGTGGCCACAGAGGAGCATTCCCCTCGTAACTCAGTACCAGACAGCACTGGAGCAACTGAATTACATTCTCCGCCGAGGTTTCGATTACCTCTCGTTGTGCCCTGAAATGAGAAATGTCGTGCCCACTATCCTTCCCACTCATCCCACAATGGTACTCCACTGTCCACCGAACCTACACAATATACTCATCCATCCTTACACAACCCCTGCTCCCAATCCCTTACCTCATGGCTCATACCCCTGTAATAGACCTAGATGCAAGACCTGTCCCATACATCATCCCACCAGCACCTACTCCAGTCCGGTCACTAACATCACCTATCCTATCGGAGGCAGGCTACCTGTGAAACCAGGTCACGGTCTACAAGCTAAGCTGCAACCACTGTGCTGCATTCTATGTAGGCACGATAACCGACAAGCTGTCTGTCCGCACGAATGGCCACCGACAAACTGTGGCCGAGAAACGAGTGGACCACGCAGTTGCTAAACGTGCTGCCAAACATGATATCCTTCACTTCAGTGACTGCTTCACAACCTGTGCCATATGGAGCCTCCTTCCCACCAACACAAGCCTTTCTGAATTGCACAGGTGGGAAATTTCCCTGCAATACATCCTACATTCCTGTAACCCTCCTGGCCTCAACCTCCATTAGATGTTGTCATCACCCATCCAGCCCCTTCCATGCTCCCATTCCAACACTGCACAGCCATGATTCCACCACCACACCCAGTCTTTTTTTATTTTAATTTATTTCTCTCTTTTTTCTCCTTTTGCACTACTCCCCCGCCCCCTCTACCCAACCTGCAGCACTTCACTCTGTCATCCCCACCATACTATCCCTCCGCTCCCTGCCCGAGCCTCCTCCTTTCCCCCACCCAGTCGCCACTCCCATCGTGCACTGGTGCTGCTGCTTGCAGTGTGGTTTCAGTTGCCTGAGACTGCAGTCGTGTGTGTGAGTTGTGTTTGCACGAGTGTGTATGTGTGTCTATTAACAAAGGCCATTGACCAAAAGCTTTAAGTGTGAAAATCTTTCTGTCGTGCCTATCTGCGACTCAGCACCTCCGCTATATGGTAAATAGCAACTTTCCTTCTCATAATATTGTTACATTCTGACACTGTAGTGTGCCTGACTTTGTCGGTGGAGCCACAACCTCGCCCCTGCTTGCACCACTTCATCACTATGAAAGTGAAGTCCTCGAAGGTGTTCTTTAAGTTTTGGAAACAGATGAAAATCGGATGGGGCCAAACTGGGACTGTTTGGAGGATGATTAGTGACAGTGATCCTAGGGCTTCGGGTTATTGCAGATGTCACTGCAGTCGTGTGTGGTCTGGCATTGTTGTGTTGAAGGAGTTGACAAACTCTTCGGATTTGTGCTTTCAGTTTTCTGACGGATTACGGCACACTGTTTCTCACACACTGAGGTAGTTCCATGTCACACTGCTATGTTACACCCTACAATTCAGAGCCTTCTACCGGCAGAGGATTGCAACTTGTGTCAGTGAAGTGGGAAAGTTGACTGAGTAATATGCTTGACATGTAATTCTCATCCACTATTGAGAACATAATAAAAAAATTTTAGGACATTACTTTTCAGGATGCCCTCGTACATTGATGGGAATTACCCTGGCATAACATCCTTTACTTTTGTAAGCCTCCTGGTCTCAATATCCTCTAAGCCATTGTCCCCACACCCTCTACCCGACAATTCCCCCTTCCTCTGTCCTGTCACCCTATCCGAATTTTCACTTCCACCTTCGTGAACTGCACCTCACTGGCCCAGGTACCCATGTGTCATATACCTAGTCTGTGCAGCTGCCACAGCTCCATCCTGCATTCCTAGCCAGCTCGGCTACCTCCCTCTTGGTAGCACCACTTCAATCCGTCCACCGAACAAATATCCTGGCACTGTCTGTCCAGCCGGCACAGTGTAGTTGCGGTGTATGTGTGTGAGTGTGTGTGTGTATGGGGGGGAGGGGGGGGAGAAGTAGGAGGGAGGAGGTAAGATGCGCACTCGCTTGCGTACACATGTGTGCATGTATTCTGACTCGTGAAAGAATTTCTTCCAAAATCTAGAAAACACCTTTTTGTGCCTGTCGATGACTAACACTATTCAGTGTGTGGTCTCCTTTCCTCCACACCTAAATTATTTACAATCTGCTGGAACTTTTCTTACTGTACTTAACAATTGCAACTTTATAATATGGGCAGCAAAAGTGATTGACATTCATAATAAACTGAACTTGAATAAACTGCAAACAGATGATGAATTAATAATGACTGGTTTCACTACATTAGAGCAACATCTTCAGGCTGTTTTATATAGGAAAGAAAGAATCCTTGTAATCTATTTATTAATGAGCTAAGGAAAGCTAATAAAAATATACCTAAATAAAACTACTTACAGTCATGTCACACAAATAGGGACTCAGGACGCCCCCAGTGTTCGTTGTCACATAATCCACACCTACGAAGAGGGGAAGTGATCAACAAACAATAAGTGACAGAGTATAGGGGTGGCCACTGTAGCGGATCAGGCACTGTGGCAAAAAGAATGGTAGTCAACATAACAAATATGATTAAAATGTTCTACAAGAAACATAAATAAGATGCATCAGTGGAGAGTCTGTCTAAGAACCATAACCCATTAACCAGCCTTGTTAGTACAAAGGTAAAAATAAAACACCCCAGAAAGATAAAATTATGCAAGATTAAAAATTAGTAAGCAAGATGTTGATTAAGTTGTTGGGACTACATGTGCATCAGTATGCAAATTGAATGTAGATGTAGGACTAAGCTTACATTGTTATAAGCTTTATTTAAGACGTTTACCCAAAACTAGTTAGAACTGAGAATAAACATCAGATAATGAGGGACCCCATTTATAAAGGCAAACTTAGGAACCACAAGAACAGATTAATGAACCACCTTGAATGTCCAAATTACCAGTACATGAAACTTACTTACCCAGTAATTGGTAATCATAAGGGTAAAGCACTGGAGGTGGTCAGCTGTATACTAATCTGGCGGCAATCACTGTATGACCGGAGACACTGGTGTGCAGTGGAAGCTGACAGCACGTGATAGGCACAGCAGGATTTTGGACTTTGAAGCCCAGGAAGCACCTTAACAGTAGAACACTATGTCCAGGAACCAAAGAACAAGACATGGCTATCACAGGACAGCTCATTGAATAGGTGGGAATGTTTGAAATATACAGAGTGAGAGAATAAGGTACCAAATTGGATACAACTTGTGTAAATAGTTTTATTTAGGTTTTTTTTTTTTACTATCCTTAATCAATTTTTTAATATGTAGAGTACAAGAATGCCTTCTTTCTATGTAGAACAACCTGACGATGCTGCTTTAACACAATGAAACTGGCTATTAAAAAAATCATCACTTAACAGATATTTGCCGTTTATTCGAGTTCAATACACTTGACAAAGTTAAGTAGTTTACAGGGATACACCACCCAGCACTGCAGTGTCATAAGTACTACCACACTGACTGTCCCCAGATACTGTAAGGTGAATGGCAGCATGATTCCATTGCAAATAGCACTGCTGATTTCCTTACCCATCAGTAATTTGAGCTTTTGCTTAATCTGCAGTGACGCCTTCCTTGAGAGAATGTGGCACCTAATCTTATGCTTTATGCAGTCAGTAATTGGAATCACAATGTCTTTTAGAGCATGAGTTTTCTTTCGGCAGGAGTGAGTAATTGTTGAAGACGTTAGATCTGTTTGCTGTTACTGCCACAATTAACCTTTATTTTCATTTTTTTGTGTCTCTGTGCTTTTCATTTTTGAAGCTTTATCTTATTTGTATTTTCATAGGAGGCACATGTGTTACATGTAACAAAAAATATCAAATCCGTTTGTGCAATAAAGTTATATAAAATAAGAACTGCATATTGCAATTTAAACTGTCACTTTTTTCTTGTTAAGGAATATTAATAGTTGTTGATTCGTATTGTGTTCAACCATTTACACTTTATGGTAGTTGTAAAGTATTACATTGCTACAGAAAATTACAGTACACACACACACACACACACACACACACACACACACACACACACGCACACATACACACACACACACACACACACACACACACACACACACACACACACACACACACACACACACACACATATATATATATATATATATATATATATATATATAGAGGGAAACATTCCACGTGGGGAAAATATATCTAAAAACAAAGAGGATGTGACTTACCGAACAAAAGTGCTGGCAGGTCGATAGACACACAAACAAACACAAACACACACACACAATTCAAGCTTTCGCAACAAACTATTGCCTCATCACGAAAGAGGGAAGGAGAGGGAAAGACGAGAGGATGTGGGTTTTAAGGGAGAGGGTAAGGAGTCATTCCAATCCCAGGAGCGGAAAGACTTACTTTAGGGGGAAAAAGGACAGGTATACACTCGCACACACACACATATCCATCCACACATACACAGACACAAGCAGACATATTTAAAGGCAAAGAGTTTGGGCAGAGATGTCAGTCAAGGTGGAAGTGAAGAGGCGAAGATGATGATGAATGACAGGTGAGGTATGAGTGCCGGCAACTTGAAATTAGTGGAGATTAAGGCCTGGTGGGTAACGAGAAGAGAGGATATATTGAAGAGTAAGTTCCCATCTCCAGAGTTTGGATGGTTGGTGTTGGTGGGAAGTATCCAGATAACCCGGACGGTGTAACACTGTGCCAAGATGTGCTGGCCGTGCACCAAGGCATGTTTAGCCACAGGGTGATCCTCATTACCAACAAACACTGTATGCCTGTGTCCATTCATGTGAATGGACAGTTTGTTGCTGGTCATTCCCACATACAATGCATCACAGTGTAGGCAGGTCAGTTGGTAAATTATGTGGGTGCTTTCACATGTGGCTCTGCCTTTGATCATGTACACCTTCCGGGTTACAGGACTGGAGTAGGTGGTGGTGGGAGGGTGCATGGGACAGGTTTTACATCGGCATATCACTTTGCCACGAAGAAAAATGATCCTAATCCTACTCCTAATGATCCGACTCCTCAAGACACCATCCAAATTGAACCCTGCCTGGAACAGTTCCGTCCTCCGTCGCAGCGGGACCCACCTCCTCTTCCTCAAAATCACCCTCTCCAAACCTTTCAGGAATTTCTGACTTCCAGCCTTGCATCTCAATCCTTCTTAAAAAACCTTAATCCTACACCCAACATCACCACTGTTGAAGCCCAGGCTATCCGTGATCTGAAGGCTGACCGATCCATCGTCATTCTTCCGGCGGACAAGGGTTCCACGACCGTGGTACTTGATCATCGGGAGTATGTGGCTGAGGGACTGCGTCAGCTTTCAGACAACACCACATACAAAGTTTGCCAAGGTAACCCCATTCCCGATGTCCAGGCGGAGCTTCAAGGAATCCTCAGAACCTTAGGCCCCCTGCAAAACCTTTCACCTGACTCCATCAACCTCCTGACCCCACCGACACCCCGCATCCCTACCTTCTACCTTCTTCCTAAAATCCACAAACCCAATCATCCCGGCCGCCCCATTGTAGCTGGTTACCAATCCCCCACAGAACGTATCTCTGCCTACGTAGATCAACACCTTCAACCCATTACGTGCAGTCTCCCATCCTTCATCAAAGACACCAACCACTTCCTTGAACGCCTGGAATCCTTACCCAATCTGTTACCCCCGGAAACCATCCTTGTAACCATTGATGCCACGTCCTTATACACAAATATTCTGCATGTCCAGGGCCTTGCTGCGATGGAGCATTTCCTTTCACGCCGATCACCTGCCACCCTACCTAAAACCTCTTTCCTCATTACCTTAGCCAGCTTCATCCTGACCCACAACTTCTTCACTTTTGAAGGCCAGACATACCAACAATTAAAGGGAACAGCCATGGGTACCAGGATGGCCCCCTTGTACGCCAACCTACTCATGGGTCGCTTAGAGGAAGCCTTCTTGGTTACCCAAGTCTGCCAACCCAAAGTTTGGTACAGATTTATTGATGACATCTTCATGATCTGGACTCACAGTGAAGAAGAACTCCAGAATTTCCTCTCCAACCTCAACTCCTTTGGTTCTATCAGATTCACCTGGTCCTACTCCAAATCCCATGCCACTTTCCTTGACGTTGACCTCCACCTGTCCAATGGCCAACTTCACACGTCCGTCCACATCAAACCCACCAACAAGCAACAGTACCTCCATTATGACAGCTGCCACCCATTCCACATCAAACGGTCCCTTCCCTACAGCCTAGGTCTTCGTGGCAAACGAATCTGCTCCAGTCCGGAATCCCTGAATCATTACACCAACAACCTGAAAACAGCTTTCGCATCCCGTAACTACCCTCCCAACCTGGTACAGAAGCAAATAACCAGAGCCACTTCCTCGTCCCCTCAAACCCAGAATCCCCCACAGAAGAACCACAAAAGTGCCCCACTTGTGACAGGACACTTTCCGGGACTGGACCAGACTCTGAATGTGGCTCTCCAGCAGGGATACGATTTCCTCAAATCCTGCCCTGAAATGAGATCCATCCTTCATGAAATCCTCCCCACTCCGCCAAGAGTGTCTTTCCGCCGTCCACCTAACCTTCGTAACCTGTTAGTTCATCCCTATGAAATCCCCAAACCACCTTCCCTGCCCTCTGGCTCCTAGCCTTGTAACCGCCCCCGATGCAAAACCTGTCCCATGCACCCTCCCACCACCACCTACTCCAGTCCTGTAACCCGGAAGGTGTACACGATCAAAGGTAGAGCCACGTGTGAAAGCACCCACGTAATTTACCAACTGACCTGCCTACACTGTGATGCATTCTATGTGGGAATGACCAGCAACAAACTGTCCATTCGCATTAATGGACACAGGCAGACAGTGTTTGTTGGTAATGAGGATCACCCTGTGGCTAAACATGCCTTGGTGCACAGCCAGCACATCTTGGCACAGTGTTACACCGTCCGGGTTATCTGGATACTTCCCACCAACACCAACCTATCCGAACTCCGGAGATGGGAACTTGCCCTTCAGTATATCCTCTCTTCTCGTCATCCGCCAGGCCTCAATCTCCGCTAATTTCAAGTTGCCGGCACTCATACCTCACCTGTCTTTCAACAACTTCTTTGCCTCTACACTTCTGCCTCGACTGACATCTCTGCCCAAACTCTTTGTCTTTTAATATGTCTGCTTCTGTCTGTATGTGTGGATGGATATGTGCGTGTGTGCGAGTGTATACCTGTCCTTTTTTCCCCCTAAGGTAAGTCTTTCCGCTCCCGGGATTGGAATGACTCCTTACCCTCTCCCTTAAAACCCACTTCCTTTCGTCTTCCCCCCTCCTTCCCTCTTTCCTGATGAGGCAACAGTTTGTTGTGAAAGCTTGAATTTTGTGTGTAGGTTTGTGTTTGTTTGTGTGTCTATCGACCTACCAGCGCTTTCGTTCGGTAAGTCACCTCATCTTTGTTTTTATATATAATTTTTCCCACGTGGAATGTTTCCTTCTATTATATTAATATCTTATTAATGTTTTCAGCTACAGTATTGGTTCTACTGTTGACTGACTGTCCGATATTCGTGCTTGACATTGTTTTATTTTACACTGGACTTCTTGTTGTAGCTGTTTTATGGTGAATAGTAGCAGTGAGTAATAATCTGTCAGCATAACTGGTCACTTATCTAGTTTTTCCTTTCTAATGCAAAAGATGTATCAAGGCTATGCACCAGTCACCTTGTAGTTCTGTCTTGTCTCATATGTTTTTTGAGGTTATGTAACATTTGTAACATATATTGTTTCTTCATTTGCAGGCTTCCATAATTCTGCCATTATCTAGTCTTTCCCAGCAGCTTTGCTGTCTGTGGATATTGTATTTGATCTCAGTGGCATTTGGGGGAGGGGATGGAGAGCTGATGAGGTAGCTCATTCTGATTCTTAGTTTACTTATTCTAATTGGATTAGTAGTTTTCATAATTTAGAAATATCATTAAGTATTGGGGGGAAGAGAAGTCTGTGGCACAACTTGACTAGAAGAAGGGATCGGTTGGTAGGACATGTTTTGAGGCATCAAGGGATCACAAATTTAGCATTGGAGGGCAGCGTGGAGGGTAAAAATCGTAGAGGGAGACCAAGAGATGAATACACTAAGCAGATTCAGAAGGATGTAGGTTGCAGTAGGTACTGGGAGATGAAGAAGCTTGCACAGGATAGAGTAGCATGGAGAGCTGCATCAAACCAGTCTCAGGACTGAAGACCACAACAACAACAACATTAAGTATTCTGTAAGGATTTCACAATTATCTTTATTTGTCATTTATAATATTCTGCAGTTCAAACATGAGAAAGTGGGTTTATTCACTTTTTAAATTTTTTTAATTATTCATATCACTCATTTCTTTGATAGTTTTGTCCTATGTTCTTCAATGGTTCCTTTTCATACTTGCACTACAGATGACATATTTGCTTTGCCATTTGTGCCCATTATGTGTGATGTATGTGCCAGTCTTCACCTTTTTTGGACATGTGCTACTTTCTCCAACATGATCCTTTGATGCCTGTGCACTGGCATCATTTCACTATGCGTGTTTGTTTCTCTTCCTGATCACAATTTCAGTCTATAGCAACGATAGTTTTGTACAGTCATAGTCTTTCTTGATCAGTTGACCTAGATACCTCAATAAAAGAAAAGCACCAGTCTGCTTTTGTTCCACTGTATTACTTTTGTTGTGTTAACCAGTTTTCGGCTCACAAGGCCATCTTCAGACCTTTAATGGTATCGTAAGCTGAAAACCAGTTAACACAGTAAAAGTAATATCAAAAGCAAACTAAATTTTTAATTTACTATAATGTTGTTCTACCAAGAACCAATGGAAGATTTAGTTAACTAGGATTTCAATTTATTTTCTTTTCCTTGCAGTTTCTCGTTGTTGTATTCTGACACTTTTATTGTGTTGCTCTCACCATTAATGGAAATATTATTGTTGTTGTTGTTGTTGTTGTTGTTGTCATTTATCATCACCACCACCACCACCATCATCATCATCATTATCAAGATTCAGAATTCACGTCATTACTTAGCATTTGGAATCCTAATTAAAATGATACTGTACAGGTGCTATTATGAAAAAGTGTGTTATTGAAGACGCAGGATATTATGATGATGTTTCATTTGAGTGTGTAACTGACATATTAGAAAAAATTCTCTTTCTTGATGTTTCTTGTTGCTACGCAGGTGTTGCAGATTGTACAGAAACATGCAGGTTCCTCACTGACCATCGGAAGAGCTGCGGCAGTGGCTATTCTTAGGTGTGAAGGTCACACTAATGGGATAACTGAAGCCCGTCCAGTGGTCATGCAGACAATCCCCTTAATGGCATGACACACGTGACTGCCCTGGAATTTCACACACATACCAGCTCCCTATATTCAAGTCTTGTGTAGTATATGATAACAAACTTTTTTTTTGTTACTCCTTTGTCTAACTAATTCCTATGGCCCTATAAATGAAGAAAAATCAATGGCTTAATGCTCCCAATCTTCTTTTGTGTTTGGGCCATTGAGTGATTTTTCATCGTTTCCAACTTTCTACCAAAATTTGCTTTGTACAACTTCGTACAACAATGTCTTCCAACCTACAGTCCTTGATAGAATGCCCCTACTACTCAAATACATACACTGTATAATTGCTGTGATTGGAAAACTAATTTTATCTAAATTAGTTAAAGGAAATATGCTATGGAAAGTTCTGATAGAATGTAAATAATTTATGAGTAAAGCAACAAATCAAAGTTCTGGTAGAAATGTTGAGTCATTGATATGTATACAAAAAGGAATGATAAGTATTTTGTGATAATGAGAGGATAAAATTCTTTTGGACTGATTATTAGTAACTGGGGATATGGACAGTCAAAATCTTCATCTTTATTACAGTAATAAATTATTTTGTAACTCATTTTATGAGAATTTGAAGCAACAGTTTTAATGGACGTTTGGCATATAATGATTTAAAAGTACTTGCGATTACATAAAATAAAGTCAGGTAGAAAAAAATCATTTGAGAGATAATAAGTGGCACTATGACTTCAAAATCTAACAGTTTTTTGTGGATTTGAGGAATACCAAACCTACTTACATCTGAGTAATATCACTAAGACTATAAAAATGTTCACGCGAGCCTAAAAGCTCTGAGACATTCCTATTGAAGTTGTTATCTATATTCACTGCATCCCTAATATTATATTAGACCAAATTTATGGTACTTTGCAATTGGAAATATATTTGTTCTTTAAGGTGGCGAAACAATCTTTATTTTACAGAACAAATTAACAGCAGAACCTTAGTTAAAAAACATCTTATTTGCAATCTGGTCTTTATACACGCTTTTCTAGTGTGTAACTATCACCAAGCGGTATAGGTTGAACAGAACCTTCACTGGTCACCTATAGCAAAGTCTATGCTATTAATCTGTAAAGGACATATTAAATGTGAAAGATTGTTACACCATTAACTACACCTTATTTTAAGGCAGGGGGGATTCATTGAGGACTGAGAGAACTGAGTCATAAATGAAATGTAAAATTTTGGTGCACAGTATTATCAGACACTGCATGATATATCCACATGCAGAGCTAATACACTACCCAGATAGTCAGTACAGCTGCAAAAATTGAGTGGACAGGTGGAAGGGTAATGATATTGAACAGAAAGAAATAAAATTTAATCAAAAAGTATATATTATATCAAAGTGAACTTGTCATAGATCACAGATGATCCAAAAAAATTGATTCGGTTTGTAGAACTTAAAGTGGTACCACTTTACATGTTCATAATTTAGAATTGGTACTGTTTTTAGATATGTTTGTTTTGGAAATTTTCTTCATCCTGTACTGTAGCTACATCATTTACTTGTGTCAGAACCTGTACAGAACTCTGTTCTACTCTTGAAAGAGAATTAACATTACATACACCATTCCAAAAGTAGTTAAAATTGAAAGAAGTATCACCCTTCAAGTTCATTTCCCATGCATAGCCCCTCTATACATTCCTTTCACCTTTCAGCAGTGCTTAGTAATGGTTTTCCATCTGAGCCCTTAATTTTCATACAGCATAAGTACTGAACCCTGTGTCCATTTGAAGCTGCTTAAGTTTTGATCTCCCTCTGCAGTTTTTACCCCAAAAACTTCCCTCCATTACCAAATTCAAGATTTATTGATGCCTCAAGACGTGTCCCTTGCAGTCAGTCCCATCTTTTAGTCAATTTGACCCATAATGGCCTGTCTTGCCAATTCAGTTCTGTATCTTTTCATTACTTACCCAGTTTACCAATGTAAGCTTCACAATTCTTCTGTAGCATCACATTTCAGAATTTTCTATTTTCTTCTTGTCTCACTGCAAATACTGAAAAGCTGTATGTGTCAACTTTCATTTATTTCCACCATGTAGCCAAATGTCAACACAACCAAGATTAAAAAATGATCCACGAGAAAATGTAAATGTGACAACACTTTTCGGTTTGTGGGTTCAATAGGACTTGAAAAATGGGACATGCACATAAATAACTTGTCAAAGAAACTCTAATCCATTTGCTGTGGACTAAAAATATTAAAGTTTACAACAAGCAGTGCTGGAGGCACACTGTAAACAGTTCCTCAGCCACTGGAGTAGATGACATTCCCTTATAACTGCTGGTACCCTTTGAAGAACCAATCATGAGAAAACTGTTCCATCTGGTGTGCAAGATATGTGAAACAGGGTAAATGTCATAAGACTTCAAGAAGAATGTAATAATTCCATTTCCAAAAAAAAGTAAGTGTTAATAAGTGTGAATATAATGAACTATCAGTTTAATAAGTCACGGTCGCAAAATACTGACAGGAATTATTTGCAAAAGAATGGAAAAAATTGGTAGATGCAGACCTCAGTAGATATGTTAAAGAATGGCAGGTCTGCATTTATAACTTTTGTAGATTTAGAGAGAGCTATTGAAAGCGTTGCTTGGATTACACTCCTTGAAATTCTGAAGGTAGTAGTAGTAGTAGTGTGGTATTCTGCCTTATGGCAGGCCTTGTCATGGGTTAAGCCTCTTCCACTTTTGTCTGTCCATAGGTAGCAGTGGTAAAATACAGGGAGCAAAAGAATCCACAGAAATTGGGCAGCAGTCATTAGAGTCAAAGGGCATGAAAGGAAAACAGTCGTTGAGAACAGAATGAGACAGGGTTGTACCCTATCACCAATATTTTTCAATATGTAAATTGATTCAGCAGTAGATTAATGTTCAGGGAGAAGAAATAAAAACTTTGAGGTTTGGAAATGACTTTTTAATTTTGTCAGCGACAGCAAAGGACTTGGACGAGTAGACGAATGGAATAGATAGTCTTGAAAGCAGTATGTAAGATGAGCATTGACAAAAGCAACACAAGGGTAATGGAATGTAGTTAAATTAGATGATGTTGGAATTAGATTAGGAAATGAGTCTAAATGTAGTAGTTGAGTTTTGCTACTTTGACAGTAAAATAACTGATGATAGCTGAAGTAGAGAAGATATAAAATATTGATGCAATGGCAAGAAAAGTGTTCTTGAAGAATAGAAATTTAACAGCGAATATAAACTTGAGTCTTTAGGAAGTCTTTCCTGAAGGCATTTGTCTGGAATGTAGCCTTGAGTGGAAGTTAAACATGCAGTTCAGACAAGAAGGTAACAGAAGTGTTTGAAATGTGGTGCTACAGAAGAATACTGAAGATTAGATGGGTCGATTGCTTGACTAATGATGAGGTACTGGATAAAATTGGGGAGAGAAGAAATTTGTGATGTAACTTGACTAACAGAAGGGATCTGTTGATAGGACACATTCTGAGACATCAAGGAATGATCAATATAGCAGCAGAGGGAAGTACAGAGGGTAAAAAGTTGTAAAGGGAGACCAAGAGATGAGAAGTAAGCAGGTTCTGAAGGATGTAGGTTGTAGTAGTTATTTGGAGATGAAGAAGAGGTTTACACAAGTTGGAGCCCTCAGGGGCTCAGCGTTTGTTTGCTGACTATGGGTTTGGTGACCCTGGGAGACCTGAGCTGGGGACTAGTAAGCACCTAAAGTCCCATCACCGTAAGCTCTGGGCACACTTCAGTGACCACAGTATGACACTGCAGTGGAATGTTGTGTGTCACAGGGATTGGGGATCTTCACCTGACCACATGGATTGTGAGGATGGTAAAAACCTTTATAATATATATATAATAAAAAATAAAAACTAACTCAATTTCAACGTGTGCTGCATACTAATGAGATACATGGCTGTTGATGTGGAACAGTCATTAGCGGGCAACCTCCTCACCTCAATTGTAGAAGGCTTACATAGGCGCATCGGGATATGTCTAGATGGACACGTATTTTGATGGACATGTATTTCCCCTGCTGCATATGGAACCAAAATGGACCTTTTGAAACTCTCCCATCCTCCTCCCAGTGGAAAGGTGGCCTACTGATAGGTGCCAACACCCAGTCTAACAAGAGGGCCCGGGTAGCCAATCTTCCTGACTCAGTCAATAGTAACAGAATGTGTACTGTTTCTCAGAAAGTGTTTGTTATAATTAAAAGAAAAAAAGGTTAATTTCAATAAAGTATCTCCATTTTACATACAGAAAGGTTTAGAGGGCATTGCTGGAGCCTTAAAATCTGTTAAGAGGCTTTCACAATGGGACACGTTTGTGGAAACTTCCAGAGCGTGTCAGAGGAGATTTCCTACATCTAATTGTATGAATTTATTTCCCAAACCCAATGCGGTGTTTTAAATGCCAGCACTTTGGACACAGTAATATTGGTTGTGAAGGAGAAACTACTTGTGGCAAATGTGGCGAAGCTGTCCATAACAGAGTTGGTTTTTCCTCTCCTCCAAAGTGTGTCAACTGCTCTGGGGGTCACCATGTGTGGAGTAGGGATTGCAGTGTTTTCCTTGCAGAATGGAAGATCCAGAAAATAAAAGCAACAAAGCACATCCTGTATGGTGAAGCAAAAAAAGTTATATAAGGCCATGCAGCCACCCACATTCGCTGCCTCCTTTACTTCTGTTCTCAAACAGCCAGTTCAGAGAATCGATGCTGCTACACAAATGCAGGTTGCTAGTGTCAATACTAATATCTGTGTTTGTCAATGCACTTGTGTTGCTGCAGTTCCTTTGAAGCCTGCCTGTCCTCCTCCAGAACTTTGTAAAATGCAATGGTTGCCAACATTGTGGAACTTACTGCCTCTCTGTAGATCAACTCTTGTTCACCACCCAGCACAGCCACTATTGCTTCTGACGTTGTGGCTCCAAAGTCACCTCAGAGAAAAAAATTAAGTCAAAGGCAAAATCACCAACTGACAGCTGCAGGAAGTACACATTCGGATGATTTTGATGTCATCCTATTTTACGTCTCTCTCAAATCTTCTTGAGAAGTAATTGACCTCAATATCGGATTGGGGTAATCATCTCATTCCAAGACTAAGCCTCCACCCATTGTGGGCTCCTCCCCCTGGCAGAAAGTCGGATTAAAGTGCTACTCCTGTGATAGATAGCTGCCATCCTCCAGTGGAATGCTAATTGATTCACGACACATGTGGAGGAAAATAAACTCCTAGCACAGGAATGCACATTGTACTTGCGTTTGCAGGAAACCCATTTTAAAGTGGCTGGTGCCCCTGTACTACGGGGCTATAAGCTCTACCACAAGGATGACCTGACTGGGGAAGGAGCCAAGTCAGGTGTCGCTATGTTTATCGTAGTGCACACCACTTCCCTGCTCTTCCCCTGGCTACTGACCTGCAACCGTTTGCTGCTGAAATTCATGTGTGTCAGAGGGTCACTGTCTGCTCATTGTATCTAACTCCATAAGATGCAATAGACTCTGAGGCTCTCAAAAGATCTTACGGAACAACTCCCTCAACGATTTCTCTTACTGGGAGATTTCAGCACCCATCATGTCTTGTGGGCTCAACATCTACTTGTCATTGAGTCAGGTTTCGGAGAACCTCATGACATCTCACAAGCTGTGCATCCTCAACACAGGTACTCACATTTATTTCTGTGCTGATACTGGTTCATTCTCAGCCAAAAACCTCTCTTTCTGCTCTCCAGGCATCGCAGAATCTGTTCGATGGGAAGTCACTGATGAATTTCATTCCAGTGATCACTTCCCACTCTGCATTCACCTCCTGGATAAAGGAATGCTTGAACAGAAGCCACCAAAATGGATGGTCTGCAGGGCTAGCTGGATGCTGTTGAGCCAGCTGGCTGTGTTCAAACACTGTAACAGTGTCCAGGAATGGGTGGACCACACCATGCAAGTCATCTGTTGAACTGTTGTGCTGCTGACTTCTCTGTCACAAAGTGTTAGGTCAACTTAGGAGGTGACCTGTACCTTGGTGGACTGATTGGTGCATTCAGCAATCCAGGACAAGCATGTGGCTCTTTGACAGTTTAACTGCCATCCAACAGCAGACAACCTTTCAGCCTTTCATATCGCAAGAGCCAAGACTCGAAGCATAATTAAAGATAGCACGGAAAGGTCATGGCAAGCATTCCCTGACTGTATCAACTGTTCCACTTGTTCTACCAAAGTATTGGAAGCCATCCAGAAGTTTTCCAGTAAACAAAGGTGTTTACCAATGGCAGCAGTGCTGAAACAGGCATGTCTCTAGACAACACCTGGAGACGTCGCTCAGATGACGGCAGAGCGTTTTGCAGCAATTATTTACAATGCTAGCCAGGATCAGGCGTTTCGCCCCTACTGTGAGACTGCACAGATGGGCATGTTGGACTTCAGATCAATTTTGAGCCTTACAATTACCCTTTGTCCATCTGGGAGGTGGAACTAGCACTGTATGAGACTCGTGATACAGCACCTAGTCACTATGAAATCCAATGCTGCATGCTTCGACATTTACTAGCAGCTGTAAAGAAAAGCCTCCTCAAATGTTTTAATCTTATATTGCAGATGGATAACTGTCCCAACTTGCGGAGAGAGGCAGTTCTGATACCTCTTCTCGAGCCAGGAAAGGGCTGCACATGTCCCAGTAGTTATAAGAGTGTTACATTAATGAGCTGTGTAGGAAAAACCCTGGAGCGAATAGTTAACTGTCATCTGGTCCGGTTGTTAGGGACCAGGCAACTCTTTAGCCGCTCTCAGTGTGGATTCTGGAGATTTTGGTCCACTGTTGATAACGTGACATACTAGAGGCATTTATTCAGCAAGCTTTCCTACGTAAACATCACTGTCTCGATATATTCTTTGATATCAGTAAGGCTACTTGGAGACACAGTATTCCCATGCAACACCGTCAATGTGGCTTTTGTGGCCACCTCCCCATCCTCCTACAGTCCTTCCTGACTAAGCACATTTATAAGTTCCAATTTGGTGACGTGCTGTTGATTCGTTTTGAGCAGAAGAATAGTGTTCCTAAGGGCAGTATTTTAAGTGTTACACTCTTTGCCATAGCCATAAAGAGTATCACATGTAAGATAAGGAGTCCTGTACAATGCTCCTTATTTGTGGACAATTTTGCTGTTCTCTGTTCCTCCTCCAGTGTTGCAACAGTGACCTGTCAGTTGCAACTAACAGTGCAGTGGTTAGAGGAGTGGGCTGCAAAAATGGGTTTTTAGTTTTCTACAGATAAGTGTGCGTGTGTTCAATTTGATCATTCTCATCATATTTTTAATTTACCTGACTTGCATATGAGTGACACTATTCTACATTTCAGAGACTCAGTGAGGTTTCTGGGACTCATTTTTTACTCCAAACTGTTGTGGTTACTGCATCTGAGAGATCTGAAAGCTAGAATGCAGAAGGCACTGAATATCATAAAGTCCCTTAACTACAGGTCTTAGAGAGCTGATAGGATGAGTCTGCTCCAGTTTTGTAGGGGTTTTGTACATTCACGGCTAGACTATGGCTGCACAGTGTACTGGTCAGCGAGGCCATCTCACCTGGAGATTATTGACGCTATCCACCATGAGGGGACTCGTCTAGCCATAGATGTTTACAGTCTCTGCCCTGAGGTGGGGAACTGTCACTCACCATCTGGTGGCAGCCCCTCACAGTGAATCAGGAATGGAAGTTCCTCGCTGCTCCGACTTCACTTGCATGTAGTGCTGTTGCTCGTCCACGTCTGGAACGCGTTTTCTGTAAGTGTCCACAAGCAACAATGCAGTCTGAGATCCATGTGCAGTGTGTGCTGGAGACACTTGGTGTGGAGCATATACAGCCCCAAATCAAGGATTTTAAGTGCCTGCCACTATGGTTACTGCAGAGGCCCAGGGTTACTTTTGATTTAGTGCAATACAGGAGAGATTCCATTCACGCATACATTTTTAACACTGTATTTTCTGCCATTTTAACTACACGTCACAGTTCTATAGCTGTCTTTATGGATGGGACAAAACAGGTGGTGGTGGTGGTGGTGGTTAGTGTTTAACGTCCCGTCGACAACGAGGTCATTAGAGACGGAGCGCAAGCTCGGGTTAGGGAAGGATTGGGAAGGAAATCGGCCGTGCCTTTTCAAAGGAACCATCCTGGCATTTGCCTGAAATGATTTAGGGAAATCACGGAAAACCTAAATCAGGATGGCTGGAGAAGGAATTGAACCGTCGTTCTCCCGAATGCGAGTCCAGTGTGCTAACCACTGTGCCACCTCGCTCGGTGACAAAACAGGCAGACCCTGTTGGTCGCTCTGTTATCTTCCCCGATCGTATCCTCGAGGTCTGACTGACTCAAGAATTTGCTATATGCGATG
Organism: Schistocerca piceifrons; assembly: GCF_021461385.2. Lineage (NCBI taxonomy): Eukaryota > Metazoa > Arthropoda > Insecta > Orthoptera > Acrididae > Schistocerca > Schistocerca piceifrons. The sequence goes on along the minus strand of NC_060147.1, from coordinate 19,295,977 downwards.
TGGAACTCTAAACGATCTTGCAGGCACTGTAGCAGATGAGATGTTCTTTGAGGGCTAAACTCCTTGTCTGTTTCAATTCTGTGAGAGTCCTTCACCCTGTGTTACTTTTGTACCCATCAAATAAAGCACCCTCCTCCAATTACGGCAACTAGGGAAGGAGGTGTCTTTCTGCTGCATACCAGGGCACGTGGGTATCATAGTTCTGCTGTGTACCAGGGCACACACAATCTTTATTGTGGGAAATTAAAGGGTGGATGAAGCAGGCAAGGAGGCTTGTAACCATCCTCAGTTACTTCAACGTGCTATCCCTCTGCATGCTATCATTTCTCTGTTGAGGTACAGAGACGTGCCGATGGGAGATGAGTGGCTGGAAGTGACTGATAGTAAGCTGCATATAGTAAAGCCCACTACATGGCTGTGGCATACTTCCTTTCAGCCACGAAGGCAGGATGAGGTTTTGCTTACTAGTCTTTGCATAGTCCACAGCTGTATGACACATAGCATGAGAGAGGAGCGTGCTTGTGGCATGCAGATTATTGCGCACCACATTTTATTGGACTGTGTTTTATTTTCAGATGAGAGGGCCAGTGGCAGAGGGACTCATGTGTGACGTGGATGGTAGTAGACAAAGACTTAGAAGGATAAAAAAAGATGTTTAACTGTTGTATATTTTAATCTTATGTAGACTTTTCTGTTACTTCTTGGTAGAACAATGTCATATTTAGGGCTGAGTAACCAGTACAGTGCTTTTGTTCTACTGGTACACATTTTAAGGTCTGGAAAAACCGTGTGTGCTGGTGATGAATTGCACAGGGCATGACTTATTTAATTAGAAGAATGCTTTACAATCCTGTTGAAACTCTATCAGCATCTTATGAACTTATGTTTCTAAGAACTTTTATAGTTGTATTAATTTCATTTGCTAGAACTGTTCAGAATGTTCTTCAAAGCAATTGCAAACAGTTGTGGCATCATCATATGGTGCATCGTTGTTTGGGAACGTGAAGTCTGTTAATGGCTGAAAATGGTCTCCATGTATTCGAATTCAAGCATCTCCAGTCGGTGATCAGTCCATTTGGACCAGAGGCCTCATTCCATTCCACGTAAACACAGCCCACCCTTAATGGAGCCACCACCAGCTTGCACAGTGCCCTGTTGGCAACCTAGGTCTCGGGCTTCGTAGGGTCTGCACCACACTTGAATCCTGCCATCAGCCCTTACCAACTGAAATTGGGACTCACCTGACCAGGTCACAGTCTTCCTGTCACCTATGGTCAACTAACATGGTCGTGAGCCCAAGAGAGGCACTGCAGGCAATGTTGTAATGTTAGCAATGGCACTCGGCATCGATCATTTACTGCCGTAGCCCATTATTTCCAGATTTCGCTTAACTTTCCTAACAGATATATACATCATATGAGGGTCGTCCACAAGGTAAGTTCTGTTTCTATTTCTATCTGTGGCAGCTGTGAACTGGATCACACAATTGAAGAGAAGATTAAGCACCACTGTAAGTTTACTCTTAGTGCCCTTGCTATGGAATTTCCGCAAGCATGTGCGGCAGTTACTCCGACTCGAGGAGAAGACATGTACGCCATTTTCAGATCGCTGTTGCCGACATGTGCTTTGTAGTGCTTCTTTATAATGTCAGCCATAATTGAAAATGCTGCCGTGTGTGAAATCAGATCTGTGATTCGTTTTCTAAATGCAAAGAAAGTTAAACCAAAGGCAATTCATCGGCAAATCTGCAAGGTTTACGGACAAAATGCTACGAGTGATTAAATGATTAGAAGATGGGTCAGACTGTTCAATGAAGGACATGATCAAGCGCACGAAGAACAAAGTGCATGAAGAACGAAGTGGATGCCTGTCTGTAGTTACTGATGAACTGGTTCACACAATTGAAGGGAAGATTAAGCACAACTGTAAGTTTACACTTAGTGCCCTTGCTATGGAAGTTCCGCAAATCTCACGATCACTAATTCATGAAATTGTTACTGAAAAACTGAAATTTTGAAAACTTTGCTCACGTTGGGTACCCAAAATTCTTACTGAACAACACAAAAAACTATGGACGGGCAGTGCACTTCAGTTTCTGCCACACTACAATGAAGAAGCTGATGGTTTTCTTTCTCGGTTAGTGACAGGGAATGAAACTTGGCTATCATACGACACCCCTGAAACAAAACGGCAATCGATAGAGTGGAGGAACACTTCATCCCCAACGAAGGTTAAGCCTAAGCAAATCTTGACACCTCAAAAAGTCATGTGCAACGTTTTTTGGGACAGAAAAGGCATTTTGCTGATTGATTTCTTGCCACGATGCCAAACAATCAGTGCTCACGGTTACTGCGAGACCATTAAGAAATTGCACTTGTGCAGTAGAGAACAAGTGCCGAGAATTGCTGTCAAAAAGTGTTCTTTTTTTCCACGATAATGCCCGACCTCACAAAGCGAATGTGACCAAACAACTCTTACGGGAATTTCACTGGGACACGTTTGATCATCCTCCGTAAAGCCCAGACCTCACTCCTAGCGACTTTGTCTCTTCTTACACCTAAAATCTGTCCTCAGTGGTCAACACTTCGATGATGATGATGAGTTGAATGAACATGTCACCACATGGTTGAGTACACAGGTGGCAACCTTCTATGAAGAAGGCATACAAAAACTTGTACCACGCTATGACAAGTGCTTACAAAATTTCATAAGCTAAGTAGAAAAGTAGTTTAACAGTTGTAGATTTTTGTACAATAAATATTTTTTATGTATCTGCACGTGTGTTTTATATAACCAAATGGAACTTACTCTGTGGACATACCTCGTACATCCCACATTCATTTCTGCAATAATTCTGTGCAGTGTTGCTCGTCTGTTTCCATTAACAACCACTCTCGGTTGTTAAGTACAGGCCCTTAGCCACTGCATTGTTCACAGTGAGAGGTATTGCTCGAAGTCTGATATTCTTGGCACACTCACGACACTGTGGCTCTCAGAATATTGAATTCCCTAACAATTTCCAAAATGGAATGTTCATGCATCTAGCTGCAAGTGCCATTCCACATTCAAAGTCTGTTAATTCCTGTCGTGCAGTTGTAATCATGTCGGAAACCTTTTCATGTGAATCACCGGAGTACAAGTGACAGCTCCGCCAATGCGCTCCCCTTTTATACCTCGCGTACATGGTACCACCACCACCTGTATATGTGTAAATCGCTGTCCCGTGACTTCTGTCACTTCAGTATTAAGCAGTAGAGACACAATTGTGGCCTCTCTCAGATGTTATTAAATCTGTACCTTGAGCAAACACTAAGGGAGACCCAGGAGAAATTTGGAAGCAGGGTTAATGTTCAGAGGTAGAAATAAAATTTTGAGTGATGTCAATGATAGTGCAACTCTATATCTGACTCACTGAAAGACCTGTGTTGAAACAAGGCCCCGGGAGTAGACAACATTCCATTAGAACTACTGATAGCCTTGGGAGAGCCAGTCATGACAAAACTCTACCATCTGGTGAGCAAGATGTATGAGACAGGCGAAATACCCTCAGACTTCAAGAGGAATATAATAATTCCAATCCCAAAGAAAGCAGGTGTTGACAGATGTGAAAATTACCGAACTATCAGTTTAATAAGTCACAGCTGCAAAATACTAACGCGAATTCTTTACAGACGAATGGAAAAACTGGTAGAAGCTGACCTCTGGGAAGATCAGTTTGGATTCTGTAGAAATGTTGGAACACGTGTGGCAATACTGACCTTACGACTTATCTTAGACGAAAGATTAAGAAAAGGCAAACCTACGTTTCTAGCATTTGTAGACTTAGAGAAAGCTTTTGACAATGTTAACTGGAATACTCTCTTTCAAATTCTGAAGGTGGCAGGGGTAAACTACAGGGAGTGAAAGGCTATTTACAATTTGTACAGAAACCAGATGGCAGTTATAAGAGTCGAGGGGAATGAAAGGGAAGCAGTGGTTGGGAAAGGAGCGAGACAGGGTTGTAGCCTCTCCCCGATGTTATTCAATCTGTATATTGAGCAAGCAGTAAAGGAAACAAAAGAAAAATTCAGAGTAGGTATTAAAATTCATGGAGAAGAAGTAAAAACTTTGAGGTTCGCCGATGACATTGTAATTCTGTCAGAGACAGCAAAGGACTTGGAAGAGCAGTTGAACAGAATGGACAGTGTCTTGAAAGGAGGATATAAGATGAACATCAACAAAAGAAAAACGAGGATAATGGAATGTAGTCGAATTAAGTCGGGTGATGCTGAGGGAATTAGATTAGGAAATGAGACACTTAAAGTAGTAAAGGAGTTTTGCTATTTAGGGAGTAAAATAACTGATGATGGTCGAAGTAGAGAAGGTATAAAATGTAGACTGGCAATGGCAAGGAAATCGTTTCTGAAGAAGAGAAATTTGTTAACATCGAGTATAGATGTAAGTGTCAGGAAGTCGTTTCTGAAAGTATTTGTATGGAGTGTAGCCATGTATGGAAGTGAAACATGGACGATAACTAGTTTGGACAAGAAGAGAATAGAAGCTTTCAAAATGTGGTGCTACAGAAGAATGCTGAAGATAAGGTGGGTAGATCACATAACTAATGAGGAGGAATTGAATAGGATTGGGGAGAAGAGAAGTTTGTGGCACAACTTGACTAGAAGAAGGGATCGGTTGGTAGGACATGTTTTGAGGCATCAAGGGATCACAAATTTAAAATTGGAGGGCAGCGTGGAGGGTAAAAATCGTAGAGGGAGACCAAGAGATGAATACACTAAGCAGATTCAGAATGATGTAGGTTGCAGTAGGTACTGGGAGATGAAGAAGCTTGCACAGGATAGAGTAGCATGGAGAGCTGCATCAAACCAGTCTCTGGACTGAAGACCACAACAACATCAACATATCTGACTCCCTGCACACTCCATCTGTCGCCACAGAACAGAGCCCTGTCCCATGGAAAACACGTTTTCAATGGATTCACATACCACCTCAAATATATCAAGACCCATAGGTGTAACATCTAATAGTTCCTTGTAAACCTGTAGTTCAGAGTCAACAACCTGCACGAATATTACAAACTGTGCACAGTCTGTTACATCGGCGGTTTCATCAGGTGCTAATGAATAAGCAACCAAAGTCGGATCCTTCCCCTTCAATTGGTTTTTCAGATTTGCATCCAAGTCTCGGATTCTACCAGAAACTGTTTCCTTGGAGAGGCACACTCCTTCAGATTTCATTACATCTCATGGTGTCAAGCACTATTCGACTGCCAGCAAACAGGATTTGAACAGGCCCCCATTGAAAATGGCACACCTCCTCTTGTACTGATGTGTTCAACTTTGTAGCTTGCTCGTAATGCCCCATCAGTTGAGTGCTCCTCCTCATCAACTGTCTAAAATTATTTACATAAAATGTGTGTAAAAATTAAAATTGGTGTATATGAAGAACACAGAAAGTCTACATTACAACTTTCTTCTGCCTCAGAATTATCTGTTGCTGTACTTGGCTCTTCAGTGTGGCAACAGGTCGCTTTCTCCCATTGCTCTCAATGTCATCAAACTGCACAGCACGAAGGGACACACCGTGACACTGGATGTACTTCTTCATTGTAGTAAGCATTCCATGGCAGACTGACTGTGGAGGCAATTCATCTTTGTCAACAAATGAAAATTGTTCTTCCTAAGGAAGGGGAAAGGGCAACAGGTTATTTCAAAATGTCATTGTTACAGCGCTACGTTCACTGAAAAGTGTGAAGCATTAATAAATTCTATGATGCCAATTGTCAAGTGTGCACCCAACAGAGTGCACTGAGTAGTCACGTAATACAGTAGGAGCGCCTGACGGGTCGCGTACCAAATCTGCACCTGCCCGTGGGGCAGCATGAGCTTGGTGAGACAGTTCTACAGCCTGGTAGAGAGGATATGAATTGCAGACTGGCAATAACAAGAAAAGCATTTCTCAACCAGGGAAATTTGTTAGCACTGTATAAACTGAAGTGCTAGGAAGTCTTTTCTGAAGGTATTAGTTTGGGGTGTAGCCTTGTAGAGAAGTGACACATGGGAAGTAGATAGTTTACAATATTGTGCAGCACCTATTTTGTTCACAAGTACAATGAAACATTACCTGAACAACACGAGCATTGCAATTTCGTATTTATCTGCCAAAACTGAGCGAGCAGCTTTCAATTAAAATGTCTCCTCGTACGGGAATATGTGTAATGGGTGTACGAGTGCAGGGTGTAGAAAGGTGGTTGATGACATATGGAAATTTGGGTCTGGCTGTAGGGTGTGCTCGGATAGCCTAATGGAAGGCGATATGTGGGAAATCTGGGTGTGAGTCCCAGAACGGCAAAAATTTTCATTGTCGTCATTCTGTTATACAGCTGACAGTTGTCCATATTTGCAGGTGTGAATACATATTGTGTAATAAACAGTTTGGACAAGAAGAGAATAAAAGCTTCTAAAATATACATTTATAGAAGAATGCTGAAGATTAGATGGGTAGACTGAATAACTAATGAGCAGGTGATGAAATGAGTTGGGGGGAAAAAAATTGTGGCGCAACAAAACTAAAAGAAGCAACTGGTCAACAGGACACATCCTGAGACGTTGAGAAATCATCAGTTTGCTAATGGAAGAAAGTTTCTGAGGTAGAAATTGTACAGTAAGCAGGTTCTAATGGATGTGAGGTTTGCTGTAGTTGTACAGAGTTGAAAAGGTGTGCACAGACTAGACTGTTGTGGAGAGCTACAGTAGACCAGTTATAGAACTGAAGACCACAATAACAACAATGTGATCTCTCAAATTTTTGCAGCATGACTAATTTTCAGGTGTTCCCTGTAATGTTTCTTCAACATATGAAAGACCACATAATTTAAAATCTAAAGCCCTCAGCCTCAGGCAGTAAGGTGAAAGTAATGGCAAACTGCATCTGAGTTATACACTGTGAAATACAGAAACCAGTGGAAAACCACGTGCTATCCTTAGAACAACTGTATTAATATTGTGTTGTTTATGCTCATTACAGTTTGAAATGTTTTGAACCATTCTGCATTCAATAATCGTTACATTCAGCATGATAGGTTTGATTCCCAAATAAAAATAAATTATTTCTTGAATTAAGTGATGCAGTTGGCTTAGTTACAAATGATGGGTCAGTGAAAGTGTGTCAATTATAAATTTGAGCATATCCAAAATAAATATTTTAATTTGTGGGGCCCACTGAAAATTCCCTCAAAGAAAGTGACGTACTTAGATTCTGCAAAAGCAACTACTTCGTATTTCACTAAATAATTTTCAAGAATGTTGTTAACAGATCCATCAATTATCCCTTCAAAAAATGTCCAAATTTGTAGCTTTTTACTGCTGTCAGTGTCTTATTTATAATTAGTTCGAGGTTTAATGTGCTGTTGGGATCCTCGAATGACAGCCAATAGCAAGGTCTTCTGACATTCTACATCAATATTTGAGGGCATTGATCAAGTACTTGGTGAAAATATTGCAACTTTAAGTGATTCTTTCTGAAAGGATACCTGAGAGCTTCACTAATGTCACTTTAACATTTAAAACAAGCCAGAAATTAATTAGCTGCAGGAAGAAGTGAAGCAGTTGCTTCAAGTATTGCCATGCATGCGGAATCAGTGAATGTGTCAAGCAGCTGACACTTTAAGTGTCAGAGAACACAGTACATGGAATAGGGACAGAGAAAACACTGATCAGACACAGAGAAGCATGAAAGAGGAGGCAGCATTCAGCTGCAAAGAAGCAATGGAAACTTGAACAGAAAAATGAATCACAGCAGAGAAGTCAAAGCTGGTGGTATATCCTTGAGATTGGGGGAGGAAAGACAGAAATAATTAGAAAAACTATAACATCTGAGGTCCAGGGTGCAAGTAAGCAGTGTGGTCAGGAAGGTAGGCTAGAATATGTTGAGTGTTCAACTTACCTGCTTTTGTAGAATGATTGTTCTTTTTGATCTCATAATCATTACATGAGCACACAGTATATGAATAATTAAAATAAAAAGTTTGTAATTCTGAAAGCATTTTATTTAACAGTCAGCATATATTTTTTCTTTATCACAGTAATTCGTAAAACTGATTATCTTCCTTAAAATTTACAGTTCTTACATGGACACACAATAAATTTGCTCCTAGATTTTCCTAATTAATAAAAATACCATATAATACGGATTTATAATTTCAGAAACGTTTTGAAAACAAATTGTTGCCATCTATAGCTCTTGCCAGGAAGCCAACAGAACAATACATTGCAATTGTCAATATTGTTAGCAGACATGGTATGCTTCCAACATCTTCTTTATGATGAAATCTACGACAGTCAAGAATACTGCCTCAATATTTTTTGTATCTGAAAAATGGAGAAAAGTGAAAATAACACAAACTGATAACATAAATTCAGTTACTTATGTACAGGTTGACTGGTCAACGCCTAGAGAAAGTGCAGATAATCTGGAGTTGAACATTACTATTTAATTTTTTTGAATGGCTGATGGTTTAGTTAATAATTAATCTCGAATTGTTTTCATAGGAATGACCTGCAGAAACTGCATGTGGTCTCAACAGACGACTGCAGGCAAATTCAGAATGTGAAGCCGTGGAGGTGGACATGGCGCTAGCAGACACAGCTCACGTAACAACTGAACAGGCCAACAGTTAGTTCATAGCTCACCACTTGACTCTTAATCTCACAAAGATTCATATTGTGCAACTTCAAACAAGCAACAGTGACCTTTCTAGATGTTAATAACAAAAATCAGTTTCAACTGAACTGTGGTATACAGAGTCACAAAACAAAGCACAAAAATAATTTTCACACAGGCTTTGATTCCTTGCTTATGGTCCAGAGTGGAGTTACGTGCTGTAGTGGAAAGACATTCAACAAACTCCTGTCTAACATACAGCAAGAAATTGGTAATTCATACCAATCCAAAGAAAAATTAAACACATACCTCATTATCTACTCTTTCTACAAATTATCCCAATATTTTGATTGAGGGACTGGAAAGTTCTGTTAGCTACATCGCAATGTTTGTTAAGAAGCTGTAAGACCACAAATAATCCATATCTATACTGACATGCACTGCTTGACAATTGCTAAGGAACAGAGACATTGTTTGATAGGAAGAAGCACTAGTAATGATGGGCAGTGTGAATACATACAGTGCATATGAAATAGAGATGGAGTGCTATACTTATAATGGAAAATTGTCATGTGCAAGTAAGTCTCATGGTCTGACGGTTCCATACAAACTTAATTATGAATACAGACAATTCATCCATCCTGGAAACCAAGAATCTCAATCATTTTTGCCTTTTATTGACGCTGATACCAGAAAAGTATCAGGAATTCCAAGACCTTTGAGAATGTTATAATTTTAAGTTTGAAGTCAGGTAGCAAGTGACAAAATAAATATTTTTTCATGTATTATAATCACAAATTCACAATTTTTTGTTTTTTCCTTCACTTGTACTGTGAAAACCTGCTTCTTGACAAATTTCATGATTATAGATCAATGGGAAGTACCCTACAGGTTTTAATGAGTTAGTTTACAAGTATAAAAATGTGACATAAATAGCTGTATATTTTGATTGCATTCACTTAGAAACCTAACAGTTTTACGCCACCAAGGGACCAGAAATTGTAGTGTGTGATATAATTTTCAACTTGATACATGTATCCATTCCTGAGAAGAAAGTGGCATAGCTGACATACGGACAACATGCAGTCTGGCAACAAATGCAAAAGAAGTTTTTTCATGTGATATAATTACTAATTAAATTAAATAATGGAAAATCCAGGATGAAATGTAACAATAATATGAAAAGGAAAGAGGGAGAGAAAGACAGTGGGGGGAGCATGGGGGAGAAAGAAGCAAAAGTACAGGGTGTGTCAAAACTAAAACTTCACAGGTTTGAAAATTCATACAAACTTATTTTTACAACATCTTGCCATCATTCTGTAAGAAAATAGTTCAAGTTTTGACTCACATGGGCAACGGCCTTGCCACAGTAGCTACACCGGTTCCCGTGAGATCACCGAAGTTAAGCGCTGTTGGGCATGGTCGGCACTTGGATGGGTGACCCTCCAGGCCACCATGCACTGTTGCCATTTTTTGGGGTGCACCTAGCCTCGTGATGCCAATTCAGGAGCTACTCGACTGAATAGTAGCGGCTCCGGTCAAGAATACCATCATAACGACCGGGAGAGCGGTGTGCTGACCCCATGCCCCTCCTATCCGCATCCTCCCTGAGGATGACACGGTGGTCGGAAGGTCCCAGTAGGCCACTCGTGGCCTGAAGACGCAGTGCTTTTTTTTACTCTTGTGGTACACTAGTGCAAAATTATGCCACCACAAGTGTTAGCTCCAGATGCAGCAAAGATGGCTGCCTTTACCAGTCCCAGGCAGGCTCTCTACCTTTATGCGTGGCATAAGTGTTTTATTGAAACTGGAATTTCTGTAAGACACATCAGATCCTTAGGTCATACATGAGTGTCTGAAGATGTAGAGCAAGTGAGATGAAGTTTTGTGAATAGCCCTACAAAACCAGCCTACATCTGAAGAGCTAGATGTCCCACAGGTGACTGTTTTGTATGTGTTAAGAACACTTTTGCATCTCAAACAGTACAGGTTTACAATGGTACAAGAACTAAAAGGCACTGACTTTTGTGTGGAAATGTTACATTGGTCAGATGAAGATGAAGATTTCCTTGGAACTGTTACCTTTAGTGATCTGCTGACTTTTCACTTAAGTGGCAATGTTAATGAACACAACCGTAGGATTTGAGGCAGTGAAAATCCATAAAGCTCTCTGGAACATGAATGTGATTGCCCAAAAGTGAATGTGTTTTGTAACTGAGGAAGAGCAAGGTTTATGAACCTTTCTTTTTCCAGGTGAAAAGTATCAACCAAATGGTGTGCTTAGATGTGCTGGTAAACTTTTTAATCCCTCATATTGACAATGATGACCAAGATCACAGCATGCAGTATATACGAGATGGTGCACTGCCATACTACCTCTCAAAAATCAGGGATTTCCTAAATGTCTATTTGTTGTTTATTTTGGTCAGGGATGTTCAACAAGAAGGTTATCATGTGAGTGGTTGGACTGAGGTGAGCCAATTTCATGGCCCTCTAAATTCACCAGAACTGACACGTGTTTTCTTCTGGGGAGGCATCAAGGATACCAAGTTTGTTCACCCCTTACCAGGTTCTCTAACAGAGCTCAGAGCCAGAATCCGTCTCGTAACTGAACTAGTCACACCTGACATGCTGCATCAAGTTTGGCAATAAATCGAATTAAGATGGAAGTCAATGGAAGTCACATTGAACCTGTTCAGGTGTGAGGTAAAAAAGGTATTTTGCTATTGAAATGACACAAAAACCATGTCTGTAGGTTAAATGAATAAATCAATGTAATTTTTCAGAGTTGTAAAGTCCTTTTTGATACACTCAATACTGGTGGACGTGAGGTGAGATAACAGAGGGGTTGGCACGTTATCAAATATTTTGGTTTATGAGACATTCAAAATAATACTATAAGCAGTATCCTCAAGAGGGAGAAGAAAAATAGTTTGTGTGAGAAAAAAACAGAGCATATGATTTTGATAATAATAAAAATAAAATATATTAAATGTTTCAATGTAATAGTAATTAATTTACATCAGAGCTTAGTACATGGTTTTAGCATAAGGTTCAAGAAATTCTACAAGGTGTACAACTTTCCTTCCGCTGTTTTTCCCCCAACATTTGAGGTTTTAATGAAACACCTTGGTTACACATGTATCATTCAAAATATTTTCTATCACTGGCCACTACTTTCTCCAATCTTTTGGGCAGTGTACGAATCCCATTGTAACATTACATGAGTATGTCCTATATAGTCGGATCTACTTTGCATCACATGAGTCAGTGAGTGTAGGGGAGTAGAAACCAATAGTGACCCATGACGTCATATCAACTTGAGATTTTTTTTATACATGTCACTCATTTCTAAATTTTATTGATTATTTACAAAGTAAAGAATTTAATTATGTACAACATTTAATAGGTAATGAGTTTTAATGAGACAGATATAAACATGTTATGACATACCGGAGGCCGGCCGCGGTGGTCTAGCGGTTCTAGGCGCTCAGTCCGGAACCGCGCGACTGCTACGGTCACAGGTTCGAATCCTGCCTCGGGCATGGATGTGTGTGATGTCCTTAGGTTAGTTAGGTTTAAGTAGTTCTAAGTTCTATGGGACTGATGACCACAGATGTTAAGTCCCATAGTGCTCAGAGCCTTTGACATACCGGTAACAAATAACAACTTTCATGAATGGGCATAGAATTGTTAATTTACAACCCAGAGTTGATTTAAAAATTATTCTAGGGAACCACAGCCCGACTTTGGTGCAAACAAAATGCGCGCGAATTCTCAAATATTGGCGCGGAGTTCAAGATACACAGCTGGATATCGGGCATTATTGTCGCGTGTACAATGCAGTAACATTAACCAAAATTTACGGACATCAGCTTCATAATAACTATCAAAGACTTATGTTAGTGGCATAGTAATCGTCTTGATGCTTAAAAGAAGCGAGAAGCGATTCACTGTCGGGATACAACAAGTATTAATCATTGCATAGTCAGCTTGCTGATACATCGCTTAGCAACTCATAAACGGACTGTGATACAATTACTGAAATGAACTTTTAAATATCAATGGCCACTACACACACATCAGAAACTAATTACTCTAACTGTGAGTGACTTCTGGATTGGATGAGTTTTTTTAATTTCGGCTAATTGGTATTAATAAACTTCCTTTGAGGTTGAAACTTCATCAATGGTGTCACGCTCATTCAGTTCAGCAGAATGACAGATGGTACTAGCTCCACTACTATTTATAGTTTCAAAAGAAAAGAGAGCACATACTTGTTCTTCTTTTCAGAAATATTCGTACTTTAGTCATCAGTATTCTCAAACCAGAGGCACGAGTGACGCTCCCTCACAGCACTACGATATCGTGAACCACCCCACACACATGTGCCCCCTTCTCACAACATTTCTGCATTGAAAACCCTGAGATATAGCCATGGTATGAAGAAGGAAGAAAGAAGAGGAAAGATCAGTGAAAGAAACGGAGCAAAGAGAGAAAGGAAGGTCACACCGTGTCAAAACAATTGTTCATCTCTTGAAGCGATCCACGAATCGATCCAATTTGTGACTTCTTCATGAGATTGGAAGTGTTGGTCAGCCAGGCCAAGCGCCATTGATCTAAACAGGTGATAAGAGGGAGCAATGTCTGGAGAATACAGCAGGAAGGGTAGGACTTTCCATTTTAACGTTTTCAAGTATGTTATGACCTTTTTTGCAACGTGGGGTCTAGCGTTGCCGTGCTGCAAAATCACTTTATCATGTCTCTCACCGTATTACGGCCGTTTATCTTTTAATGCTCTGCTCAAACGCATTAATTGCATGTGATAACGAGCACCTGTGATGGTTTCACTTGGTTTTGACACCTCATAGTATACGACGTTGAGCTGGTCCCACCAAATGCAGAGCATAATCTTGGAGTCGTGAATATTCGGTTTGGATGTCAACGTGGAAGCATGGCCAGAATATCCACATGGTTTTTTGTGTTTAGGGTTGTAATGAACCCATTTTTCGTGCCCGGTCACATTGCGAGACAGAAATCCCTTCCGTTTTTGCCTCTGTAGCAACTGTTCACAAACACACAAATGCCGTCCAATGTCCCTTGGTTTCAGCTCACACAAGACCCAAGTTCTTCTTCCTGAATCATGACCATAGCCTTGACACGTTTTGAAATGGCTTGCTGTGTCACTTTCACTAATCGTGCCAATTCTTCTGGAGTTTGACACGAGTCTTCACTCAGGAATGTCTCCAATTCTGCATCTTCAAAAACATTCTCTCTTCCACCAATATGCCAGTCTACGATGTTAAAATCACCATTCTTGAAGCATTGAAACTGCTCACAACACATTCTTTCACTTATATCGTCCTTATAATACGTACTTGAGAGCATTCGATGAACTCAGCCACTGTTTTCTTCATATTGAAACAAAACAGTAACACCTCCCACAAATGACGAGCATTAGGCTCATAAATTGACATTTTCAAACAAGAACAGCTTAATGATGCAGACACAAATTGACTAATGTTCGAATGAGGTTATGTTGACCAAGGTCCAAGCTAACTTCCTGATGTCTGTGATCCGTTTCTTTCAACCGCTACTTACCATTGTTGCCACCTATCGGCAAATGGTGGAAGCAAAGTTGTACACCTTGTAATTAAATTAAAAAAAATAGCATTTGAAAGGGATTCTTCAAAAAATTTGTAAAGTACATACACCATGCAGTAGATTTAAGATCTTAATAGCTACATACTCTCACAACTTTGACAGTGTTACAACTTACTACTACTAAGCCCGCCCGGTTGGCCGTGCGTTAGACTGCACAGCTTTCTGGGCGGGAAGAAGTGCCTGGTCCCCGGCACGAATCCGCTCGGTGGACTTGTGTCGAGGTCCGGTGAACTGGCCAGTCTGTGGATGGTCTTTAGGCGGTTTTCCATTTGCCTAGGCGAATGCGGTCTGGTTCCCCTTATTCTGCCTCAGTTACATTATGTCGGCGATTGCTGCACAAACAAGTTCTCCACGTACTCGTACACCACCATTACTCTACCACGCAACAAAGCAGAAACTCCCCGTATGAAAACCTGCGCACATCCATGAAAGATGCATCTAGTGGAACAATAACAGTGTGGTATGCTATGAATTGCTTCCCTGAGTTATGACTGTCACTGCTGACATTTACTGTCAACAATTCACACATCTTGTAGATGCAATCCAAGAACAGTGATTGGGAAGACTGCATGAGGTAATGCTACTGCACGATAATGCCCATTTGCCATCTGCTAGACTGACAAAAACACTGTATGGGAGTTGGGTTGGGAAATCATTCCACACCCACCTTACTCACCTGATATTGAGGTCTGAGATTTTTACTCTACATAAAACACTCTTCTGGATGGATATGTGCTGCGAACAGCACTCTACAAGTTGTTCACCTTCAAACCGTGTGATTTCTATAGTCGCGGAATTCATAAGTTACCCCAGCATTGATGGACAGTTGTAAATAGTGAAGGAGAATGTATTATTGATGACTAAATTCTGTGTTATGTATGTATGTTGTGTTTATTTAACTTATGGAAAACTGCTATGAACTTAAGTGCCAACAAAAGCTGGGCTGGCACAAGCGGAAATCTAGGCAGCACTCTTCCAACTAGCATAAATTTTCTCCATCATTGGTAATACCAATAAAATGGGTCAGCTTATTGTGATCAAACTGCACATGTGGACTGACGAATCGTGTCAAATTTATTGTTAACAGCAGATACCATCTGTCTCTGTGTGTGTACATTTACCCTTTCGAAATATTAGTTGACAGACTGGAATCCCATCCACCCGGGCTGGCCCTCACTTGAGCAGCTGAAAAGTGTTGTGTGTTAAACATACACTATGTGATCAAATGTATCAGGACACTCCCAAACACATACATTTTTCATATTAGGTGCATTTTGCTGCCACCTACTGCATATCAGCGACCTCTGTAGTTATTAGCCATCGTGAGAGAGCAGAATGGGGCGCTCCACGGAACTCGTGGACTTCAAACGTAGTCGGGTGATTGGGTGTCACTTGTGTCATACGTCCGTATGCGAAATTCCCACACTGCTAAACATCTGTAGGTCCACTGTTTCCAGTGTGACACTGAAGCAGAGACGTGAAGGGACACTTACAGCACAAAAGCTTACAGGCCGACCTCGTCTGTTGACTGACAGAGACCACTGACAGTTGAAGAAGGTCATAATGTGTAATAGGCAGACATCTATCCAGACCATCACACAGGAATTCTAAACTGCATCAGGATCCACTGCAAGTACTATGACAGTTAGGTGGGAGGTGAGAAAACTTGGATTTCATGGTTGAGCGGCTGCTCATAAGCCACACATCATGCCGGTAAATGCCAAACGATGCCTTGCTTGGTGTAAGAAGTGTAAAGTTGGACGATTGAACAGTGGAAAAACATTGTGTGGTGTGACAAATCATGGTACACAATGTGGCAGTCTGATGGCGCGGGTGCATGGCGAATGTCCGGTCAACATCATCTGCCAGCATGTGTAGCGCCAACAGTAAATCCTGATGCTGTGGTGATTGGTGTGGTCGTAATTTCATGGAGGGGGCTTGCACTCCTTATTGTTTTGCATGGCACTATCACAGCACAGGCCTACATTGATGTTTTAAGCACGTTCTTGCTTGCCACTGATGAAGAGGAATTCTGGGATGTTGATTGCATCTTTCAACACAGCTGAGCACCTGTTCATAATGCATGGACTGTGGTGGATTCATTACATAAATCCTTGTAATGAACTGGCCTGCATAGAGTCCTGACCTAAATCCTGTAGAACCCCTTTGGGATATATTGGAATGCCGAGTTCGTGCCAGGGCTCACCGACCGACATTGATACCTCTCCTCTGGGCAGCACACTGTGAAGAATGGGCTGCTATTCCCCAAGAAACCTTCCAGCAACATATGCCTGCAAGAGTGAAAGCTGTCATCAAGGCTAAGGGTGGGCCAACACCATACTGAATTCCAGAATTACTGATGGAGGGTGCCACAAACTTGTAAGTCATTTTCAGCCAGGTGTCCAGATGCTTTTGATCACATTATCTAGAATTCCTTACCATTTGTAGACACTTTAGTTTTCATGCTACATTATTTTCTGAAGATTAGGAAGTTAACTGTGAAATCTGGAAACTGATGTCTAGGAGCATTTAAACACTTACTCACCTAGAGGAAATCCGTGTGGGTAACACAGTACCACATAACAGAAATCTCAGCATTCACAGTAGCTTTGAAACACTAGCTCACTTCTCCAGCAATACTACACACCTTCACTCACACACACACACACACACACACACACACACACACAAATGTGCTTTTGGGTGTCTGTGGCTTTGTGTGTGAATGTGTGTATTACTGATGGAAAAAAGAACTAGTGCTCAAAAGCTAATGTGAATGCTGTTTTCTGTTATGTGTCACTGTGCTCCATGCATCTATCTGTTATAGGTGAGTGGTTGCCATTCCCTTAATTTATGTGTTGCTCCAACCAGGAATTTCCACTATTGTTAAACTCTTCCACTAAAATGTTAATTGAGGAGGTGGTATCACGAGCTCACCTCCCCCCTCCCCCACTCTCATCCCCTTCCTCAGAATTGCACCTGGTGAGAAGTGAGCAGGTGACCTGGGCAATACATCCTCCCATTTATCCTCGTTACACCTCCATCACAAATTCTACTGCTGTTCTCTAGCACTTGAAGAAAAGCATGTGTTAACATTGTGATGTCCTTTTCTACACACATTTCATAACTACATCATTGTTTTCTCTCTGCCCTCTTATAACATACCATTACTCCATTGTGCACCTCATATATTCCAGTTAGTGTCATATTGAAGGATAGAGATTTTTCTCACCTGTCGCACAGGTGTAGCGTATGTAAACACCCTTGTTGTCATCGTTCCTTTCCCTTTCACAGCACTCCTGGAACTTATCTGCAATAAAGTTCTTTGCTGCTTCTGCATCCTGCTTGGGTCCTGCAACATATTTACCATAAATTATCTGCAGGTTTACCAGAAAGACAGAGTTTTGTTGTGGAAGATGACGTGATGTATTCTTATAAATGTGTGGAAAAAAGCTGGGTAAGTCATGGGTGTTTATTTATTTAACAGAGATAAACTGTTCTGACTAAATTAGGACTTTTGACATGACCTGATGTTGAAACAGAGCAAGCTGCTATTGTTGCTCTCCTATTAATAACTATATTTATATTTTTTCTCTACTTTTCCTTTTCAAGTCTAGTTATCTGTTTCAGTATATGTAGTGTACACCCAAATCCGTCAAGATATTGTTAGACAACATTTCATGCTAATGCATTATTTGGATGGTATTTTTCAATGTGCTGATTACAGTAATGTGTTTAGTTTTACTGAAAACCATATTGATTAAAAGTAAGGAATATTTTCAGTTACCATTACCCCATGGAATAGTAGTTTTGGACATACTGATACAACTATTAGAAAGTTATGACTCCAGACTTAACAGCACATACTTTAATTTTCCAAAAACTAATTAATTTAACAGATACTATTGAACTCCAGACACACCCATAATTACTATCGTCTTTTATGCTATTGCACCTGTCCAATTCCCAAGTTCACCATCATTGTCTGGTTGCCATAATTTATTTGGAGGACCAAATGACACCTATCATTAACCAGTTAAAATGGTTTAAATGGCTCTGAGCACTATGGGACTTAACTGCTGTGCTCATCAGTCCCCTAGAACTTAGAACTACTTAAACCTAACTAACCTAAGGACATCACACACATCCATGTCCAAGGCAGGATTCGATCCTGCGACCATAGCGGTTGCGCAATTCCAGACTGTAGCGCCTAGAACCGCTCGGCCACTCCGGCCGGCAACCAGTTAAACACTAACTAGAAATTTGCATAATTTATTATTACTTCAGGTATGCAAACTATACTTGTAATTAGGTAATTCCGAGTGTAGACATACAAAATAGTTCCTTATGTGGACCAAGTCATTCTTGGAAAACATAACTCATCTACTATAGTTGATCTCAATCTTACAGGTTTAGAACTCAATACGTGTTTTCCAAAATTCTAAAACCTCCCTTACACCGCTTTATAAATATCCCTTCCAAACCAAAAATCCTCACTCCACGTAGAACAATCTCACAAGTGCTGTCTGTGCACAAGAAGAGCCCAAACAAGCTCACAGAGCAGCAACAACTATGAAATGAGTATGCATATCACAATCATTGTTTTAATATCTCCATGTCAGTATCCACAATTTGTAAAGTTAGATCCTGGAAAATACTTAGTTAATGTTTCAATGCAAGTTTGTGTTTATTTAGATCAAGTTTTGCAGTATGAGATACAAAAGTCTGTCCAACATCTGCTGTGGAACAAGTAACAGTCTCCTGGAATTTTTATTTTAACAATTAGTGTTAGTGAAATATTTTGATTGATACAAGTGTAAACGTTTACACTTGCATGAATGTCTGTCATGACCTACACAGAGTACCATGTTTATCTTACTATTTTGTTTACACTGTCATTTGTGGAATGAAGTTTATGACAAGTACTGCCACTAAAATTTCCTGATTGTGGAGTCTAGCCTGGGATTCTTGTTATATGAATAGAAGTTTTAGGAAACTGGCCTTATCCAACAAGTCAATTCAAAATAAATAAATGTGTAACCAAGTGAAATCAAAAACAATGGTGTTGTGCCCATTATTGAATATCCAAAAAGTTTTCAATTAGGAGGCAGTGAAGTAATGCACTACCAAGAACCACAACATGAGGCTTGAACCAGTTTAGAACCTTCACAGTGTGTGTCATGCAAATAAGCTGATGCCATTGGTAGCAACTTTACTCCTGTGTTTTAGTTTTAGATCTGAATATGGCCCAGTTTGGCCAAAACTATCAAGGTTAAATTAAAAATGTGATCTAGACTGTTTTCTTCGGACAGTGTAATCTTATCAGTTTATATCTAAATAGATTGCTACTCACCACAAAACTGACATGTTGAGTTGCTGATAGGCATGACAAAAAGACTGGTGGACACTTAGATTTGTTGATATTTCAACCTGCAGTTTCCAATCTTAGATCTAAACAGAAGCATATGTAACTGCCACACTGCTCTTAGAAGTTAACGAAGTGCGCAGAAGATGATAAACACGCCTTATTTTAAGACACTTGCTCTTCGTATGAACACCCTGACCTTCCAATAAATTTGAGGCACTGATTTAAAGCATTCATGTGCAATGGCTATTCAGAAAGTAACTTCCATTTTCATGTTTTTTGTTGACCTTGCAAACAATATTAATAGTAACTTTGGACTTTTTACAGATGATGCAGTTATCTGCATGAAGTACCATCTGAGAAAACTGCAATAATATTTCAGAGTGGTGAAAAGCTTGGCAACTTGCATTAATTGTTCAGAAATGTGAAATTTGGCATTATATAAAACAAAATGATGTAGTATCCTGTGACTACAATATCAATGAGTCACAATTGGAATCCATCAACTCATGTAAATGCTTGAGTATAACAGTATATGTTGTTGTTGTGGTCTTCAGTCCTGAGACTGGTTTGATGCAGCTCTCCATGCTACTCTATCCTGTGCAAGCTTTTTCATCTCCCAGTACCTACTGCAACCTACATCCTTCTGAATCTGCTTAGTGTATTCATCTCTTGGTCTCCCTCTACGATTTTTACCCTCCACACTGCCCTCCAATACTAAATTGGTGATCCCTTGATGCCTCAGAACATGTCCTACCAACCGAAACCTTCTTCTGGTCAAGTTGTGCCACAAACTTCTCTTGTCCCCAATCCTATTCAATACTTCCTCATTAGTTACGTGATCTACCCATCTAATCTTCAGCATTCTTCTGTAGCACCACATTTCGAAAGCTTCTATTCTCTTCTTGTCCAAACTATTTATCGTCCATGTTTCACTTCCATACATGGCTACACTCCATATGAATACTTTCAGAAATGACTTCCTGACACTTAAATCAATACTGGATGTTAACAAATTTCTCTTCTTCAGAAACGCTTTCCTTGCCATTGCCAGCCTACATTTTATATCCTCTCTACTTCGACCATCATCAGTTATTTTGCTCCCCAAATAGCAAAACTCCTTTACTACTTTAAGCGCCTCATTTCCTAATCTAATTCCCTCAGCATCACCCGACTTAATTAGACTACATTCCATTATCCTTGTTTTGCTTTTGTTGATGTTCATCTTATATCCTCCTTTCAAGACACTGTCCATTCCATTCAACTGCTCTTCCAAGTCCTTTGCTGTCTCTGACAGAATTACAATGTCATCGGCGAACCTCAAAGTTTTTATTTCTTCTCCATGAATTTTAATGCCTACTCCGAATTTTTCTTTTGTTTCCTTTACTGCTTGCTCAATATACAGATTGAACAACATCGGGGAGAGGCTAAAACCCTGTCTTACTCCCTTCCCAACCACTGCTTCCCTTTCATGTCCCTCGACTCTTATAACTGCCATCTGGCTTCTGTACAAATTGTAAATAGCATTTCGCTCCCTGTATTTTACCCCTGCCACCTTTAGAATTTGAAAGAGAGTATTCCAGTCAACATTGTCAAAAGCTTTCTCTAAGTCTACAAATGCTAGAAACGCAGGTTTGCCTTTCCTTAATCTTTCTTCTAAGATAAGTCGTAAGGTCAGTATTGCCTCACGTGTTCCAGTGTTTCTACGGAATCCAAACTGATCTTCCCCGAGGTTGGCTTCTACTAGTTTTTCCATTCGTCTGTAAAGAATTCATGTTAGTATTTTGCAGCTGTGACTTATTAAGCTGATAGTTCGGTAATTTTCACATCTGTCAACACCTGCTTTCTTTGGGATTGGAATTATTATATTCTTCTTGAAGTCTGAGGGTATTTCGCCTGTTTCATACATCTTGCTCACCAGACGGTAGAGTTTTGTCAGGACTGGCTCTCCCACGGCCGTCAGTAGTTCCAATGGAATATTGTCTACTCCTGTGGCCTTGTTTCGACTCAGGTCTTTCAGTGCTCTGTCAAACTCTTCACGCAGTATCGTGTCTCCCATTTCATCTTCATCTACATCCTCTTCCATTTCCATAATATTGTCCTCAAGTACATTGCCCTTGTATAGACCCTCTATATACTCCTTCCACCTTTCTGCTTTCCCTTCTTTGCTTAGAACTGGGTTTCCATCTGAGCTCTTGATATTCATACAAGTCATTCTCTTATCTCCAAAGGTCTCTTTAATTTTCCTGTAGGCGGTATCTATCTTACCCCTAGTGAGATAGGCCTCTACATCCTTACATTTGTCCTCCAGCCATCTCTGCTTAGCCATTTTGCACTTCCTGTCGATCTCATTTTTGAGACGTTTGTATTCCTTTTTGCCTGTTTCACTTACTGCATTTTTATATTTTCTCCTTTCATCAATTAAATTCAATATTTCTTCTATTACCCAAGGATTTCTGCTAGCCCTCGTCTTTTTACCTACTTGATCCTCTGCTGCCTTCACTACTTCATCCCTCAAAGCTACCCATTCTTCTTCTACTGTATTTATTTCCCCCATTCCTGTCAATTGCTCCCTTATGCTCTCCCTGAATCTCTGTACAACCTCTGGTTCTTTTAGTTTATCCAGGTCCCATCTCCTTAAATTCCCACCTTTTTGCAGTTTCTTCAGTTTTAATCTACAGGTCATAACCAATAGAGTGTGGTCAGAGTTCACATCTGCCCCTGGAAATGTCTTACAATTTAAAACCTGGTTCCTAAATCTCTGTCTTACCATTATATAATCTATCTGATACCTTTTAGTATCTCCAGGGTTCTTCCATGTATACAACCTTCTTTCATGATTCTTAAACCAAGTGTTAGTTATGATTATGTTGTGCTCTGTGCAAAATTCTACCAGGCGGCTTCCTCTTTCATTTCTGTCCCCCAATCCATATTCACCTACAGTGTTTCCTTCTCTCCCTTTTCCTACACTCGAATTCCAGTCACCCATGACTATTAAATTTTCGTCTCCCTTCACAATCTGAATAATTTCTTTTATTTCATCATACATTTCTTCAATTTCTTCATCATCTGCAGAGCTAGTTGGCATATAAACTTGTACTACTGTAGTAGGTGTGGGCTTCGTATCTATCTTGGCCACAATAATGCATTCACTGTGCTGTTTGTAGTAGCTTACCCGCATTCCTATTTTCCTATTCATTATTAAACCTACTCCTGCATTCCCCCTATTTGATTTTGTGTTTATAACCCTGTAGTCACCTGACCAGAAGTCTTGTTCCTCCTGCCACCGAACTTCACTAATTCCCACTATATCTAACTTCAACCTATCCATTTCCCTTTTTAAATGTTCTAACCTACCTGCCCGATTAAGGGATCTGACATTCCACGCTCCGATCCGTAGAACGCCAGTTTTCTTTCTCCTGATAACGACATCCTCTTGAGTAGTCCCCGCCCGGAGATCCGAATGGGGGACTATTTTACCTCCGGAATATTTTACCCAAGAGGACGCCATCATCATGTAATCATACAGTAAAGCTGCATGCCCTCGGTAAAAATTACAGCTGTAGTTTCCCCTTGCTTTCAGCCGTTCGCAGTACCAGCACAGCAAGGCCGTTTTGGTTATTGTTACAAGGCCAGATCAGTCAATCATCCAGACTGTTGCCCTTGCAACTACTGAAAAGGCTGCTGCCCCTCTTCAGGAACCACACGTTTGTCTGGCCTCTCAACAGATACCCCTCCGTTGTGGTTGCACCTACGGTACGGCTATCTGTATCGCTGAGGCACGCAAGCCTCCCCACCAACGGCAAGGTCCATGGTTCATGGGGGGGAGGATAACAGTATATGGGTATATGAAATGGGAAGATTAACAGTATAGGACAAGATAGACTGCTACTTACCATAATGAAGACACATCAAGTTGCAGATAGGCATGATTAAAAGCTTTTGGCCATAGCCTTCATCAGTAAACACACACACACACACACACACACACACACACACACACACACACAATGGGGATGAGATGATTGGACATAGGGGGTGGAAAATGGTGGGTGGAGGGTGTGGAGACAGTATGTTACTGTAGGTTGAGACTAGGATAATTACTGGAGCAGAGAATGTGTTGTAAGGACAACTTCCATCTGTGCAGTTCAGAAAAGCTGGTGGTGGAGGGAAGGATCCAGATGGCTCCGGTAGTGAAGCAGTCATTGAAATCAAGTGTGTTACGTTCAGCTGCATATTGAGCCACAGGCTGATCTACAGAGTTCGCCAGAAAAATGTATACACATTTTTAAGGAACAAAAAGTATTACTTATGTGTTTATTTTACATTTAATAATTGATTACACATGTTGTACAACCTTCAGTTTAGGACATGGTTAGCTTAAATGTTCAAAATTTTCACTGTTGGTGGCTATACATGTAACAGAACAATGAGCGGTTGCTACAACTACATCAGTCAATGTTACAGCAGAGATCGCTGCACATGTTGCTGTAATCTGCTGGAAAATTTCCTCCAGCATGCATGGCTTACATCGATAGACATTATCTTTCACAGTTCCCCACAATTAAAAGTCCATAGGTGTTAGTTCTGATGACTGTGGAGAGAACTCAATGGGCCCTCTTTGTCCAATCCAACGCCCGGGGAAATTGTCATCCAGGGAAGATCGTACAGCTAGGTGGTAGTGTGGTGGTGCCCCTCCAGTTGGTAGAAGACCTCTTCATCAGTTCCATAAAGTGCATGTATACATTGCAAAATTGATGTGCGTAACATTTCCAGGTACATTTATCCAGTAACAGTAGCATGAAAGAAAAAGGGTCCTACTAAGCCCCTAGATGATAGTCCTAATCACATATCCACCTCTAATACATTGACAGCTTTATCCACATAAACATGCAGATTTTCCAGAGCCCAGTACACACTGTTATACTGATTCACGGTTCCATTAAGTTTAAATTGTGCCTCGCCACTCGCCACTACCTTCAACACAAATTGCTCGTCACCAGTTACCATTTGCTGATACCATTCACAAAACTGCATTTGGTGACCAGGATTGTCATCATTAATAGCGTGCAGTAAATGTGGAATGTAAACTTTCCTTTTTGCAGCTTTCAGAATTCTTCGTACTCTTGTACTGCTAACCCCCACTTCAAATGCACATTGCCTAGCAGACTTCTGTTAAGAATTAACAAACATTTCCGCCACAAGTGCCAACGAAGCTGGACTTGTAGCTGTACACTGTCTTCCTGATCTTCCTTTGTGAATATCATAAATCATTCCATGCAATTCAAACTCGTCAGTGACGTATTTAATTATTAGGCGGGTTGGCAGTTCTGTTTCAAACTCCCTCCTCCATTGATGTTGCACATCAACGGCATTATCAGACTTGAAAAACCACTTCACAATACATTTTTGTTGCTTCAGTGTCAAGTGTGCTCCAGCCATCTTGTTTCTCAATAACGAGATGAAAGTACTAACATCTGTAGAGCCAAAGACCATGTTACAATACACTCACAACTCAAATCAAATGACAATATCGATATCTCGATAGAGCCCGACAAAGAGTGAATACATTTTCCTGGCGGACTCTGTGTTTTGCTCTTGGGCACAGTTTGGTGCCAGTTCATCCTGGTGGGCAGCTGTTTCGTAGTCATACCAATATAAAAAGCTGTAAAGTGATTGCAGCAAAGCTGGTAAATAACATGTTTGCTTTCACAGGTGGGTAGAATAAACCTGTGACAGGACTAGAATAGAAAGTGCTGGGTGGGTGGATTGGACAGGCTTTCTACTTGGGTCTTCCACGGGGGTACGATCCTTGTGGCAGGGGGTCACGATTGGGAGTGGCACAGGGATACTGTTGAGGTTGGGTGGGTGACGGAATATGACTTTAGGAGGGGTTAGAAGTATCTCGGGTAGGATGTCCCTCGTTTCAGGCATGTCGAAGGTAATCAAAGCCCTGGTGAAGGATGTGGTTCAGTTGTTCCAGTCTGGGGTTGTACTGGGTCATGAAGGGGACACTCCTTAGTGGCTGGTTTTTGAGAGTGGTGGGAGGATTGGGGTTGTGAGGAGAAAAGGCACAGGATATCTGCTTGCAGGCTAGGTCTGTGGGATAGTGCCTGTTTGTGAAGCCCTTGATAAGATCCTCAGCATACTGAGCAAGAGAGTTTTTGTCACTGCACATATGCCGTTCCTGGGTATCCAGGCTATATGGGAAGGATTTTTTGGTCTGAAAGGGATGAAAGCTGTCAAAATGCAGGTACTGGGCAGATACTGTTGGCGACTGGCGGGTTTAATGAGGACCGAGGTCCGGATGGAGCTGTCAGAGAGGAGGAGAGCAACATCTGAGATGGTAGCACACTGGGTTGAGGAGGACCACATCAAGTAGATGGGAGAGAAGGTGTTGAGGTTGTGAAGGAACAAAGATAAGGTATCTCGGTCCAGGGTCCGGATCGTGAAGATATCACAGTGAACCTGGATCATATTGCGAAAGTCTCCTCTATATGGCCCAGGAAAAGGTTGACATAGGAAGGTACCAAATCTATGGAACACCCACAGGCACTCGCATGGCACTACCTGGGCCATCTGGATCCTTCCCTCCACCACCAGCTTTTCCGAACTGTGCACATGAGAGTTATCCTTACGACACATTTTCTGCTATCGTAATTATCCTGGCCTCAACCTACAGTAACATACTGTCCCCACACCCTCCACCCAACAGTTTCCACCCCTATGTCCTATCACTCCTCCCCATTCTCAGCTCCCATCCTGTACATTTGCAGCCCTGTGTCAATGCATCCACCTATCTTTTCCTGCTCTTCAAATTTTTAGTACCTCTTTTCCCCACCAACCTGCCCCACAACCTCCGGACACTGCACCTGTTGGAGTCTAGTCCCTGCACACTCCACTAGACAGTGTTCATCTCTCTCCCCACCCGTACACTTCTACCCCTTCCCCATGCCCTTCCCTTTCCTCTTCCTCACCATATCCAGATTGCTGCTTGCATCCCATGTCATGTTGCATTCCAGTCCGATGTCTACATCTACATTTATACTCCGAAAGCCACCCAATGGTGTGCGGTGGAGAGCACTTTACATGCCACTGTCATTACCTCCCTTTCCTGTTCCAGTCGTGAATGGTTCGCGGGAAGAACGTCTACTGGAAAGCCTCTGTACGTGCTCGAATCTCTCTAATTTTACATTCGTGATCTCCTCTGGAGGTATAAGTAGGGGGAAGCAATATATTTGATACCTCATCCAGAAACACACCCTCTCGAAACCTGGACAGCCAGCTACACCGCGATGCAGAGCGCCTCTCTTGCAGAGTCTGCCACTCGAGTTTGCTAAACATCTCCGTAACGCTATCACACTTACCAAATAACCCTGGGATGAACACGCTACTCTTCTTCGGATCTTCTCTATTTCCTCTGTCAACCTGACCTGGTATGGATCCCACACTGATGAGCAATACTCAAGTATAGGTCAAACAAGTGTTTTGTAAGCCACCTCCTTTGTTGATGGACTACATTTTCTAAGGACTCTCCCAATGAATCTCAACCTGGCACCCATCTTACCAACAATTAATTTTATATGATCATTCCACTTCAAATCATTCTGTACGCATACTCCCAGATACTTTACAGAAGTAACTGCTACCAGTGCTCGTTCCGCTATCATATAATCGTACAATAAACGATCCTGGAGTTGGCGGTCATTTGTGTGCTGAAAGCTACATGTAAGTGTCTTTTAATCGTGCCTGTCTGCAACTTGACGTGCCTTCCTTATGGTAAGTAGAAATCTATCTTTTCCTACATTGTTGATACTCCTACCTGTTGTTTCCATTGTTTGAAATGGAAAGATTACATAGATACTGTTGTAGGTAAAGGAGGTCACAGACTTTGGTTCATTGGTAGAATACTAAGGAAATGCAACCAGAGATCGCTTTCAAAATGCTTATACAACCCATCATAGAGTATTGTTCAAATGTGTGAGAGACTCTTACGAAATAGGACAGGGTGTGGTGTGGCAGAATGGTACAAGACAGCAAAGTGATAAAACTAATACATACAATGGGAAACAAAGACAAATGAGAAAACTTTTGATGTAGAACCCTTTTATCAGTTATATCAAAAATATTTGAATGAGTTTGTTCACAGAAGATCATTCCATTTCTGATTCCAGAAACTTACAGACATGAAATTTTTAAAAAAGTGTGGTATATGGATGTTAGCTACTTATTTATCCACATACCTGTGTACAATAAAAGTGATACATTGTCTTCTAGTCAGGTACTTACCAGTGAACTCTGGGAAGTAATTGCACAGATCATATTTCATTATCTTCTCATCAAAAATGTCTATTTTGTTCAGAAAGACAATGACAGAAGCGTATCTGAATGCCGAGCAGGTGAGCAGCACACTGAATAGCGCCAGGCTCACACTGAGACGATTCTATTTTGGAGAAACATTGCAGTTAGTATGATTATATGATTTAATTGGGTAGATAAAAAAAATCTGCTCCCCCAACAGCCAGAAGGAGAACACACGTATAAAAGGTATCACAGTTTGAGAGCTTCCGAAGCCACCAATTTCCCCTTCTAGCAGAAAGGTTGAAGAGGAAGGAAGAGGGGTGAAGGAAAAAGAACTGGTGGGGTTTAGGAAAAGACTAAAGTTTGGGAAAGTTACCCAGAACCCTGAGTCAGGGGAGACTTACTGGACAGGATGAGAAGGAAAGACTGATAAAAATGATTATTGTATGTTTTTCAGTATCAGCAGCTAGCTTCTCAAATACCTGTTACAGTTGTCTGATGAGCCAAAACATTATGAACACTTGCGTGCTAGTGCACTGGTCTACCTTTGGAATACAATGCGCCAACAATGCTATGTGGCCTGGATTTGACACATCCTCAGTAGTTTTCCTGAGTGTTGTAGTACATCTACATACATACCTGCAAGCCACTGTATAGTGCATGGCAGACTCTGTACCACTACTAGTCATTTCCTTTCCAGTTCTACTCACAGACAGATCAAAGGAAAAACAACTGTCTGTATGCCTCAGTACGAGTGCCGGTTTATTGTATCTTACCTCCGTGGTCCTTACGCGAAATGTATATTTACTTCCTTTAATCTGACCTGAGGAAGACCCTAGACCCTTGGGCGATATTCGAGAATAGGTTGCACCAGTGTCCTACAAGTGGTCTCCTTTAAAGATGAACCACACTTTCCTAAAATTCTCCCAATAAACTAAAGTCAACCATTTACCTTCCCTATCATAATGCTTGTTCCATTTCATATCACTTTGTAATGTTATTCCCAGAAATGTAAACTATGTGACTCTGTCCTATCAGAGCACTACTAACACTGGACCTGAGCATTATGGATTTGTCTTTCCTACTCGTCCACATTAACTTACATTTTTCAACATTTAGAGCCAGCTGCCATTCAACACACCAATTAGAAATTTTGTCTAAGTCATCTTGCATCATCCTGCAGTCACTCATCTTCAGCATCTACCTGTACACCACAGTATCATCAGCAAACAACTGCAGATTGCTTCTCACCCTGTTCACCAGATCATTTATGTATAAAGAAAATAATAGTAGTCCTATCATGGTGAACTCCTGATGATACCCTTGTCTCTGATGAGCAAGTGCCATTGAGAGCAATGTATTGGGTCCTGTTACTTCATATGTCTCCTAGCCACTCACATATCTGGGGACCTATTCTGTATGCTCATATCTTCATTAACCACCTGCAATGGGGCACTATATCAAATGCTTTCCGGATATCTAGGAATATGGAAACTGCCTGTTGCCCTTCATCTATAGTTCACAGCGTATCATGTGAGAAAAGGGCAAGCTGAGTGTCACACAAGCAATGCTTTCTAAAATTGTGCTGATTCGTGGACATAAACTTTTGGCCTCTAGGTAATTTATTATATGTGAACTCAGAATATGTTCAAGAATTCTGCAACAAATTGATGTTAAGGATATTGATCTTATATACAGGAGTCTCCTAACAACTGTTTATCTGCTCTTTCTAGCAGAAACACTGTCGTAGCCTCCTCAACTGATTTATTAACTTCAGTAATTGTAGTCACTATGATGTCTACGTATAGGTCATGTAGCTCTTATAAATTAATTATAGGCTGGTGTTTTGTGGAAGTGGTGTTGGCACCTGTAGTGACTCAAACACCAGCAGCCAGGACCACAGCTCAGCAACCAAAATCAGGCCATTTACCGACCAATATGCTACCAGCTCATCGGCATTAGAAGACGTGACTTCCACAACCGGCACTTCTGCACGAGGGATGTCACGTAGACCCCCGTTGCGTGAGTGACTGACCTACCTATTACACTACACAGTACTGTCAGCCCCACTCCAGACATTTTGATGCAGCCTCAATACAGGGGAGGGGGCTTTCACGACAGTCAGCAGATGGAAGTGGGATTCAAACTGGGCACGACCAGCCTGTCAGCAAGTCGTGACAGCTGGGCTGCCTGACGATGCAGAGTTCGTGTCGGTCATAGATGTATCTGTAACTCTGCCTCTGCCGTGCCACGAATCTGCAACCACTGCCCGAGTGTCCAATCTGGGCCCAGGGATATGGCCTACTGCCACAACGCTACCCCACAGCCATCAGCTACCATCCACCTGCACACTGTTGTAGTGAGACCACTGCTACCATCCACAGGAATCGCCTGTGTCAGCACACCTGAACCAGTGTTCTGGGGTCCAAATCACCTCCAATTACCTACAGTCTGCCAGTTACAGATATGATGAACTGTGCCTGTTTGTGACCATCAATAAAGTGAAACTTCCTGGCAGATTAAAACTGCGTGCCGGACCGAGACTCGAACTCGGGACCTTTGCCTTTAGTGGGCAAGTGCTCTACCAACTGAGCTACCCAAGCACGACTCACGCCCATTCTCACAGCTTTACTTCTGCCTGTACCTCATCTCCTACCTTCCTTCTCAGTCCAGCACACAGTTTTAATCTGCCAGGAAGTTTCATATCAGCGCACACCACTGTAGAGTGAAAATCTCATTCTGGAAACATCCCCCAGTCTGTGGCTAAGCCATGTCTACGCAATATCCTTTCTTTCAGGAGTGACAGTTCTGCAAGATTCACATGAGAGCTTCCATTAAGTTTGGAAGGTAGGAGGTGAGGTACTAGCAGAAGTAAAGCTGTGAGGATGGGGCTTGAGTCGTGTTTGGGTAGATCAGTTGGTAGAGCACTTGCCCGTGAAAGGCAAAGGTCCCGAGTTCGAGTCTCGGTCCGACACACAGTTTTAATCTGCCAGGAAGTTTCATATCAGCGCACACTATACTGCAGAGTGAAAATCTCATCAATAAAGTGTTCTGTCAACTGATTGGCTGCCTTCTTCACCCACTCAGTCACCAACCTCCAGCAGAGAACCCTCGATCACTCCTATGCTCCAGTAAAAGCTGGTTTGATGAACCCTCTGCCAGATACTCAATTGTGAATTGCAGACATGGGCTACGGATGCTGACCGAACACCACCTTATCCAGGAACAGACGTGTCTGGATTTTAGTTTCTAACTTTTATGTTAATCCTAAGAGCAGTTTTGCCTCTTCTGCCAGTTCTGTCATACCAATGATATTAATCTCCACCTTCACTGTTATTGAGGACTTCACTCTAACCATGACAAGGGATAGTTACATGGTACTGTTACCCAGGCCAGGGATCCATGCCTTTTTTGTGATGTTGTTGTTAATCTCCCTTCTTCTTCCACACCATTTGTGAAATCGTACCCTGAGCTTGAGACCAGCTCACTTAGTTGTTAAATAAATTGCCACAAATGCCATGATCTTACAGCAGAAAGATTCTTTACAATGTTCATTACTTCTGAACTGGGGAGAAACAGAAACACCTCACAAGAAAGCTGATGAGATAAACAGAACAAATTACATTAAGTAATTGCAAGTAAGATTTATTGAAAATCTTCTACATAAACACAACAGTGTACTGGATGGTGGTCCATATTATGCAGTTCAAGGAAATAAAGCTCCTAACCTTATTTCCAGCAAAGAATATTTACTATTGTAGTTGAGAATAGAAAATTAGTATGAATGTGGTTCAATGAATCAATTGCTAGGGACTTAAGTATGATTTGCAGAGTAGCCAGCAGCTGTAGATGTAAATGTAGATGAGAGTAACAGTATCTCAATCACAGATCTCACAACCAAGTGAGAACTGCTAGAAGTTGTCATGGCAAACAAATATAGGCTTCTTCACACTGTGGAAATGATTTTAAAAGAAAAGGGATTTTCTTTTGTACCTTACTTCCCCACCACTGAGAACTAAATTTAGTTGAACTGCTAAGGATTGTAATTAAACAAAAAAGGGTGAGCAAAAAAGTCAGCAAACTCACATTAAAATCTTGAAGAGAGTTGCACAAAACAGAATAACTGCTAAGGATGTGCAAAAGAGAGTGTACATGTTAAAGATGCTGAAAGACGCACACTGTGATATTTAAACAGAGCAGTAACTTGAAAAAGCTGTAATTCAAGTTCAATTCTTGAAAGCAGTAATGATGAATGTGACCAACAACTGATGCTGTCCCTCTTTTCATACACAACACAATCTATTAATACACACGTTCACTGGCATATTGCTTTCCATAAATCCAGTGATTAAAGAGTATCTTCAGAGATGAGGAACAACAAAGCAAGTTATACATTAATAGACAGAGGCAGCCACTGAAATATTCTTCAGTAAAGTTTATTAACAACAAATTATGACTAGTGCTCATCTACCTGCATTGGCACAAATGAGAATTACTTCTACTTTACATTGTGTATATACACTACCTTAACAACTGCTGCTTCACTGGCATTTGCATAGTAATTGCAAGAAAAATAATTTTATATACATATATTAGGCCTACAGGAAAATTAATATATTAAAAAGCCATTTCTTTTTCTATGCAATTCTGACAAAGACAGTCAATCATGGTGACTGATAAATAGCTTTCTTTGATTTAGTCCACAAATTATAACACCTTCTAAACCTTTCATGCTAATTAATGCCATGGAAGCATGGTCTTTTCCAAATGTATTTCTCACCAAAAAGTGATTCTGGTAGCTGCAGTCAGAGATTTTTGTTAATCTTGTTAATCCCGCCTTCTGCATTCATCAATTGATATTTCCATTGAAACTTTCATCCCCTACTACATACTTCTTTATTTCCAACCAAGAAGTCAAATTCCAATTTTCATAGCTGTAGCTTTCAAAATACTTTAGTAGCTCTTTAATAATCATTTACTTAAAAAAAGAAGACAAAAAAGCACTTTCATTCACTGTTTTACCCACTTAGGAGCCGAATTTCCAAAAACCCTGAAACACATGGTTTTTGTTTTTGTCTGAGAAACAAATACCAATCTTTGTAGATATAGTTTCAAAATTGCCTTATTAGTGACATATTTTCAAACAAACCTTTCATCCCCTATTTATTAGTAGTGGCATTTCAAAAAGTCCTTTCTTAAACAATGGCTACAGTATAAGATCAACACCAAATTTCAAGTTTCTATCCTTAGCAGTTTGGGCTGGCTCATGATGTGTCAGCGGATCAATCAGGACAGTTCCTTTTATACACTGATGGAAAAAAACTGCAGCAACAAAAAGAATGTAGTGTAATGAAATTTCAGATACACATTTGTTAAGGCAACATATTTAAGTGATTAACATCACAAGATCACAGGTTAACGTAAGTGTGAGATAAACCACAAAATGCTAATACATTAAAAACTTGTGTAACTGGCAAAATGTTGAATGAAGCATGGAAACATGGACACATTGTGTTGTACAGGTGCCGGTTGTCAGTTTGTGAGGTGGAGTCCCATGCCTGTTGCATTTGGTCAGTCAATACAGGGACAGTTAATGCTGTTTGTGGATGATGCTAGAGTTGTTGTCCAATGATGTACCGTATGTGCTCGACTGGAGACAGATCTGGTGATCGACCAGGCCGAGGCAATATGTTGACACTCTGAAGAGCATATTGGGTTTCAGCAGCAGTATATGGGCAAGAGTTATCCTGAAACTTCCTGGCAGATTAAAACTGTGTGCCGGACCGAGACTCGAACTCGGGACCTTTGCCTTTCGCGGGCAAGTGCTGTACCGACTGAACTACCTGAGCTGCTCGGGTAGCTCAGGTGGTAGAGCACTTGCCCGCTAAAGGCAAAGGTCCCAAGTTTGAGTCTCGGTCGGGCACACAGTTTTAATCTGCCAGGAAGTTTCATATCAGCGCACACTCCGCTGCAGAGTGAAAATCTCATTCTGGAAGAGTTATCCTGTTGGAAAACACTCCCTGGACTGTTGTTGACAAATGGCAGCACACCAGGTCGAATCGCCAAACTGATGCACAAAGCCGGCCGCGGTGGCCGTGCGGTTCTGGCGCTGCAGTCCGGAACCGCGGGACTGCTACGGTCGCAGGTTCGAATCCTGCCTCGGGCATGGGTGTGTGTGATGTCCTTAGGTTAGTTAGGTTTAAGTAGTTCTAAGTTCTAGGGGACTTATGACCTAAGATGTTGAGTCCCATAGTGCTAAGAGCCATTTGAACGATTTTTTTTTTATGCACAAATCTGCACTCAGGGTGCATCGGATAACCGTGAGAGGGCTCTCGTCATACAAAATTGCGCTGCAGACTGTAACTCCAGGTGTAGATCCAGTGTGTTTAGCATGCAGTCAGGCTGGTTGCAGACCCTCAACTGGCCTTCTTCTAACTGACATATAGCCATCACTGGCAGCGAGGCAGAGTCAGCTTTTTAACAGGCTTGCAACCTGCCCTCCAATCAGCTCTTGCTTGACACCACTGAAGTCACAAATAGTAGTGGTTTGGGGTCAGTGGAATACTTGCTACCGGGTATCTGCCTCAGAGCTGTCCATGAAGTAACTGATTTGTAATAGTTCATTGTGTCACTGTGAAGCCAGCTGCTGCTTAAATTGCCATTGCAGATTCAGTTTGATATTCCAGAGCCATGTGCTGAACACAATCGTCTTCCTTCTCATTAGCGCCACATGGCTATGTGGAGTGTGGTGTTCTTGCAACCGTGCATTACCGTGACCACCAATGCCACCAATTGTATACGGTCGCTACATTCCTGCGAAGGCTTTCTGCAATATCACAGAAGGAACATCCAGCTTCTTGTAGTCCTACTGCAGATGTTGACAGTGGCATCTTTGTTACCTTAGAGGCATTCTTGACAAACATCAATTCATCATGTCCAATCTAATAGGCAATTAACACTCATGACCATTACAGCATGTATTTAAAGCACACCTGATCTACATCCTACTACTAGTGCTAATCTTATGCGACTGGTTTGAAATTAGAATAGGTATCATCTTTTGGATGTAGAAACATTTTCTTTATTTCTCACAACCCCTTGTTAGTGTTGCAGTTTTTTTTCCATTGGTGGATATTGGGCCTACTGAAAAATAACATATTACAGAGCAGTTTCTCTTTCTATGCAATTCTAACAAAGCCAATGTGTCATGGTGACTGTTAAATAGCTGTATTTGATTTAGTTCACAAATTGCAACACCTTCTAAACCTTCTGGTGATTTTGTAGCTGCAGTTGGAGCTTTTTGTTAATCCTGCCTTCTTGTGGTGATGTGTCTATAAGAAAACTATCATTCCCCAACACTTGTTTCTTTATTTCTAATGAAGAGTCAAATACCAAATTTCATACACATAACTTTAAAAATGCTTTAGTAGTTCTTTAATAATCATTTCCTTAACAGTGTGTCTAACACGCAGTCAGGCTGGTTGCAGGTCCTCAACTTGCCTCCTTCACTGTTTCACCCACTTAGGGGTTGAATTTCCAAAAATGCCGAAATACGTACTTCTTTTTTTTAATTTCTGTCAGAGAAACCAAACACCGGTCTTTGTAGTTCTGGCTTCAAAATTGCCTTCACAACAACATATTCTCAAAAAACCTTTCATTCCTTGTTTAGGAGAAGAATTTTGGACAATCCCTTCTTACATGATGCCTACAGTATACAGTTAATACCCTCTCCAGATTTCAAATGTCTATCCGTAGCAGCTTGGGCTGGGCAATAATGAATGGGTAGACCACTCAGAACAGTTCCTTATATAGAGAGAGATATTAGCTGAGTGCTTGCTGCTTCGCTCGTGTAGATTTTATGATCTGAACAGACGTTTTTGTTTTCTTTAACTGATTTGTATGTTTTTATGCCAATTGCTCACGTGTCACAGTTCATCTCTGTGTAATCACACGTTACTCCACTGAGCTCCACATCTGTACCGGCCACCACGACAGAATTCTGTGGAGACTGCCGTAGCCGAGTGTGCCCCCCACCCAGAGCCAGACACTGTGTTTCTTCACCTGGCAGAGTGCTGACAGTGTGGCTCCATTCTGCTACCGTCTGCTCGGTGAGGTGACGCCGAGGGAGTTGGCTGCGTCTTTGAAGGCCACGTGCTGAGGTCAGCACCCTCTCCCTACTCCAATCCCTGACTGGTGATCGCAGCAAGGTGATATTTACACTACTGGCTGCATCTTACACACTGAATAAACGACATACTATAAACCAATTATATGATTTATCCACCCTGCTCCCTGAACCCACTGCCTTGCTGGTCAACTCCCCATGCCACTGTAACTGTAGCAGGGTACCTACAAGGTGCATTCAATAAGTAATGCAAGACATTTTTTTCATTGGCCAATTTTGCTTGAAAAATTGCAGAATTTGTTGTGGGACATCGTGAAATATTCCTGCATCAGCCTCTACAGTTGTACGAAATTCCGATACGTGATGGCACTATGCTTAGCCGTCAAAATAGTGCTGTAACAGAGGTGTGTTCCGAGCAAGATTTTGTTCACAAAACATCCACAACTCAGTTGCATGGTGATATGGAAAATACCCACTTCACTTGTGACTTTGTTTTATTACAAACTTGACTGATTTCAAAAATATTATATTCACATCTTCAGGTGAACAAATTTACTAATACACACTACGGAACAGTGCAGTCTGGTGTCCATGGTTTGTGACTACATTGCAGCTGACTACTAAATTTGTAAACCTGAAGATGGGAATATAATTTTCCTGAAATCAGTCGTGTTTTTAAAAAAACAAAATCACAACTGAAGCACGTATTTTCAACCTCACCAACAGAGAGCTTTCATTGAGTGTCTTTTAGCAGAAAACCAAATCATCACAGATGTTCATAAACACCTGCAGAATGTCTACAGAGACCAGGTAGAGAATTGAGCTCGATAAGTCACTGAGGAAGCATCTGTCAACATCACAATGAGGTTGCACAAAAGTGTCTGATATCTTGTGTGCCATCCAGCTGCATACAGCTGTGAGTCCTGCAGTGTTGAAAC
The DNA here is from genome assembly GCF_021461385.2 of Schistocerca piceifrons. Classification (NCBI taxonomy): domain Eukaryota; kingdom Metazoa; phylum Arthropoda; class Insecta; order Orthoptera; family Acrididae; genus Schistocerca; species Schistocerca piceifrons. The sequence goes on along the minus strand of NC_060147.1, from coordinate 19,258,926 downwards.
ATACGGGCAGTCTCATTCGAGGTGATTGACAGGTCCCTCAAACACCTCACTCTGCTTAACTAGATGTCTCTGTTGGTAGTGCTGACACACTCATCCACCAGTTGGAGTACTCAAGTGTGTGTTCCCGCTGGGTTCCTTACCACCTAACACAATGTCATAAAGAGCAATGGAGGACCATCTGTGCAGAATTTCTTGTGCATTATGAGGCTGAGTGTGCTAATTTTTTGTCAAAAAAATGTGGGTTCATCATTTTGAACCAGAAATGAAACCGCGATCTGTGGAGAGGCACCGTACCATTTTTCCTCCAAAGAAAAAGTTCAAAGCCATATCCACAGCCAGTAAAGTCAAGGCAGTTGTCTTCTGGGTCTCTGAAGGTGTTATTCTGTTTCATATTCTCCCTTATAGTGCAACAATCAACTCTGAAGTCTATTGTGCTACGCTCAGAAACTCTAAGAAATGACTTTCACCCCCAAAATGTAAACAAACTCATCCTTCTCCACGACAGCATAAGGCATGACACATGTCTGCGCACATGAGAGTAGCTCACAAAACTTCGTTCATCCTCATCCACCCTATAGGCTGGATCCTACACCTTCTGACTCCCTTCTTCCTGGCCCAATGAATGATGCACTCTGTGGGAAGCAGTTCATAGATAATGGATAGATTATTGATGCAGCATGATGTTGGCTCTGATGTCGACCAATAGAGTGGTACCACAGGGGCGTGCAAACACTTCCAGTAGGGTGGTGTAAACTCTGCATTGAATGGAGATTATGTTGAAAAATAAGATTGTGTAGTCGCTGGAGTGGGGAAGAATATGGTGTATAGGAATCCTTAATAAAACTAAAATGCTTTCAGAAAAAAATGCATTGTGTCACTTATTGAACACCCCCCAAAGTTACATTTTCTATACTAATCCACCAGCCTACAGTGGAAAAAGAACATCACTCTGTAAGCGTGCGACGTGATATGATAGGCAATCAGCTGATTGTGTTTATTGTATCACATCATCTCATGGATCCCATTATGTACACTTTCTTGAAAACAAGCTTTCATCATTACTGGAAGAGGTTCCTGTCACTACAAGCATGGGTATGTTCTTCCAGCATGACGGGGTCACTGAAAATTCTAGTGATCAGGTGACACATCATCTAAACATAACATTTCCTGGAAGATGAATTTGCAGAAATAGTCACATTTCTCGGCCATCAAAATCCCTAGATCTTTCCTCTTTGGATTTTTGTCTGTGGGGCTGGTTAAAAGGCAAAGTCCACACAGAGAAAGTAACATGAGAGACAAATTGATAGGATTATGTGCTGCCTTTATAAAAGTATACCATAATGACCTGAGAAGAATAATATGTGATGTTGTTAAGAGAATTTAAAAGCCAGAGATGGAATTTGTTAAACCCAACTTTAAATTTAACCGTTCACCTTTGCTTATCACCTTTGAGTGTTTGTTTGGGTTCCATTCTAACAGCTGTATCTTTCATAACAATAGAAACTGGAATGCTTTATCTGGATTGGTCTATACTATAAATATTTGCAATTCTTTCAGAAACAACCTTGGTATTAGTTTGGTACTGAGAGGAATGACTTGGTTCTTGTGTAATTGAAATATTCATTGCTTTAAAAGGTGTTTTGTTTTAAATAAAGATGCAATATAAATGCAGGCCACATTTAGTTGTTTGTTGTAACAGAGCATTGCAAGAAATGATGTCCAAGGCTGTGGTATACGTAAATCATTTCTGACTTTTTTCATGTTTTAAGAAAAGAGGCTAATCAAAATGGAAATAACAGTGGAAAGTGATACAGCAGGGAAAGGAGTTTAGTTTTGATTCAGTATTCTAATAAAATGGTGGTACAGCTAGAAGAATCTTCAAAGGAGGCATGTAACATCAGGTAATCAAAGGAGGTTGGTTTATAGGGCTGAAGTGACAGGCTCTCCGACATCTAGTGGTCCAGAAGTTGATTCAGATCTCAGTCACATCTGATAAGGATGTTCTAAATATGCTCCAGATTAAAATAAACCATGGGAAAACCTCAATTAAATGCGTAATACATTGCCAAAAATTGTGAAACACTAACCAGTCAGACCAATCTCAAAATTAGCAGTTTAATAGCATGTTACCTGCAAGATGTAGATATGAATTTCTGATGCATCAAAAGTGACATTTTAATATCACATATGAATAAAACACACTTTAAGGAAAAAAATAGAAAACAATGCATCACAAAGAAATTTTTCAAATGCGACAGAAATCAGTAGGCGTGATGTACATGTGCAGACAAACAAATGATTACAATTTCAGAAAAAATGAATGATTTACTGAAGAGAAAGAGCTTCACAAATTGAGCAAGTCAGTAATTTGTTGGTCAGCCTCCAGCCCTTATGCAAGCAGTTATTCAGCTTGGAACTGATTCATAGAGTTGCTGGATGTCCTCCTGCAGAACATTGTGCCAAATTAAGCCCAACTGGTGGATTGGATCCCAAGTTGCTCAGAGTGTCCTGCCCATAATGCTCCAAACATTCTCAACTGGGGAGAGATCCAACAACTTTGCTGGCCAAGGTAGGGTTTGGCAAGCATGAAGACAAGCAATTGAAAATTTCACCACATGTGGGCGGGTATTGTCTTCCTGAATGAAAGCTCGAAGTGGCTTGCCATGAAGGGCAACAAAATGACACGCAGAAAATTGTTGATATACTGCTGTGATGTGAAGGTGTCATGGATAACAACTAAAAAAGTCCTGCTATGAAAAGAAATGGCACCCCAGACCACCGCTCCCAGTTACTGGGCCGTATGACAGTGACAGTCAGGTTGGTATCCCATCACTGTCTGGAGCATCTCCAGATATATCTTTGCTCGTCATCAGGGCTCCATTTTAAGCTGGACTCATCCCTGAAGACAATGAGATCCCAGAGTGAAGACATGTCTGGGTATGCCCTGGATAGTGGTGAACGAGGAGGGATGGTCTGGGTGTCATTTATTTTCGTAGCAGGATGTGTTCAGTTGTCATCCTCGACACCCTTAGAGCACAGCAGGCAGTGATATTCTACATCCCATTTTGTTGCCCTTTGTGGCAAGCCATCCTGGGCTTACATTTCACCAAGATTATGCCCATCCACACACGGCGAGAGCTTCTACTGCTTGGCTTCGTGCTCGCCAAACCCTACCTCGATCAGCAAAGTTGCTGGATCTCTCCCCAACTGAAAATATTTGGAGCATTATGGACAGCGGCCTCCAACCATATCAGGATTTTGACAATCTAATGTGCCAGTTGGACATTATTTGGCAAATATCCCTCAGAAGGATATCCAATAATTCTGTCAGTCAGTTAAAGCCATAACTGTTTGCATAAGGGCCAGAGATCAACCAACACATTATTGAAGCTCTTTCTCTTGAGTAAATCATTAATATTTTCTGAAATTGTAATAACTGCTCTTTTTTCTAGGAATGTAGTTGCATACTTAATATTTAAGTCTCTCCACTAACCTAAATAAGCAATTATAATGGCTGTAACATTTCTAACAAAAGACCAATAAAATTACAAATTTAAAAAAAAAATCTTTGTGTGAAATTACATTTCAAGTGGGTGAACACCTATGATTACATACAGAGAAAAAGTAACACTGCACATTACAGCCAAGTGGAGCAGATAAAACTGTACATGGCTTGAAATTGTGTTAGTTTACAGTTGATTTGCTTATAAAACTCATATGTGATGTTTCTGACATGATTAATAATATGGATATCCTCCTCCCTTACTCACCTGTCCACGTTCATCCAGTTGGTTGTATTCACTTATGGCCGATATAAATATAAATGCGGCACAGTTTTCAAAACAGTGAAGCCATTTGGGTCGTTCTGTTCTCTGTCCTCCCACATCGACAATGCTGAAATGTAAAAGTGGGCTGATTAATCGTGTTACTGATTATAGGAATGGAAAGCCTGTACAAATAACCATGTTATAAATTTCAATGCCAGAAAAGAATGCAACACTCTCAGGAACAAAAACATTTAACTGACAAGTGATGTGAAAGGTAGTTCGTCACTGTAGGTGTATAAGGTAAAACAAATTCAGACCTAATGAAATACTTGCCACAATAAAGAATGCCCAAACAGTTACATCAATACACATTGTAGACCCCTACCAACAATGATGGTGCATATTCTCACATGAAAACAACGACAGAGGTGTCAAATAGTATCCTGGGATATACATTATCCCAAGCATCTTGCGACTTCCAGTGTAATTTGGCAATGGTTCTTTCAGCACCCAGAAAATGCATAAGTTCCTATTTCAGCATGTCCCATACATGTTCAGTTGACTGGAGAAGTGGCGATCTTGCTGGCTAGGGCACTTTTTGCACACCATGAAGGGCACTTTGCACTGCAGCAGTTGTGTGTGGATGCATTGTCGAAGAAATGGAAGTAGCATGGGAATAACAGTGTGGGCAATGTAGCGGGCACTAGTTACTTCATCGTACAGAAATATCAAATGTGGCTGTGATTTATAATTGGTGGCACCCCACACTATGAAGCCTGGAATGGGACCTGTATGTCACGGATAAATATGCTCTGGAATACACCGCTCACCAGGTCTACACCCCAAATGTGTACAGCCACCACTCACATGCAGACAGAACCTACATCTACATTTGCATCAATACTCTGAAAATCACATTTAAGTGCCTGGAAAAGGGTTCATTGAACTACCTTTACAATTCTCTATTGTTCCAATCTCGTATAGCATGTGGAAAGAACGAACACCCGTATCTTTCTGTATGAGCTCTGATTTCACTTATTTTATCATGTTGATCATTTCTCCCTATGTAGGTCAGTGTCAACAAAATATTTTTGCATCCAGAGGAGAAATTTGGTAATTGGAATTTCATGAGAAGATTTTGTTGCAGCAAAACACCTTAGTTTCAATGATGTCCACCCCAAATCCTGTGTCATTTCAGTGACAATACAAAATGTGCTGCCCTTCTTTGAACTTTTTTGATATACTCCATCAATCCTATCTGGTAAGGAACCTACAACACGCAGCAGTATATCAAAAGAGGATGGACAAGCGTAGTGTAGGCAGTCTCCTTAGTAGATCTATTACATTTTCTAAGTGTCCTGCCAATAAAATTGAGTCTTTGGTTAGCCTTCCCCACAGCATTTTCTATGTGTTCCTTCCAATTTATGTTGCTCAGAACTGTAATTCCTAGGTATTTAGTTGAATGTACAGCCTTTATTGGACTGATTTATCAAGTAAGTGAAGTTTAACAGATTCCTTTTAGCACTTATGTGGATCACCTCACACTTTTTATTATTTAGGGTCAATGGCCAATTTTTGCACCATGCAGATATAGTTTCTAAATCATATTGCAATTTGTTTTGATCTTCTGATGACTTTGTTTAAATGACAGCATCATCTGCAAACAACCTAAGAGGGCTGCTCAAATTGTCTCGCAAATCCTTTACATAGATAAGGAACAGCAAAGGGCCTTAACGCTACCACGGGGAATGCCAGAAATCAATTCTCTCTTACTCGGTCACTTTTGTCAATTACCATGAACGGTGACCTCTCTGACAGGAAATCGCGAATCCAGTCACGTAACTGAGACGATATTCAATAAGCACGCAATTTCACTGCTAGCCGCTTGTGGGGTACAGTGTCAAAAGCCTTCCGAAAATCCAGAAATATGGAACCAATCTGAAATCCCATGTCAGTAGCACTCGACATTTCATGCCAGTAAAGAGCTAGTTGTGTTTCACAAGAATGATGTTTTCTAAATCTGTGTTGACTGTGTGTCAATAGACTGTTTTCTTCGAGGTAATTCACAATGTTTGACCACAATATATGTTCCAAAATCGTGCTGCATATCAACATTAATGATATGAGCCTGTAATTTAGTGGATTGCTCCTACTACCTTTATTGAATACTGGTGTGACCTGTGCAACTTTCAAGTCTTTGCGTACAGATTTTTCAGTGAACGTTTGTATACGATTGTTAAGTACGGAGCTGTTGCATCAGCATACTCTGATAGGAACCTAATTGGTATACAGCCTGGACCAGAAGACTTGCTTTTATTAAGTGATTTAAGTTGCTTCACTACTCCGAGGATATTTACTTCTATGTTACTCATGTTGGCAGCTGTTCTTGATTCAAATTCTGGAATATTTACTTCATCTTATTTTGTGAAGGCATTTTGGAAGGCTGTGTTTAGTAACTATGCTTTGGCTGAAAATGACAGGTCGCCATTCCACTCTCCAGTCAAGTCTTTCACCAGGCCAGAGTAGCTGTGCGTGTTGGTGTTGTGGTGTCAGTGTTAGCCTGGCCAGAGCCACACGATTGTACTTCTTCTGCAAGCACACAGTTCCTAATGGTTCCTGTTGACAAAGCAGGTGCAAGATGTGTCCATATTCATCCCTGGACAATGTTCATTCAGCCTCTGCTGCTCTCACATTGTGTCAATCTCGCCGTGCATATGTACCGTGTGGATATGTAGAACCTGCTCTGTGGAATGTTCAGAGGCCACTGTCTAATGCAGTGACACACCACCGATACACTGAGCCTGAAGTATGGATCAATCTGTCGGTACATCCGTCCAGTTTCCCGCAGACACACAATGTGATCCATTTGAAATGGATTAAAGCTGTTCGACAGGTGTACGTACACTTGGTTGCCAGGGTTGTACCCCAGAGGGAATGTTGCAAACACTGTTCATCTCTAAAATCAGCACAGTTACCACCTGCAGAGTCAAAACAGAGGGCACACTCATTACTTACCAAACAAACCCCGTAAAAATCACATCGAGGCTGGCTGGTACACCAGTTCTCACCTGTAATCCGTGAGGCATATTCAGTCCAGACCTGGTTCACCTCCCTCAGTCTGAGTGACACATGCACTTGGCTATTAGAGTGGCTCATTACCTGACTAAGTAAGTTTTTTTGGATCTACTTTTGATTAACAATTTTTTTGTCTCTATGAGGATGTGATTTGGTTATTTGCCAGGTAAATCACCTGCTGATCTAATTTTTGAATAAACCATTAAATCTTGTTATAATATTAAATAGGAAAACACTTGCTAATGTTTCGAAAAATCATGTTTATTTGATCATGATCTGTCTTTCAGATTCTTATGCCATCATCAGGTGACAACTGAAAATGTGCTAAGAAACCAAAAGCCACTTCATTACCAGATAAACATAATTTTGCTGAACAACATTAGGACATGTTTTCCTAATTAACATTATTATTGTGTACTGCCAAGCACTAACAGAAAGTTCAGTTAATGTTAAACATTGTTATATTTCGATGCAATGGCTGCATTAGAAAAGACACAATGGCTGAACTTGCACTGACAACACTACACAAACACTGCTGCCCTCAGTCATTAAATGAAGGCTGTCATCCACTGCATTGTCCGTGATGAGAGATAGTGCCTGAAATGTAATATTATCAGCACATTCTTGACACTGTGGGTCTCAGAACACTGAATTTCCTGACGATTTCCAAAATGTTATGTTCCATGCATCTAGCTCCAACTAGAATTCCCCATTCAGAGGCTGTTAAATACCACCATGTGACTATAATAACACCACAAACCTTTTCAAATGGATCACTGAGTACAAATGACAACTCCACCAATGCACTGCCCTTTTGTACCTTGTGCACACAATGGTACTGCCATCTGTATATGTGCACATTACTATCCCCTGACTTTTGTAGAGGACAGACATTTGATTTTGGCAGCTGTGTGAATACGCACCTTGTTACAGTTTCCTGAGATTTGCTTACACGTGTGGCCTTCATATCCATTTAATTCTGAGAAAAGTTAAATGTTCTTGGTCTCAGTTATCTTCAGACTTATTTGCGAGAGAAACCAGGGCGGATGTGTCAGGATTCCTCCACTGTTATTGTGACGAGCACAGTCATTTCTAGTTATACTGTTATTTGAGAAGTCCTGTTTCATCACACAGTCTACAGTTATCACTGCCGACAGTACTGGTAGTTGCACCATAGCAGCAAGCTGATATTTATGAGTGATTGTCAGATAGCTAAATGCCCAGTGTCTATAGAAATTCAGATTCAATACTCAACTTAAAAAGTGTGAAAGACAGCAGTCCAGACAGAACTCCATAGATAACAAGGGTCACTCCAAAAGAAATGCACACTATTTTTGTAAAAATACAGTTTTCATTCTGCACGAGTGAAAGTTTTACAGTGTGTAGATATATCCTTCCCACTTGTTTTCAAACTTAGTTCAACCTGTTCCTGTGAGTGGCGCCGTCACAGCATGTCTTCCAGATGGCTGCTACACTTGATATTCGTTCATAGAATTCCTGTGCTGTGAAAATGAGACACTGGAAACATCCACAAGAGGTTGAAAAAGGTGTATGGAGATGCTGTCGATCGCAGTACAATTAGTCAGTGGGCAAGTTGGTTACGTGATGAAAGTGGGCAAGGCCTTATTGAGGATTGTCCTCACAGCGGCAGGCCTCATACTGCACACACTCCAGACAACGTGCAGAGAGTTAACGAATTCGTGACTGCTGACAGACACATCACAGTGAATGAATTGTCACCAAATTGTCACACTACGTTGGGATAGGGGAAGGAAGTGGTCACCGAATACTGAAAGTGTTGGTGTTGAAAAAGGTTTGTGCCAGGTGGGTTCCCAGGATATTGACCGTGGGTCACAAAGAAACAAAAGAAAAATGGTATGCAGCAAACTTTTGGAACAGTACGAGAATGGTGGAGATGAATTTCTTGGAAGAATTGTGACAGGTGATGAAACATGGCTCCATCATTTTTCACCAGAGATGAAGAGGCAATCAATGGAGTGGTATCATGAAAACTCACGCAAGAAAAAAACAATTCAAAACCACACCTTCTGCTGGAAAGGTTATGGCTATGGTGTTTTTCGATTCTGAAGGACTCTTGCTTGTGGACATAATGCCAAGTGGAACCACTATAAATTCTGATACATATGTGATGGCACTGAAGAAACTTCAAGCTCAACTGAGCCGTGTTTGACCATATTGGCAAAAGCAGGATGTTTTGCTGTTGCACGACAATGCACGGCCACATGTCAGTTAAAAAACCGTGGAAGCGATCACAAAACTCGGATGGACAACACTGAAACACCCACCTTACAGTCCTGACCTGGCTCCATGTGACTATCATCCCTTTGGCAAAGTGAAAGACTCTCTTCATGGAACAAGTCTGAAGAAGATGACTCCCTTGTGCAAGCTGCCAAACAGTGGCTCCAACAGGTTGGTCCAGAATTTTACCATGTGCCGGTATACAGGCGCTGGTTCCAAGATGGTGTAAGGCAGTTGAGAGGGATGGAAATTATGTAGAGAAATTAAAATATTCCAGAATGAGATTTTCACTCTGCAGCGAGTGTGCGCTGATATGAAACTTCCTGGCAGATTAAAACTGTGTGCCCAACCGAAACTCGAACTCGGGACCTTTGCCTTTCGCGGGCAAGTTTCATATCAGCGCACACTCCTCTGCAAAGTGAAAATCTCATTCTGGAAACATCCCCCAGGCTGTGGCTAAGCCACGTCTCCACAGTACCCTTTCTTTCAGGAGTGCTAGTTCTGCAAGGTTCGCAGGAGAGCTTCTGTAAAGTTTGGAATGTAGGAGACGAGGTACTGGCAGAAGTAAAGCTGTGATTACCGGGCATGAGTTGTGCTTCGGTAGCTCAGTTGGTAGAGCACTTGCCCACCAAAGGCAAAAGTCCCGAGTTCGAGTCTTGGTCGGGTACACAGTTTTAATCTGCCAGGAAGTTTCAATGACAATATTATTTCCAAATGATGTATCTGCCCACTGTAAAACTTTTAAACATGTAGAATAAAAGATGGATTTAAAAAAAAAATAGTGTGCATTTCTTTTGGAGTGACCCTCGTAGATAGTTCATTTCACTGTGTTAGATTAGATAAGTCTGTAGGACTTTAACAACCTCTCTTAAAGTTAAGCAGATGAGTGTATTTTATATTAATCAATGTTTATTATTTTTTATCCTTGAGTTGTACGTCTTATCTGCATCGTAGTCAAACTCCCAGTAGGACAAATGTTGCAAGCGTGCAACCTGTGCTACATCATACAGTGATGATATTTCTGTGGTAGGAGGTCCACTTCCTTCAACCTCAGATGTCAGACACTAGACTTCCTTTACCAACCGAAACACTTTATCTCCCTTTATCCTCACAATATGTGGGTCTCTCTCATCCTGTCCTTGCTAACCACTTACACTGCCAGGTGTCGTCAGAATTCTCCAGTAGTGTGTACTAGTGTGAATGAATAAAATATGCTACTGAAAATGCAACATCCACAGCAAAAATCAGGGCTCGACATATCTGCTTACCAGAGCTTCCTATCATAGTTTTTGACAGGCACCCTGTACTCGACGATGCTGGTTGTGGGGCTCCGGGATCTCACAACGTCCTGCACTGTAGGGATGTAACCGGCAGCCCCTATAATGTCGAGCCTCTCCATGTAGCTGAAAAAAGGCAGAGCTCCAAGTTGTTAAACTGTCATAAACTCTGGTCTTCAAATTACCTGTTATGTAATACACTAAAAAAAAGGTGTGTGTGTGTGTGTGTGTGTGTGTGTGTGTGTGTGTGTGTGTGTGTATGGGTCGGGGGAGGGAGGGAGGGAGGGGAGGGTGTAGACATACACCATGAAGGAGTTATATAAATGAGCAATTGAATAACGTGTTGGTCCACCTCTGGTCCTTATACAGTTTGGCACTGATTGATAGAGATGTTGGATGTTCTCATGAGGGATACTGTTCTAAATTAAGTCCAGCTGGTGGGTTAGAGCATAAAAATCTCAAGCTATTTGGAGGACCCTGCCCACAATGCTTCAAACATTCTCAATTGGGGAGAGATCCAGTGACCCTATCGGCCAAGGAAGGGTTTGGCAAACACAAAGACAAGCAGTAAAATGTCTCACCATGTGCAGGTGGCCATTGTGTTGTTGAATGAAAGCCCATGATAGCTTTCCATGAGGGGAAACAAAATTGGGTATAGAATATTGTTGACATAGCGCTGTGCTGTAAGGGTGCCATGGATGACAACCAAAGAAAAAAAATGGTTCAAATGGCTCCGAGCACTATGGGACTTAACTTCTGAGGTCATCAGCCCCTAGAACTTAGAACTACTTAGATCTAACTAACCTAAGGACGTCACACACATCCATGCCCGAGGCAGGATTTGCACCTGCGACTGTATCAGTCGCGCGGTTCCAGGCTGTAGCGTCTATAGCTGCTCGGCCACCCCGGCCGGCGACAACCAAAGAAGTCGTGCTATGAAAAGAAATGGCACCCCAGACCATGACTTCTGGTTGCTGAGCCATGTGGTGGGTGACAGTCAGGTTGGTACCTCACTGTTGTCTGAGGTATCTCCAGACACCTCTCCAATAGTCACTGGGGCTCAATTCAAAGCAGGGCTTATCACTGAAGACAATTCTACTACAAGCAATGAGATTCCAGCCTGAAGACAAGTCGTGAGACAGCAGTGGGATGCCGACCAGACTGTTGCTTGCCATACAGACTGACAACCGTGAGTGATGGTCTGAGCTGCCACTTCTTTTCATAACAGGACTCCTTTGGTTGTCGTTCACAGCAACCTTACAGTACATTGGTATATTGATGATATTCTATGCCCTGTTTTGTTGCCCTTCATGGCAAGCTATCCTGGGCTTACATTTCAGAAAAATAATGGTCAACTGCATATAGCAAGAGTTTCTACTGCTTGGCCTCATGCTTTCCAAATCCTACCGTGGCCAGCAGTGTCACCGTATCTCTCCCCAACTGAGCATGTTTGGAGCATCAGGGGCAGCGCCCTCCTGACAGCTCAGGATTCTGGTGATGTAATATGCCGATTGGACTGAATTTGACATAATATCCCTCAGGAGAACACCTAACAATGCTGTCATGCAATGCCAAGCCAAACAACTGCTTAACTGAGAGCCAAAGGTGGATCAACACATTACTGACTTGCCCAATTTGTAAAGCTTTTTCTTCTGAATAAGCCACCCAATTTTTCTGAAATCATATTCATTTGTTCATATGGTCCTGTACATCATATTTACTGATTTCCATCCCATTCAGATAGTTTCTTTGGGGTGCATTCTACTACAGCTAGGAGTAAAAATCAGACAAGACAGTAAACAAGGCAAGGAAATTAATTCAAAAATAAATGCTGGTAAGTTCACAACTGGAGCACTAAATGGTATTTTATGGGAGCAAGGGATTGGACAGGAAACAAAAGAAAAAACAATGTCAACTTGCTGAAAATGTTAAAGGCTTTTATCCGGTAACTCACTGACCAATCTGCAGTGGCCATTGAAGGTAGCAAAAGAAGCAGAATTTTTAAATTTCACATTTAAGAACTTGTTCACTCAGGAGGATCATACAAACATATCGTTACTTAACCCTCGCACAGACTCTTGTGTGGAGGACATAGTATTAAGCATCCCTGGCACAGAGAAGCAACTGAAAGAGTTGAAAGCAAATAAGTTGCCAAGTCTGGATGGAATCCCAGTTTGTTTCTACAAAGAGTACTCTATGGTATTGGACCTTTACCTAGCTTGCATTTAAATTAGATCTCTCAGCCAGCACAAAGCCCGAAGTGACAGGAAAAAAGTGCAGGTGATACTTGTGTGTAAGACGGGTAAAAGAACAGACTGATATAATTACAAACTGATACACTTAACATCAGTTTGCTGCTGAATTCTTGAACATATTCTCAGTCTAAGTTCCTTGGGATGGAAATGTACCTGTCCACAAATCAGTATGTTTTTAGAAAGCATTACTTAGATGAAAATCAGCCTGCCTACTTTTCACATGATATTCTGCAAACTATAGATGAAGGGCAATGGGCAGGTCCCATATTACTAGATTTTCGAAAAGTGTTTGATGTGGTGGCCCACTGCAGAATGTTAAGGAAGGTATGACCATACAGAATAGGTTCCCAGATATATGAGTGTTTCAAAAACTTCTTTAAGTAATAGGATCCTGTACATTGTTCTCGATGGTGAGTGTTCGTCAGAGTGCCATGGGAAAGTGTAATAGGATTGCCATTAATGAAATAAACATAAGATCTCGTAGGCATGGTGGGCAGAAATCTGCAGTTATTTGCTGCTGATACTGTGGTGTATGGGAAGGTGTCATCGTTGAGTGACTGTAGGTGAGTATAAGTTGATGTAAGACAAAATTTCACACCTGTGAAATGAAACGTGTCACATACCAGCTGTCATGTAAACACTGTTTGGCATTTTACATCGGCATGACTAACACCAAATTATCAATTAGGATGAATGGGCATAGGCAGAGGGTGTATACTGGAACACACAATATCCTGTTGCAGAGCATGCTCTACAACATGAGAATTGTGACCTCCATACCTGTTTCACCACACACACCATCTGGATTCTTCCCCCAGACACCAGTTTCTCAGAACTCTGCTGGTGGGAACTAATGCTACAACATGCCCTTGGTTCTTGCCACCCACCTTGCCTTAATTTACATTAATTTCTTCCATCTCAGCTTTTCTTCACAGTAACTACTATTTTCTTCATTCCATTTTAATTTTCATCTTTTGTCTTACCCATCTAGTTTTCATACCTCCTCCCCTCCCTCCCACCTATATGTGCAATGCACTTAGCTTTTCACTCTTGCCGCACGGGGTAGCTGTGCGGTCTGCGGCTCCCCTCGTGGGTGGTTTGAGTCCTCCCTTGGGCATGGGTGTATGTGTTCTCTTTAGCGTAAGTTTGTTTGAGTTAGATAAAGTAGTGTGTAAGCCTAGGGACCAATGACCTCAGCAGTTTGGTCCCATAGTCCTTACCACAAATTTCCAAATTTTTTCACTCTTATTAATTCATGCATGATGTTTAAGCAGTAATCTCTGTCTTGCATTTTACCTTGTATTCCATCTTTAATCTCTCAGGTATTCAAATCTTGTCCAATGCAGTCCCCAACAATCAGTCTTTCCTTCTCATCCCGTGTGGTCTCCGCTGACCCATGGTTCTGAGTGACTTTCCTGAAATCTATCCTTTTTCTTAGACCTCTCCAGTTCTTTTCCTCCATTCCTCTTCCTGCCCCTTCAACCCTTCTGCCTGAAGAAGGAGCCACTGGCTCCAAACACTTGCCTAGTCGCAACCCTCTTTTATGTGTGTTTTCTGCCACTGCTTGGTGAGTAGATCTTTTACTATCCAATTAAATTATTTTGTCACAAATTTCTAGTTGGTGTGATGAATGGCAACTAGCTGTAAATGTAGAAAAGTGTAAGTTAATGCAGATGAGTTGAAAAAACAACCTCACAGTGTCTGAACACAGCATCAGTAGTGTACTGCTTGACACAGTTGGGTCAATTAAATATTTAGGCATAACACTGCAAAATGATATGAAATGGAATGAACAACTAAGAATTTTAGTGGGGTAGGTGAATGGTTTATTGGTAGATTTCTAGGAAAGTGTGGGTCATCTGTTAAGGAGACTGTGTAGAGAACACTGGTGTGACCCATTTATGAGTACTGCTGAAGTGTTTGGGATCCTCACTATGTTAGATTAAAGGAAGACATCACTGCAATTCAGAGGCTGAATTTGTTACCAGTAGGTCTGATCAACAAAAAAGTGTTATGGAGATGCTTTGGGAACTCAAATGGGAATCCCTGGAGATATGACATTGTTTATTTTCAAGGAACACTATTAAAAAAATCTAGGCACTTGATTGCAGAATGATCCTACTGCCACCAATGTACATTTGCTTAAGGACCACAAGAGGAGTATAGACAGTCATTTTTCCCTCACTCTGTTTGTGAGTGGAACAGGAATGGAAATGACTAAGTAGTTGTATGCTGTACCTTCCACCATGTACTGTACAGTGGCTTATGGGGTAAGTAGATGTATATGTAGATGTAGATCTTATAGCAGCTCTGCTGTAATTTCTGTACAGCATTTGTGTTGGCACAACCACCAGGAGGCTGTCCACCCAAATGAATCGAACCACCAGACTGGCTGAGAGCAGACCTGACCACAGGTCAGTGGAAACACTGCTAAACGAAACTGTGCCAGGTTTTGGGCCGGAGAAGATTGAAAGACAGATTGAGAATTAAAGATCGGTTAAGAGGAAGACAAATGGTGAGTGGAATGAATGGTGCAATTAAAAACTAGGTCGGGTTGGTTTGTTTCAGGGAAGAGACCAAACTGCGAGATCATCGGTCTCATCGGATTAGGGAAGGATGGGGAAGAAAGCCGGCCGTGCCCTTTCAAAGGAACTATCCCGGCATTTGAATGGAGCGATTTAGGGAAATCACGGAAAACCTAAATCAGGATGGCCGGATGCGGGATTGAACCGTCGTCCTCCCGAATGCAAGTCCAGTGTGCTAACCATTGCACCACCTCGCTCGGTAAAAAAACTAGGAAGAAAGTGGAGCAGAGGTGGGGAGAGGGGGGGAGAACCAAAGAAGGGAGAGAGACAGAGGCAAATATTGAGAGGAAAAAGATAATAAAGAAATGGAGTAAATAATTTAATTCTACCAACAGAGGGGAAAATAGGGGTTGGGGACACTAGGATATCTCTGAGCTCAAGTCTCCAGAGACACTAGTATCAGGAGGTAGGCTCTACGTCACTTGTTAGCTGTCAGACTGCTCTTCTCCACTCATTCAGTTTGACTGTAGACATTACTATACGAAATGCCATTTGGTGAAAACATATGAGTTGGTTTGTATGTTCTTTCAAAAGTATCTGACAGCAGTACATGGAATTTTACCTCCTCAAAATAATTATTGGTAAATAGTAGCATTACTCTAATAAATAGCTGATGTTCGATGGGAGGGACTTGAATATGTTATCCTTGATCTCCAAACATCTATTTGTACAAGAAATGTACTTTTAATGTTTTTCTTTTTCAGTCACACATTATCATTCATTTCTCAGTTGAATTCTGTAGATCCCATCACTATGGAGAAGCTGCTAGAATGTGATGGCCAGTAACATAGAAGGCTTGACATTATATATTTCTTGAACCCTACATTTCGGTTCAAAAACGGTTCAAATGGCTCTGAGCACTATGGGACTTAACATTTGAGGTCATCAGTCCTCTAGTACTCAGAACTACTTAAACCTAACTAACCTAAGGACATCACACAACACCCATGCCCGAGGCAGGATTTGAACCTGCGACCATAGCAGTTGCGTGGTTCTGGACTGAAGCGCCTAGAACCGCTTGGCCACCATGGCCGGTTTACATTTCAGTAATTAATCCTTTTGTCTCCTCTAAGGAGTACGGAATTGTATGTAGATATACGAAGTGCATTCAAGTTCTGAGGCGTCCGATTTTTTTTCTCCGGACTGGAAAGAGATAGAAACATGCGCATTGTTTTAAAATGAGGCCGCGTTAATTGTCAATATTTCCCAGAGATGGCAGCACCATATGGCAGATGGAATTTTACTGCCAGCGGCGAGAATGAGAACTGTTTTAAATACTTAAAATGATGACGTTTTCCTTACTTGAACAGCGTGCAATCATTAGTTTTCTGAATTTGCGTGGTGTGAAACCAATTGAAATTCATCGACAGTTGAAGGAGACATGTGGTGATGGAGTTATGGATGTGTTGAAAGTGCGTTCGTTGGTGTGACAGTTTAATGAAGGCAGAACATCATGTGACAACAAACCGAAACAACCTCGGGCTCGGACAAGCCGGTCTGAAGACACGATCGAGAAAGCGGAGAGAATTGTTTTGGGGGATCGCCGAATGACTGTTGAACAGATCGCCTCCAGAGTTGGCATTTCTGTGGGTTCTGTGCACACAATCCTGCATGACGACCTGAAAATGCGAAAAGTGTCATCCAGGTGGGTGCCACGAATGCTGACGGACGACCACACGGCTGCCCACACTGCATGTTGCCGAGCAATGTTGACGCGCAACGACAGCGCGAATGGGACTTTCTTTTCATCGGTTGTGACAATGGATGAGACGTGGATGCCATTTTTCAATCCAGAAACAAAGCGCCAGGCAGCTCAATGGAAGCACACAGATTCACCGCCACCAAAAAAATTTCGGGTAACCGCCAGTGCTGAAAAAATGATGGTGCCCATGTTCTGGGACAGCGAGGGCGTAATCCTTACCCATTGCGTTCCAAAGGGCACTACGGTAACAGGTGCATACTGCGAAAATGTTTTGAAGAACAAATTCCTTCCTACACTGCAACAAAAACGTCCAGGAAGGGCTGCGCGTGTACTGTTTCACCAAGACAATGCACCCGCACATCGAGCTAACGTTACGCAACAGTTTCTTCGTGATAACAACTTTGAAGTGATTCCTCATGCTCCCTACTCACCTGACCTGGCTCCTAGTGACTTTTGGCTTTTTCCAACAATGAAAGACACTCTCCGTGGCCGCACATTCACCAGCCGTGCTGCTATTGCCTCAGCGATTTTCCAGTGGTCAAAACAGACTCCTAAAGAAGCCTTCGCTGCTGCCATGGAATCATGGCGTCAGCGTTGTGAAAAATGTGTACGTCTGCAGGGCGATTACGTCAAGAAGTAACCCCAGTTTCATCGATTTCGGGTGAGTAGTTAATTAGAAAAGAAATCGGAGGCCTTAGAACTTGAATGCACCTCGTAATGTAATTGGATGGATAAAAACCTACTCACGAGGCCTCAGCAGGTGAACACACATATAAAGGTATTTAAATTTGCAAGGCTTCAGAGCCAGTGGCTCCTTATTCTGGCAGAAGGGTTGAAGGGGAAGGAAGATGGATGAAGGAAAAGAACTGGTGAGGTTCAGGAAAAGATGGAGAGTTCAGAAAGTCACCCAGAACCCCAGGTAAAAGTGACTTACTGGACGTGATGAGAAGGAAAGGATGATTACTGGAGACTGCACCAAATGAGATTTGAAAGCCTGAGAGCTTAAAGATGGAAGAGAAGGCAATACACAAGATAGAGATTACTACCAAAACATCATGCTTGAGTTAATAAGAGCAGAAAGCTAAGTGCATTGTATGTGACAGAGGTGGGCGGGAACAGCGAAAACTAGACAGGTCAGAAAATGAAAGATATAGACAACTAAAAGGGGTTGAAGAAAAGAATAGACGCTGTGAAGAAATGCTGATGGTGGAGATATTAACATAAATTAAGGCAAGGTGGGTGGCGAGAACTGAGGATTTGTTGTAGTGCCAATTCTCACCTGTGGAGATCTGAGAAACGTGTCGGGGGAAGAATCCAGATGGCATGTGTGGTGAAACAGGTACCGAGGTCACAATTGTCACGCTCTGCAACAGGATATTTTGTGTTGCCAGTGTACACCATCTGCCTATGCCCGTTCATCCTCATTGAGAACTTGCCAATGGTCATGCCGATGCAAAGGGTTGAACAGTGTTTACATAGCAGCTGATACACAATATGTGTTGTTGTTTCACAGGTGGCTCTCCCTTTGGTAGTATATGTTTTGACACTTACAGGGCTGGTATAGTTGATGGAAGAAGGGTGCATAGGGCAAGTCACAGGAGTAGGAGCCATTGGGTAGGGGGATGGGAGAAGAAGGAGCACACAGTCAGACAAGGATACTGTGGAGATTGAGATGTCGACAGAAAGCTATTCTAGGTGTGGTGGGCAAAATATGTGACAGAATGGGCCTCATTTTGGGGCACGATTTTTAGGAAGTCATAGCCTTGTCCAAGTAGCTGATTAATACATTAAAGACCAGGATAATACAGAGTGAGTTTTTTATCCATACAATTACATTATAATTTCAAAAACTGAGAATTTCATGAAGAGAGATTTTTAATTTCTGTAGTCAAGTCTGTTAGAGCTACATTAATTTAGAAGGTTCAAAATATCATTATTAATAAGTAAACTTAGTTCTTCTTACTATTTTGTGGAATCCAGGAGGTATAGCTCATCTCGACGATCGTAGCAAATTTGTACATTCGCATCATTCCACACCTCTCTGATAGCTGCCAAAAGTTCATCGTCCATTTCACTCACATTTCCTACATTAATGTCCATGATTCTTCTTGCACATTCCTGTAAATATTTTACTTAAAATTAGAGACATTACTCCATCAGAATACTAAATAAATAAATTGATTGCGATGTTATCTGCACAAAACTGTTATTACTCTTTTTTTTACTTTTTAACATTAACTGTATATTATCGGATACATCACTTTTGTTATTAACATTTTTCAGAGAATGATTTCCAACAACAACAATGAAGTAAAGAGTTCAGTTTTATGAGCACATAAGAAGAATGAATGATTCAAAGTGAACTAAATGCACCTTTAACTCAAAACTGAAAACAAAGAATGCTGTGATAGATGAATGTCAAAAAAAGATCTAGACAAAATTGGTGAATCAGAAGATTTGCACCATCACAACATCTTCAGAAGAGAAATGAACAAGTGGCACCAAATTGTCAGATGAGTGGCGTGCTTGATGAAAAACATCAGGGTAACAAAAACAATAAAATCTGAGAACATCAGTCATAAAGGTTAGAAGCTTATCATGGTCTGTAGACATCAGAGTAATGAAGTAAATAATAATGATAATGATGATAATAACAAAGTTTTATTTAATACAAAATTATTTTGAATATGCTGCACAAGCTGATACAATGAGAGAAAAAAATCGCAACACAAAGAAGGAGTTGTGCAACATAAATGAAAGTTGCTAGGGATATTTATATATCTGAAAGGTGATGACTATTCGAATTTTGCACCAGTTGCCTGAGGATGCAAATCACGTTTGCCTTAAATACATGTTGTAACAGTCCATAAGTTTTAGTTACCTCTGAAGTTGGACACAGTGAGTTTGTGTTAGTCAGGATTGGCATTAAGGTGACAAAGGCACCATTACCGACACCGCTTCAAACGAGGTTGTGAAATAAAACTATGAGAAGTTGGATGTTCTTCTTCTGTGGTACTGCAGAGAGACTTACAGAATGTAGCCACTGTACACAATTGCTGGCAGCGGTGGTCAGAAGAATGTACAGTCGCAAGAAGACTGGGCTCTGAATGGCCATGTGGCACTACCGAGATGGAAAACCCTCACGTTCAGCATACGGCTCTGGTGCATCGTACTGTATCTGCAACAGCAATCTGCGCAGCAGTTGGCATGACAGTGACACAATGAACTGTTACAAATTGGTTACTTTGAGGAAAATTCTGAGCCAGGTGCCCTGTAATGTGCAACCCACTGACCCCAAACCACCACCATTCGCGACTTCAGTGGTGCCAAACGAGAGCTCATTGGAGGACGAGGTGGAGGTCTGTCGTGTTTTCCGATGAAAGTTGGTTCTGCATCGGTGCCACTGATAGCTGTGTGTTGGTTAAAAGGAGGTCAGTTGAGGGCTTGCAGCCAACCTGTCTGTGTGCTAGACACACTGGAGCTACAGCTGGAGTTACGGTCGGAGGTGCGATTGCGTACCACAGCAGGTGCACTTTCTTGATTATCCCGTGCACCCAGACTACAAATTTGTTCCAACAGGATAACACTCCCCACGTACCACTGTTGTAACCCAATATGCTCTACAGAATATCGATATGTTGCCTCGGAATGCCCAATCACCAGATCTGTCTCCAATTGAGCACATACGGTACATCATCGGTTGACACCCAGCATTATCCATCCCTGCCTTCCTGACCAAGTGGAACAGGCCTGGAACTCCAGCCCACAAACTGACACCCAGCACCTGTACAGCACAATGCATGCATGGCTGCATGCTTGCATTCAACATTCTGGTGGTTACACTAGTTATTAATGTACCAGCAGTTCACAGTTTCAATGGCTTACCTCACACTTACATTAACCTGTCGTCTTGCAATATTAAACACTTAAATATGTTACATAGACAAATTTATTCCTATAATTTAGTTACTTTACATTAATTAATTTTTTGGTGTTGCAGTTTTCGTCTGTCAGTGTATTAGAATCAACAGATATATTGTAATGTTTTGAATATGACATACAATTCTTTAAATTATATGTAATTTATATAATTATTCTATCTCTCCAGAATGAGATTTTCACTCTGCAGCAGAGTGTACGCTCATATGAAACTTCCTGGCAGATTAAAATTGTGACGACGGGGCGGGAGCCGTGCTTGGGTAGCTCAGATGGTTGAGCACTTGCCCGTGAAAGGCAAAGGACCCGAGTTCAAGTCTCGGTCTGGCACACAGTTTTAATCTGCCAGGAAGTTTCATATCAGTGCACACTCTGCTGTAGAGTAAATCTCATTCTGGAAACATCCCCTAGGCTCTGGTTAAACCATGTCTCTGCAATATCCTTTCTTTCAGGAGTGCTAGTTCTGCAAGGTTCACAGGAGAGCTTCTGTAAAGTTTGGAAGGTAGGAGATGAGGTACTGGCAGAAGTAAAGCCGTGAGGACGGGGTGTGAGTCGTGCTTGGGTAGCTTAGATGGTAGAGCACTTGCTCACGAAAGGCAAAAGTCCCGAGTTCGAGTCTCGGTCCAGCACACAGTTTTAATCTGCCAGGAAGTTTCTTATTCTATCTCTGTTCATTTCTTCTATTGAAGTTGATTTTATTGTTGTTGTTTCTTTCTTTTTTTCTTTCTTAGAAAGAGAAAATTACAAAAACTTAATATCCAACAGGACTTTGTAACTAGCACAGTTCTTCTATACATTAAACAACAGTACTGGTCATCTGGGATCTCACCCATTCTATTCATTCCATGTCAGATGATGTTATTGCCAACAATGCACTTCTCACCAGGAGAATCTGCTGCAATCTTGACATTCAGATGCTGAGGTAGAAAAACAATTTAAGCAATAACAGTGCCAACTGAAACATCAAGTAGGCTGAGTATATAGAATGTGGGTTTTAGGTTAGTGGTGCCATTATCAGAGATAACCAGCCATCCAGCAAACTAAGACTTTTAACTACCTCAGCCCATTTATAATTTTGGGCAGAGATACATTCCCAGACACTAGAGCACAGATGAAATGGCACAAAGTCAGTAGAGAGCTGAGTGACAAGAAAAAATATCCCAACCATAAGAAGATGGTATCTGTTCTTTAGGACATGTCCGAAAGAACGGATACCATCGGTGACCATGCAACTCTCTTAGAATGAAATGATAATTAAATAAAGACCCTAAGCTGTTGACAGGCACTGATATACGTCAACCATTTTAAGGGAAAGCTTTATAGGCATGCCACCAACATGGAACATGCATAAGGCTATGTTGGGCAACAGTTGCAGAAAATAAAGAAATGTTACATTGAATGGAAAATGATACTATTGCACTGGTCTGCAGGTGTTACAAGTCTGGGCTGTACTAAACAAATGTGAGAAAATGGATGGGAGTGACTGCAATCACCTGCAACTTAAGATAAACATATTTTAGGTGGAACTGACATGTCACCATAAGTGATAATAACCCCATGGCAAAAACTGCCCTCCCTTAGGAACCATTCTAGTAAAAAATGAAAATTCCTTTGACACGAGTGACTTTGACAAGGGGCAGACTTTCATGGCCCGGCTCCTGGGAATGAGCATCTTGGGACAAATGATACCAGTTAGCTGTTTGCCTGCTACTGCAAAAGCAATGGTATCTTCGAGCGAGATAACTATCTGTGTCATGACAGCATAATGACATAATCATTATTCAGTGGTGTGAGAAGCATGATAATTAACTCATGTTGATGCCAGCCATCAAATTTGCACGTTATGGACCCAGTGGAACACATCTGACATGCTTTTGTGCACCAGCTCCGCGCCCAAAGCCACCGGCCTCTAATTTATGCGAATTTTTTGACTAGTCTGTCTGGTGCCACAAACATCTAGAAAATTACCAAGGACTTGACTCCATGCTACACAGCACCTCTGTCAATGAATCCCATCTCATGTTTTTATGAATCAGTTTTCCAAGAAATGTTACATTCAATTCTGTTTTCACCCCGGTAACTATGCATACGTCCACACCATTAATTGTCATTTTGCCTCTTCATGTCTACAACTGATATTTGGTGGGTGTCTACACTGAGATGGAACTCATTACAAAATTTTAATTCATTGTATGCTTCATGTACACAAACAATAGACATATGATCTGTGTATAGAACTATTTAGAACTAAAAAACAGTATTTCATAAAGTATATTAAATGATGTCTCTCCTAAGAGTCATCAGGCACATTTTTTCTGCTGCTTCTGCAGTTATTTGCAATTTTGTTTTTGTATTTTTTAGCTGGAGTCAGCTGAAACAAATACTGGTCATTAGGTCTTTAATGATGGAAAACATCCATTTGTTTCCTGTTACAAACAAAATGTTTTTTGAAGAGTATTTCATGTGCCCTTTTGATAGAGCAGTCTCAGATTTGTCTGGTGCAATATTCATTTTATCACTATGTACTAACAGACAGTAAGACATGAAGAATAACCAGCAGCAGTATTCCAGCACCATCCTGGCCCACACTGACTGCTACCACAAAGCATGCAGTGCCACTGAGTCGCTGCTGGATTGATGTTTATTCTTCGTGTTTTACTGTTCCTATTAATACGTATTGCTAAACCAGATATAGCAGTAGACTAAATTGTGAGCACTCTATTGAATGGGCATGTAAAATATGATTTTGTTTGTAATGAGAAACAAACCTACTCTGTATGCTTTCTGTTGACAATGGAAGTTATGTGAAAGACGTGATGAGCTGTAATTGTTTGGGCTGAGCCCAGCTACACAATACAAAAACAAAATTGCAAATAACTGCAGAAAAAGCAGAGAAATGTGCCTGACAACACCTGATACAAAAAAGCAGAGATATTTTATCAGTTCACAGGTAGTACTTCTAATTCCAGGATTCCACAATTAATGTGGCAGTATTGTAATACTAACCGATTTAAAAGCTTTTTCAAGGCTGAGATAGGATAATATGTCCTTTTCTTCCATGCCACAGATCAGTTCAACAAGGAATTGAGCAGCTGGTACACTCATGAATTTGTTTGTTAAAAACCATTATGTTATTCAAAAATTAAATTTTGATTTGCTCAGTAAATTTATGGCCTTATTGATGATAACCTTTCCTATTGTCTTTAAGAACACAGGTAGAAAAGAGATCAGACTGAAATTTTCTTTTATGTTTGTCGTATTTCTTAAAGAAACTGTGGTTACCTCAGATATTTTCAGTTTTTCTGGTATTGTACCAAAAGAAAATGGCACATGATATTAATAATGTGGAGCATTGCATGGTAATTCACTTTCGGTAGCAGTCAAGGGCACCCATGCTCGGGAGAGGGGAGGCCGTGACCTCCCCCTGGCTCTCAGGGAAAGAAAAAATATAGTGTAGTCGGGTGTTTTTCTTTCCAGAAAATGATTTAAAAGTCAGTATTATGAAGAGTTTTTCACAGGACCAGAACAACACTTTTTTTGTGGCTACTAACAAGTTACCATTCAGCTTTCAAAATATTAAAAATACTCCATACCCCCAGGTTCAGCTCCCCACCCCCTGCACCCACCCTCACAATACAAACTATCGTATAGAACTTGATAGCAGTGAAAATGTTGCAGCTGCGTATGCCAATACAGAAGACTCCTTTAGCTAACTGGTTCAAACAGAAATAGCTTGGTACATTTCCACTGCTGCTGATAACGAATTAATGTATCATGCTTCACTTTATTAACGTGCTGTGTCACTTTGTTTTGCCACTCAATCAGTGCCTGATAGTACTGTGGTGTGGATAATTTAGACACATCTCTAGAAAAAAACTAAACATTAATTATGAATTTTTTTTTTTTCGATGTGATAATTACAACTTTATAACTACAGCATTGTAGGCTACCTCCTTTGAAGTAAATTTTGCTGTACCACCATGTGGTTTGACTTTGCCTTAAAAACACCATAGATGGCAATGTAGTGATACTCACAAATACTAATTGTGTCTTTGATGACTCAGTGAATTACACATATAAAAAAAAAAAAATTGCACCACCCCGGTTCCCAGAACTCTTGAAGACAGACATTGGCTGTGGATATTGTATCACAGACACAGTCCCTTTTACTGTTCAGAGATGTAACTAAACCCACCCAAAGAAGTAAACAACTGTGCATTAGCAGCACTTATGAGACAGAGAGGGTCCAATGGCCGATCAGTTTCAGTCATTCCACCAGGAGGACGGTACAATGCTCGTGTTGTCTGTAGTTCAACCATGCCTAGACCATCAATACCTCGGTTCGATCATGTCCACATTGTTACTTTGTGCCAGGAAGGGCCCTCAACAAGGGAAGTCTCCAGGAGTCTTAGAGTGAACCAAAGCAATGTTGTTCGGACATGGATGAGATACAGAGAGACAGGAACTGTCGATGACATGCCTCGCTCTAGCCGCCCGAGGGCTACTACTGCAGTGGATAGCTGCTACCTATGGATTATGGCTTGGAGGAACCCTGACAGCAACGCCACCGTGTTGAATAACGCTTTTCATGTAGCAACAGGACATCATGTTAAGACTCTAACTGTGTGCAATACGCTACTTCACTCCCGACATCCATGGCAAGGCCCATCTCTGCAACCACTGCACCATGCAGTGTGCTACAGATGTGCCCAACAACATGCCGAATGGACCTCTCAGGATTGGCATCACGTTCTCTTCACCAATGAGTGTCACATATGCCTTCAACCAGACTATCGTCGGAGACGTGTTTGGTGGCAACCCAGTCAGGATGAACACCTTAGACACACTGTCCAGCGAGTGTAGCAAGGTGGAGGCTCTCTGCTGTTTTGGGGTGGCATTATGTGGGGCCGACGTGCGTCGCTGGTGGTCATGGAGGGCGCCGCTACAATACATCTATGCCATCCTGCAACCGTATTGGCAGCATATTAGCTAGGCATTCGTCTCCATGGATGACAATTCACATCCCCATCGTCCACATCTTGTGAATGACTTCCTTCGGGATAATGACATCACTCAACTAGAGTGGCCAGCATGTTCCCCAGGCATGAACCATATCGAACATGCCCGGGATAAAATGAAAAGGGCTGTTTATGTATGATGTGACCCAACCACTCTGAAGGATCTATGCCAAATCGCTGTTGAGGAGTGGGTCAATCTGGACCTATGATGAACTTGTAGATAGTATGTCACAATGAATACAGGCATGCACCAATGCAAGAGGACATGCTACTGGCTGTTAGAGGTACCTGTCTGTACAGCAATCTGGACCACCACCTCTGAAGGTCTCACTGTGTGGTGGTGCAACATGCAATGTGTGGTTTTCATGAGCAATAGAAAGGGCGGAAATATATGTTTATGTTGATATCTATTCCAATTTTCTGTACAGGTTCCAGAACTCTCAGAATCGAGATGATGCAAAACTTTTTTTGATGGGTGTATTGTAGTTGTGACAGGTAGAACAGACAACAGAGTGCTTCCGTGTTGTTCATGACCAATGTGTTTTCCACACCTGGTAGGGTGCATATGGGCTGTGAACAGTGTCACATATCGAACAGTCACTGTGAAGGACATAGAGATGCCACAAATGTGATATAGCATTATCGGCACTTGACAGAGCCTGAACTGGATCTCATTGTGGATTCCTATTTGGCCAGTTGGTAAAATCATTTAATATCCAGATTTCTGGGGTATTCGGATGAGACAATGCCTTGATGTTGGAGTGTGTGGGAATGTCAGGACAGGCATACTCATCCTCAAGATTCCAATGCATGATATATGACCACAACAAGGGGAGGGGGGAGGGGGGGGGGGAGGACTGGTGTATTGTGCACGAGCACATCGTAACCCTTTCACATCTGTATGATGTAACATTCAATAACAAATAACAGACTCCCTGCAATATTCTGTGTCATCTCACACTGTCAGAGATTAGCATCAGCCAGACTAGGGAATTAGTGTCCCACATGTTGGCTGTGATTAACACCATGTCACAAATGGCTGCATTTGAAGTGGTGCAGTCACTGGGAAGTACAAACTGTTGATGAATGGTGTCACATTGAGTTCACTGATGAACTGCAGTTGTATACTACATTGTATGAGCGTTGCCAGCAAGTATGGTGGTGCCCTGGAAGTCCCATGCTTCCCATATATTGGAGAGGCACAGTAACATTGCTCCTTGCATCATCAGGTGTAACTTCAGGTCACAGCTGGTAGTGATTGATGAAAATCTGAATGTGCAACGGTATGGTCATGGATGTCTTATGTATAACCTCTCATGTGACAATACTGCGGTGCCATTTTTCAATAGGACATAGCTCATCCTCATGGGGCAAGTGTCTCTATAAACTGTCTGTAACAACGAAAATAACCAATTTTTGACAGTGTAATGTAAATGGATAGCTAAAATATCATACTGACCACATGCAGCAGGAGAACACTCATATTAAAAAAAGTTTTACTTATGGAACCTTTTATAGCCAGTGGCTCCTTTTCCCAACAGAAGGGTTGAAGTGAAAGGAAGAGGGGTGGAGGGAAAGGAACTGGAGAGCTTTAGGAAAAGGGGTAGAGTTTGGAAAAGACAGCCAGAATCCTGGGTCAGGGGAGACTTACCGCACAGGATGAGAAGGAAAGCCTGATTGTTGGGGACCGCACTGGTCAAAACTTCAAAATCTGAGAGCTTAAAGGTGGAAGACGGGGTAATGTACAAGATGGAGATTAATGCTAAAACACTGTGCATTAGTGAATAAGAATGAAAAGCTAAGTGCATTGTATTATTTAATTGGATAGATAAAACAATCTACCCACCAAGCGATGGTAGAAAACATGCATAAAAGACTGTTGTGATTGGCAAGCTTTCGGAGCCAGTGGCTCCTTCTTCAAACAGAAAGGTTCAAGAGGAAGGAAGAAGGGTGAAGGAAAAGCACTGGAGAGTCTAGGAATAGGGGTAGATTTTGGGAAAGTTCTGGTTCTGTGTGACTTTCCCGCCAAGCGGCGGTTGATCATTCCAAAGATATTTGATAGACATAATGTCGACATCTATGGTCAAAGGTCGATATAGGATCAGTTGACT
Source organism: Schistocerca piceifrons (assembly GCF_021461385.2). Taxonomy (NCBI): domain Eukaryota; kingdom Metazoa; phylum Arthropoda; class Insecta; order Orthoptera; family Acrididae; genus Schistocerca; species Schistocerca piceifrons. The sequence continues at coordinate 19,230,941 of NC_060147.1, read as the reverse complement.
CTGCTGTCTACGAACGAATACTGACAGTGCGTGCAAAATTTAAATGATTGAAAAATATTTTTACATACTGGTACGTGATAAGGAAAATAAACTTAAAAACGGGAGGTAAATGGCCACTGAGCCTGAAAATACGGGAGCCAGGAGATTATGAAAAAATGTCTCTAAATACGGGAGATCCCAGGAAATATGGGAGAGTTGGTCACCCTATGATTGGTGGGTAAATTGGAAATATACTTAACTTTTTTTATCTGTCATTCTACAGAAAAATGCCATTGTTTAATGACTCTTCCTGTTAAATCATATGCCCACAATTTATGACAGATAATTCTTACTTCTTGACACTTGCCTGTGTTCAACATCTTATTCATTGTTGGAGTGAGCAGACATGTGATGTAAATGAGTAGTGTAAAGATAAACTGTAAATATGTTTGCTAAAACACTGTACACAAGATATCAAAATTAAGAACACAACATGTTAATGTGGACCTACAGAAGATAATATTACTGTATGCATGAATTCGTATTTTTTAAAATTGTTTCCTTTTTCAATTAACTTTATGTCTTTGATAACTTTTGCAAACTATCCATGGGTAAATAAAAGCCTAACTCAATAAGTAACTAAATAAGTTATGTACCATACAATTATTCAGGTTATTCGGACATTATCTGGAGATAAATTTCTCTTCTCTCTCTCTCTCTCTCTCTCTCTCTCTCTCTCTCTCTCTCTCTCTCTATCTCCTTAGGTAGTTACCTCTGTTGTCTCTAATTCATAAGGAAATCCATACAGCTCCATTGCCATTATCAGTTTCTGAGCTTCTGAGATAATGTTTTGGCAAATTATTGGTTTGTATGTCATTCGTTCAGCCTCTTGAAAAGCACCTTCTTCAATGATTCTGACCTGCTTCATAAATGTCGATTTTCCCGAGGATCCACAACCTGTAATTAATACAAAAATTGCGGTTACCAAAATCTGGGTGCCATTTGAGTAGGGTTCGAAACATATGGAGATTACCGCTTTTTAAAGCAATAAAAGACGGGGCAAATACAATCAAAATGAGGAAATCAATGGAAGGATAGAAACTAAAGATTGTGCTATGGAATATTACATGAATGCTCATGAAAATGGGGAGTTATTTTAAATGTTTGAGTAGCCTTGTTGCAGTAGTGGCGATTAAGTCAAATTAGGTCAGCTGATGACTTATTATGATATAAAAACATTTACCAAGTTTCCAGAATGAAATCTTTACTCTGCAGCAGATTGTGTGCTGAGGTGAAACTTGGTGGCAGATTAAAACTGTGTGCTGGACCAAGACATATGGTGTCACAGAAAACAATATTTAATGTTAATAAGCTCAACTTCATTGTGTTCAATCTGGAAACTAGTATGACACAGCTCTCCAAACTATCCTAACCTGTTCAAGTCTCATTATCTCCACATAAACTACTACAACCTGTAGCCATTGGAACATTGGTCTCCACCCATAAATTTTACTCCTCACACTTCTCTCTGTTGCCATATTAATGGCCCCTTAATGCCTTAGGATGTGCCCCATTAACTGATCTATTCTTTTGGTCAGGTTGTGTCATAAATTTCGTTTTCCCACAATTCATTTCAGCATTTCATTATTAGTAATTCAATCTACTGATCTGATCTTCAACACTCTTGTAGCAATGTATTTAAGAACCTTCTACCTGTGTTCTCTACTTGCCAGCATTGCTAACCATCCACATTTCATTTCTGCCTGTGGTTACACCGTGACAGGTGCCTTCGGAAGAGACTGCTTAGCTCCTACATTTATATTCTATGCTAACAGATTTCTTTTTATCAGAAATGCTGTACTTGCTATTGTCAGTCTGCATTTTATGAGAGCATGCCTCTGAATTTTTATGTGAAAACTCTTAAAGCTTTTTAAATAAAACAAACTTTGTTAACATTCTACACATTTATTCTTCGTGTCTGCATATTTATTTCTCAACATTGTCACCATGGTAACAGACACATTTCTCCCAACGAGAGTCCAGTTTGCTCAAACAGTCACTGTAGAATGTTGGACTTTGTTGTTGGAGCCACAACATCACCTCTGCTTGCACTGCTTCATCACATCAAAGTGTAGTCCTCAAAGGTGTTCATTAAGTCCTGGGAACAGACAAAAATCGGATGGGGTCAAGTTAGGACTGTATGAAGGATAATGAATGACAGTGGACCAGAGGTGTTAGATCGTTGCAGGTGTCACAGTGCTGATTAAATGATCTGTCAGAGTCATGCTGAAGGAGACTGTGCTCAATGTGAGGACAAGCTCTTCAAACTGACGCTTTTGATTACAGCACGCTGTTTCTCATGGACCGACATAGTTACGTTACACAGCATCGTGTTACCCACTACAATTTGGAGCCCTCTAGCAGCAGAGAGTTGCAACCTGGGTCAGCTAAGTGGCAAAGTCAACCAAGTAATATGCATGTCTATAATACCTCAACTGATATTTAGATCATAATAAAAAATTTGGAGGAATTACTTTCTGGCATGCCCTCGTATATCTTCTCTATTTTGGCTGTTGTTAGTTATTTTGCTGCCCAAGTAATATAATTCATCTACTAACTTTTTCATCTGATTTCCGACTCTAATTCTTACAACATCACCTCACTGAATTCAACTACTTTCCATTACCCTTGTTTTACTTCTGTCAGAGTCATCTTATTTCTTTTTTTCAAATTATTTTCCTTTCTGTTCAGCTGCTCTTCAAAGTCCTCTGCCATATTTAACAGAATTACAATACCATCAGCAAATCTGAAAGATCCCATTTCTTCTTCCTGAACTTAGATTCACTTTCCAGATTTTGCCGCGGTTCTCTTTACTGCTTGCTGTAAATGTGGACTTTATAACCTGGGATCACAACGGCGCCTCACTCTCTCCTTAGCTATGGCGTCCCTTTCATTTTCCTGGGCAGTTACAGCTAGTCTGCTTTCTATACACGTTGTAGATAACTCTTCACTATCTGTACTTTATCTCTGATAACATCATAATTTCACAACTATTTTGTTCATCACAATTATTGTTACTCTGAACTACAGAACAACAACACAAAATTACACTATGTGATAAAAAGTGTCAAAACACCTGGCTGAAAATGACTTGTGGCAACCTCCATCGGTAATGATGGAATTCAATATAGTGTTGGCCCACCCTTAGCCTTGATGACAGCTTCCACTCTTGCAGGCATAAGTTCAATCAGATGCTGGAAGGTTTCTTGCGGAATGGCAGCCCATTCTTCATGGAGCGCTGCACTGAGGAAAGGTATTGATGTCAGTCGGTGAGGTCTGGCATGAAGTTAGCATTCCAAAATGTCCCAAAGGTGTTCTATAGGGTTCAGGTCGGGACCCTGTGCAGGCCAGTCCATTACAGGGATGATATTGTCATGTAGCCACTCCGCCACATGCCATGCATTATGAACAGGTGCTCGATCGTGTTGAAAGATGCAGTCGCCATCCCTGAATTGCTCTTCAACGGTGAAAGCAAGAAGATGCTTAAAACATCAATGAAGGCCTCTACTGTGATAGTCCCAGGCAAAACAACAAGGGGTGCAAGCCCCCTCTTTGAAAAACACTACCACACCATAACACCACCTCCTCCGAATTTTGCTCTTGGCATTGCACATGCTGGCAGATATTCACCGGGCATTTGCCGTACCCGCACCCTGCCATCGGCTTGCTACATTGTGTACCGTGATTTGTCACTCCGCACAACATTTTTCCACTGTTCAATCGTCCAATGTTTATGCTCCTTACACCAAGCAAGGCATCATTTGGCATTTACCGGCGTCATGTGTGGCTTATGAGCAGCTGCTCGACCATGAAATCCAAGTTTTCTCACCTCCTGCCTAACTGTCATAGTACTTGCAATGGATCCTGATGCAGTTTGGAATTCCTGTGTGATGATCTGGATGGATGTCTGCCTATTACACATTACGGCCCTCTTCAACTGTTAACGGTCTCTTGTCAGTCAACAAACGAGGTCGGTCTGTACGCTTTTGTGCTGTGTGTGTCCCTTCACGTTTCCACTTCACTGTCACTTGAGAAACAGTAGAACTAGGGATGTTTAGGAGTGAGAAAATCTCACATACACATATGACACCAGTGTCACCCAGTCACCTTACCACATTCAATGTCTGTGAGTTCTGCAGAGTGCCCCATTCTGCTCTCTCACGATGTCTAATGACTACTGAGATCGCTGATGTGGAGTACCGGGCAGTATGTGGCAGCACAATGCACCTAATATGAAAAAAGTATGTTTTGAGAGGTGTCCGGATGCTTTTGATCACATAGTGTATAATTAATGCACATGTATTTTAACAACAGTGCTGCAGAGGACATATTAACGGGAAACAAAAGACTAGCTAGTCCAATGTGTATTAGTATTCGAAATTTTGACTTTGCTGTGGAATGTGTGCTGACACGAAACTTCTTGTCAGATTACAACAGTGTGCTGGACTGAGACACGAACTCGGGATCTTTGCCTTTCATGGGCAAATTCTCTACAAACTGAGCTACCCAACCACAGCTTGTGGCCCATCAGTCAATAGAGCACTTGCCCGCAAAAGGCAAAGGTCCTTGATTCGAGTCTCAGTTCAGCACACAGTTTCAATCAGCTAGGAAGTTTCATATCAGCTCACATTGCACTGGAGAATGAAAATTTCACTCTGGAAACATCCACCAGGCTGTGGCTATGCCATTTCTCCACAATATCCTTTCTTCCAGGGGGGCTAGTTCCGCAAGTTTCACAGAAGAGCTTCTGTGAAAGTTGGAATGTAGGAGATTAGGTACTGGCGGAAGTAATGGTGTGTCATGCTCGAGTAGCTCAGTCACTAGAGGTCCCGAGTTCGAGTTTCGATCCAGCACACAGGTTTCATCTGCCAGGAAGTTTTGTATTAGTATTTCTAACAGCATTTACACTTCACTGAATCAGTTACAGCCACTACTCTCGTCTCACTGATAATGTTAATGTACTTCTGTGAGGCCAGAATGTGTAGGTCATTGAAATGGTTCATCACACAGCGGAAGTTTGAAGATTGGAGCCACTTGTTGCTTGAAGCTGATGTGGACGATCCAGGCAAGATGGCGGCGAGTGTAAAAGTAATTCGTGTAAACCCGCGAAAAAAAGTAAATTTCGGTAGTACAAGGAATACGTGTGTAAATCCATTAAGTGAACTGAAAAACCTTACAAAATTACGTGAAGTAAATAGTTTGTGTAAGGATGACTCTGTTGTATTGCTGGGAGGATCAAATGACGTATATAGAAATGACTCGTTCAAGGCTAGCACAGAATTGAGAAAATGCCTCAGTAATTTATCTCCAACGAATGTACTCGTTGTAAATATCCCGCATCGTCACGATTTACCGAGGTGGTCGTGTGTAAACAGTGAAATTCATGCCGCAAACAAGAGTTTCAGTGAAATACACTCCTGGAAATTGAAATAAGAACACCGTGAATTCATTGTCCCAGGAAGGGGAAACTTTATTGACACATTCCTGGGGTCAGATATATCACATGATCACACTGACAGAACCACAGGCACATAGACACAGGCAACAGAGCATGCACAATGTCGGCACTAGTACAGTGTATATCCACCTTTCGCAGCAATGCAGGCTGCTATTCTCCCATGGAGACGATCGTAGAGATGCTGGATGTAGTCCTGTGGAACGGCTTGCCATGCCATTTCCACCTGGCGCCTCAGTTGGACCAGCGTTCGTGCTGGACGTGCAGACCGCGTGAGACGACGCTTCATCCAGTCCCAAACATGCTCAATGGGGGACAGATCCGGAGATCTTGCTGGCCAGGGTAGTTGACTTACACCTTCTAGAGCACGTTGGGTGGCACGGGATACATGCGGACGTGCATTGTCCTGTTGGAACAGCAAGTTCCCTTGCCGGTCTAGGAATGGTAGAACGATGGGTTCGATGACGGTTTGGATGTACCGTGCACTATTCAGTGTCCCCTCGACGATCACCAGTGGTGTACGGCCAGTGTAGGAGATCGCTCCCCACACCATGATGCAGGGTGTTGGCGCTGTGTGCCTCGATCGTATGCAGTCCTGATTGTGGCGCTCACCTGCACGGCGCCAAACACGCATACGACCATCATTGGCACCAAGGCAGAAGCGACTCTCATCGCTGAAGACGACACGTCTCCATTCGTCCCTCCATTCACGCCTGTCGCGACACCACTGGAGGCGGGCTGCACGATGTTGGGGCGTGAGCGGAAGACGGCCTAACGGTGTGCGGGACCGTAGCCCAGCTTCATGGAGACGGTTGCGAACGGTCCTCGCCGATACCCCAGGAGCAACCGTGTCCCTAATTTGCTGGGAAGTGGCGGTGCGGTCCCCTACGGCACTGCGTAGGATCCTACGGTCTTGGCGTGCATCCGTGCATCGCTGCGGTCCGGTGCCAGGTCGACGGGCACGTGCACCTTCCGCCGACCACTGGCGACAACATCGATGTACTGTGGAGACCTCACGCCCCACGTGTTGAGCAATTCGGCGGTACGTCCACCCGGCCTCCCGCATGCCCACTATACGCCCTCGCTCAAAGTCCGTCAACTGCACATACGGTTCACGTCCACGCTGTCGCGGCATGCTACCGGTGTTAAAGACTGCGATGGAACTCCGTATGCCACGGCAAACTGGCTGACACTGACGGCGGCGGTGCACAAATGCTGCGCAGCTAGCGCCATTCGACGGCCAACACCGCGGTTCCTGGTGTGTCCGCTGTGCCGTGCGTGTGATCATTGCTTGTACAGCCCTCTCCCAGTGTCCGGAGCAAGTATGGTGGGTCTGACACACCGGTGTCAATGTGTTCTTTTTTCCATTTCCAGGAGTGTATGTACTCACTTCGTAAATGCAGACGTTATTGACATAAACAGTTTGGAGCGAAGGCTCCATACAGTTCACGGTCTTCATTTGAATGCATTAGGAAAGGAGGTACTTACGGAAAAAAGTTTTACTCGTATTTCGCGGTGCAATGAAGTACCCAGGACAAGTGGAAATCGATCGCAAGTAACAAAGCGTTCTTTTCATGCAGCGAACAATATAGCCACCAATCAGAGTCAAATCACTAAATGGTTTAAAACCAATAGGCCAGAAAGTAACATTCAACACTCAAATTACGAAATGGTTCAAACCAAAAAGAAATGAAGCACAAATATTGCAAGCTCGAAAAATACTGGAAGACAAACAAGCTGCTGTACGCGTGTCTTCCAGAACAAGGAAAGCTCCAGAGAGGAGCAGTGATTTTTTATGGCTGGCACCATGGAAATCACTTCAGCACCATCCAGATCCAATGCCATCAAGAATATAACTATGGATGTAAGTACACAATATCAAAGTGACGAAGAAATGTACAAGCCAAGTGAGCAAGCTGATGGCCTGCTACAGAAGTATCCACACCTACGCTTTTGTGAGGATGGCTCATTATTAAATATTAAGTCTTTCAAAAATAAAATTGATAATTTTACTAGTAACTATATAATGCATTATAATATAAATTAGTTAAGTGCTGAATACTCATGTGACAGAAGCTCTAAGTTAGATGAGCTACAAGCTTCTTATCTGAATTTCTAAATGTTAAAGTAATTTGTTTAAATGAACACTGGCTTAGTAGTGATACCACAAAAATCTTAAATAAAATTGAAAACTTCAAGGAAGCTACCAGCTTTTGTAGGATAAATAAGTAACGAGGGGTTTCATGCATACTCATTCATTCTGATTTAGATTACCATGGAAGATGTGACTTTAATTGTTTTCATGAAGAGTGTATTTTTGAGGGTTGCTGTGTTGAGTTAAAGGACTTAAATGTTGTTATAATATCAATTTATGGAATCCCAGGGAAGGTGACAACTGAGCATTTCCTACGTAAATGTCAGAGTTTGTTAGAATACGTCAGTAAAGAAAAGAGGAACAAAATTGTAGTTGCTGCTGATTTCAACATCAACGTGTTGAATGAAACATGTGAGGTATCAAAATTTACATACTTAATAAAAAATATGGCTTCAAATTAAATTATTCTGAATCTATAAGAGAAAATGCTCAGTCAGCTACATACATTGACAATATTTTAACAAATTATGTAATTGAAGATGGATATAAATTCTGTCTAGATCTAGGAATTTCTGATCATTCAGCATTATTCATTGAGCTACCCAGAGCAGGTAGAGAAGTCCATGTAAAAAAGCTTATGTAAGAAGGATCTTCAACCAAGAAACGTTGACTCTATTCCATGATAAGCTGAAGGAGACAGAATGACGCTTTGATAAAAATATTTCATGCACAGCAAATTTTGAAGCATTTCTAAGCGATTTTCTAAGTGTTTTCAATGATATGTTTCCACAAAATACTTATTTTAATAAAATTACAAAATTAAAGTGGATCACTAAAGGTATAAAAATCTCCAGTGCTAAGAAAAGGCAGCTACATAAGGAACTAAGACATAATAAAAAAATTGAATTTATTGAATACGTTAAACAATACAAAGGTACATTTAAGAAAGTTGTCAAAGCAGCAAAGCAAATGACAAATAATAAATTAATCTTAAAACATGACAATAAATCAAAGGCAGTGTGGTCAGTTGTAAAACACGAATTGGGTATCAAAGCCTCTAGACATGGAATTAGTACAATTAAGCGTGAAGATGAGATGATTGTAAATCTGGTTCAAATTTCAGAATGCTTCAATGAGCTCTTCATTAATGTAGTAAAACCAGAGGTTAATGTTGCAGATTATGAGAACAATGTATGTCCCTTTGGACTAAATCATAATTCTGAATGCTTCACAAAATTCAAAACAGTTTCAACAATAGATGTAGGAAACATTATATTAAAACTAAAAAACAAAAATTCTGCAGGTTGGGATGGAATACCAGCAAACGTCCTTAAATTTGTGTGTAAATTAATAGGATACCCACTACCTAAAATTATAAACCAATCCTTTCAACAAGGAAGCTTCCCAGTGGTGCTGAAGTATGCAGAAGTAAAACCGTTGCTCCAAAAAGTGTCAAGAGAGGATATGGGGAATTATTGTCCCATCTCCCTCCTTCCAGTCCTATCAAAAATCTTTGAAAATGCTGCTGCTATGCAGAATCTAAATTTTATGGAGAAATGTGATACTATTACGAAAAACCAATTTGGTTTCCAGCGTGGCAAAAGTACTATTGATGCAATTAACAAGTTTATTGACAAGGTCGGCACATCATTAGACAACCATAATAAAGTTGCAGGAATCTTTTGTGATCTCACAAAAACCTTTGACTCTGTAAATCATGCACTGTTTATCTATAAGCTTGACAAGTTTGGGATCAAGGGTAATGTTCTAAATTGGCTTCATACTTATCAAATAGGAAACAAGGAGCGATTGTCTTATCAAATGCATCAAATTACTATTTAAAATGGAAAACAGTAGCCCAAGGTGTCCCTCAAGGCTCGATTCTAGGACCTATTTTGTTTTTGTTCTATGTTAATGATTTACTGAACAATGTAAATGCTCCATCAATTTTATTTACAGATGACACATCTGTATTAATTGAAAACCAGGAGCCAGAAAACATCCCTCTCTACATAATAAACACAATGAACAAACTAGAAACATGGTTCCAATCGAATGGATTAAGATTGAACATCCCCAAAACCCACATGGTCCAATTCAGAACAAAACAGTCAAAGTCCCAAGAAATTAAAATAACTCATAAAAATCAGGACATAGAAGAAGTGGATTCTGTGAAGTTTTTAGGATTAAACCTAGATAAAAATTTAAATTGGAATAAACATGTGGACTACCTGTTAAACAAATTACGTAGCTTTGCATTTGCTATGCAAATATTTGCTGGCGCAACAGACATGAATACAAGGAAAATTGCATACCACAGCTACTTTCAATCAGTTGTAAGGTATGGTATTATTTTTTAAGGAAATTCAAGCAATATATTGTGCATACTAAAGTTACAGAATAGAATAATAAGGAACATGTGTATTGCCCATCCAAGGACATCATTTCGCCCACTATTTGAAAAACAACAGTTAACAGCTCTCTCCTTATCATATTTCTACACAGCAATGAAGAGTTATTCGAGAAAAACTGTTTCAATCACACGTATAACACGAGAACAAAGACAATTTTAAGCTTCCCACTCATAGCTTAAACATATATGCGCAGTCTCCTCAATATATGGCAATGAAAATTCATAACAAGCTAAAATGTTCTGAGTATGAACCTAGAGACACTGAAAACAAAGCTATATGATATACTTGTCAAACGCTGCTACTACACTGTTGATGAGTTCATCAAGGATGAACTGAACATTTGAGCAGGATAAATTTACATAGTCTTGTGTGTAAATGTAGTTGTCCTTCACAAAAGGGAGGAAAGAAAAATAAAAGTTTATATTAATGTTAATATTCTTTGTACCAATTAGGCCTAAGTTGTGTTATGCATTTTTTGATGTGTCTCCTGTACACTAATCATATGATTAGAAATTGTATGTTATGAGTTGAATAAAATATTATTCACTAGAATCCATAATCTTCAGCAGGAGGGTTGGTTTGAGCTTGTCATTGGAGACAGTATTCTGACCATAAGGTGTTTCAACTTTTCAGGGCATCAGTGTGTCACATGTGGTACACTGCAGGTAGTTTAGAGCTTTGTATCTTATGAATATGTCTGAAGAGGTCATAAGTTCTGGACAGATCAAACAGATGCTGTACCATAACGATGAACATTTTTTTGTTTAATTGCCCATGTACTGCTTTGAGTTGAAAATACAGTTGAAATATCACAATCCACTTGCGTAGGGTCAAAGAAAATGAACTTGAAGTCTAATTCTCATGTAGTAAGTGATTTATACATAACTGGCAGACCTCACATCCAACAATTTCTACAGTGGTGGTGTTGTATTCTAGTATCACATGAGTAGATGGACCCATAAAGCTATTGGTAAATTGTCAGTCCAGTCATCTGAAAGTTGGGTTCTTAACTTTGCCTCAATATTGCGATGCCATAACGAAACTGACATTCTCTGTTGGTATCAATGATTTCTGGGACTCCAAAACATGGAATCCATGATGATAAGACAGTACAGTACTGATAACGTATCTGTAGAAACGTCCTTCAGTGGAAATGTATGTGTTCGTTATTCTTAAGAGATATGTGGATCCTTGAGAGGAAGGTAATGGCCCCACTAGATCATGACATATGTGGAATAAGTGAGTGTCAACTTCACTGAAAGTTTGTGTGTTTCGAAGTGTTTGCTTGTTCAGAGCGAATTCATGCTGTTATTCAAAGATTTACGTCTTGTCTCAATGAATGCATTATCATCAAAGCTATAAACAGTGACTAAAGTATAATGGAGTTCATAATTGTTCGCCCGCAAAACTGTATGAAACTCTTAACCTAATCTGTTCCCACGTCCTAATTTTGCTTTTTAGGAGAAAGATGGCAGAAGTGAGTTCTGAAATAAAAAAATATTGCAGTGAAACTGCTGTTTGGTTTGATTAAATATCGTGCTAAATGGTAAGTATTTTATTTTCGTTGTATTACGTATTCAAATTAGTTTATGTCCACTTTATTTCAGTTTTACGTCATTTCACTTACCCTTTAATTTACCTTAGCTTTATTTTATTACCAAACTACTTTATTTTTGCAGTATCATACATTCACGTTAATTTGCTGTCGCATTATTTACACTCCTGTTATTTTTTCCACTTTTTCTATTACTTTATTTTCGTGGTATTATATTTTCGCCTTATTTTACTTTCGCAATACGTTATTTTTAGGTTTTTTTGTATCTTAATTTCTTGTTTTTAACTTTAGCGCCATTTTACTTTTCCATTCCTTATTTTAGCGGTGTTATATTTTCGCGGTATTATATTTTCGCGTTAGTTTACTACCACAGTATTTCATTTTCGCATCATTATATTCTCCCACTAATATATTTATGTTTTGCCAAGTTTCACATTCATATTATTTTCGCCTTTTTTTCTTTTCGTGTTATTTTATTGCCACATTAATTTATTTCCCAATTATTGCATTTCCGTCTTTTTTTACCATATCATTATATTGTTTTCCAGCTATTACTGATTAGTGTTATTTTACTTTCGCTTTATTTTATTGTGCGTGGGATTTTATTTTCACGGTATTTTATTTTTGGGTTTTTAATTTCAGCTATATTTTCGCTTCAGTTTGTTTATGGAATTTTATTTTCGCTTCTTTTGATTACTGGGGTCATGTTTTTTATAATTGTGGCATTAATTTTCGCTCTATTTTATTTCTGTGGTACTTCACTTTTGTGTCATTATATTCTCCCATTACTTTAATTTCGCATTATTTGATTTTGGCCCAGTTTCACTTTTATATTATTCTCTTTTCGCGTATTTTACTGTCGCATTATTTTAATTCCCTGAAATTTTATTTTCCCGTTTCAGTACTTATATGTTAGTTTTTCGTGATATTGTATTTTCTCGTTATTTTACCTGGGCAATTATTTTTCATGGTATTTTATTTTTGCCATACCGGTTTCTTATTTTCTCGTTTATAACTTTCACATTATATTACTTTCGTCATATTTATTTTTGTGTTGTTTTTGCAATATTCTGATATTGCCGTATTTTGTTTTCGTGTCATTACATGTTCTCATTACCATATTTTCGTGTTATTTATTTTTCACCTTGTTTCACCTTCATTTTATTTTAGTGCTTATTTCCTTTTCGTTTTATTTACTTCCCAGTTACTGCATTTTCTTCTCTCTTTACTATTGCATTACACTATTTTGCAGCTATTCCACATTTTTTTGCTTTATTTTATTTTTGAACAGATTTTATTTTCGTGGTATTTTATTTTTGCATTTTTAACTTTTGCGCATTTTTTGATCTCTTTCAGTGATATTTACATTTCCATTACTTTACTTTTCATTGTTTGTTATTTTGCATCATTTTATTGCTGAAGTACCATATTTTCATGGTGTCAATTGTTGCATTATTTTATAACTGTGTTATTTTATTTGTGTGATACCTTGTCTTTATATGGCAACGGCCTTGCCGCAGTGGATACACCAGTTCCCGTGGGATCACCCAAGTTAAGCGCTGTCGGGCGTGGTCGGCACTTGGATGGGTGACCATCCAGGTCGCCATGTGCTGTTGCCATTTTTCGGGGTGCGCTCAGCCTCGTGATGCCAATTGAGGAGCTACTCGACCGAATAGTAGCGGCTTTGGTCAAGATTACCATCATAATGAGCGGGAGAGCGGTGGCTGACCCCATGCCCCTCCTATCCGCATTGTCTACTGAGAATGACGGCGGTCGGATGGTCCCGGTAGGCCACTCGTGGCCTGAAGACGGAGTGCTAATTTGTCTTTATATATAATTATATGCTTTCATTGTATCCTTCTATTAATTTATTTTCGCCTTGTTTAACGTTCGCCTTGATTCACATTTATTATTTTCTTTTTGTGTTATTTTACATTCATGATATTTTACTACCCCATTATTGCACTTGTTTGTTGCTTTTTTTTGTGTATCTTTACTTCCGTTCGCCATACCGTTACCTTATTTTCGTGTTTTTAACTTTCACATTATATTACTTTTGCCCTCTTTGTTTTCGTTTTTATTTTCGCGATATTATATTTTTCCGGTATTTTATTTTCACGTCATTACATTCTCCCATTACCACATTTTCGTGTTATTTCTCTTTCACCCTTGTTTCACATTCATGTTATTTTCGCATTATTTTGCTTTTCGTGTTATTTTACTTTTGCGATATTTTACTGTGACGTTATTTTACTTCCTAGATGTTGCCTTTCCTCCTCTCTTTACTACTGCATTATTTTTCTTTCGCTTTATTTTACTTCTCAATGGATTTTATTTTCGGATTTTTAACTTTCGCCTTATTTTACTTTCCCTTTCAGTTATATTTACCCTGTGATTACTTTACTTGTCCTTTTGTTTGATTTTCGTGTGTATTGCTTTCGCATAATTTTATTGCCAAAGTATTTTATTTTTGCGGTATAAATTTTTGTATTACTTTACTACTGCAGTGTTTTATTTTCGTGATGTTTCGTCTTTGCGTCATTATATTCTCCCATTATTTTATTTTCACATTATTTAATGATTACCTTGATTCAAATTGTTTTTTTTTCATGTTGTTTTCATTTATTTCACATTAATGTTATTTTACTGTCCCATTATTGCACATGTCTGTTGTTTTATTTTCGTGTTTCTTTACTTCTGCATCACTTTGTTTTTACTTTGTTATTATTTCGCGATATGTTGCTTACAAGTTATTTTATTTTTTTAGGATTTTATTATCGAATATTCAACATGCGCGTTATTTTACTTTCTCTTTCACTTTACATTACCTCTACGACATTTCACTATCCCTTATTTATTTTCACGGCATTTTATTTACGTATTATTTTGTTATAGAGAAAATATATGGCAGCTGAAAAGTATAATAACGCGAAAAAAATTATACACAAAAACAATACAGCGAAAATAAATAAGACAAAAGCTAAAAAACATGACTTGAAAAAATAAAATGGCGAAAATAAAATAATACAAAAAGAAAATACTACGAAACAACACAGAGATAAAACAACTCGAAAATAAAATAACGCAACACTATACCACAGAAACAAAAATAATGCGAAAATAAAATACCACCAAATTAAACCACGGAAATAAAATGTTCGAAAAAAGGTGAAAGTAAAATAATGCGAAATTCCAGTAACGCAAATTAAAATAACGCGAAAATACACAGCCTAACAGAAAAAGTGAAGCACTCAGTACACATCGTCTGATCTCAATGTAATTTCGTGCAGGTACACGCCGTTGGCAGGTATATAAATGATCAGAGTTGAAACTCTCTCGGGTAGAACAGCCACCAGAGTGCGTTAGTTTTGCTCGTGTTTAATGTTAGCACGACCAGTTTGGTATGCAAGGGGTGTGAACAACATCACATGTTGTGTGTTCACTGTTAGGAACACCTACTGTTGAATACGTGGGTGAGACAGCGTTATCAGCACCTGACAAGAGTTTGAAAGGGGTCTTATTGCGGGTTTTCATTTTGTCGGCTAGTCTAGAGCATTTGGATGTGACAGTGGGCAATTGTTGGACAGCATGGCAACGTGGGGGGAGGCATACAGGGTGATTCCCACTGCACGTGCACCTTCTGGAACTCGTTTTCTGTGATCCTCTTCAGACGCCGTCACGGTGTTTTGCGTGTCTTCTATAAAGCCGAATCGGTATTTCTCGAGGGCACTCGGGGGACGTGTTTGCGGCAATCTTTCAAGCACTTCCACATAAACATCCTACCTAACGGATTGAGTGCATGCGACCAGGTCAGAGGGGGTGCAACATCGTGCTGATAAGTGAGTTCCTACTACCAAATTCTTTGCAAAAGTGACTCTAGTTTGCAATCACTGAAACAACATAACTGAAGACGTTGAAAACTCAACCAACCATTTGCAAATGAAGGTTTATATCTTCTTTAGAAGTAGTGGTCCTAAAAATGTATACTCCAGTTAGAAAATTACTTTTACAAACATAATGAAATATTTGTGAGGCAAACGTACTCACTTATTACATCACATGATAGCACAATAGATTACATGAAGCCGAGTGGCTCTTGTCATAAACAAAGTTGATAAAACAATGCCAGAGCACTGTGTTCGCAAAGTTATAACGTATTGTACCAGATGTGAAATACGACATTTGTATGAAGAAGAAAAAAAAAAGGATCAGATGAATAAGTGAATAAGGGATTGCATTTAGCCCTGTTAGCATTTTCCAGGTTAGTAAGCCGGCAGCAATATGACTTGGCCCGTGAACACTTTGAGGATGTAGTGAGACGATTTAGAGATGTATTAGTGCTATACTTTAAGATAAACTAAGTAGGTTATGTAATAAGGGCCGCCAGACTGTTGATCAGCAGGTCACTGAACCTCGTTTTGATTTTTACCCTAGGGTGCGTAATCTTTCTGTTATTAATTTTAATGAGAAAGAAACTTAATTTTTAGAGAAAGTATTATCATACATCAGTCATGCGACCAATCAACAGCAGATTAGTTCGATGATCTCCCACACCGTCTCCGCGCTAGATGGTGCCAACCTACCCACAATTTAACGCAATGAAGTAGCTTTGGCGCCAGTAAGAGGCCGTACAGACTGCAGTGGCTCCAGTTTATTCAAGAAACGACTTTAGAGTGATAAGGCTATTTTGGACTTCACTAACAAAAAACTCGTTGGACATAAAGCACTAACTGTCCAGCCGGACAAGGGAAAAACAGCTGTTATCTTAAGTGAAGATCAGTATGTGAATAAAGTGCAATCCTCCTTTGTAGATAGTGACATCGTTAAGTCTAATGTAGATCTTACGAATAGATATTTGCCTAGTTTAAAAAAGACCCTTAATACAACCACAACCTTTCCAAATCCGTTCAGAAAGAAGAATATTGTTCCTATGAACCCAGTAGCACCAAGACTCCGAGCTTTGATTAAGCCACGTAAAGACGACTTGCCAGATCGCCAGAGTGTTAACGCACGTAGTGAGGTTGGTTACAATACTGAGAAGATGATTGCAAAGTACCTCGATCAACATTACCGTCACCCACTTTCCTTCTACATCCACAATAGAGGACAATTAATTAAAAACTTTACAGGTTAACCATCCCACCAGGAACTCATCTGGTCTCCCTGGACGTCAAGAACATATACTAGCATTCCAGCAGATCAGATGCAGGGTATTGTGGTTCAGAATTTAAGAGTGCATAGCGGACGACCCAGCAACGAAATCAATGACGTACTCAAGTTATTGGAAGTGATTTGGGGAGGACAGCGTTTTTCAAAAACAAGGTCTTGGAATGGGGTCCCCCTTGTCATACTGTCTCGCCAATATATTCATGAGAGCTTTCGAGTCGGATGCTATGACTAAGTTTCCAATATGTGCTAGCAAGATCGTAGCTTGGTATAGGTATATAGATGACATTCTACTTCTTTTCAATGGGACACGCGAGAAAAGTTGTCAGTTCGTGCCCGAGTTAAATGGCTTACACTAGAACATTCACTTCACTGCTCAGCACAATGAGGGGGCGATGTAACTATATCTGGACCTTAAAATTACCTTTGTGGTACTAAAGTCGAATTCCATATTTACAGAAAGGATACTACCACCGATATAGTGATCCACAGCTCTCCCAAATACCCTATTAAGTACAAAATGTCGGCTTTCAGGTCGTTTTTGCGTAGGCACCTTAGTGTCCCGTTGTCAAAGAAAGCCTTTGACAGAGAGTTCCGGATTTAAAAAAAAAAACGGCTATGACAGTGAGTTTGTCAATGGTATTAATCTGGGTATCCTCAGAAAGATATAATCGGGGTATCCTCAGAAAGATAAGAAAAACCAACGCAACGAATAGCATCCTTAGCATTGCCGATAGTCGGAAGGCCGCCAGTATCACGTATCATAAAATTCCGTATTTCGGCAGTATTTCCGAAAGGATCGACAGATGGTTGAGGTCAAAAAATATTGAACCGACTTTCTTCATTCCCAGTAATGTTGCCACAAAGTATAGGCACAAAGAACACGTCACTTGTTCCAAATATAGTGCAACCGGGTTGTATTGCATTACTTGCAATCATTGCCCCATGCGGTACATCTGTCAAACCGACAGAAGCCTTAGCACCAGGTTTGAAGAACATCTCAGGGTTTCTAGCTTGAAATCTGCCTTGAGTACCCACCTTCGTGAGCAGAGGCATTCCGTCACCGATCTCACTAGTAACTTAAGAATTTTACATCGTGAAAACAAGGGCCACACTTGAAGCATCATGGAGGAGGTGGAAATTATGAGAGCCATTAGTCGTTTTGCACACCATACCCTGAATAGACAAACGAGACATCGTAGCATTTTGGCAGATATCGACTGCCTAAGTAGCTGGACGTAATACTATCGTCATCCAGTCCCTCTTCGGCCTTTCTACTTTCCTCACCTCACCACCCCACCCTCTATGCTTCCGCCTCATTGTCTTAGGTTTCCCACGTCTTCCTTACAAGCATGTATTTAAGGTTTTTTAAATTTCCTTATCGACTATTACTAAGTACCAAAATTCACTACAGTCTTGGAGAATTTTTAAAGCATTTTTACGAAACGTAATTTTTACAATTTTAATGCATTCTAAATTTTTGTAAAAGTTTTAAGGTGTTCGTTCAGTGGACTCGGCCGGGACATCTGTATCGCTGCCCTAGCATATATGCACGTGATGTTCCTCTTTTACACTCTAGTTTTAACATAACTTAGGGGCGTTATTAACGAAAATGTCACTGCCACTATTACACTACTGGCCATTAAAATTCCTACACCAAGAAGAAGTGCAGATGATAAACGGGTATTCATTGGACTAATTTATCATACCAGAACTGACATGTGATTGCATTTTCAAGCAATTTGGGTGCATAGATCCTGAGAAATAAGTGCCCAGAACAACCACCTGTGGCAGTAATAACGCCTGGGCATTGAGTCAAACAGAGCTTGGATGCCGTGTACAGGTACATCTGCCTGTGCAGCTTCAACACCATACCACAGTTTGTCAAGAGTACTGACTGGCGTATTGTGACGAGCCAGTTGCTCGGCCACCATTGACCAGACGTTTTCAGTTGGTGACAGATCTGGAGAATGTGCTGGCCAGGCCAGCAGTCGAACATTTTCTGTATCCAGAAAGGCCCGTACAGGACCTGCAACATACGGTCGTGCATTATCCTGCTGAAATGTAGGGTTTCGCAGGGATCGAAAGAACGGTGGAGCCACGGGTCGTAACACATCTGAAATGTAACGTCCACTGTTCAAAGTGCCGTCAATGCGAACAAGAGGTGACCGAGACGTGTAACCAATGGCACCCCATACCATCAGGCTGGGTGATACGCCAGTATGGCGATGACGAATACACGCTTCCAATGTGCGTTCTCCGCGATGTCGCCAAACACGGATGCGACCATCACGATGCTGTAAACAGAACCTGGATTCATCCGAAAAAATGACGTTTTGCCATTCGTGCACCCACGTTCGTTGTCGAGTACACCATCGCAGGCGCTCCTATCTGTGATGCAGTGTCAAGGGTAACCGCAGCCACGGTCTCCGAGCTGATAGTCCATGCTGCTGCAAACGTCGTCGAACTGTTCGTGCAGATGGTTGTTGTCTTGCAAACTTCCCCCATCTGTTGACTCAGGGATCGAGACGTGGCCGCACGAGCCGTTACAGCCATACGGATAAGATGCCTGTCATCTCGACTGCTAGTGATACGAGGCCGTTGGAATCGAGCACGGCGTTCCATATTACCCTTCTGAACCCACTGATTCCATATTCTGCTAACAGTCATTGGATCTCGACCAACGCGAGCAGCAATGTCGCGATGCGATAAACCGCAATCGCGATAGGCTACAATCCGACCTTTATCAAAGTCGGAAACGTGATGGTACGCATTTCTCCTCCTTACACGAGGCATCGCAACAACGTTTCACCAGGCAACGCCGGTCAACTGCTGTTTGTGTATGAGAAATCGGTTGGAAACTTTCCTCATGTCAGCACGTTATAGGTGTCGCCACCGGCGCCAATATTGTGTGAATGCTCTCAAAAGCTAAGCATTTTCTTCCTGTCGGTTAAATTTCACGTCTGTAGCACGTCATATTCGTGGTGTAGCAATTTTAATCGCCAGTAGTGTATATCGATATTCTAAAGATGCTTAAAAAAGTTTCTGTACTTTGTATCCCAATATTCCTTGTTTTCATTCACCATTCGTGTAATCCCCAAAAGGCCACCAATCATTCGGTCGAGCCCGCGCTTCATCAGCGCATGCGCGAGGCGTCCGCAGGCAAGCTGTTTACTTTCTTGCCGTCAGTATGACCGAGCACGCGGCCGCGACCCCTGTACGCGGTTCCATATAGACTGGAGAAGCGGTAAGTGCATTTCTCAGGTTCTGCTTTACCGCCAGTAGCTATCTACTTGACGATTTTGTCTAGGTAGAGCATTCCTCCACAGTGTGGCAACCACTTCTTGGTTTTTCATTCTGGCCCACATTGGTTCAAATGGCTCTAAGCACATGGGACTTAACATCTGAGGTCATCAGTCCCCTAGACTTAGAACTACCTAAACCTAACTGACCTAAGGACATCACACACACCCATGCCCGAGGCAGGATTCGAACCTGCGACCGCAGCTGCAGCGCGGTTCCAGGCTGAAGCGCCTAGAACCGCTCGGTCGCAACGGCCGGCATTCTCGCCCAAAATCAGGTTTTAATTGTATTCATTTGTTTTCTTCTTACCAATAGATCACTATGATACGATTTGTTTGGGACCCATGCAATATACTGGAATTCGGAAGTGTTTAATGCATGATATACTGTCTTTCAGCGGTGTCTTGTATTTGACAGACAACGAATGTTGGGGAAAAAAGATTCCGAGTTTTTCCGCTCTAATGTGAGTAACAACATTTTCATATTCTCATGTAAAAGTTTTTAATATTTTTAAAATCTTAAAACTATTTACCATACCAGTGTACGTGTCTGGGTTGTTATTCCTTCTAGATTTATTGTTGTACAGATGTCACCTAAATATGAGGCTTTAACACCACGAAAACGGTAATAAAGGACTAAATACAGATGAAGCGATTATTAATACCTAGGATGAATACTCTTAGCTGTGGTTGCTCCACCTACAAGGTTGTCTGCAAATAAAACAAGAATTATTGCAAGCCATACCTTAAGATAGTGCAGACTACATATATCGTACTTCAGAATAAATACTCGTTAGTAAATGTCCACAGATAGAGGCTCTTGTCAACATGAAATTGTAAGAGGTGTCGCAGGATAAAAGATTTGCATGAGTTACATGTATAGTCTAAGACCAACTGCTACAAATATACAGGCTCAAGCGCCCAGGAAAAATTGACTGCAGAGGGCGCTAAATACCTGCGCGTAAGAAGTGCGTCTTGGTTGTGTTGAACAGCAGCATTCTACAATAAACTAAGTATGAAATTTCCTCTACAAAGCTATTAAAAATGCAATATATTTAGAGCTATAAATTATGGGATAAAATTATTAATACGTATGCTGCAGAGTAATATTGTACATAAATACAGCGTGCAGAAGGTAGAGTTCTGTTTACAAAAGATCATCGGTACAAATGCATGGGGGAAAGAAGAGAAAATATAAGCTACAACATCCCTAACAAGAAAAAACTTCCGCTTAACACTACGGAAGCTTAAGCGATAGGAAAAATGGAAAAGTAGTGGGCGCATATGCGTGGGCGCAAGCACTGCGTCTTGACGATCTTAAGTAGCATAATTTCACATTAAATCTACATGACAATTTCTTATAGAAAGTCACTAACAAACGCAACAATTTTAGAGGTATACATTAAATATAACATTTGTAATACATTTAGCCGGCCAGAGTGGCCGAGCGGTTCTAGGCGCTACAATCTGGAACCGCGCGACCGCTCCGGTCGCAGGTTCGAATCCTGCCTCGGCCATGGGTGTGTGTGATGTCCTTAGGTTAGTTAGGTTTAAGTAGTTCTAAGTCTAGGGGACTGATGACCTCAGAAGTTAAATCCCATAGTGCCCAGAGCCATTTTTTTTTAGTACATTTATGTAGCACAGTGATACTGCGCGTAGCTTTACTGTGCACAAGATAAGAGATACAAAGCTTTCTTTCTGTTACCAAAAAGGTGGAGGACATAATAAATGCATAAAGTTACATCACAACATAAAAAAGAGAATATTCTGTTCAACCATTTCTGGAATATCAACTGTGATAACATGTATTGATAGGCCACGAGGAATGAAACCCAGTGATATGAAATCTCAGGAGCTCACCGGTCAAAACAAAAAAAACAAAAAAAGTTTTGAAGAAAATGCCATGTGTTCAGACATTGGCGGAGATCGTATATACGTATATATGCCCGTGAGCAGCGGATTAAATCCATCAAGGGAGTGCTAACTCGCGATTGTAAATGATCGTCCAAAATGTTACCATCTCCCTTAGCATGATAATTATAAATTTCAAGTTCTTCTAATAAATCCAATTTCCAGACTTTTATTTCCTTACGTAAAACTACGGTCTCTTCTAATTCCCTCGAAGAACTGTCTGAAATCTGTAAATGTTCAGCAAATGAAGAATTCCGCACATTTCCCCCTTTCTTACGCAACAGGTTATAACGATATGTTCACGTAATCTCTATACATAAACATACAGTTATAAATGTCCCCGTTCGTAGTCGCTAATTATAACAATATGTTTACTTTTGTGCTGTAATATATAGCTATAATCAGCGGTGGAGTGCGGCTGTTTCTTGTTCGATCGTCTGATCAGTCGGAAGTTGCATTGCAGAGGAGAGTAAATGCGTATTCAAAATATAATTATTTTTGGATAGCTCAACATGAATTTCCTAAGGGACCGTAGTTTATCATGCATTTACCAGTAGAATATGGCGCGGAGAAAATATTTCGCCGCTTGCAGCTTCCGTCCGATTTCGACGAAAGAATTCGTGACTGTGAACTATTTGGCAGAAACATAAAGAAAATTACATAACTTCGTGAAGGAGTGAGACATAGATTCTATACTAAATAAATAGTCCATACACCAGTTCCATTTAACTCTAAATTTATGGCAATTAATAGATGAACTTACACTGCAATGAAGGATTTAACATGGATGCCGTTTTGATTGGCACTTCCCTTCTCGTAATGAAAATAATTCCTTTGATGTTTTCACATACACGTCGCACAATAAATCTACTCCTATGCAGTATTGCACTTTTAGTATTGCACTTTTACTTTACACTAAAATAATATTATTTTTAGCCCGCATCTCGTGGTCGTGCGGTAGCGTTCTCGCTTCCCACGCCCGGGTTCCCGGGTTCGATTCCCGGCGGGGTCAGGGATTTTCTCTGCCTCGTGATGGCTGGGTGTTGTGTGCTGTCCTTAGGTTAGTTAGGTTTAAGTAGTTCTAAGTTCTAGGGGACTGATGACCACAGATGTTAAGTCCCATAGTGCTCAGAGCCAAGCCAATATTATTTTTAACAATAATAATACGGCGGCGAGACAAGTGCGTCCGACACAAGTTACAAGAAACAAGAGAAAAATGAGTAACTGAGTAACTGTTCATCGAGAATATCTCGTACATCAAAAGAATGTGTAAAAGTGTTTTTCTTCTGTCCGTTTTTCGCGCCGCGGTTTTCAAAGTCAGTAACTCACTGCATGTCTTGACGGCGCTTCGACAATAAACGCGTTACGTCACAGGTCGTTCACCTTTTACATTCTCGCAACATTATTTGCTAACTGTAGCTGTTGCCGAGCGACTGCTCGATTAGTGAGTGATTTAAAATGATAAGGCAATCACAAGGTGCTCCTTATATCTGGCATTAATAGCTCTACTCGTCTGCCCTGGTTGGCTGATTTTTCAACCTCTACAGATTTACACAGTTGCTGTTTAGCAGCCATGTTTAAGATTTTGAATAACGCGACTCCTCCTCTTTATGAGTGCTTCGCCTGTGATGTCAGATAGTGCAGTAAAGGAAGAGTCACCTTCGACCGACATACTCTCTCTTACAATCCGGTAATTATAACAGAATCAGGAGATGATTTACGAAAGTCGTTCTCTAATACCTGCACAGCCCAATGACCTCAGCCACAATGACTATATGACTGTATCTCTAACACTTCGGAAATAAGGCAATTACTTCTGATACAAATCTGAAATGGGGTATCTCACATTCAATTTTAAATAAAATTACGCGGTAATTTTCATAACTGAGATGCAAATTACTACGAATCTGAAACAATGTCACTGCCTAAATAATTAGTTATGCCAGCATTCGTTTTCGCAATTTGAGCAGACACACACATTCACTGTTATGCAAAAAGGCATTGCGAGTACAAAGTGGAAGCTTCTCTATCTGATTCTAAATTAATTTATTTTGCGACTCAGATTACAAGTAAACGAGAATGCAAAAGCGAAGCGAACTTACCGTTATAGGACAGCAGTTTGGTCAAAACTATTGAAGTAACTTTTCTGAATAACGCCTAAAACAGCACTGATTCGAAGCCAGAATACTGCCTCAAAAGCCACGACAAGATCGATTCAGTACAATTACAGACGCAGGAAAGAGAAAATATGAAAAGATTAGCACCACGATGATTATTAGTAAGTAAATTTATTTAAATTGCTTTAATGGCACTGATTATTTTCTGACTTCTAGAATGAAGGTCATTAGTTGATAGTTGAGCCTATTTAATGAGCAAGAAAGCTGCTTTTAAAATAGAATTGCAAATTTAGTGGTTCATTCATATAATAAATAACATGTACCATAATGAACGGCGAAAACTGATACTGGTGAAAATATGGATACTATGGTCCACTCATAGCTTACATACCGCCAACAGTGTCTAATGATCGGAATGGAGAGCTCACAACGGAGGAATTGAGCATCAGCGGCCCACAAGGATCAGTACTGTAAGCATTACTTTTCTCGTTATAAGTTAATGATTTGTCGACTGCTATCTCCCATTGAAAATATAATTTCAACACCGATGACCTTCAGTTATATCTAATTGCGAGCCTAAGAAATGTACGCTCATCTATCCAGTGCGTAAATGCTGACTTACTTGCTTTATCATAATGGACACAGAACGTGGGTTGAAACTTACCTAAAACGTAAGCAATCTTAGTCGCTCACAAAAGACTTATCATCCCTCAGTTCAGAGCATCACTTCAATCCTGAACAGCACAGAAATAATCTTTTCTTCTTGTTCAAAGAACTTGGGGATAATTCTGGACCATCACCTAAGTGATGGAAGGAAAACAGAACTGCAGTTTGTAAGAAGGTGTCCGCATCAGTTCAGTCATCACAGAAATATATATATATATATACATAAAAATTCGTGTAGACATAACTACGTAAGAGTTCCGCGGCTGGTGTCATGATGACCAAATTCTTTCGGGTGTTGTACAGCGTCATAGTATAAAATACGTTAATTGTAAAACCTAAAACCAACGTTTCGATCGTATTACAACGCCCTTCCCGTGGTTTTAAGTTTATAATCAAAGTACTTTTTTGCTCTGTGACTTACAAAGAAAGTCGTAGGCTCACCAATACTCTCCGTCCTTAATTATGATCAGTCTATTCTCCAAGGGCTTTCGTATGACAGATCAAGCCTGCTGGAACTCGCGAAGAATGCTTGCGTGCGATACGTCTGTGAAACACGCTATTTCGACCAAATCATTATTCTAATTATAATAATTATTATCATCACTATTATCGAATTCCCCCAATAAATTAAGACGTTAAGCGAATGACTCAATCAGCTTTTCCTTAGGTTCTTCTTGTTCTTCCAGTATGCTTTCAGGCTTTCCCAGAAGCCTTGCTTACGTTCTTCCGATGACATTGGTCTCTACTGCTTTGTTTTGGTTGCTCTGATGTAACTTCCCACTTTGCGTCTGAAGGTGTCTCTTTCCAAAATGTCGGTTGGTCTTATGTTTGGATTGCTGAGATCCTTTCGAACTTCGTTCAGGCGAGATTTTGAGTTCTTATGTGATGTTACATAATTTATTATCCTTTTTGTCAATCGCTTTTATGCTAGTCTGTTGAGACGACCAGATAGTTTCATTCGCCTTTTCGTAATGTCAGTTTCCATGTTTGAAAACTTTTCTGTTGTTACTGTGGGGACTGTGCAAATCACATTTAAGTGCCTGGCAGAGGGTTCATCGAACCACCTTCACAATTCTCTATTATTCCAATCTCGTATAGCGCCAAAAGAAAGAACACCTATATCTTTCCGTACGAGCTCTGACTTTCCTTATTTTATGGTGGTGATCGTTCCTCCCTATGTAGGTCGGCGTCAACAAAACTCGGAGGAGAAAGTTGGTAATTGGAATTTCGTGAGAAGATTCCGACGCAACTAAAAACGCCTTTCTTTTAATGATGTCCAGCCCAAATCCTGTACTATTTCAGTGACACAATCTCCCATATTTCGCGATAACACAAAACGTGTTGCCCTTCTTCGAATTTTTCGATGTACTCCGTCAGTCTTATCTGGTAAGGATCCCACACCGCGCAGCACTATTCTAAAAGAGGAAGGACAAGCGTAGTGTAGGCAGTCTCCTTCGTAGATCTGTTACATTTTCTAAGTGTCCTGCCAACAAAACGCAGTCTTTGGTTAGCCTTCCCCACAACATTTTCTGTGTGTTCCTTCCAATTTAAGTTGTTCGTAATTGTAATACCTAGATATTTAGTTGAATTTACGGCTTTTAGATTAGAGCTCTAATTTCCCTTATCTTTGAATGGTGATAATTGCGCGATTTGAAAGTTGGTGGTAATAATACATGCTCTTCTTCTTCGGCCTAGATCGGGTTCTGGAGCAGCCCCTTCCGTTTGGTGCGTCGTCTATCTGCAAGTGTGCCCCACTTCAAACTTTCTATGAGATTTGTAACGCTCTCGGGATGGCTAAATGTACCAGTCACGAATCTTGCTTGCCGCTCTTCTTTGGACCTTATCAATCTCTTGAATCAGACCCAACTGGTAAGGGTCCCATACAGACGAACAATATGACTGGACGAACTAACGTATTGTAAGCTATTTCCTTTGTTGAAGGACTGGATCGCTTCAGGATTCTACCAATTAACCGCAATCTAGAGTTCGCCTTCCCCTTTACTTGTGTAATCTGATCGTACATTTGAGATCATTTCGAATAGTCACATCGAGATACTTGACTGATGTTACCGCTTCCAAAGACTGATCATTTATTTTGTACCCGTACTTTAATGGGGATTTTCGCCTTGTTATACGCAGTAGGTTACACTTGCTAATATTGAGAGATAACTGCCAGTCATTACACCACGCATTTGTTTTCTGCAAATTCTCATTGATTTGTTCACAACTTTCGTGTGATACTACTTTCCTGTAGACTACAGCATCATCGGCAAACAGTGTCATGCCGCTGTCAATACCATCAACCAGATCTTTTTTATGTAAATCGTAAAAAGCAGCGGACCCATTACGCTGCCCTGGGGCACACCTGATGTTACGCTTGTTTCTGTTGAAGTCTCCCCATTCAGGACAACATACTGCTCTCTGTCTGTTAAGCCTAGTTTACACGACAACATTAGGTTGTGCCACTCGTTGCGTGGAATGAGTTGCAAGCAAACGGTTTCATATTTGACTGTAGACACTTCAGTTTCGCCGTTTTGTGGGTTCCTGAGTCGTGTCTGGAATGAAAGTTGTGGCAGCCACACGTCGCGCTAGTTGTGATGGAGTTAAAGCTTGTTGCGTGCAATCGCTGCATAAGAAAAAAAAAAGTGTTTCGATTCGTGACTGGATGAAGAAAAGACGTCATCTCGGTTGCTCAGTATCCTTGTATAATTTGTAATGGAAGCCCCAAGAATTTCTTTTAATTATGTTAGAATGTCACCAGAACTGTTCATGTTTCTTCTAAATAGCTTTAATTATGCGATAAGGAATAAAGGTACAGTAATGCCTGAAGCACTGTCTACAGAACTGAAATTACATATCAAAATTTGTGCTGCTTTTTCTCGAAACTACTGATTTGTCCCTTATCATTTTTTACTGCCGAGCCCGTCAATTCTCTCCCTTATTTTCGTTACATAGTATTTCTCGAAATTTGTCAAAGCTGATTTTTCCCTGTAGTCTTGTGAAAAACATTAATAATAACGTGTTCCGCGCTTGTGTTTCACTACGAAACAGGAAGCAGTGTCAACCCGTTTTCGCGGTAAGTATGAACAGCGAGACAATCAGAGCACAAGTAGCGTTGATAGAGACTGCGACAATATACGATTTTTGAAATCAAAATTACGTAGCTAAAGTGTGATTAAGAAAACGTTGAGGGTTGTTAATACATCAGAATGTCTCAAAGTTTCATTTTCACGACATAGTAATAACATATCTAATACATAAGTTGGACCTACTTCCAAGAGCGGAACAACAGCAGTGTAGGAGCGCTACGGCTGCTGATCGGTCATCACGTTTGTTTGTTTACTTCAGGTTTATTCTTATGATGAACGAAGTATAGACCTGTATACGAAAGAAGCGGCGACGGTTCCGCTTCCTTGTTTACGGGGTACCAGGACAGAAACACATCCAGTCTGGCTTCGTTCTGGCAGCTGTAACTTTATGTGAGACGCACTAACAAATATGAAGATGATATCTGTACTTTCGGACATATCCGAAAGAGCAGATACCATCTTCAGGCTAACCGGCCATTGACATTTTTCTTCTGTGCTGGATGCACACGCATTGCCCGAACTCTTACAGGACTCGGTAAGATTGTCTGCTACGAGTAATGAGTGTAATGGTACAGTGTTGTTGTTGTTGTCGTCTCCAGTCCTGAGACTGGTTTGATGCAGCTCTCCATGCTACTCTATCCTGTGCAAGCTTCTTCATCTCCCAGTACCTACTGCAACCTACATCCTTCTGAATCTGCTTAGTGTATTCATCTCTTGGTCTCCCTCTACGATTTTTACCCTCCACGATGTCCTCCAATGCTAAATTTGTGATCCCTTGATGCCTCAAAACATGTCCTACCAACCGAACCCTTCTTCTGGTCAAGTTGTGCCACAAACTTCTCTTCTCCCCAATCCTATTCAATACTTCCTCATTAGTTACGTGATCTACCCACCTTATCTTCAGCATTCTTCTGTAGCACCACATTTCGAAAGCTTCTATTCTCTTCTTGTCCAAACTAGATCGTCCATGTTTCACTTCCATACATGGCTACACTCCATACAAATACTTTCAGAAATGACTTCCTGACACTTAAATCTATACTCGATGTTAACAAATTTCTCTTCTTCAGAAACGCTTTCCTTGCCATTGCCAGTCTACATTTTATATCCTCTCTACTTCGACCATCATCAGTTATTTTGCTCCCCAAATAGCAAAACTCCTTTACTACTTCAAGTGTCTCATTTCCTAATCTAATTCCCTCAGCATCACCCGATTTAATTTGACTACATTCCATTATCCTCGTTTTGCTTTTGTTGATGTTCATCTTATATCCTCCTTTCAAGACACTGTCCATTCCGTTCAACTGCTCTTCCAAGTCCTTTGCTGTCTCTGACAGAATTACAGTGTCATCGGCGAACCTCAAAGTTTTTACTTCTTCTACATGAATTTTAATACCTACTCCGAATTTTTCTTTTGTTTCCTTTACTGCTTGCTCAATATACAGATTGAATATTATCGGGGAGAGGCTACAACCCTGTCTCACTCCTTTCCCAACCACTGCTTCCCTTTCATGCCCCTCGACTCTTATAACTGCCATCTGGTTTCTGTACAAATTGTAAATAGCCTTTCGCTCCCTGTATTTTACCCCTGCCTCCTTCAGAATTTGAAAGAGAGTATTCCAGTTAACATTGTCAAAAGCTTTCTCTAAGTCTACAAATGCTAGAAACGTAGGTTTGCCTTTTCTTAATCTTTCTTCTACGATAAGTCGTAAGGTTAGTATTGCCACACGTGTTCCAACATTTCTACGGAATCCAAACTGATCTTCCCCGAGATCCGCTTCTACCAGTTTTTCCATTCGTCTGTAAAGAATTCGCGTTAGTATTTTGCAGCTGTGACTTATTAAACTGACTGTTCGGTAATTTTCACATCTGTCAACACCTGCTTTCTTTGGGATTGGAATTATTATATTCTTCTTGAAGTCTGAGGGTATTTCGCCTGTCTCATACATCTTGCTCACCAGATGGTAGAGTTTTGTCAGGACTGGCTCTCCCAAGGCCATCAGTAGTTCTAATGGAATGTTGTCTACTCTCGGGGCCTTGTTTCGACTCAGGTCTTTCAGTGCTCTGTCAAACTCTTCACGCAGTATCTTATCTCCCATTTCATCTTCATCTACATCCTCTTCCATTTCCATAATATTGTCCTGAAGCACATCGCCCTTGTATAAACCCTCTATATACTCCTTCCACCATTCTGCCTTCCCTTCTTTGCTTAGAACTGGGTTGCCATCTGAGTTCTTGATATTCATACAAGTGGTTCTCTTCTCTCCAAAGGTCTCTTTAATTTTCCTGTAGGCGGTATCTATCTTACCCCTAGTGAGACAAGCCTCTACATCCTTACATTTGTCCTCTAGCCATCCCTGCTTAGCCATTTTGCACTTCCTGTCGATCTCATTTTTGAGACGTTTGTATTCCTTTGTGCCTGCTTCATTTACTGCACTTTTATATTTTCTCCTTTCATCAATTAAATTCAATATTTCTTCTGTTACCCGAGGATTTCTATTAGCCCTCCTCTTTTTACCTACTTGATCGTCTGCTGCCTTCACTACTTCATCCCCCAGAGCTGCCCATTCTTCTTCTACTGTATTTCTTTCCCCCATTCCTGTCAATTGTTCCCTTATGCTCTCCCTGGAACTCTCTACAACCTCTGGTTCTTTCAGTTTATCCAGGTCCCATCTCCTTAAATTCCCACCTTTTTGCAGTTCGTTCAGTTTCAATCTGCAGTTCATAACCAATAGATTGTGGTCAGAATCCACATCTGCCCCTGGAAATGTCTTACAATTTAAAACCTGGTTCCTAAATCTCTGTCTTACCATTATATAATCTATCTGATACCTTTTAGTATCTCCAGGATTCTTCCAGGTATACAACCTTCTTTTATGATTCTTGAACCAAGTGTTAGCTATGATTAAGTCATGCTCTGTGTAAAATTCTACAAGGCGGTTCCTCTTTCATTTCTTCCCCCCAATCCATATTCACCTACTATGTTTCCTTCTCTCCCTTTTCCTACTGACGAATTCCAGTCACCCATGACTATTAAATTTTCGTCTCCCTTCACTACATGAATAATTTCTTTTATCTCGTCATACATTTCATCTATTTCTTCATCATCTGCAGAGCTAGTTGGCATATAAACTTGTACTACTGTAGTAGGTGTGGGCTTTGTATCTATCTTGGCCACAATAACGCGTTCACTATGCTGTTTGTAGTAGCTAACCCGCACTCCTATTTTTTTATTCATTATTAAACCTACTCCTGCATTACCCCTATTTGATTTTGTATTTATAACCCTGTAATCACCTGACCAAAAGTCTTGTTCCTCCTGCCACCGAACTTCACTAATTCCCACTATATCTAACTTTAACCTATCGATTTCCTTTTTTAAATTTTCTAACCTACCTGCGCGATTAATGGATCTGACATTCCACGCTCCGATCCGCAGAACGCCAGTTTTCTTTCTCCTGATAACGACGTCCTCTTGAGTAGTCCCCGCCCGGAGATCCGAATGGGGGACTATTTTACCTCCGGAATATTTTACCCAAGAGGACGCCATCATCATTTAATCATACAGAAAAGCTGCACTTCCTCGGGAATAATTACGGCTGTAGTTTCCCCTTGCTTTCAGCCGTTCGCAGTACCAGCACAGCAAGGCCGTTTTGGTTAATGTTACAAGGCCAGATCAGTCAATCATCCAGACTGTTGCCCCTGCAACTACTGAAAAGGCTGGAAAGGCTGCTGCCCCTCTTCAGGAACCACATGGTTGTCTGGCCTCTCAACAGATACCCCTCCGTTGTGGTTGCACCTACGGTACGGCCATCTGTATCGCTGAGGCACGCAAGCCTCCCCACCAACGGCAAGGTCCATGGTTCATGGGCAGGGGCACTACGAATGTAGTGTGTGGACATTAAGTTGGGAATGTGGGATAAATCCCTGCAGTAGCATTATCCTCTGTGCCTTCGGTGTCTCAGATGGACAGAGCGCTTGCCATGTAAGCAGGAGATCCCGGGTTGGAGCCCTGGTCGGAGCACACATTTTCATCTGCCCCCGTTGATGTATATCAACGCCTGTCGACAGCGTAGTGTCTTGATTTAATTATCATTTCGCACTAAGAAATGGCGAGTAAGACAAAAATTCGAAGAACGACAAATCTGTTTCTCAGTCATTTAAACACGAGTGGGAACGGCAATTCTTCTTTACAGCAGTAGGTGAAAACTCAATGTTTACTGTGCCGCTGAAGGACATGCGGACAGCGCAAGTTCACGATTGAACGACACCACAAATCATTCAATAAAGATGAGTGTAGTGTACTGAACAGTGAAGAACAGCAAGCCAAATTAAATATGCTTAAGAAAATGAATCAGCACACCAACAAATTTTTAAGGTAAGTCATAATAACTGATAGCTCTAGAACTCTTTGTATCTTGTGTAACATTTGTATCTGTTTTACTTTTTAAAGTACTGTCTTCAGTTTTCGAGACTGACAGTCACAGTACATTTGCACCGCGAGTAAGTTTCAAACTGTGTTACGAATAGCAAGATCAGGGAAACGATTTTGCGAAGAGGAGTTTGTAAAAGACTGCCTCAAAGATGCTGCAGAACTTACGTGTCTCACGACCTTTCCAAACAAACAGTGTGCATAGGCAGTTAATACGCTGAAGAGCCAAAGAAACTGGTAATACTGCCTAACATCGTGCAGGACCCAGCGAGTCATGGGCTGTGCGGCTGGTCCTGGCGGAGGTTCGAGTCCTCCCTCGGGCATATGTGTGTGTGTTTGTCCTTAGGATAATTTAGGTTGATTAGTGTGCAAGCTTAGAAACTGATGACCTTAGCAGTTAAGTCCCATAAGATTTTACACACATTTGAACTTTTTTTTTGACCCAGCGAGCACGCAGACGAGCCGCAACACGACCACGACGTGGCATGGACTCGACTTATGTCTGAAATAGTATTGGAGGGAACTGCCACCATGAAGTCTGCTGGGTTGTCCATGAATCAGTAAGAGTACGAGGAGGTGGCGGTCTCTTCTGAACAGCACGTTGCAAGGCGTCCGAGATATGCTCAATAATGTTCATGTCTGGGGAGTTTGGTGGCCAGCGGAAGTGTTTAAAGTCAGAAGAGTGTTGCTGGAGCTATTCTGTAGCAATTATGAACGTATGGGGTGTCGCATTGTCCTACTGGAATTGCCGAAGTCCGTTGGAATGCACAATGGACACGAATGGATGTAGGTGATCAGACAACATGCTTACGTACGTGTCACCTTTCAGAGTGGTATCTAGTCGTATCAGGGATCCCATATCACTCCCACTGCACACACCCCACACCATTACAGAGCCTCCACCAGCTTGAACAGTCCCCTGCTAACATGCAGGGGTCATGGATTTATCAGGTTGTCTCCATACAAGTCCATCCGCTCGATACAATTTGAAACGAGACTCGTCCACCCAGGCAACATGTTTCCAGCATTCAACAGTCCATTGTCGGTGTTGACGGACCCAGTCGAGACGTAAAGCTTTGTGTCGTGCAATCAGCATCTACGTCTACATCTACATCTACATTGATACTCCGCAAGCCACCCAACGGTGTGTGGCGGAGGGCACTTTACGTGCCACTGTCATTACCTCCCTTTCCTGTTCCAGTCGCGTATGGTTCGCGGGAAGAACGACTGTCTGAAAGCCTCCGTGCGCGCTCTAATCTCTCTAATTTTACATTCGTGATCTCCTCGGGAGGTATAAGTAGGGGGAAGCAATATATTCGATACCTCATCCAGAAACGCACCCTCTCGAAACCTGGCGAGCAAGCTACACCGCGATGCAGAGCGCCTCTCTTGCAGAGTCTGCCACTTGAGTTTATTAAACATCTCCGTAACGCTATCACGGTTACCAAATAACCCTGTGACGAAACGCGCCGCTCTTCTTTGGATCTTCTCTATCTCCTCCGTCAGACCGATCTGGTACGGATCCCACACTGATGAGCAATACTCAAGTATAGGTCGAACGAGTGTTTTGTAAGCTACCTCCTTTGTTGATGGACTACATTTTCTAAGCACTCTCCCAATGAATCTCAACCTGGTACCCGCCTTACCAACAATTAATTTTATATGATCATTCCACTTCAAATCGTTCCGCACGCATACCCCCAGATATTTTACAGAAGTAACTGCTACCAGTGTTTGTTCCGCTATCATATAATCATACAGTAAAGGATCCTTCTTTCTATGTATTCGCAATACATTACATTTGTCTATGTTAAGGGTCAGTTGCCACTCCCTGCACCGAGTGCCTATCAGCTGCAGACCTTCCTGCATTTCGCTACAATTTTCTAATGCTGCAACTTCTCTGTATACTACAGCATCATCCGCGAAAAGCCGCATGGAACTTCCGACACTATCTACTAGGTCATTTATATATATTGTGAAAAGCAATGGTCCCATAACACTCCCCTGTGGCACGCCAGAGGTTACTTTAACGTCTGTAGACGTCTCTCCATTGATAACAACATGCTGTGTTCTGTTTGCTAAAAACTCTTCAATCCAGCCACACAGCTGGTCTGATATTCCGTAGGCTCTTACTTTGTTTATCAGGCGACAGTGCGGAACTGTATCGAATGCCTTCCGGAAGTCAAGAAAAATAGCATCTACCTGGGAGCCTGTATCTAATATTTTCTGGGTCTCATGAACAGATAAGGCGAGTTGGGTCTCACACGATCTCTGTTTCCGGAATCCATGTTGATTCCTACATAGTAGATTCTGGGTTTCCAGAAATGACATGATACGCGAGCAAAAAACATGTTCTAAAATTCTACAAGAGATCGACGTAAGAGATATAGGTGTATAGTTTTGCGCATCTGCTCGACGACCCTTCTTGAAGACTGGGACTATCTGCGCTCTTTTCCATTCATTTGGAACCTTCCGTTCCTCTAGAGACTTGCAGTACACGGCTGTTCGAAGGGGGGCAAGTTCTTTCGCGTACTCTGTGTAGAATCGAATTGGTATCCCGTCAGGTCCAGTGGACTTTCCTCTATTGAGTGATTCCAGTTGCTTTTCTATTCCTTGGACACTTATTTCGATGTCAGCCATTTTTTCGTTTGTGCGAGGATTTAGGTACAAGAGTGGACCTTCGGCTCCGAAAGCCCATATCGATGACGTTTCGTTGAATCGTTCGCACGCTGACGCTAGCTGATGGCCCAGCATTGAAATCTGCAGCAATTTGCGGAAGGGTTGCACTTCTGTCACATTGAACGATTCTCTTCAGTCGTCATCGGTCCCGTTCTTGCAGGATCTTTTTCCTGCCGCAGCGACGTCGGAGATTTGATGTTTTACCGGATTGCTGATACGAACGGTTCACTCGCGAGATGGTCGAACGGGAAAATCCGCACTTCGTCGCTACTTCGGAGATGCTTTGTCCCATCGCTCGTGCGCCGACTATAACACCACGTTCAAACTCACTTAAATAACCAGCAGTAGTCGATCTGACAACTGCGTCAGACACTTCTTGTCTTTTATAGGCGTTGTCGACCACAGCGCCGTATTCCGCCTGTTTACATATCTCTGTATTTGAATATGCATGCCTATACCAGTTTCTTTGGCGCTTCAGTGTAAAAAAGGCTGAGGATTTCGTTGCTCGATGAAGCAACAGATCCTACAGATACAGCTCAGGTGGTGATATACTTACGAGCTGTCGATAACGATCTGCGTGTAACAGAGGGCGTTTTGGACTCAGTGCGTTTAAAAATGTTCGCGACATGTGCAGACTTACTCCAAGCTCTCGAGCAAGCGATTGATGGCGTCGCTATAGATTGGAATCGGTTAATCAGTGACCAGCGGCTATGCGGGGCCATCGTCACTTCTGTCGCTTACGTAGGACGCGACCTAATGCTGCTGTTATGCGCGTTTAACATAGAGTTGGAGAAGATACTGATGGCGGAGGGCATGGCTCATATCACAGGGATACCAGTCGAGTCTATCGACAGATCGCGTTTCACTAGGCAAGGCCTGCACCTCGATAGGTACGGGAAGGAGAGGCTGGCAAAGCTTATAGGTGACAGTGTAGTCGGTGGTGGTGGGATCGCTCATGGAAAAATTCCTGTAGTACTTGGTGTTAGAGCTGCACGCACTTTAGATTCAACTCAGCTGATAGGTATACATGCGTAAAGGAAGTCCCTCTAAGTAAGGAATCGCCTTCAGAGGCCGTCATGATTCCAAGTAGAGGAGGAATTAGCATATTTCATCAAAATATTAGAGGTATTAGAGATAAAGTTAGTGAACTGCTTATAGATGTTAACTCTGAAATTATTGGTATATTGGAGCCCCACTTAAATAATTTGATAATTCAGAGGCTTCCTTTACCGGGGTTCAGATTAGCTGGCTGTTTTTCAAGGAGTTCTTTGCGGAGTGGGGGATTGCCCATGTGCGTAAAACACAGTATTCCGTCCTGAGTCCGCAGGTGTATCACGGCAGTGCGCTGAATAGGTATTTGAATGTTGTGCAGGGGCAGTTGAATTTAGTGAAACTAAACTTTCAGTT
Source organism: Schistocerca piceifrons (assembly GCF_021461385.2). Lineage (NCBI taxonomy): Eukaryota > Metazoa > Arthropoda > Insecta > Orthoptera > Acrididae > Schistocerca > Schistocerca piceifrons. Next base: position 19,194,614 of record NC_060147.1, on the reverse strand, counting down.
GTTTTTATCAGAGCATTTCTGCTCAGTTCTTGGTTAAAAAAAAAAACACTGAATAGCCTATTAGACCATGATGCACAAATTTTAAGACTAAGAGGCTTTTGTACTCAAAAAAAATGTTATATATAATTACGATCTTCACACATCAAAAAAAGTTTTGCATCACCCCGGTTTCGAGATTTCCGGAGCCTGTACAGAAAATTGGAATAGAGGTTAACATAAACATCATTTCCACCCTTTTTATTTCTAAAGAAAACCACACATTGCATGTTGTACCACCATACAGCGAGACCTTCAGAGGTGGTGGTCCAGATTGCTGTACGCACCATTACCTCTAATACCCAATAGCACGTCCTCTTGCATTGATGCATGCCCGTAATCGTCGTGGCATACTGTCCAAAAGTTCATCAAGGCACTGTTGGTCCAGATTGTCCCACTGCTCAACGGCGACTCGGCATAGATCCCTCAGAGTGGTTGGTGGGTCACGTCGTCCATAAACAGTCCTTTTCAATCTATTCCAGGCATCTTCTATAGGGTTCATGTCGGGAGAACATGGTGACCAGTCTAGTCGTGCAATGTAGTTATCCTGAAGGAAGTCATTCACAAGATGAGCACGATGGGGTGGGGGGGTGGGGCGCAAACTGTCGTTCATGAAGACGAATGCCTCGCCAATATGCTGCCAATATGGTTGCACTGTCGGCTGGAGGATGGCATTCACATATCGTACAGCCGTTACGACGCCTTCCATGACTACCAGCAGTGTACGTTGGCCCCACATAATGCCACCCCAGAGCAGCACGGAACCTCCACCTTGGTGCACTCGTTGGACTGTGTGTCTAAGGCGTTCAGCCTGACCGGGTTGCCTACAATCACGTCTCCGACGATTATCTGGTTGAAGGCAGATGCGACACTCATCGGTGAAGAGAACGTAATGCCAATCCTGTGTGGTCCATTCGGCACATTGTTGGGCCCATCTGTACCGCGCTGCACGGTGTCGTGGTTGCAAAGATGAACCTCGTCATAGTTGCGCATTATGCAGCCCATTGCGAACAGTTTGAGCCGTAACACGACGTCCTGTGGCTGCACGAAAAGCGTTATTCAACATGGTGGCGTTGCTGTCAGGGTTCCTCCGAGCCACAATCCTTAGGTAGCGGTCATCCACTGCGGTAGTAGCCCTTGGGCGGCCTGAGCGAGGCGTGTCATTGACAGTTCCTGTCTCTCTGTATCTCTTCCATGTCTGAACAACATCACTGTGGTTCACTCCGAGACGCCTGGACACTTCCTTTGTAGAAGCCCTCCCTGGCACAAAGTAACAATGTGGACGCGACCGAACCACGGTATTGACTACCTAGGCATGGTTGAACTACAGACAACACCAGCCATGTACCTCCTTCCTGGTGGAATGACTGGAACTGATCGGCTGTCGGACCCCCTCCGTCTAACAGGCGCTGCTCATGCATGTTTGTTTAATCTGTAGGCGGGTTTAGTGACAACTCTGAATAATCAAAAGGATTATGTCCGTGATACAATATCCATAGTCAACGTCTATCTTCCAGAGTTTTGGGAACCGGGGTGATGCAAAACTTTTTTTGATGTGTTATGTAGAAAAGCTAATCCAACGGCAATAGAAAGTCTTTTAAACATCGTTAAGCAACAAGAGTGACAGCATGTTTACAGTGCCGATGACATGTCAAATATAACGCTTTCCTTAACACATTTCTCATACTCCTTGAAAGTTGCTTTCCATTACAAAGTTCTAGCAGTAGAAGGCAACTTGAGTGGCTGACTAGTGGGATAAGGATATCATGTAGAACAAAGTGGGAATTATATCAAAATATTAGAAGTAATCACGTTCGAGCTACAGTAGCTCATTACAGACATTGCAAGCTGCTTAAAAATGTTATTAGGAAGACAAAGAGCAAAAAAAATGGTTCAAATGGCTCTGAGCACTATGGGACTCAACATCTGTGGTCATAAGTCCCCTAGAACTTAGAACTACTGAAACCTAACTAACCTAAGGACATCACACACATCCATGCCCGAGGCAGGATTCGAACCTGCGACCGTAGCGGTCATGCGGTTCCAGACTGAAGCGCCTTTAACCGCACGGCCACACCGGCCGGCGACAAAGAGCATGCGGTACGCAAATAGAATAGCTAATTCACAGGATAAAATGAAAAGCATATGGTCAGTCAAGAAGCGAGTGTCTGGTGAGCACTACAAGGTCGACGATATAAAGTCAGTTCGTAGTAAAAGTGTTTCTGTTACTGATCAGTCAGGTATGATATATGTACAGTATTTAACAATCACTTTCTGGGCATTGCTGGTGAATTAAATAAAAAATTAGTTTCTACGGGGAATCGTATCTCTTTCCAAATGCCTTTACGAGATTGATGTCTGAAATACTCCTCTGTGATACAGACAAGGGGGAGATTGAGTCAATAATTAAATCGGTGAAGACTAAGGACTCTCATGGTTATGATGGAGTGTCTGGAAGAATATTAAAGTACTGTGCTGCACATGTTAGCCCTGTATTTAGCCATACTTGTAATTTTTCCTTTAAGAATGGTCAGTTTCCTGAACGATTAAAGTACTCAGTAGTAAAGCAGCTTTATAAAAATGGAGAAAGGGATAATGTAGACAATTTTTGACTTATTTCTATGCCATCAGTGTTTGCTAAAGTTTTTGAAAAGGCTGTGTATGTAAGGATAATTGATCATTTTATTTCACATAATTTGATATCAAATGAACAGTTCGGTTTTAGAAGTGGTTTAACAAACGGAAATGCTACAGTCTCTTTCCTCTGTGAGGTACTGGTGGATTGAACAAAGGGTTTCGAACGCTGGGCATCTTTTTTATTTAAGTAAGGCGTTTGATTGGGTTGATCACAAAATATTGCTCCATAAATTGCACTATCATAGAATACGGGGAGTAACTTACAACTGGCTCACCTCTTACTTTAATAACAGACAGCAAAAGGCCATTCTCCACAGTGCTGACAGTGAGAATGGCTGTGACGTGTGGTCTGAGTAGGGCACAGTTAAATGGGGAGTGCTCCAGGGACCTGTGATGGGGCCACTCCTGTTCCTTATTTTTATGAATGATATGCTATCTAGTATTATGGGTAACTCTATAATATTTCTGTTCTCTGATGACACTAGTTTGGTAGTAAAGGATGTTGTGTGCATCACTGCACTGTTTCAAATAGTGCAGTTCAAGACGTAAGTTCACGGCTTGTAGAAAATAAACTAATGCTAAATGACAGTAAGACTCACTTTTTACAGTTTCTAACACAATTAAAAAAACCCAACGTTTTCATTTCACAGTATGGGAATATGATTAGTGAAAATGAACAGTTAAGATTTCTAGGTGTTCAGGTAGATAGTAAACTGTCGTGGAAAGCCCACGTTCTGGACCTTGTTGAAAAGCTTACTGCTGCCATTTTTACTGTTCGAGCGGTATCCGAAGTAAGTGATAGTTCGGCAAGAAAGGCAGTCTGCTTTGCTTATTTTCATTCGCTTACTACGTACGGTATCACACTACTGGCCACATAAATTGCTGCACCACGAAGATGACGTGCTACGGACGCGAAATTTAACCGACAGGAAGAACATGCTGTGATATGCAAATGATTAGCTTTTCAGAGCATTCACACAAGGTTGGCGCCGGTGGCGACGCCTATAACGTGCTGACATGACGAAAGTTCCCTACCGATTTCTCATACACAAACAGCAGTTGACCGGCGTTGCCTGATGAAACGTTGTTGTGATGCCTCGTGTAAGGAGGAGAAATGCGTACCATCACGTTTACGACTTTGATAAAGGTCGGATTGTAGCCTATCCTGATTCCGGTTTATCATATCGCGACGTTGCTGCTCGCGTTGGTCAAGATCCGATGACTCTTAGCAGAATATGGAATCGGTGGCTTCAGGAGGGTAATACGGAACGCCGTGCTGGATCCCAACGGCCTCGTATCACTAGCAGTCGGAATGACAGGCATCATATCCGCATGGCTGTAACGGATCGTGCAGCCACATCTCGATCCCTTAGTCAACAGATGGGGACGTTTGCAAGACAAAAACCATCTGCACGAACAGTTCGACGACGTTTCCAGCAGCATGGACTATCAGCTCGGAGACCCCGGCTGCGGTTACCCTTGACGCTGCATCACAAACAGGAGCGTCTGCGGTGGTGTACTCGACGACGACGAACCTGGGTGCACGGATGGCAAAACGTCATTTTTTCGGATGCATCCAGGTTCTGTTTACAGCATCATGATGGTCGCATCCGTGTCTGGCGACATCGCGGAGAACGCACATTGGAAGCGTGTATTCGTCATCGCCATACTGGCGTATCACCCGGCGTGATGGTATGGGGTGCCATTGGTTACACGTCTCGGTCGCCTCTTGTTCACATTGACGGCACTTTGAACAGTGGACGTTACATTTCAGATGTGTTCCGACCCGTGGCTCTACCCTTCATTCGATCCCTGCGAAACCCTACATTTCAGCAGGATAATGTACGGGCCTTTCTGGATACAGAAAATGCTCGACTGCTGCTCTGGCCAGCACATTCTCCAGATCTCTCACCAATTGAATACGTCTGGTCAATGGTGGCCGAGGAACTGGCTCGTCACAATACGCCAGTCACTACTCTTGATGAACTGTGGTATCGTGTTGAAGCTGCATGGGCAGCTGTACCTGTACACGCCATCCAAGCTCTGTCTGAATGCCCAGGCGTATCAAGGCCGTTATTACGGCCAGAGGTGGTTGTTCTGGGTACTGATTCCTCAGGATCTATGCACCCAAACTGCGTGAAAATGTAATCACATGTCAGTTCTAGTATAATATATTTGTCCAATGAATACCCGTTTATCGTCTGCATTTCTTCTTTTGTAGCAATTTTAATGGCCAGTAGTGTATATTCTGGGGTAGCTCATTAGGTTCTCGATGGAAATTTTTGGCTCAGAAGTGGGCGTTTCGGGCAACAGGTGGTGTAAGTTCGCGAACCTTTTTTTGATCCCTGTTCGTTACTCTGGGTATTCTGACGTTTGCCTCTGATTCTCAACATATATATATATATATATATATATATATATATATATATATATATATATATATATTCTTTACTGTCGTTTCATGTTAACAATAACAGCTTATTCCCAAGAATTAACAATTTTCACTCAGTTAATACAAGGCAGAAATCCAATATGTAGCCGGCCGCGGTGGTCTAGCGGTTCTAGGCGCGCAGTCCGGAACCGCGCGACTGCTACGGTCGCAGGTTCGAATCCTGCCTCGGGCATGGATGTGTGTGATGTCCTTAGGTTAGTTAGGTTAACTAGTTCTAAGTTCTAGGGGACTGATGACCACAGATGTTAAGTCCTACAGTGGTCAGAGCCATATGAATCATCCAATCTGCATTTGGATCGTACTTCCTTGACTTGTGCAGAAAGGCATGCAGCATATTGCTGCATCCATTTTCAGTAAGCTACAACACGAATCCAAAAATCTTAACAGTAATCCGCTCAAGTTCAAATTTAAAATGAAAAGTTTCCTCATGGGCCACTCCTTCCATTCTGTTGAGGAGTTCCTTGAAAATTTAATCTGATTCCTGTGTTATATCGTTGATTGCATCTGCAGAAGCTTAAGGCTTGTCAGTATTGGTTGAAAACAGTCTTGGTTGCAATTTTAGTTTTTTATTTTTCAACTACGCGTTTCACCTTATTTAGGTATCTTCAGATTGATCTTAATTTGGTATTTCTAAGAACGATCCTTTAGACAGTGTAACCAAAGGGCATCGTCGAATACATCAGGCCAACATCGCCTTCGTTAAATTCAGTAAAAACTTTCTAGATGGACGTGAGTGACTTCAAGACCTGCAATGCTTACTACCTGAGCCCCATCTTATTCTATTACTCGCTCCTGTGAACGGGGACGCGTTATGCAGGTCTTGGAGTCACTCACGACCATCTAGAAAATTTTTACTGAGTTTAACGAAGGCGATGTTGGCCTGATGTATTCGAAGATGCCCTTTGGCTCCACTGTCTAAAGGATCGTTCTTAGAAATACCAAATTAAAATCAACCTGAGGATGCCTAAATAAGGTGAAACGCGTAGTTGAAAAATAAAAAAACTAAAATTGCAACCAAGACTGTTTTCAACCAATATTGTTAAGCACTGGATTGCTGTATGCCACAGTTGAATTGGAAAAACTTATGGCTTGTCTTTTTTGGGTTCATAAACATTTTATTTTATGTTATTACTTTTATGTTGTAATTTGATGTACTGACACGTTCCATGACCTTGAGGATTTGCTCCTCAATTTGGTCCTACGGAACTGGACTTGTAAAATGATACTGGATGAAGCAGGGAACTGTTCAAGCTGGTGGAGGTTCTGTAATGGTGTGGGGCATGTGCAGTTGGAGTGATATGGGACTCCTGATACGTCTAGATATTACTCTGACAGGTGACTCGTACGTAGGCATCCTGTCTGATCACCTGCATCCATTGATGTCCGTTGTGCATTCCGACGGACGTGGGCAATTCCAGCAGGACAGCGCTACACCCCATAGATCCAGAATTCCACGAACACTCTTCTGAGTTTAAACACTTCCACTGCCCACCAAACTCCCCAGACGTGATCATTATTGAGCATATCTGGGATGCTTTGCAACGTGCTGTTCAGAAGAGATCTCCACCTCCTCGTACTCTTACAGATTTATGGGCAGTCCTGCAGGATTCATGGTGTCAGTTCCCTCCAGCACTACTTCAGACATAAATCGAGTCGATACCACGTGATATTGCGGCACTTCTGTGTGTCTGCGGGGGTGCTACACGATATTAGGCAGGTGTACCAGTTTCTTTGGCGCTTCAGTGTAGAAGCGCCTGTGTTTATGCGTTGTGAGTCGCTGGTGCCTAATACTGACCTGTTGCAGGTACGACCTGGGATGATGATGTTTGTTTCTCTGGATTGAACGAACAGGTACGATCCGTATTCGAGGACTGGCTGAAAGGGGGGCGCCGTCAGGAATCCAAACCTACAGGAAAGGGAAAGAACCGATATATACTGTTTGGGGTATGTTAATTTAACGTGCCTGGAAGGTATTTGTCCCTTACATATTGTGTTGCTTCAGTTTAAAGTCAAAATATGACGATTATAGCTTCGAGATATCATTTCTTGTCTGTTTTGATAAATCCATGTCCTGGACAGGAGGAAGCGTAGTGGCTAATAATTTAGTTTTGTATGTTCTGTTTATTCCGATGCACGTGGTCTGATATTCTTATTTTGTGTATTTTCTGTGGGGTAATTGTTGATAAAACGGTCGATGGAGCTCCAGTCAGTTTTTTGCGGAAACTGAAGTAAATGTTACTAAGATCATCAAGGGAATCCCTCTTCCTGATTAATGGAATCCCTCCTCCTGATTACATATATGAGAAGAGACATATGTTGCCTTTGGTGTCTTGTGCACATGGTAGCTTACTTGCGTAATAAAGTTGACTTTGACACACGTTACTGAACTCGGTGGAATGTTCCTAACTCGCATTCCTGTCTGGTGTTTCCATTAACGCGGTTCAACTGGTCGATATTAACTAACCAACTGACGAAACTAGTCTTCTTTTCCAATGTTCACTGGGATTTGTTTATACACTGAGAACATTAGTCATAGTGGCTTTTCGAAAAGTCAAAAGATGTCTGATGACATCTTGCAAGATAATCTGGGGCTCATTCGCGAAGAGAACCTTAATGTACTCCTCAAAATAAAAAAAATAAGAAAGGTACTGGCACTTATTTATGTAGTATTTAAAAGATATTACACTGTAACCCGTTCATGGAAAAATGGACCACTGAAGGAAGCCACTCCATTTTATTGAGGCAATGACATGTTTTTATTTTTCAAATATTTCATTAACGGAGAATATTTAGGACTTCTGTGTCCAGTGTGTGAAATACAAAAGATGATGTTCAAGTTACACTGAAAACATTTATTACAATTTGCGAGAATTTTATTGGACATTTTCTGTAGGTGGCCCATCGGTAGTAATGTTCCCCTAAACGTGTACACGCCTGCAGTATAACATGGTGTATTCTTCGGAGCGTACTACAAAAGCTCTGGCGTTTAATTTTAATTTAGGATCAGCAAGAGGCAGGGATTTTTTTTTTTTTTTTTGCATAAATGGAGGTTGGGGGGGGGGGTGTTTTTCTGGAAAATAGAGACAGACGAGGGGCATGACATATTTATGTTGTGCGCCTAAGCAAATCTCTATTTGCAACGCGAATGTTGTTAGTTACAGGCGACCTCATTGCGTTATGTCATATGGGATTATGTTGTGGGTAGCTCATCAAGCCAAGCTAAGGTTTTCCTGGACCAAAAACGTGTAATAAAGAGTATTAAGGATTAAACACACTTGTTTCATAATTTGCAGTATGCCATTTCAATGTAAGGGGCATTGAAAATTTGTCACAAATACATCGTCATTATCATTAAATGTCACTTAATAACGCAACAACGATACAAGACTTCAAGGTTGTTAAGAGGTCCATGAGTAAGTAATTTATTGCTAGCTCACTCGAGCAGATGTAACTTCGATGGACTGCTCACGCGCTCCCTGCAATCATCCCAGGTCGTATCTGCAAAAGGCAAGTTTTAAATACCAGCGACTCACAACGCATAAACACAGGCGCTTCTACATAGAAGAGCCAAAGAAACTGGTACACGTGTCTGATATCGTGTAGCACTCCCGCAGCACGCAGAAGTGCCGCAATATGACGTGGTATGGACTAGAATACTGCTGGAGGCAGGTGACACCATGAATCCTGCAGAACTGTCCATAAATCTGTAAGAATGCGACGAGATGGAGATCTCTTCTGAACAGGACGTTGCAAGGCATCCCAGATATGCTCAATAATGTTCATGTCTGGCGAGTTTGGTGGCCAGGGGAAGTGTTTAAACTCAGAAGAGTGTTCTGGAGCCACTCTGTAGCAATTATGGACGTGTGGGCTGTCGCATTCTCCTGCTGGAATTGCCCAAATTCCTCGGAATGCACACTAGACATGAATGGATGCAGGTGATCGGACAGGATGCTTACGTACGTGTCACCTGTCAGACTCGTATCTAGACCGTATCATGGGTTCCATATTACTCCAACTGCACACGTCCCACACCATTGTAGGGCCTTCACCGGCTTGAACAGTCTCCTGCAGACATGCAGGGTCCATGGATTCATGAGGTCGTCTTCATGCCGGTACAAATGGTTCAAATGGCTCTGAGCACTATGGGACTTAACATCTATGATCATCAGTCCCCTAGAACTTAGAACTACTTAAACCTAGCTAACCTAAGGACATCACACAACACCCAGTCATCACGAGGCATAGAAAATCCCTGACCCCGCCGGGAAGCGAACCCGGGACCCCGTGCTCGGGAAGCGAGAACGCTACCGCGAGACCACGAGCTGCGGACATGCCGGTATACGTCCATACGCTCGATACAATTTGAAACGAGACTCGTCCGACCAGGCAGCATGTTGCCAGTCATCAACAGTCCAATGTCGGTGTTGATTGGTCCAGGTGAGGCATAAAGCTTTGTGCCGTGCAGCCATCAAGGGGCTTCGGCTCCGAAAGCCCATATCGATGATGTTTTGTTGGATGATTCGCACGCTGACACTTGTTGCTGGCCCACTATTGAAATGTACAGCAATTTGGGGAAGGGTTGCACTTCTGTCACGTTGAGCGATTCTCCTCAGTCGTCGTTGGTCCCGTCCTTGCAGGATCTTTTTCCGGGCGCACCAATATCGGAGTTTTGATGTTTTACCGGATAACTGATATTTACGATACACTCGTGAAACGGTCGTACACGAAAATCCCCACCTCGTCAGTACTTGGGAGATGTTGTGTCCCATCGCTTGCGTGCCGACTGTAACCACAGGCTCAAAATCACTCACATTTTGATAACCTACCCCTGTACCAGCAGTAACCGATCTAACAACTGTGCCAGACACTTGTCGTATATAGGTGTGGCCGTCTGCAGCGCCGTATTCTGCCGTCTACATATCTGTGTATTTGAATCTTTCTTTCTTTTCTTTCTTTTGCTTGTGCCTTTTTCCCGCAATGACGCAGGGTCGGCATGGGTAATCGGATTTGGCAAAGTTAATTGAAGGGGTGTCCAGATGCCCTTCCTGCCTCCACCCCGTACCCACCGGGACGGAATTAGTGTACCCCAACTGTCTGTGTCTAGTGTAATTCATGGAAAAGTGCGAATGTGTTCAGATGTCTGCGAGCCATGTAACTGAGCCTGGTATTCACCTAGTGGCATGTGGAAAACCGCCTAAAAACCACATCCAGGCTGGCCGGCACACTGGCCTCCGTCGTTAAGCCGCCGGGCGGATTCGATCCAGGGCCGGCGCGCTTACCCGAGTACAGGAAACAGCGCATTAGCGCCCTCGGCTAACCTGGCGGGTATATCTCTGCATTTGACTACACATGCCTACACAAGTTTCTTTGGCGCTTCAGTGACAATTGCTCCATTTCCACATTACGGCAACGACAGCACTGTTTTCCCCGTCCCCCTTACACGTTTTACCCACATTGCTAGTGCTGATACCTACCGCCTGTGAGTGGTTATTTCACGTTGACGTCACACATAGGTGGTGGTAACATTAATGCGACCGGAGTGTGTGTAAAAAATACAAGATCCGATTGCTGTGTGTCAGTTAGCGCGCGCTCTAACATGTTTAAGCGAGTAACTATTGTATTGTTGCTGTTCATTTTTGTATTCTATTGAGTTTATTCGTTCTGTTTGCATTAGTAATGCCGAATTGTGCTGTGTCTGTGTGTGAAATTAGAAGGCTAAAGGTACTAATGTTATCTGTAGTAAGTTTCCGAAAGATCCTGAAACGTGTGCTAGTGGATTTAACTTTGTAGATGAAGAGATAAATTGACATTAAAAATGCTACCATACTTTTCTTTTTTTAAAAAAAAGACGATTATTTACGGGATCTCCTAGCCGAGTTAATCAAACTTCAACCAAATAAGACGTTAAAGGCAACTGCAGTTTCTAAAATTGCACCTTAATAGTGATGGACGAACCGAAAATTGAGAACTGCAAATTTCGCTTTTTCAAATTTTCTCCTTATATGTACATATTATGCACTGTTAATTTGTTAAATTGTTAATGTTGCCATAACTTTCTCTTTTATTGGTTCATAGAAATGACAGACCAATAATAAGCACCACATAAAATTTGTGGCGTTCTTTTTCTTAAATTATTTCGAATGGAATATCCGTTTTTATTCAAATATATCTTTGCTTTTTAATGGAAATTTGAAAATAATTGATTTTGCACTGACAAAACCAAGAACATTCTTTCAAAAAATTCATATGATAAATTTAGATAGTATGCAAAATATAATATTTACCAAGAAAATTTACATAACAATAGTTACAATTTCAATAATGAATTAATCTATTGGTCGTTATTTATTGTCTGATCTGTTCACAAATATCGTACTGCGATGTATTGATATGTAAGCTGTCTCCTTTCATCAGAAACATTATCATTCAAAGATGATACCAAACATGTTTTTAAAAAGTAAAGTTTATTTAAAAACCAAAAATTATAGCGCTACTGACTGATACATGGGTTTTACCCAGTTACTAGTGAAAAACTCGCGAGATGCGAGGAGCACTCGCGCATTGAAGCGCAAACTTAATTCTGTATGTAGACAATTAGTACATTCCAGGAATCAAGTATCTCGATGATTTTTGCCTGTTATCGACATTGATATAGGCAAGATATCCATTCTAGGGAATCCTAGACGCCGGCCGCTGTGGCCGAGCGGTTCTAGGCGATTCAGTCCGGAACCGCGCAGGTTCGAATTCTGCCTCGGGCATGGATGTGTGTGATGTCCTTAGGTTAGTTAAGTTTAAATAGTTCTAAGTCTAGGGAACTGATGACCGCAGATGTTAAGTCCCATAGTGCTTAGAGCCATTTGAACCATTTGAATCCTAGACTTTCAGGAATGTTTTAATTTAAAGGCTGAAGTCAGATAACAAATGACAAAAGAATGTATTTTTCGTGGGATATAATTACAAATGAACCATTTTCGATTATTTTCCTTTACTGGTACTGTGGAACCTTCCTTCTTGCCAAATTTCATGATTCGGCGTCAAGGGGAAGTACGCTGTAGGTTTTAATGAGTCAATTTGTATCAAAATATGTGACTTAAATTACAGTACCTTTTGATTTCAGCGACTTAGAAGCTTCACTTTTTTACATTGCCACAGACCTTAAGAAGGGATCTTAAGAGATGGACAGACAGGGATATAGTCTGCTAACAAATGACAAAACAATTTTCTTTCGTGCGTTTAGTTACAAATTAACCATTTTCGGATTTATACTTCAGTTTTACCGTGAGGCCTTGCTTCCTGCCAAATATCATGATTCTAGGTACGTAGGTTTGGATGACTGATTTTGCGGCAATCAAAATATGTGACATAAAAGGTCGTATCTTTTGATTGCATTGACTTAGAATCTAATGTTTATTATACCCACCGAAGGATCATTGACCTTTAGTATGTGCCACAAATTTCAACACGATACGTCAGCGCGTTCCTGAGAAAAAGGGATTTGAAAAGTCGGACCGATACACAGATGGACAACAAAGTGATCCGTATTTAAAATAAAAATATTTGTTATGATAGAGACCAAACAAATACCGAAAAATACCGATTCTTCAGAACTAAAATACCGGAGTCTTATTCCATTCCATGGTGGGCTGAATGGTACAGCAACCGGTTCCCATAATTCTGTTAAGAGACAGTCTCGGTTTCTGAGTTATTTTTAATACAGTTAACGCGTTTCTCCATGTTTAGGATTACTGAAATTTTGTGAAAGAAAAGGAAAACCAAGGATGTAACTATATAAAATTACATGTTAACGTATATTATTGTAAACTGGCGATAAAACTTTAAAAACTATTTTCAAAAATTTTTAAAAAACAAATTAGCACTCACGAAAGGATATCCGTGCATTGCTTATCACCGACTGGTGGGGATGTTAGTGAAAACGATGGTAACAAACCATCTAAAGGAAGAAGCGTCGAACAAGACACACAGGGACAGAACCAAGTGTGTAAACTAGGAAGGATAATAACGGGGATAAATGTATGAGTTGTCTTCCTTTTGATGGTTCTTTACCATCGTTTTCACAAACCGCCCTAGCAGCCAGTGTTATGTAAAACTTTGACAGCTTTCGTAGTGTTAATTCACTTTTTAAAGTTTTTTAAATAATTTTTAAAAGTTTAGGGCAGCTAAGAACCATGCCCCTTTTCTTGCAATTCTGTGTAATTACATCCTTGTTTCTCTCTTACATAGCACGAGGAAGCATTAACGAGACGAAACGCGTTATTTGTATTAAAAATAACTTTGCAACCGATACTGTCTTTTTGTACAATACCGGTATCGGATTTCACCGGGAGGTTTCTCCCATTCTTACAAGGAGAGGTCCCCAGCGGTGCGGTCAACGTTTTCAAGCCATCTATAGAGTGATGTAGATTAAGATCCCAGGTATAACACACCGCAGCCATTCACCCTTGTGGGCCCTCGCTTGCGAGTAATTGACGAAAACTAACATGTATCGCAATTTTGTGTGACACTCAATAGCGTTAAAAATTACGTTATGCAGTATGGTTCTGTGGTGTAATGGATAGGAAATCAGTTTGGCATGTAGGATGTGGTGGATTCGAATCGCGTCAAGTGTAGTATTTTTTTTTAAATTTTAAATCTTTATCAAAATGAGTTTGATCATCATTTTTTTATCAACTAATTGCTTCAAATGTAATTTTTAATTCAGTTCCTTTGTCACGTAATTTTAATCACAGCGTCAACTTCTTCATTTGGTCTCGTTTTTCTTCCTATGATTTTTTTTAAATCTTTATCAAAATGAGTTTGATCATCATTTTTTTATCAACTAATTGCTTCAAATGTAATTTTTAATTCAGTTCCTTTGTCACGTAATTTTAATCACAGCGTCAACTTCTTCATTTGGTCTCGTTTTTCTTCCTATGATTTTTTTTCTCTACTTGAAATCTATGTTCATGTTTTTAATTAATTTCATGTAATGAGTATAGATTTAAGTGTCAGGAAGTCGTTTCTGAAAGTATTTGTATGGAGTGTAGCCATGTATGGAAGTGAAACATGGACGATAACCAGTTTGGACAAGAAGAGAATAGAAGCTTTCGAAATGTGGTGCTACAGAAGAATGCTGAAGATAAGGTGGGTATATCACGTAACTAATGAGCAGGTATTGAACAGGATTGGGGAGAAGAGAAGTTTGTGGCACAACTTGACTAGAAGAAGGGATCGGTTGGTAGGACATGTTCTGAGGCATCAAGGGATCACAAATTTAGCATTGGAGGGCAGTGTGGAGGGTAAAAATCGTAGAGGGAGACCAAGAGATCAGTACACTAAGCAGATTCAGAAGGATGTAGGTTGCAGTAGGTACTGGGAGATGAAGAAGCTTGCACAGGATAGAGTAGCATGGAGAGCTGCATCAAACCAGTCTCAGGACTGAAGACCACAACAACAACAACAACAATGATTCCGATTTAATTTCTTTTGTTTTGCACCATGTTTTTTCGTCCACATTATTGCGTTAATTATAAAAACATGGTGCAAAACAAAAGAAATTAAATCGGAATATATATATATATATATATATATATATATATATATATATATAATCCTCATTTTGCTTGCATTACGCTTTACTTATAAACCTTTCACTTACATTTATATGACGACTACCATGCAAGAAAAAGGCACATCTGGTAACAAAAATACGTTTTTCACGCCACTGCACAGATATAAATACATTATTTCGTCTTTCGTTTTTTAACTGATAGATTGGAATTTTCAAACAATTGAATATTATAATATATGATGCTGAGGGAATTAGATTAGGAAATGAGACACTTAAAGTAGTAAAGGAGTTCTGCTATTTGGGGAGCAAAATAACTGATGTGGTTGAAGTAGAGAGGATATAAAATGTAAACTGGCAATGGCAAGGAAAGCGTTTCTGAAGAAGAGAAATTAGTTAACATCGAGTATAGATTTAAGTGTCAGGAAGTCGTTTCTGAAAGTATTTGTATGGAGTGTAGCCATGTATGGAAGTTAAACATGGACGATAAATAGTTTGGATAAGAAGAGAATAGAAGCTTTCGAAATGTGGTGCTGCAGAAGAATGCTGAAGATTAGATGGGTAGATCACATAACTAATGAGGAAGTATTGAATAGGATTGGGGAGAAGAGAAGTTTGTGGCACAACTTGACCAGAAGAAGGGATCGGTTGGTAGGACATGTTTTGAGGCATCAAGGGATCACAAATTTAGCATTGGAGGGCAGCGTGGAGGGTAAAAATCGTAGAGGGAGACCAAGAAATGAATACACTAAGCAGTTTCAGAAGGATGTAGGTTGCAGTAGGTACTGGGAGATGAAGAAGCTTGCACAGGATAGAGTAGCATGGAGAGCTGCATCAAGCCAGTCTCTGGACTGAAGACAACAATAACTCGTGCTTGTGACTTCAGTGTTTTTTGCATGCTAAAAATCGCCAACTGTGTTTTAAATTTATGTGGACTTTTTTAAAGTGTTCCACAATGAACGCCTCCATGTACATGTATGTTTTAAGCCCCACTGTGTCCCCTCATTATGTTTTTATGTCCCCTCTTATCGCGCCGGCTGTTATGGCCGAGCGGTTCTAGGCGCTTCAGTCTGGAACCGTGCGACCGCTACGGTCGCAGGTTGGAATCCTGCCTCGGGCATGGGTGTGTGTGATGTCCTTAGGTTAGTTAGGTTTAAGTAGTTCTAAGTTCTAGGTGACTGATGGCCTTAGATGTTAAGTTCCATAGTGCTCAGAGCCATTTCCACCATTTTTTGAATCACAACAACAACAACGACAATATATAAATATAATTTCGTTTATAGTCAAAAAAATTCCGATTTTGATATAAATGGAAAAGTTCGTACAGTGATTAAAATAATGTGGCAAATGAATAGAAACAAAAAAATACATTTAAAACCAATTAACTGAATAAAAATGATGATTAAAGTAACTTCGATAAAGATTTAAAAATAACAAAAAATGTGCACCTCACGAGATTCACACCCACAATCTTCCGCACGTGAAGCTGTTAAGCTATTATCATGCCTATTATACCACGCAACCAGACTATATACTGCAACTTTTAACGCTGTCAAGTATATAAAAAAAATTCTGAGTTTTTTCCACAAGTTGGCACCCTAGG
Organism: Schistocerca piceifrons; assembly: GCF_021461385.2. NCBI lineage: Eukaryota > Metazoa > Arthropoda > Insecta > Orthoptera > Acrididae > Schistocerca > Schistocerca piceifrons. The sequence continues at coordinate 19,178,321 of NC_060147.1, read as the reverse complement.
GCGAATGGCTGCAGTATGTGATACCTGAGATCTTAACCTAGATTACCGTACAGATAATTTTAAAAGTCGATCTCGCCTCTGGGGACTTGTCCTCGTTAGTTTGCGGTGCGCCAGGCTACGGTCACGTGAAACGGGGTGTACCGCGTGTAATGGTACTTGAATTACGTAACCATTGCGGCACCTCACCTCAACCTCTCGATACCAGCAATATTCTACTGTGTTTCTGTAAAATAGTTAACGTATTTCTGGACAACATACAGATCTGATTTCATTAATGTACAGGTACTTCGATACATCGATATGTATATATTGCAATGATATTATTCTTATGTGCATTCTTTCTTTTGTCACTATGATCATTGACGTACTTGTAACTGATTTTTGGGCGCGTAAGCGGTTATTAGAGGGTCAAGCTTTCGTCGTCATGTTAAAAAGACGCAAATTGTAGTCAGTTTATGAAATGTGAACTTTAACAGTGAGGAAGATATTTTCAAGTATGTTTCATATAGTAAAGTGATGTTTTGGAAAGAGTTACGTGATATTGCAACAAAAGTAATAAAAAAGTAGTGTAACTTAAATTCGGAGTGCTGATTACTATTTTACATCACCATTGTCTTAACTTGCAAAAGTTTAATCTTCAGGACTGGTTTATGAAACACATTTCTAAAACTTTTGAATATCGCAGAATAACACGTAGGCCTCTTTGCATCCGAGGTTGGAATCATCACCGCCTAGATTTTTGACGATTGAGCCATGAGTTCACAACGAGACCAGCGTGGGAAACACGAAAAGATGAGTGCCTAGTTTATCCATTATTACATGAAATGACTTTATTAACTGTGCTCTAATGACACCTGCCACATAATAACTTTGTTGTTGCCCCAAAAAGGCAGTATTTAGCAGCGTGAGCAGCACTACAACCATAATTAATATTGGACCTTTGTTGTGGTAGGGTTGTTAGACACGGCAGCTTCCAGTTGGACCCGAGCCATTCGCAACTGTGGATGAAAGCAGAGGCCCTACCTAGCAGGATGGTCTTGACGTCCTGCGACTTGAGCCGCAGGTAGGCTCGCCGGCTCTTCTCGAGCATGCGCTCCACCTCCCGGCGCTCCAGGTAGATCCGCAGCGGGCTGCAGCAGGCGGGATCTTCCATGTCGGCGCCTCCGGCGAGCACTGCTGGCCCGTCTCCTCTATCCTGGCGCCTCCTGCCCTGTCCTGGTCGAGCGACAAACCGCTTCCTGCAGCAGCCTACACTCCCCACTACATCCTCCACATTAACGTCAAGCTTCCTAAAGCGATTTTCGCTCTCGCGCTTACACGTCGAGCCAATATCGGAGCAGTGGTGTAGAAGTACTAAACTTTTCGACGTACGCAGGGTAATTCGCGATGATATGCAAATACACCACTGGCCATTAAAAAATGGTTCAAATGGCTCTGAGTACTATGGGACTCAACATCTGTGGTCATAAGTCCCCTAGAACTTAGAACTACTTAAACCTAACTCATCTAAGGACATCACACACGTCCATGCCCGAGGCAGGATTCGAACCTGCGACCGTAGCAGTCGCGCGGATCCTGACTGAGCGCCTAGAACCGCTAGACCACCGCGGCCGGCTGGCCATTAAAATTGCTACACCAAGAAGAAATGCAGATGATAAACGGGTATTCATTGGACAAATATATTATACTAGAACTGACATGTCATTACATTTTCACGCAATTTGGGTGCATAGATCCTGAGAAATCAGTACCCAGAACACCTCTGGCCCTAATAACAGCCTCGGTACGCCTGGACATTGAATCAAACAGAGCTTGGATGGCGTGTACAGGTACAGCTGCCCATGCAGCTTCAACACGATACCACAGTTCATCAAGAGCAGTGACTGGCGTATTGTGACGAGCCAGTTGCTCGGCCACCATTGACCAGACGTTTTCAGTTGGTGAGAGATCTGGAGAATGTCCTGGCCAGGGCAGCAGTCGAACATTTTCTGCATCCAGAAAGCCACGTACAGGACCTGCAACATGCTGTCGTGCATTATCCTGCTGAAATGTAGGGTTTCGCAGGGATCGAATGAAGCGTAGAGCCACGGGTCGTAACACATCTCAAATGTTACGTCCACTGTTCAAAGTGCCGTCAATGCGAACGAGAGGTGACCGAGACGTGTAACCAAAGGCACCCCATACCATCACGCGAGGTGATACGACAGTATGGCGATGACGAATACACACTTCAAATGTGCGTTCACCGCGATGTCGTCAAACACGGATGCGACCATCGTGATGCTGTAAACAGAAACTGGATTCATCCGAAAAAATGACGTTTTGCCATTCTTGCACCCAGGTTCGTCGTTGCGTACACCATCGGAGGCGCTCCTGTCTGTGATACAGCGTCAAGGGTAACCGCAGCCATGGTCCCCGAGCTGATAGTCCGTGCTGCTGCAAACGGCGTCGAACTGTTCGTGCAGACGGTTGTTGTCTTGCAAACGTCCCCATCTGTTGACTCGGGGATTGAGATGTGGCTGCAGGATCCGTTACAGCCGTGCGGATAAGACGCCTGTTATCTCGACTGCTAGTGATACAAGGCCGTTGGGATTCAACACGGCGTTCCGTATTACCCTCCTGAACCCACCGATTCCATATTATGCTAACAGTCATTGGACCTCGACCGACGCGAGTAGCAATGTCGCGATACGATAAACCGCAATCGCGATAGGCTATAATCCGACCTTTATCAAAGTTGCAAACGTGATGGTACGCATTTCTCCTCCTTACACGAGGCATCACAACAACGTTTCACCAGGCAACGCCGGTCAACTGCTGTTTGTGTATGAGAAATCAGTTGGAAACTTTCCTCATCTGAGCACGTTGTAGGTTTCGCCATCGGCGCCAACCTTGTGTGAATGCTCTGAAAAGCTAATCATTTGCATATCACAGGATCTTCTTTCTGTCGGTTAAATTTCGCGTCTGTAGCACGTCATCTTCGTGGTGTAGCAATTTTAATCGCCAGTAGTGTATTTTAATACGTTATTCTACAAGTAAAACTAAAGGAAAAAAGTTGATATAAACATAGGCCCGCAAACGTTTAGTTACGGAGTTACGCCTGATAAAACATTTTGCGCGCAATTTAGCAACTTCGCTAATATGAAGCCATCGCAAAACTGCACAAAGTTAAACTAACGCACTATTTCCGTTTATTTTGTTGTTATTCGTCTGGTTAATCGAATAAAACATATCCCAGACATGTATCTGCTATAGTTTACCAGTACATCCAGAGAAGCAAACGTTATTATCCGAGTAAATTTGTTTACTTTCCATTAAGAATGCAGAAAGGTTTATGTGATTGTTGGCAACCGTTAGTGAGTTGTTTCAGTCATTTCCTAAAATACATTGAACTCGGTGGAGACATTTTTTAGCATTTATTGTGAATGTATTGTGAAATAGTGTGTACACTGTACAACTTCCTTAACACTGAGTTTCTACATCTACGTCTACATGGTTACTGTGCAATTCACACTTAAGTGTCTGGCAGAGGGTTCATCGAACCATTTTCGCCTGCCGGAGTGGCCGAACGGTTCTAGGCGCTACAGTCTGGAACTGCGCGACCGCTACGGTTGCAGGTTCGAATTCTGCCTCGGGCATGGGTGTGTGTGATGTCCTTAGGTTAGTTAGGTTTAAGTAGTTCTAAGTTCTAGGGGACTGATGACCTCAGTAGTTAAGTCCCATAGCGCTCACAGCCATTTGAACCATTTTTTAACCATTTTCATACAACTTCTTTACCATTCCACACTCGAATGGCGCGTGGGAAAAAGGAACACCTACATCCTTCCGTTCGAACTTTGATTTGTCTTATTTTACTTTGATGATCGTCTCTCCTTACGTAGGTGGGTGTCAACAAAATATTTTCGCATTCGGATTGAAATTTCGTAAATAGGTTCCGCCGCAAAGAAAACCGCCTTTGTTTCAATGACCGCCACCCCAACTCGCGAAAAATATCAGTCACACTCTCACCCGTATTACGCGATAACACGAAACGAGCTGCCCTTCTTTGCCCTTTTTGATGTCCTCCGTCGATGCTACCTGCTAAGGATCCCACACCGCGCAGCAATGTTACAGCAGAGGACGGACAAGTGTAACGTAGGCTGTCTCTTTAGTGGGTTTGTCGCATCTTCCTTGTGTTCTGCCATCAAACCGCAGTCTTTGTTCCGCCTTGCCCACAATATTATCTGTGTAGTGTTCCCAATTTAAGTTGCTCGTAATTGTAATTCCTAGGTATTTAGTCGAATTGACAGCCCTGCGATTTATCGTTTACCCAAAATGTATCGGATTTCTTTTAGTACCCATGTGGACGACCTCAAACGTTTCTTTGTTTAGTGCCAATTCTCATTTCTCGCAGTATACAGTAATTCTCTCTAGTTTTGTTTTTTACAGTTTAACATGAATTCACGTGAGCTATGGTATTAATAAAAGCAGATTATCTGACACATTCATACAGTTTCAGCTAACATTATTACCATCATATTTCCAAAATTAAATTCCCTACTTCTTCTGCTGAAAACTTCGTGCAATTTAAGAAACAAATTGGGCCTTGTAGTTTATAAAATTTTACGAAATTACGTCTTTGCTTCTCTGGATGTTCTGGAAAACTACTGCAGATACACGCCTGGGACACGTTTTATTAGATTCGCCAGGTCAGTAGCAACAAAATGAATGGTAATCGTGCTTTACGTTAACCTCGTACAGTTTTTGCTCTTCCTCTTGAAGTAGCTCCACAAGAAAAAAATCAGGGACGGATAAATCTGGCGATTTAGGGAGCCAGGGAATGTTCTCGCACGTATGCCATTGATTGCCGTGCAACATGTGATGTCGTTCCGTCCTGTTGAAACGAGACTTCTTGAAAGTTTGGAAAGTTGTTCAGTGCAGGTGTAACGAAACTTCGTAACATCTCCACGTAACGATCGGCATTGACAGTTATTGTGTTCCCCTGTTCATTTGCGGTCCTATTATCAAATTGTTCAAATGGCTCTGAGCACTATGGAACTTAACATCGCAGGTCATCAGTCCCCTAGAACTGCTTAAAGCCCGGTCCACACGCAACGATCTGTCTGCGCAGACATCGGCGCAGATGTCTGTACATGCAAAAGATCGCTGCAAATGTGATGTGTTCACACGACACAAACCCCAGTCTACTACTCGCCCGCCATCTGTCGGTGTAGAAAAGAAATATCAGTGGCAAGCGACTACGCTCCCCGTAAACGTCAAACACTTAATTCAGTTATTTTCAAATATAGAAATGGAGGAAGTTCTGTTGTGGTCTGTGTTCGCAACTTGTGTTGCAAAAAACATTCAGACCAACCGCAGGAAACAGAGAAAGCGGGCAAAATGGTGTAGACAGTGGCTGCTAAAGCGAAAGCAATTTCCTCACGTAAATTTACTGAGAGAGTTGCAGGACGAACCTAACGTCTGGCGAAATTATTTGCGGATGGATGTCGAAACTTATAATTATCTCTTAAAGCTTGTAACCCTTCATATTATGAGAAAAAATACTTGTATGAGAAGGGCAATTTCTCCTCATTAACGGCTGGCGGTAACATTGACACTCCAATTTCATCTTCAGTTGTACTCCTGCTTGGTCTTGGCGTTTCTTGATCACTAACAAGGGAACCTCCCCATCGCACCCCCCTCAGATTTAGTTATAAGTTGGCAAAGTGGATAGGCCTTGAAAAACTGAACACAGATCAATCGAGAAAATAGGAAGAAGTTATGTGGAACTATGAAAAAATAAGCAAAATATACACTCCTGGAAATGGAAAAAAGAACACATTGACACCGGTATGTCAGACCCACCATACTTGCTCCGGACACTGCGAGAGGGCTGTACAAGCAATGATCACACGCACGGCACAGCGGACACACCAGGAACCGCGGTGTTGGCCTTCGAATGGCGCTGGCTGCGCAGCATTTGTGCACCGCCGCTGTCAGTGTCAGCCAGTTTGCCGTGGCATACGGAGCTCCATCGCAGTCTTTAACACTGGTAGCATGCCGCTACAGCGTGAACGTAAACCGTATGTGCAGTTGACGGACTTTGAGCGAGGGCGTATAGTGGGCATGCGGGAGGCCGGGTGGACGTACCGCCGAATTGCTCAACACGTGGGGCGTGAGGTCTCCACAGTACATCGATGTTGTCGCCAGTGGTCGGCGGAAGGTGCACGTGCCCGTCGACCTGGGACCGGACCGCAGCGACGCACGGATGCACGCCAAGACCGTAGGATCCTACGCAGTGCCGTAGGGGACCGCACCGCCACTTCCCAGCAAATTAGGGACACTGTTGCTCCTGGGGTATCGGCGAGGACCATTCGCAACCGTCTCCATGAAGCTGGGCTACGGTCCCGCACACCGTTAGGCCGTCTTCCGCTCACGCCCCAACATCGTGCAGCCCGCCTCCAGTGGTGTCGCGACAGGCGTGAATGGAGGGACGAATGGAGACGTGTCGTCTTCAGCGATGAGAGTCGCTTCTGCCTTGGTGCCAATGATGGTCGTATGCGTGTTTGGCGCCGTGCAGGTGAGCGCCACTATCAGGACTGCATACGACCGAGGCACACAGGGCCAACACCCGGCATCATGGTGTGGGGAGCGATCTCCTACACTGGCCGTACACCACTGGTGATCGTCGAGGGGACACTGAATAGTGCACGGTACATCCAAACCGTCATCGAACCCATCGTTCTACCATTCCTAGACCGGCAAGGGAACTTGCTGTTCCAACAGGACAATGCACGTCCGCATGTATCCCGTGCGACCCATCGTGCTCTAGAAGGTGTAAGTCAACTACCCTGGCCAGCAAGATCTCCAGATCTGTCCCCCATTGAGCATGTTTGGGACTGGATGAAGCGTCGTCTCACGCGGTCTGCACGTCCAGCACGAACGCTGGTCCCACTGAGGCGCCAGGTGGAAATGGCATGGCAAGCCGTTCCACAGGACTACATCCAGCATCTCTACGATCGTCTCCATGGGAGAATAGCAGCCTGCATTGCTGCGAAAGGTGGATATACACTGTACTAGTGCCGACATTGTGCATGCTCTGTTGCCGGTGCATATGTGCCTGTGGTTCTGTCAGTGTGATCATGTGATGTATCTGACCCCAGGAATGGTCAATAAAGTTTCCCCTTCCTGGGACAATGAATTCACGGTGTTCTTATTTCAATTTCCAGGAGTGTACAAACTGAGTAGCCCATGTGCAGCATAGGCAACATCAAGGATAACATGAGCTCATTAGCGCCGTGGTCCCGTGGTTAGCGTGAGCAGCTACGGAGCTAGAGGTCAGTGGTTCAAGTCTTCCCTCGGATGAAGAGTTTAATTTTTTATTTTCAAACGATTATTATCTGTCCGTCCGTCCGCTATATTTGCTGGATTCATATTGCCCACGGAATACATCTCAAGCGAACAGTCAACTGCCAGCCACGGAGCTTCGTTAGGAGGAATACTCTCTCTTCCGTGCGTTGTAGTCGACTGACTTCGTGTGTTTCGAAGTTTGTTTAGGTGTAGCGTCCCCATACTACGGCGCAGTTACTTCGCATCGGACGGACAGATAATAATTATCTGAAAATAAAAATTTTCACTCGAGGGAGACTTGAACCAAAGACCTCTCACTCCGCAGCTGCTCACGCTAACCACGTGACCACGGCACTCGTGATATCACGTTCTCCTTGATGTTGCCTATGTTGTGCATGAACTACTCAGTTCGTATATTTTGCTTATTTTTTTCATAGTTGCACACAACTTCTTCCTGTGTTCAATTTTTCAAGGCCTATCAACTGTGCCAACTTATAAGTACATGTGAGGGGGGGTGCGATGGGGAGGTTCCCCTGTAAGAAAGCCAAGCAGATCAAAATGCCATAACGTTGGCTGGTATACTTGATCTACTCCTACACCAGATCTAGATTTCTGAACTTCGGATAACTCAATTATAGCATTGTATGCTGCAGTCTTTTTGTCTCGGTCACTATATTCCTTACTTTTAATCTTCCACAAACGTGGGTGGTTTCTACATATTTCAATGAATTCACTTACAAACTCTCGAGAACACTGAGGAGTATCGACCAGTTTAATGCCCTGTGCACACAAACACTAGACTGAGCAAACAGCTGTTTCGCGCCAGATTTGCGGCGATCTCCTGTCCACACGCTCCAACTTGTCTGCGCAGATGTGGTTTGAACCCACAGATTTGAGAGGTTTCGCTCAAACCTCCAACTCCAACTTCCAGGTTTGCACACACCTCAGGTTGGTGCAAATCTTCTGTCCACACGCAACGATCTGTCTGCGCAGATGTGATGTGCGCAGACATTTGAGCAGACAGATCGTAATGTGTGGACGGGCCTTAAACCTAACTAACCTAAGGACATCAGACACATCCGTGCCCGTGGCAGGATCCAAATCTGCGGCCGTAGCGGTCGCGCGGTTTCAGATTGAAGTGCCTAGAACCGCTCGGCCACACAGGCCGGCGGTCCCATAATCCCATGTGATGAAACAACACACCACACTGTTACTGTAGCAGCGTGTAAAGGGGACTCATGAACGTCATTAGGATTTGTGTTTGTCCAGTAACGGTAGTTCTGTTTATTCACATAGCCTGTGAGATGAAAATGTGCATCTGAGATCCACAACTTGTTTAGAAATTCATCGTCATTTGTTGACAGAATCCTAATCGAAACCGGTAATCGTTGTCCTTCAATTGTTGCACAATCTGTAGTTTGTACGGTTGAAATTTTAAATCGAGATGAAGAATTCTGCGAATATTCTCTCAGGACATTCCAACCAATGCTGCTTGCTTACGAAATGAACGCCGTGGTCTCCGTAAGACAGACTCGCGTACATCAATGTTCGCTGGAGGACGCACACTTCTCGGTCGTCCTGTTGGTTTCTTCTTGAGGGCAGATACACTCTTTTCAAAGTTATTAATGCAACATGTTATCGCGTGTTTCGACGGAACGGGTTCATGACGTCCTAAATAATAAAGGCGCCGAAACTCCCTCTACGCCGCTACCAAACTATCATCGTTCTTATAAAACATTTTTATGACTAACACACGCTGTTGTCCGTTCCAGTGATATGTATTACTGAAATGGCGGACTGTTTACTCGCTGTCTGTCACGAACCCGCAGTGCTGCCACCTGCCCGAGGCTGCCACTGTTCATTACAAGCATTCCAGTTAGTCTGTGTCACCCTGTTGTTAACAATCCGAACGTTGTTGTTGTTAACAATCCGAACGAATTTAAAAGTAATAGCAGTGTACATGGCTATAGCACTAGGAGAAAGGATGATCTTCACTACTCAAGGTTAAATCTAACTTTGGCTCAGAAGGGGGTAAATAATGCTGCCACAAAAGTATGACAGATACCCATATAGCATTTAAAAGGAAATTAAAATAATTTCTTAATGGCAACTCCTACTCATTAGATGAATTTTTGGATATAGTAAGTGGGTAATTTCCCAACCCCCGCAAAAAAATTAAAAATATTTAGTGTCATGTAATATTTTGTGTAATGTAATATCTTATATAGACACCTTTTATTAACCTGGCACGTTCCACATCATTACGAAGTGTCGTATTCATGATCTATGGAACTTTTTTTTTTCTTTATTGATTTTCAATTCCCCCCGAAGGGGGCGGGCTGGCAGCAGCTTACTACGCTGCTCTACAGCCTACAGACTTTTTTTTAAAAAAAGGAAGAAGAAAGAAACAAGGAAAAACAGGCGATAAAATGGTGATTTAAAGTGTAAAATGGCATAAAAATGCGGAAAGTGATAACAGAAAGCAAAAGGGGGTTGGCAGTGTTGTTAAAATACACAGGAATCAGACAAGTAACATAGTAGACACACAATTAAAAAACATGGCGACAGTCTGGTTTCTGTTCGCAAGAGATAAAAGAAGCACACCCAGCGACAGTATGATGGCTGTTCGTTACACTTCCCAAAAGACACAACACGGAGCACTCACTGGAAAAACACACCGTAAAACACTGCACGAAAATGGCGGCACAAAGATGGCACTCCCGATCCAAGGCAGATGGGGGGGGGGGGACCTGGAGTAGGGGGAAAAACAAGGAGGGAGGAGAGGAAAAAACGAAAAGGGGGGGAACCAAGGAGGGAGAGGACTAATAAAGGGGGGAGAAGGGCAGACGCGAGAGGGAATGAGAGGAGGCAGAGGAGGGAAATGTAAAAGGACTCAGGGGAGAGTAGGGGGCAAAGACAGGGGAGGTGGGGAAGAAAGAGGATGGAAGTGGGGGGAGAGGGAGCCCGGGAAAAGGACAGAGGAAAGGAGGGGGAGTAAGGATCAGAGTTGATAGGAGGGATAAATGAAGGGAGAGAGGGCATCATCCGGGAGGGGGAGTTGATGGAAGCCACCTAGGGAAAGGAGATGTAGGGTGTAGAGATGGAGGGTAGGGTGGACACAAAGGTGAAGACGTGGCAGGGGGCGGGGATCGGAGAGGAGAGGAGCAACCAGGGGGTGAGGGGGTTCAAGACGGCCGGAGGTGTAGAGGATGTGGATATGTTCAAGGAATAGGAGCAGATGGGGGAAAGGAATGAGATCATAGAGGACCCGCGTGGGGAACGGGAGGCGTATACGGAAGGCGAGGCGGAGTGCATGACACTCAAGGATCTGGAGGGACTTATAGAATTTGGGGGGGGGGGCAGATATCCAGGCAGGACTGGCATAACAGAGGATGGGACAGATTAAGGATTTGTAGGTGTGGAGGATGGTAGAGGGGTGCAAACCCCCATGTCCAGCCGGAGAGGAGTTTGAGGAGTCGGAGGCGGTTGTGGGCTTTGGATTGAATGGAGCAGAGGTGAGGGATCCAGGTGAGGTGACGGTCAATGGTGAGGCCAAGGTAGGTGAGGGTGGGGGTGAGGCGGACAGGACGGGCGCAGAGAGTAAGGGAGAAATCCAGGAACCGGAAGGAGCGAGTGGTACGACCTATGATGATTGCCTGGGTCTTGGAAGGGTTGAGTTTCAGGACCCACTGGTTACACCATGCAGCAAAAAGGTCAAGGTGATTCTGGAGAAGGCGGGACCGTTGGAGGGTAGGAGCGAGGGCGAGGAATGCAGTGCCATCAGCATACTGCAAGAGGTGTACTGGAGGGGGGGTTGGGGCATATCTGCCGTGTACAGGGGGCAGAGGAGAGGGGAGAGGACAGAACCCTGGGACACACCTGCAGAGGGGTAGAAGATGTGGGAATTGGCATTATGGATGGTAACATAGGAGGGGCGATCTATGGAACAAGTACCAATCTAATTTAATCTAATCTCCTGAACATCTTCCTGCGAGAATACAACATGAATTTGGCCCTGTTTTATAATCTTTCTAAAAATTTGCAAATTGATTAAATCCTGAACTTTACTATTAATTAAAGAAAATTGTCCCTGTGCGTTAAGGGAAGTTGGAATGTCCTATTCCAACAATGTTAAATTTTGTGACTTGGCTTCCCTATATTTCAGGAAACACTGTAGCCATTGACTTGAAATTTTTACAGTACATTAAACTGTATGTTCTCCATCTGAATAGGTGTTGGAAGGCCCAAAGGTACCGACGGGCCACCGTATCATCCTTACGCGTCACTGGATGCGGATATGGAGGGGCATGTGATCAGCACACCGCTCTCCCGGCCGTATGTCAGTTTACGAGACCGGAGCCGCTACTTCTCAGTCAAGTAGCTCCTCAAATGGTTCAAACTGCTCTAAGCACTATTGGACTTAATATCTGACGTCAACAGTCCCCTAGATTTAGAACTATTTAAACGTAATTAACCTAAGGACATCACACACATCCATGTCCGAGGCAGGATTCGAACCTTCGACCGTAGCAGCAGCACTTTTCCGGACTGAAGCGCCTACAATCGCTCGGCCACAGCGGCCGGCAAATAGATCCTCAGTTTGCCTCACAAGGGCTGAGTGCACCCAGTTTGCCAACAGCGCTCGGCAGACCGGATGGTCACCCATCCAAGTGCTAACCCAGCCCGACGACGCTTAACTTCGGTGATCTGACGGGAACCGATGTTACCACTGCGGCAAGCCGTTGGCATGTTCTGAGTGTATTGAACTACAATAATTACGAAACTTCCTGGCAGATTAAAACTGTGTGCCAGACCGAGACTCGAACTCGGGACCTTTGCCTTTCGCGGGCAAGTACTCTACCAACTGAGCTACGCAAGCACGACTCACGCCCCGTCCTCACAGCTTTACTTCCGCCAGTACCTCGTCTCCCACCTTCCAAACTTCATATCAGCGCACACTTCGCTGCAGAGTGAAATCTCATTCTACAATAATTACGTTTGAACCACTGCTTTCGGAAATACAATTTTTTAATTACACGATTAGAATTTTCTGTGCTTTTTTCACGTTATCCTAAATAATTTTAATTATACAAAACACTGTGTTCTACTTTTAGTTCAGTAGACTGAGGATATGTATGTTATTACTCCCTGAAAATCTGAGTAGTCTACCCGAAGTAGTTTATGGAAAAATGCAACAGAAAATTTAAATATTCAGGAACGGCATCTAAAGTTTCAAAAGACTGTGACTCACTTAATATATGCTTAATTTTTTATTTTTAGTTCCTCAGAAGCACCCTGCACCATACTGAATATGGTTTTCTTGATCTTATTCCAAGTTTTTTCTTCTTTTCTTCTTTCTGGACTCCTTAGTGGCCAACTACGCTGCATACTCTGTCCATTCGTTCAAGTTCTCTGATGTAGTTTTCTCCAGGATTAATTCCCATACGCTGTAGCACTTCCACCTTATCAATGTTGCCATCATTAAAAGAAATAACAGTATCACTGACCCCCTACTTTAGTGTCTTCATTCCAAAAAAAGATTTTTGGTAAGCGAGTCCATACAAGATTATTGAACGACTCATTGGGATTTTGAGTCTGACCATTTCTTCAGCAATTCAGGGTCTCCCAGGTCTCTGTAAATAGGTTTTAAGATATCCATGACTGCAGCTGCGATGGAATGTTTATGGCTGTATGAACTGTTTGACTACTGTGCATTGCGGTAATTGCACCATGAATCAGGTCGAGGAGGGCAAATGTGGTGTACTGGTTCTTCATCAGTTGACAGTCTGTGGAAGAAGGTAGCCCATACTGCATGTTTCATTTTCAACAAACCTTCAGTATTATCTCTAATGGCCATTCCATAATACTGCTGTAGTTCATCAATCTTTTTGTCTGTCAGCCTGCTCTTATGGTTTACCATCAGAAAGTTTCTTGGCTCTCAAACTTTGTTTCAACTTCCTCAACCTCGTGCCCATCGTCTTCTGGGAATGACCTTTATAACACAGCAATCCACAGGCTTCTATATAAAAAATTACCGATTTTATTAGATGATCTTGAAGTAATGCACGAAAATATTTTAACATTTTCATCTGGTGCAGATTATATTTAAAAAAATAAAATACAATACTTCCCATGTGAGTTGGCCAACTGCGCTCTTATATATAAAATTGATGTTTTGCCCTTAAAGAGCGCAGCTGGACTAAACTACATGGCCAATTCCTTTTGCTGCCTTCCTTGCTCCCAAACTTCCCTCATTCGCTCGCTGTGTTTCTGTTTCCGGTCCTCTGTCCATGCTTCTAGTTGGCTTCGTGTCTTCGGCTTCATCTTGGTTGCCTTTTTGGATGCCCAAACTTCTTTCATCTTCCGGCTAATCTTGTTTGCGTTCTTCGGTCCATTTTACGCCTGTTCGTTTTTCACAGTGTATCTCATGTAGTTTATTTTTCTTAACGATGTTTCTGAATTTTATTCTGTCGTTTATTGTGTCTGGTGTTATGTTGAGCTGGTTCAGGTCGTTTTTTTACCTCTGACACCCATTTGTTGTTTCTATTGGTTACCCAGTCAAAGATCTGTTTGCGTCAAATATTTTCCTAAGTGTTTTCCGTTCTACTTTTTCTAGTTGCCTGATACGTGTATGTTCTAGGATTAGTGTGGTCTCTGCTGCTTCGGGGAGCACCACCGTGTCGTAGTGGCGTAATTTGGCTTTTTTGTGAGATAGACTTCTTGTTGTAATGATTCCACACTACTTTGTAATCCTTGTCCAGTTTAGTTTTTCTTTCTTCGTTTGAGTCTGTCATGTTCGCTCATTGGTAGTGTTTCACCGAGGTATTTGAAGTTCGCCGTTTTGTAAATCGTGCCGTACTTTGTGTTCAGGGACGAGAGTTTCTTTGTGCTCATAAACGGTGTCTTTTCGTAAGAAATCTGTAGTCCAGGTTTGGAAGCGATTTCGTGTAGTTTTTCAGTAGCTTCTTTTGTTTCGTTTATACCTTTCGTGACAATCGCCAAATTGTCGGCAAAAGCCAGGCATTTAATCTGTAGGTTTCCTAAGTTTATCCCCTGTTGTGACATTTCTCATTCTTTTATTACCTTATCTAACACTAGATTGAAAAGGAGAGGTGAGATGTTATCTACCGCCTGGTCGGACACCTGTACGAATTTCAAAGGGCTCTGATAGTTCCCCACAGAACTTTACTTTGGAGGTCGTGTTGGTCAAGGTTTGCTCTATGATAGTCCGTGTTTTGTTGTCTACTTTGATTTCCGCTAGGATTTTGAAGAGAGTTTCCCTGTCGATAGAGTCGTACGCCTTTTTGAAGTCAGGTTCTGTTTGTGTTGTAAAATCATTTTCAGGTTCAAAATTTGTTCCACACAAGACCGCCCTTTACGGAAGCCTGCTTGGTATTCCCCAATCAAGTGGTCAGTCTAACATTCTAGTCTGTTCAGTAAAGCTTTAGAGAGGATCTTGTATGTGACCGGTAGTTGGGATATTCCTCTGTAGTTGTTCGGGGTCCGTCTTGTCACCTTTTTGGTGTGTTGGGTGTATCAGGGCAGTTTTCCAATCGTCAGGAATTTTCATGGTCTCCCAGATATCTCCCAAGATCCTGTGGATGTCTTTGGTGAGTTCTGGGTCTTGTAGCTTCCAGATTTTCGCGATGATGCCGTCTTCTCCTGGTGCTCTACGTTTCTTGAGTGACTTGATTAGTTCTTTAACTTCTTCTAGAGTTGGAGGTTCACTATTTGGATTGTACGTGCTCGTTTCTGTCATCAGTTCTTCCATGGACGGATCCGTGTTGAGGAGTTTCTCAAAGTACTTTGTCAGAATGTCACAACTGTTTTTGGTGTTGATTTCTAGGGTTCCATCCGGTCTTCTGAAGCGCAAGTTGGGTGGTTGATATCCAGTCATATTTTCTCTGAACGTTCTGTAGAAGTTTCTTGTATTGTTCTTCGTGAAGTCCGATTCGATCTCCGTCAGTCGCCGTTTATCATACTATCGTTTTTCACTGCGAATGATTTTGCTTGATTGTTTCTGTGTTTTCAGGAAGTTGATCCAATTCTCTGGGGATTTTCGGCTACTAAATTTTTTCCATGCACTGATCCGTTGCTCCATAGCTTGGTCACATCAGTGGTTCCACCAACGGTGTTTCCTTGTGCGTGGTGCTTGTGCTGGTTTCATGGCCTCTCGTATTCTTCCTGAAAGTTGTGTCCAGTCTGTCGTTTTCTCCATTTTAATTTTGTCTAATAATTGTGTCTGGTTTAAAGTAAGGTATTCTGGATCTGGTCTAACAATTTTGTTCTTCTGGAGCTTTTTCTTGGGCAAAAGACGAATCCTGATCTGTGTAGTAGGTGGTGGTCTGAGTCAAAGTAGCCTTTACGTGTATCTATGTTCAATATTTCTTTTTGTGAGTCTTTCTGTACTATTACGTGGTCGATTTGTAGTTCTTACTTTCCGCCGGGGAATTTCCATGTGGTAAGTTTCCGTGTTGGTTTCTTAAAATTTGTTGACATAATGGTGATGTCGTGGATTTTACAAAAGTCTATCAGGTGTTTTCCATTTTTGTTTGTGTCCTTGTGTGGAGTATGTTTTCCTGTGGCATGTCTGTATTCCTTTTCTTTTCCGAGTTTAGCGTTGAGGTCTCCCAGTATTATTTTGATTATATGTGCAGGAATTTTCCTGATAGTTTCTTCCATTGTCGTCCAGAAGTCAATAATTTCGTCCGGGTTCTTCCGGTTGTAGTCATTAGTCGGTGCGTGCACGTTGATTGATGATGAGAGGAATCCAGACATACTACAGGAAAACATACTCCACACAAGGACGCAAACAAAAATAGTGTTGATTCTTTCGTTTGCTGACGAAAAGTCGATTACGCTGTCCGTGATGGACCTGTGTGCTTCAAATCTTGTGCCAAAAAGCCGCAGGTTTTTCAGTTGTCTCGATGGTTTTCCTTTGTATCTTCTAAAGTTCTCCGTGTTGCAATGGTCTTCGTCTGTGAATCGTGTTTCTTGCAGTGCACATATTTTGATTTGAAAGTTTTAGAGAGTGTCTGTGAGTTGTTTCATCTTTCCTGTCCTCATCAGTGAGTTCACGTTGAGTGTGCCGATGTAGTGTTTGCGTTTGGTCTCGAGGGAGTTTGAGAAGCTCCGATTCTTCTCACGATGTCCGTGAACTCATGGAATCCGATGCTCACGACGATCCCAGTCTATTGACTGGGCCCTGGGGCAATGAGATTTTTCTCGTTGTACCATAATGATGTTTAGTAGTTGGATATATGGCATGCTGCCGGGTACAACCTGACTTTTCAGATCGGGACGTTGGTCGAGGCCGCTATTGACATGTGGAGCAGACGTCTTTTGTAACCGCCCACTGTGGGAACAGACGCTAGTAGCAGTTTTGGTCCGCCCCGAGTATTTCATTTCCTCGGTACCACCTGTATCCAAGAGGCATTCCCCTATCCGCCACCTGGCCAAGGCGGGTCTACTAACCGCCCCGATATACAGGGTGAAAAGTATTTAAACCGACAAAATCTGGTAGGTTGTAGGGAACACCAAAACAAATAATTTCCCCTAATGTCATTTTTTCCTAGAGGAGGATTTAAACCGGTAGAGGAAGATTTCTCTGGCTGCAAATTATTTAAACCAACAAACACTTTTCCATTTTTTTATGACCAAGAGACAACACATTAACACAACGCAATTTCAATTACAGTAGATTTTCAGAAATACCTCCATTGACATGTAAACAAAGTGCAACCTCCACCTCACTTATCGCCCTTAATGACACTGAAAAATTAAACCGCGTGTACCTAATGGAAATTTGGGAAAAGCAATCGTCACCGAAGTTAATCTGTCGGTAAAGAGGGAGGAAAGGGTTACATTTAAATGAAAGGAAAAATGCAAATGAAACTGGTGGAAATTAATTTTGAAAAGGGGTAAAGTTAATAAAGAAAGTAAATGTGCAGCCGTTACGTTAACAATTAACTAGCGGTAATTAGATATTTGAGATTTGGGGGAAATTACGGTCGCCAGTCCTATGGACAATTACTATAGTATCTGAAAAAGAAAGGTTATTACACATATAATTAGCACTAGAAGCGTGGCAACTGAAGGTTGACACATGTAGTGTGAAAACTGAAAGTTTGTCAGAAGTAATAAATTTCGCTACACTCTGACTTAGTTTAGCAAAAGAATTAATAAAACCGAAAAATTGAAAGTTAATTTAGTGACTGAAATTAATAATGAGCTTTCTTTCTGAAGCACATCGAAATTCAGTAAAATACGCTTAGTCTTGGGCTACCTCAACAATCATTTCAAAACCTACTTGAATCTACGCAATTTAGAAATAAGAGATTTAACTTTGAACTTGAATTAAATGATTCTGAACAATTAACAACAGTAAAATTTAGTACGTACCAAGCTGAGCTGCAGTCACAGGTAAGCTAAAATACGGTAACAAAACTCGCACTCTTAATTCGTGCTTGTGTAATCTAAATATTGTAGCCAGCTATGAATACCTTAACTGAACTTCGAAATTAAAGCAATGAAATCGAATGATATTACTTTAATGCTGGCGTTTGAATTTCAACGACACTCGGGTTCATTCCGGAAAAGGAAGGGACCCTGCTTGGTAATGTAATTGGGACAATGAGCAACAAAGGTTCATGCTAAGTAGCTGTAATTTTGTGATGCAACAATTTTAAAAGTTTGAAAAGCTGAGGTCTGCCATACAGTTCTTAAACTTTACGTGCTTCCAGTCTTCCTTGTTGGTTGATTGAAGGTTTGAAGCCGTCGATCGAGGAGGTGGCGACAGTCATTCATTGTCGGCCGTCGCTGTTGCAGAAGCTGGATGTTGGCGCGCCTCCTTCTCGACACGGTCACCAGGCGAAACGGGCTCTTGATGTGCGCCATCTAATGCTTCCCGTCCGCGACACCATGTCAGAAACTATCATCGCAAGTCGAGCGCAATTACATGCTGCCAAACCCCGAAAGCGCGGCAACTCGCGGGAGCTTCACACAACACACCTGCTCCACTCGCTACTCCAGCCAGACTCTCCCATGCTCTCCCCCCGCTCCACGCGGCAGAGTTAACACTACCAAAGTTCCTAAACACTTTGGTTCTCCACACGACCTATCGATGTATTCGTTCGATAGCATAGTTTTCCCTAGGCAAGACCCAGCGTAAAAATACAAATAGTATTTACAAAACAAACCAATTATACATCGACATAAATGCAAGTATATACAAATAGTAAAACAATTACAATATACAATGACACAGAAACGTCATATCTTCAAGTAACAAAATAAGGAAATAAATTTGTAGTACAATAGATGGAAACAGGAGGATATGTATTTCCAGCGTTACAAAAGGTTACACCATCGTATCATGTTCTGTCTGACACGGGCAAAAACCCCAGGAGTATCATGAATTCTTCCTGCTGCTGCTACTGTCCGGGCAAGCAGATCCTCTTCTGATGCAACAGGAGTTGCGTAAACAAGGTTGCGCATCTCTCCCCACACAAAAGAGTCCAGAGGGGACATATCTGGGGATAGAGCAGGCCACGGTACAGGACCACCTCTGCCAGTCCACGTTTCTGGGAACCGTCGGTCCAGGAGTCGACGCACAGGACGGCTGAAATGTGCCGGCGCCCCGTCATATTGGAACCACATGCGTTGTGTTGTAGGGAGCGGGACGTCTTCCAGCAATTCTGGCGAGTGCCTGCCATTTAATGGCCTAGGTAGCAGATACGGCCCAGTTAAACAGTCCCCAACAACACCGACCCACACATTAACGAAGAAGGGCACTTGATGACAGCTAGTAACTGTGGCATGTGGGTTATCCTCACTCCAAACATGCGAATTGTGCCTGTTGAAGACTCCATCACGCCCGACGTTGCTTCATCGGTAAACAACACAGAGGATGGAAATGTAAGATGCATTTCACACTGTTCCAGGTACCACTGCGAAAACTGTGCTCTGGGTGGATAATCAACTGGTTCCAGGTTGTGAACACGTTGTAAGTGAAATGGACGTAACAATTGCTCTCGAAGGACTGTTGTTACGTTCATCTGATTCGAGTGCTGATTGAAGGATCCCGCTCCACATGCTGCAAGACAGCTTCCTCAACTTGCAGCGTTCTTACCGTGCGACGGCGTCCCTGTCCAGGTAATCTGCTAAATGACCCGGTCTCACGCAGACGTTGGTACACAGCAGCAAAGGTCGTATGATGCGGGATACGGCGATTAGGATATTGTTGTTGATAAACCCGCTGTGCAGCTCGTCCGTTGTGGTGCGCTACGTGGTACGTAATACGGCCTCCACCGGTTTAAATAATTCTCATAGGAAAAAATGACATTAGGGAAAAATATTTGTTTTGATGTGCCCTACTACGTCCCAGAGTTTGTCGGTTTAAATACTTCTCACCCTGTATATCGCGCACTCGGGCTTCCCAGCGTGACTCCTCACATGCTAGCGATAAAAAAATGTCTCACAAAATTTCTTCTGGCGAGTATATCCGACAGAAAAAGAACGTTAAGGAGTGGCAGTCTGGTAACACTGTAACAACACATGTGGTAACAACCTCTGACAACACATTTAAATCGGGCTGTATAGTTGGCGCAGTGGATAGAGTTTTCGGTTAGCATGCAGGAAGTCAATGCTGTGTTGGGGTGCATTTTTTTTATTAACTAATTTCATTCTGCCATTTCATACTGTAATATATACCGTTTCTTATGTCACATGTACCCTAAATTTACAACATCTTGTAACGCTGAACACAACAAATACATGGTTAGACAAATAAGAAATAGTCAGTTGAAATAATTTATGGGACCATGGTGATAACACATACAAATAGTAACGAGTTTGGAGATAATTCGCAAAGCACGTTGCTAGTCCTACTGGTAACGTAAGGCCCTAACGAAATGTAAAGCAAGAATAATATTTGGTACTAATGTGTGTGACCATTAGAGGACAGTACAAAGAAAACAGGTGTCGCTTCTTAAAAGGACTTACTTGCTATGGTACCCTTTGTACCTCGTCGCCATCGGCAGTTTTTTTACTTATTTGTTTAATGATACTGCAGACTGATGATTTTTGTTTGATATTATTTACACCTCTTAAGATACTTATATTTAGCTCTGCTGTGTCAACCATTATAGCATTTCTCTATTGGACTTAGCAAATTTACTATGAAGAAGGCAATGCGTAAGAAGCTTTTTGCTCTCAAGTTTTCTTTGTCTGGACCATTCAATGCAATTTTCTCTCACTTTGCAATATAGTTCATATTTCCTGGATGATGATAAATTTTAATACTACAGAAACGTGCGTCCTAATTTTGTATTTCGTGAAATATTTTTTTTTGTTATGTCTCAATACATTACATATGGTCCATAGCACGTTTAAAATGTTAAGTCTTCAGTTGGTTGTCTGTTTCTACACGAGCCGAAATGTGGCTTATCTTGTCCTTAATCGAGATGAACGTAGGTGGCAAACCGCTTCCTGGTGGAACCTCCAAAACGGAGACGCGGTTGCTGTCTTCCTCCGACGCAATAGACGGCCTCGTCAACAGTGTCTGCGCTGGTCCGCGCTCCACAAACCCAATAACCTCTAGAGTCTACAGACCCTTCACTGCGAAGCAGGAGTACATCTTCATACATCTACATCTACATGGATACTCAGCAAATCACATTTAAGTGCCTGGCAGAAGATTCATCGGACCACCTTCACAATTCCCTGTTATTCCTATCTCGTATAGCGAGCGGAAAGAGCGACATTTTTCCGTACGACGTCTGATTTCACTTATTTTACCGTGGTGATCGTTTCTCCCTATGTAGGAGTCAACAAAATATTTTCCCATTCGAAGGAGAATGTTGGTGATTGGAATTTCGTGAGAAGATTCCGTCGCAATGAAAAACGCCTCTCTTTTAATGATATACAGCCCAAATCCTGTATCATTTCTGTGACACTCTCTCCCATATTTCGCGGTAATACAAAACGTGCTGCCCTTCTTTGAACTTTTTCGATGTACTTCGTCAGTCCTATCTGATAAGGCTCCCACACAGAGCAGCAGTATTCTAAATTCATAGGACACATTCGAACCACTTCCACACCTAAATGACTACCCTGAAATTCAGGCTAGTGCGTCACACAAGATGCTGAACACCACTTCCGAAACTAAAGTTTTACTATTCCACTCTCAAGCAGCACGTGTGATTTTTTTATTGGTTATTAGCTTGAAATAATACAGCCATTAACATTTGCGGATTGTTATTCGCATTTTAACGTTACGTGACTATCAATAATTAAAAATGTCTAGGTTCATCTTAATTCTGTCACAAGCTTAAAACTATAGGCCTAAAAGATGTCACATACGTGTCATGTTTCAGAATGTAATGCGTGGTCGGCAGTAGTGCTTGTTAAAGTTAGTTGAGGCAGTTAAGGGGGCGGCAGAATGTCAAACGGGTCGACTGAGAGCACATTTTAATTTCCACTGTCTATACTTTTACTAATAAATTCATGAAACTTTCTCAGAATGACCAGGAAGGATTCAGAATTCACACTCATAACAGTGAAAGTTCAAAAATATAACAAAACTAATTTTTTTACATGTGAAATTTCATCATTTTTTCACTTACTATTGGCTGCATTTGTTGCTATAGGTACACTCTTTCTTCGTAAGTAAGAGAGATTATTAGATGAATTTTGCACAGCGTACAAGCCATACTTACAGGTGTATGAAACTCTAGAATTTATTTAATTTATGAAAAAAGAATGAGCTGTTACATTTTAAACTTCGTGTTCAGAAAAAAATCAAATTTTACAGTTAATTATCTCAACTTTTACTATAGTTTTTAATAGATTTGGAAAATTATAGAGTTTTGCATTAAGGAGCTTGTGTTTAACAAGCATACCAAATTTGAAAGTAATAGGATATTTATTTTGGATGTTACATGTGCCTAAGTACAGAAAATTTGTGTTTTGTGGAAAATGGCAGCACCGTAAGCCGGTTCTTTTTCATTTTCTAATTCAGTTTTCTTCCTTTTCACATTCCTATGACGCAGTCTTCTTGATTTTATCACCTCCGAAAATGATTTATCTGCTTTCACTACACGCTCTCTGTCTCTCACATACAAAGCTTTGATGCAGTTCACTCCGGGCGTTGTTCCCATTTTCTCTAAAATATATTTCCTGCTTTGCAAACCATCATAAACACCAATAGCAACTTCATTCTTTCCCACAAAAATGGTTTTTGGCAATATTTCCCATACGCGTTGGTTAAAACTTTCATTTGGGTTTTGAGTACCGCCATGAGGACATTTCTTAAATAAATTTTCATTTGCTAGGTCCCTGAATATAGGTTTGATGGCTTCCATTGCAGCAGTTGGTAAAGAATTCTTGCGATGGTGTTATTCACCACCCGCAATTGATCTTTGGTTGAAGTCTTGAGCCACTGGTGTATCAGTTGTTGTAGCACCCTTTACTGAGGATCTGTTGTCCTGGTGACGTTGTTTACGGTTGAAGCAACGACTTCTAGGCATCTTGTGCGATAAGATACCACAAACGAACACACAACAACACAGCCAAATGAAAATCGTTGCGAAATTCACAACACCACGCTCCAAGTCTTTCAAAGCAGCGAACAAACAAAATCAGCGATGAAAACAATGCACGCCGATGGCAGCAGAGAAAGTTTCTATATCAATAGTCCTTTGTTCCACGTATGACAATCTCTGGCGCAAATGTAAACATTCGAAATCTACAGAGCGCAGTACACCTACGTATGACAAGAATGGTGTGCAAAGGTGTGTCGCGCTGCATCTTGGTACACTTAAGACCAAATAATGTGCCTTACAGTTTCTCAAATATACATCAAACTATTCAGGAAGGTGTGCGCTACAAAATAGGCATATTTTTGAAAAATCAAAATTTTTAAAGTTTTTGACGTCCCACTCCCCTTCAACGTAAAGTATTTACTTATTCATAAATTCATATATGTTGCATATACATATACATGTAAGTTACATTACTAACCTGCGATTCACACTTACAATCCTTCCAGAGCGTTCTTTGAACCACCTTCAGAAAGTTTCTCTGCCGCTCCATTCTCTGACAGGGCGTCCGGCCCCGGTAGCTGAGTGGTCAGCGTGACGGAATGTCAATCCTAAGGTCCCGGGTTCGATTCTCGGCTGGGTCGGAGATTTTCTCCGCTCAGGGACTGGGTGTTGTGTTGTCCTAATCATCATCATTTCATCACGATCGACGCGCAGGTCGCGTAAGTGGCGTCAACTCGAAAGACCGGCACCAGGCGAACGGTCTACCCGACGGGAGGCCCTAGCCACACGACGTTTCATTTCATTTCTAACAGGGCGTGGGGAAAATGAACACTTGAAAACTTCTGTGCGAGCTCTGATTTCTCTTATTTCGTTGTGATGATCAGTTCTCCCTATGTAAGTTGCAGATAGTATTTTAATGATTGCCACCACAACTCGTTCATCATATCCGTGACACTCTTTCCCCTGGTTCGCGATAATAAAAAACGAGCTGCCCTTCTTTGAACTTTTTCGATATGCTCCGTTAACACTATTTGGTAAGTAAACCACTACTCAGAGGACGGACAAGCACATTGTAGGCAGAGTCTTTAGGAGACCTGTTCCATCTCCCATGTGTTCTGCCAATAAAACTCAGTCTTCGGTTTGCCTTTCCCACAACATTACCTGTGTGATCGTTCCAATTTAAGCTATTCGTAATTTAATCCCTTGATATTTAGTCGATCTTTAACCGAAGTTTAACAGATTTCTTTTTATATTCGTGTAGGAATTAAAATCCATGGAGAAGAAATAAAACCTTTGAGGTTTGCCGATAACATTGTAATTCTGTCAGAGACAGCAAAGGACCTGGAAGAGCAGTTGAACGGAATAGACAGTGTCTTGAAAGGAAGATATAAGATGAACATCAACAAAAGCAGAACGAGGATAATGAAATGTAGTCTAATTAAATCAGGTCATGCTAAGGGAATTAGTTTAGGAAATGAGACACTTAAAGAAGTAGATGAGTTCTGCTGTTTGGGGAACAAAATAACTGATGATGGTCGAAGTAGAGAGGATATAAAATGCAGACTAGCAATGGCAAGAAAAGCGTTTCTGAAGAAGAGAAATTTGTTAACATCGAGTATAGATTTAAGTGTCAGGAAGTCGTTTCTGAAAGTATTTGTATGGAGTGTAGCCATGTATGGATGTGAAACATGAACGATTAATCATTTAGATAAGAAGAGAATAGGAGCTTTCGAAATGTGATGCTACAGAAGAATGCTGAAGATTAGATGGCTAGATCACATAACTAATGAGGAAATACTGAATAGAATCGGGGAGAAGAGGAATTTGTGTCACAACTTGACTAGAAGAAGGGAGCGGTTGGTAGGACATGTTCTGAGGCATCAAGGGATCACCAATTTAGTATTGGAGGGCAACGTGGAGGGCAAAAATCGTAGAGGGAGACCAAGATATGAATACACTAAGCAGATTCAGAAGGATGAAGGTTGCAGTAAGTACTGGGAGATGATGAAGCTTGCATAGGATAGAGTAGCATGGAGAGCTGCGTCGAACCAGTCTCTGGACGGAAGACCACAACAACAACAGACGACGTCACGTATTTCCTTATTGAGAGACAATTGCCACTTTTTTCACCGTAAGAGCTATCGTGCCTGAATCATTTTGCAAATGGTTTTGACGTTCTGGTGACTTTACTAGACAGTAAATGACAGCATCGTCTGCAAACAGTCTAAGAACGCTACAAAAGTTGTCTCATAAATTGCTTGTGTAGGTTGGGAGAAGCAGAGGGTCTATAACACTTCCTCGACGAACGCCAGATATCACTTCTGTTTTACTCGATAATTTTTCGTCGATTAGTACGTACTGTGACCTTTGTGAGAGGAAATCGCGAATCCAGTCGCACAACTGAGACGAAACTCCATGGGCACGCAATTTGATTAGAATTCTCTTGCGCGAAACGGTGTCAAAAGTTTTGTGGAAATCTAGAAATACGGAATCAATTTGAGATCCCCTGTGGGTAGCACTCATTACTTCGTGCGAATAAAGAGCTGGTTGAAACAGATTTTATGAATCCGTGCTGACTGTGTGTCAATAGGTCGAGGTAATTCATCATGTTCGAACATACTATATGTTCCAAAATCCTACAGCATATCGTCGTCTGTGATAAGGATCTGTAATTCAACGGTTGACCCTTATTTCCTTTCTTGAGAACTGCGCAACTTTCCAGTATTTGGTACGTATCTTTCGCCGAGCGAGCAGTTCACTCACGTCTGTAATGTTGATCAGCTGATAGTGCAAGAAGTAGTCACGTGATCTTTGTTTCATTTCACTCACACTGCATACAAAAGTTGCAGGCCCTCTTTTTAAAAATACTACAGTGAAGAGGTAAGGCAATGACTTCGCCATTCAAATAAACCACTAACCATTTTTCGAAATGACCAAAATGTTTAGGAAGGCATATCTGAAAGTACAAACAGGAGAAACTGTAGCTAATGCCGTCCCTAATGCCGACGGGACTTAAACGCTAATCTTCCTTCCTGCAGTCAGTGGTTTGAGCCAGAGGGATATAGCCTCCCGACAAACAAATCTTTACTGAAGCTAACTACTTCAAGAATGAAGTAAGCTGTAGCTCGTTACCACAGCAAAATGACAAAGGATACCCTTCCTAAGCCTTCGCAGCTACGCCGGGAACATCTGACGTGCCAGCCACATTAATTCAGGGAGCGTCAACCAAACAGGTGTACCAGATCGGCTGTCAGTCCTTACGACATTGCCCATTTTCCTACGGCAAGCAAAGTTAAACGCAACAAACGTCGTAAGGCCTCAGGATCTGTCCTGATAATTGCCACTCCTTGCAAAACAATGTTACGGAAAGGTGCTACTGAAGGAACTTCCCAAAAGAAACGCTGTGGAAAAGAAAGTCTGAAAAAGAGAATGAAGTCTCAGCCAAGGCCGAGGAAAAAAAAATTACGAACAGAAACGGACGGGAACGGCAAGAAGATACACTAAGTGATCAAAAATATCCGGACACCTCCAAAAACATACGTTTTCCTTATTAGGTGCATTGTGCTGCCACCTACTGCCAGGTACTCCATATCAGCGACCTCAGTAGTCATTATAGATCGTAAGGGAGCAGAATGGGGTGCTCTGTGGAACTCATGGACTACGAATGTGGTCAGGTGATTGGGTGTCACTTGTGTGATACGTCTGTACGCGACATTTCCACACTCCTAAACATCCCTAGGTCCACTGTTTCTGATGTGATTGTGAAGTGGAAACGTGGAAGGACACGTACAGCACGAAAGCGTATATGCCGACCTCGTCTGTTGACTGACAGAGACTGCCGACAGTTGAAGAGGGGTCGTAATGTGTAATAGGCAGACATCTATCCAGACCATCACACAGGAATTCCAAACTGCATCAGGATCCTCTGCAAGTACTGTGACAGTTAGACGGAGGGTGAGAAAACATGCATTTCATGGTCGAGCGGCTGCTCATAAGCCACACATCACGCCGGTAAATGCCAAACGACGCCTATCTTGGTGGAAGGAGGGTAAACATTGGACGACTGAACAGCGGAAAAACGTTGTGTGGAGTGACTAATCACGGTACACAGTGCGGCGATCCGACGGCAGGGTGTGGGTATGGCGAATGCCCGGTGAACGTCATCTGCCAGCGTGTGTAGTGCCAACAGTAAAATTCGGAGGCGGTGGTGTTATGGTGTGGTCGTGTTTTCCAGGCACCGCTTGTTGTTTTGCGTGGCACTATCACAGTACAGCCTGTTTTAAGCACCTTTTTGCTTGTCACTGTTGAGGAATTCGGGGATGGCGAATACATCTTTCAGCACGATCGAGCACCTGTTTATAATCCACGGCCTGTGGCGTAGTTACGCGGCAATAACATCCCTGTAATGGACTGGCCTCCACAGGGTCCTGACCTGAATCCTATAGAACACCATATGGAACGCCGACTTCGTGCCAGGCTTCACCGACCGACATCGGTATCTCTCCTAGGTGCAGCATTGCGTGAAGAATGGACTGCCATTCCCCAAGAAACCTTCCGGCACCTGATTGAACGTATCCCTGGAGAGTGGACGCTGCCATCAAGGCGAAGGGTGGGCCAACACCATATTGAATTCCAGTATTACCGATGGAGGGCGCCAGGAACTTGTAAATCATTTTCAGACAGGTGTTCGGAGATTTTTGTTCACGTAGTGTAGTTCAGATGAGTGACAGGTAGATGGTCCGACTATGTCACTCGTTGATGAGGGCTTGAGTGATTTAAACTTCCCTGCTGGGGAAAACCAGCCAGGCACTTGATGTATGATGCATTTTTTGTGATGGAAACTTTTCTGACGCGTGTAAGGAGAGCTGTATTACGTGTATACGTGGGCACACAACGAATCTGAGCGGACTGACTGCTAAAGAAATTTATGATTGTTATTTTTGCCAGGAGAATATAAGAGGCTATTAAATGTTTCCGTTCTAAGGCTACACTAAGCCCTTGTCATGTTTCGGGGAAAAAACTACGCACCTTGAACTAGTTAGGCAACTGGTGCTGAAGCCGGTAGACGTGGTGCACATACACAGATCAACAAATAAATGCAATTTCAAAAAAATTGGACGATTTATTCGAGAAAAAGACTTTGACCCTTACAGCACAGCAGTACGTAGACGATATTCTACGCCCCGTTTTGTTGCCCTTCATGGCAAGTCATCCTTGGCTTACATTTCAGCAGGATAACGCCTTGCCAGCACACGGCGAGATTTTCTACTGGTTGTCTTCGTGCTCGCCAACTCCATTCTTTAAGCTGCAAGGTTGCCGGATCTCTCTGCAATTGAGAACGTATGGAGTATCACGGGCAAGGCCGTCCAGCTGTGTGGGGATTTTGACGATCTAACGCACCAGTTGGACAGAATTTGGCGCGATATCTCGAACGAGGACATAAACAACTCTGTTAATCAATGCCAAGCCAAATATCTGCTTTCATAAAGGCCAGAGGTGGGCCAACGCATTACTGACCTGCTCAATTTGTGAAGCTCTTGCTCTTGAACGAATCATCCAGGTTTTCTGGAATTGTAATCATTTGTTTGTCTGTACATGCGCATCACACCTATCGATTTCCGTCGCGTTCGGATAATGCCTTCGTGGTGCGTCGTTCTCTTTGTCTTGGATCATATACCCCCACCGGAGTCGCGCTGGATTGGATATACGCTGCACCAACTCTGGCAAACGGAAACTTTTTGATTGTTTCTTACAGAACTTTTTCATTATTTGACCAGATTTTCCTGATAAATCACTATGATTAAAAAGTAAAAATATGCAGCATTTTTTTCTCTTACATTGTTATGCCCAGCTACGAACTGGTGTTGAACTTATTTCGCTGATACACTTTGTTTCTTCTTCTCCCAAACTCTCTTCACCTTCTCACTGTGGTTTTTCCTACGTTCTTCTGTCCATCTCCTCGTTGATGTAACACATGATTTAGATTTAAAATGGTTCTTATCAAACTCTTGAATGCAGCTCTGTCCTGCAGAATTTTGCTTGTAATGCGTATATCGTAAAGAGCTTTTTCAGTTTCAAGTATCCAATTACATTTAACTTTGAACCTTCCTGTCAGATTAAAACTGTGTGCGGATCTAAAACTCAGGACCTTCGGGGGCAAGTCCTCTACCGACTGGGCTACCCAAGCACAGCTTTACTCCCGCCAATACCTCGTCTCAACCTTCCAAACCTCACAGAATCTCTTCTCCGAAATTGTAGTATTACTCCTCCTGGAACGGGAAGAAAGGATATTGCGGAGACTTGGCTCAGCCATAGCCTGGGGTGTGTTGCCAGAGTGAAATTTTCACCCTAGCCCGCAGCGTGCATCGATACGAAACCTCCTTGCAGATGAACACTATGTTTCTTTTACATAATCTAAAACAATCTGACGGTGCTTAGGTAATCTACCGGTTCACAACCAGTAGAAATCAACAAACAGGTTCTGAGTGAAAGTTGTCGTCGTGCCAGGTTTGAAATTTTCGTCCGTAATGGTTTTTTCTTGACGGTTGTTGGATAAGGAGTGGAAAAGGTAAACATGTGAGGGCACAAGAACTGTAGAATAAGTGCGTAAGGGCTGGCTCCCCAAACAAACTCCTGGATAATATTGTTTGTGATACCAACAGATCACGTTATCGCGTAGTAGCAACACGTGACACAGTTTTATCGGTCGTTTTTCTTCCACTGCGACCGAAACTGTCTCAGTTGTTGGCAACAAATACCAGCTGCCAGCAGTTCTTAGAGCACAACACCATTTTTGGGCCACCAGATGAAAAATAGTATATGTCGTTTGGCAGGGGTCAACCGTTAATTCCTTGTTAAGAATTTAACATGAACGCATCACAGCGCGTCTCCACTAACAACATTGCGTAAGAATGCTTAATGAGTGAACAGATGACGATCAAGCAAATATGCAGTCATATACACCCGTTCAGTTTTTGTTGCTTTAAATCAGAGCATGCAGTACTCCTAAAACCGAATTTTGAAACTCGCCAATTGAATGCAAATGACGCAGAGCGGTTAAATGATCGCAGTTCATCACGTATGTCAATTATCGGGATTTCCTGACTGTCAAAAGTCTCTCATGCCAGATCGATGTTTCTTGAAACAAGCAATTCATTTTCTGATGCAAAATTTTAAAAAATGGTTCAAATGGCTCTGAGTACTATGGGAGTTAACATCTATCGTCATCAGTCCCCTAGAACTTAGAACTACTTAAACCTAACTAACCTAACGACAGCACACAACACCCAGTCAGCACGAGGCAGAGAAAATCCCTGACCCCGCCGGGAATCGAACCCGGGAACCCGGGCGTGGGAAGCGAGGCAAAATTTTAAAAAGTGTTCTTCCAGTGGAGAGTGAACGGCGACCGGTGTATAATACTATAGTTGAGTAGAACTGTATCGATCGCAACAGATGTTTATTTTGGCTCGCAACCCATCTAGTGTATAGTTTAGCACACCTTCAGGGCGTATGACTGCAATACAATGGTAATACATGTGCAGAGTGTTCTGATACAAAGAAACGTTAACATGGTTAAAATCATC
The DNA here is from genome assembly GCF_021461385.2 of Schistocerca piceifrons. Taxonomy (NCBI): domain Eukaryota; kingdom Metazoa; phylum Arthropoda; class Insecta; order Orthoptera; family Acrididae; genus Schistocerca; species Schistocerca piceifrons. Next base: position 19,147,867 of record NC_060147.1, on the reverse strand, counting down.
TAGGATAAAAGATAAAATAATAACAGAATAAAATGTTATACCCATGTTGGCAGCAGGTGGCGGTGGGCGGAACAAGATCTATAACAGCACGGACGCCCAGTGCTGAATAAGTGCATTAATCGAAAATATACAGGGTGCGTATAAAACTCGAGAGTTTGCTCTTTCCAACAATACGTTGTTCGCGCGCATACCTCAATTTACATAATAGTTAGGATTTTTTTTTTAAAAATCGGGTGATTCTTTTTGAGACATCCTAATACTGTAAGTCCCGCGAAGAGGCCGCACGGTGGCAGACTTTCTTCGTTATTATCGCCTAGCAAAGCTGACACACGACGATCGACTTCCTAGCCATCGGATGACCGCCGTCCTCTACCGAGGTGCCTACGGCAGGCCTCGCTGGAGCGTAACCATCGACACCGGCAAGCTATTGCTATGGTAACCAATGCAGATATCTCTGCTACAACTACTTTCAACGATGCAAATTCTTTGGCACTAACTGGCGAAAAGTTGTGGGCAGACATCACTGCTTTGTTTCGGCATGCTCTGTCCTCAACCTATATTATGTTCAAACAAGACCATTTTTCGGACATGCCCGAAAGGGCAGATACCATCTTCATATATATAGTTAAGGCTCACCGGCCATTTGACCATCTTCTGTGCGGATGTACACACATTGCCCGAACTCTTACGGGAATCGGTAAAGCCTCGAGCAATGAGCGTATTGGGCAGGGGCACTACGAATATAGTGCGGGAAAGTGGGTCTCAAGGGAGGCGTGCCAGAGATAAGTCCCTGCAGTCGCTCTATCCTCTATGTCCTCGGTGGCTCAGATGGATAGAGCGTCTGCCGTGTAAGCAGGCGATCCCGGGTTCGAGACCCCAATTTCAACTATACCCGTTGACGTATATCAGCGCCTATATGCAGCTAAGGGTATTAATTTCACTGTATTGTTTTAATTTTAATTTCATTCGCTTAGAAAATAGTCAACAAACAGTCCTTGCTGAATCGTGAGTAGAATGTTTTTTTCTGTTGGAAAGAATATATCAGTTTGTTAGTAAAATGTCTTCAAATTATGACGTACTTGCTGCGTAGCGGGTTGTATTGTAAATTACGGAATGAACGAATATTTGCATTTCTCAAAGACACACTCAGGCGAACTGGTTGCGAAAAATTCGTCCCGCAAAGTTTACACCCGGGAAGAATTCTACAGTTTGCGCTAATCACTTCCTCGAAAAGTATGTAGTTAACTGAAAATAAAATGAAAATAAAAATGGTTTTAAGCTAACTATTCATAGGAAAATTCCTAAGCTAACACAAGATGCTGCTCCTTATGTTTTCTTGGACAACCGTCCTACATATCCATTCATTTTTTGCTGAAAGGAAATCGCCAAAAGCAAGAGCAAAAAATATTTTGTACCGATAGGAGTGAAATTTTTGTGAAAGGTGGAAGCAGGACGAGATTACAAACTTTGGTTTCCACAATGGCGTAAATGATATATAAGTTTAAGTGACTTTTTCTTTACGGTTATGACGAATTTTGTATTTTACATACTTTATGTCAAAGACATCGCATTTATTGTGTGTTCAGTTAAGCTTTTAAGCGGTTTCAGCGTAGAAATATGTCAGAATAGCTATAAGTTGTCTTCCAGCAACAACAGTCGCTTATTGCCTTACCAATACCGGTACCTGCACCTAAACATACTGGGAAATTAACATGCGATACATTTTTTGCTTGCTACATAGAACAACAACAATCATTCATTTAACTGAATATGTTTTCATTACTCTTGTGGACTGCAAATATTTTACATTAGTTAAGTTTCAGACGGATCCTGTAGAGGGTAGGTTTGCTTGCTTCGGGCAAATGTGTCGTCCATGCAACCAAGTGTCTGTTTCGCCGGTCTTAGACTCCGAAAAGAAACTGAAAATGAGTGTACTAAAGATGACATCCGCGTTATTTGGGAACTTCTGCAAAATGACCTGTCACTGCGTCCTGTACAAACACTTGATCAACAAATATTAGGAATCTGAGGACGTTCATCAATGTGCAAAGCACTAAGAGACCTATGGAAAGGGAGACGGTAATTTTAACTGAAGAGATTTGCTCAAAATGCATCTTCACGGTTCCAGGACGGAAACTAACGTTGTGACTGTTATTCATTGTTCTGGAAACGAAGCAGATAAATAACTAAAGTCGTGCCATATAACTGTGTGAACAACATATTTATGATTGATATTGCAGTCCCATTCTTTATTACGTAGTTCATATCTTATTAACCACATCAATAATTGCTGGTTTCATTTTCATAGTTGTAACTTCAGAACTAGAAACCGACCTCGGGGAAGATCAGTTAGGATTCCGTAGAAATGTTGGAACACGTGAGGCAATAGTGACGCTACGACTTATCTTAGAAGAAAGATTAAGGAACGGTAAACCTACGTTTCTAGAATTCGTAGACTTGGAGAATGCTTTTGACGACGTTGACTGGAATACTCTCTTTCAAATCCTGAAGGTGGCAGAGGCAAAATACAGCGAGCGAAAGGCTATTTACAATTTGTACAGAAACCAGATGGCAGTTATAAGAGTCGAGGGGCATGAAAGGGAAGCAGTGGTTGGGAAGGGAGTGAGACAGGGTTGTAGCCTGTCCCCGATGTTATTGAATCTGTATATTGAGCAAGCAGTAAAGGAAACAAAAGAAAAATTTGGAGTAGGGATTAAAATCCATGGAGAAGAAAGAAAAACTTTGAGGTTCGCCGATGAGATTGTAATTCTGTCAGAGACAGCAAAGGACTTGCAAGAGCAGTTGAACGGAATGGACAGTGTCTTGAAAGGAGGATATAAGATGAACATCAACAAAAGCAAAACGAAGATAATAGAATGTAGTCGAGTTAACTCGGGTGATTCTGAGGGAATTAGATTAGGAAATGAGACACTTAATGTAGTAAAGGAGTTTTGCTATTTGGGGAGCAAAATAACTGATGATGGTCGAAGTAGAGAGGATATAAAATGTAGACTGGCAATGGCAAGGAAAGCGTTTCTGAAGAAGAGAAATTTGTTAACACCGAGTATAGATTTAAGTGTCAGGAAGTCATTTCTGAAAGTATTTGTATGGAGTGTAGCCATGTATGGAAGTGAAACATGGACAATAAATAGTTTGGACAAGAAGAGAATAGAAGCTTTCGAAATGTGGTGCTACAGAAGAATGCTGAAGATCAGATGGGTAGATCGCATAACTGATGAGGAGGTATCGAATAGAATTGGGGAGGAGTTTGTGGCACAACTTGACTAGAAGAAGGGATCGGTTGGTAGGACATGTTCTGAGGCATCAAGGGATCACAAATTTAGTATTGGAGGGCAGCGTGGAGGGTAAAAATCGTAGAGGGAGACCAAGAGATGAATACACTAAGCAAATTCAGAAGGATGTAGGTTGCAGTAGGTATGGGGAGATGAAGAAGCTTGCACAAGATAGAGTAGCATGGAGAGCTGCATCAAACCAGTCTCAGGACTGAAGACCACAACAACAACAACAGCTTCAGAACCACAGTACTTTTCATCTAAGTGTGACAAATATTGGAAATATTTCTTTTTTTCTTAACTTTCATGTCAATGGCACTTATTTTACCTGCAGTTTGTACATTCACTTTCTTCTTCTTCTTCTTCTTTTCGTTTTGACCATCACTTTTTGGATCAGCTTCGTTTTTCTGGTCTTTCGCCTCACTTCCAGAGGTCGCTAATGCACACCCATGCGATGGCACTCACCTCAGAAGTAACCCAGTTCGAATCCTGGTGGTGGAAAACTTTCACTGCAGGTATTCGGCCAGCAAGGAGAGGAGACACGGTGGGGTAAAGTCCACGCTTACCGACCTGTGCACCGATGCCCCGGATTAAACTCCAACCTTCACTGCAGAGTCTCTCGACGTGACGGCATATGATAATGTCGACGGTGATCGTCCGTCGGATGGGGCTCTATGCTTCGCGGTCCTCTTGGTGCTGTTCTAGGGGAGTAGTTTGTGTGTCGGCGATGGGTTTCGCTCTGTCCCTTCTTTCCAAGCGTACCAACAAAAACCCAACAGTACAATGCAGCAGAAACCTCTCAAAATGATCTAAATTCACTGTTCTATATTAGAGCTACGTATCTCCCTGCTTTAATAAAATTTAAATGGGTGCGATAAATATAAAGCTTTGTCGTCAGTGCTGATGAGTTCACTCGAAGCCGGATAAACAGTGAGATTAACTCATACCTAATCTGTGTAGAGGGGCCTTAAAGCAACCATATGATTCCATATTTCAAATCGTCGTTGAAGGATGCAAACGGTTCTAAACACCTACACTGATCATGCAGAACATTAGGACCACCTACCTAGTAGCCAGTATGTCTATCTTTGGTACGAATAACAGTGATGGCGTTGTGGCGTGGGAGTAAGGAGGCCTTCGTAGGTTGCTGGAGGGAGTGTGCACCACATTTGCAAACACGAGTCTCATAATTACCGTAAATTCCGGGGAGAGAGGCGATGAGCTCTGACGCCACATTAAATCACATCGCAGGTGTGTTTGATTGCGTTCAGATCTGGCGAGCACTGGGGCCAGCACATCAACTGAAACTCGCCACTGTGTTCCTCGAGCCACTCCGTCACACTCCTGGCCTTCTCACATGACGCATTATCTTGCTGAAAAATGTCACTACCGTCAGGAAACATGACCGTCATGAAGGGATATACATGGTCTGAAACCAGTGTACGATACTTCTTGGGCGCGTTGGTGCCTTGCACGAGCTTCACTGGACCTATGGATGCCCCCGTGAACGTTCCCCAGAGCATAATGGAGCCACCACCAGCTTGCCTCCGCCCCGCAGTACGGGTGTCAAGGAGCTGTTCCCCTGGAAGACGGCGGATTCTCACCCTCTCCTCGGGTCCATGAGGAAGTTATCGGAATTCATCAGACCATGCAACGCTTTGCTACTGCGTCAATGTCCTGTGCCGGCAGTCACGTGCCCATTTCATTCGTAGTTACCGACGTCGTGGTGTTCAAAAATCCTCTCCGCAGTGCCGTATGATTGTTCGCCTGCCTGGGTGACTTCCCTTCAAGTGGACTCTCCCAACATTCCACTGTTTCGTTTGTCTTAGCCAGCGTCAGTAGTGTCGTTGGTGTTTGTCGTTACGTGGTGACATGAACGTTTAGGTTTAGTCCCTTTGTTCGTTTGTTTTGTTTTGATTTTGTCACAGTCAAAATGCTAACCATTGAATTAAGTGTGATTGTAGTCGAACAAGTGTTCAATGCTCGTGGTAAATACAATACACAGTTTCAGTTCGTCAAACATTTTAATTCAATTTTCCCGGAGACAACACTCCCCCATCGCGATACTGTGCGAGATTTGATTAACAAATTTCGATGCACGGGTTCAGTGACAGGTGCACCGAAAAGTGGTCGTCCTAGCGTTTTGTCTAAGGGTAAACTACACGAGTTCGAACAAGCCAGTAAGAAAACTCGCCCAGGAAATCGATGTTAGTGTCGGAACGGCCCACAGAATAGTAAGGAAAAAATTGGAACTTTTCCCATAAAAAGTGAAAGTCGTGCAAGAACTGAAAAATACTGATCATGGGAAGAGACTGCATTATTGTCAATGGTTCAAAAATTTCGTTCAACGAAATAGAAGGGATATTCTTAATGAAACGTTTTTCACTGGTGAGGCGTGGTTTCATTTGGCCGGATACATGAACCCGCAAAATTGTCGTATGTGGATACTGCAAATCCACTGTGTGTTCATGAGGAACCACCTCATTCTGAGCCGGCCTAGGTGACCGAGCGGGTCTAGGCGCTACAGTCTGGAACCGCGCGTCCGCTACGGACGCAGGTTCGAATCCTACCTCGGGCATGGATGTGTGTGATGTCCTTAGGTTGGTTAGGTTTAAGTAGTTCTAAGTTCTAGGGGACTGATGACCTCCGCTGTTAAGTCCCATAGTGCTCAGAGCCGAGCCACTTCCTTCTGTGAAAATAGGATATTTTTCAACGAAACAATAAGCGCACAACGATACTGCAGTGATATTCTGTACCCATTCATAGGAGAATTTGTGTTAAGTGAAATACTGAACGGTTATTTTCAACAAAATGGTGCAAGCCCGCGTACAGCTCGCGTTTCAATGCCACTGCTTGCTGATGTTTTTGGTGATAGCATAATTTCACAGGGACCTTGGCCTCCACGATCGCCTGACCTAACAGCACCTGACTTTTTCTTCTGGGGTGCAGCGAAAGCAACTGTCTATAAAAACCGTCCAAAATCCATCGATGAATTGAAAACTGCAATATCCACTTTCACTGCTTCTGTTTTGTTGCGTTTGGAAACATGATTATACGAATTGAATTGTGCATTCAATAACAGGGGGGAGACTTTCAACATTTAATGTGAAACTTGGTAAGTAAAAATGAATATTCAATAAATTAATAACTTGTATTTCCATGAGTTTCATTTCGGTATATTCACTGCGGCATACGGCACGCGCGGCTAACAGTGATACGGCACTGCAGAGAGACTTTCTGAACACCCCGTACATGGGTCGTCAGCTGCGGAGGCGCATTGTGTGTTCGGACACACTTCCACTCTGTCCAACATTGAAGTTTGATGTTAGTTCTGCCACAGTTCGCCGCCTGTCCTGTTTTACCACCCTGCCCAGCCTACGACGTCCGGCGTCTGTAATGAGGGATGTCCGTGCAACCCCACGGCGTCTGGACATGGTTTTACACTACTGGCCATTAAAATTGCTACACCAAGAAGAAATGCAGACGATAAATGGGTATTCATTGGACAAATATATTATTCTAGAACTGACATGTGAGCACATTTTCACTCAATTTGGGTGCATAGATCCTGCGATATCTGTACCCACAACAACCACCGCTGGCCGTAATAACGGCCTTTATACGCCTGCGCATTGAGTCAAACAGAGCTTGGATGGCGTTTACAGGTACAGCTGCCCATGCAGCTTCAACACGATACCACAGTTCATCAAGAGTAGTGACTGGCGTATTGTGACGAGCCAGTTGCTCGGCCACCATAGATCAGACGTATTCAATTGGTGAGAGATCTGGAGAATGTGCTGGCCAGAGCAGCAGCCGAACATTTTCTGTATCCAGAAAGGCCCGTACAGGACCTGCAACATGCGGTCATGCATTATCCTGTTGAAATGTAGGGTTTCGCAAGGATCGAATGGAGCCACAGGTTGTAACACATTTGAAATGTATCGTTCACTGTTCAAAGTGCCGTCAATGTGAACAAGAGGTGACCGAGACGTGTAACCAGTGGCACCCCATAACATCACGCCGGGTGATACGCCAGTATGACGATGACGAATACACGCTTCCAATGTGCGTTCACCGCGATGTCGCCAAACACGGATGCGACCATCACAATGCTGTAAACAGAACCTGGATTCAGTCGAAAAAATGACGCTTTGCCATTCGTGCACCCAGGTTCGTCGTCGAGTACACCATCGCAGGCGCTCCTGTCTGTGATGCAGCGTCAAGGCTAACCACAGCCACGGTCTCCGAGCTGATAGTTCGTGCTGCTGATAAACGTCGTCGAACTGTTCGTGTAGATGGTTGTTGTCTTGCAAACGTCCCCATCTGTTGACGCAGGGATCGAGATGTGTCTGTACGATCCGTTACAGCCATGCGAATCCCTGTCATCTCGACTGCTAGTGGTACGAGGCCGTTGGGATAGAGCACGGCGTTCCGTATTACCCTCCTGGACCCACCGATTCCATATTCTGCTAACAATCATTGGATTTCGACCATCGCGAGCAGCAATGTCGCGATACGATAAACCGCAATCGGGATAGGCTACAATCCGTCCTTTATCAAAGTCTGAAACTTGATGGTACGCATTTCTCCTCCTTACACGAGGCATCACAACAACGTTTCACCAGGCAACGCCGGGCAACTGCTGTTTGTGTATGAGAAACCTTTTGGAAACTTTCCTCACGTCAGCACGTTGTAGGTGTCGCCACCGGCGCCAGCCTTGTGCGAATGCTCTGAAAAGCTAATCATTTGCATACCACAGCATCGTCTTCCTGTCGGTTAAATTTCGCGTCTGTTGCACGTCATATTCGTGGTGTAGAAATTTTAATGGCCAGTAGTGTAGTTTCGCGTGTTGAGGGCACTCATCACAGCACTCCTGGAAGACCAGACAAGTGGTGCAGTTCCCGAAATGCTCGTGCCGAGTCTCCGGGCGATCATAATCTGCCCTCGGTCAAATCAGATAGATGGCGCGCCTTCCCCATTCTACACACGGACAGCATGCTCGCTGGTACCACGTGTGTCTGACTAGCAGTCATTCCTCGCCAGGTGACACTGCTATCGCCTGGTTGATACCGATAATACGTCGGTGATCACAATGTGTCGCTGGTTAGGGACCCAGGTGTTCGATAGGCAATCATTACTGGAAATTACCGACCGGTTTTATTGGCCTCATTACGTGAACGACTGGCCGACGGCCAAGTTTTGTGTCTAAGACAGTAAAGTAACGTGGTGTGTGCACATCGACCTAGCGGTTATCGATCCCGTCTGGTGTAATGTTTGCCTGTATAGCTCGCACCTGAGGCGAGGCACGAAAGAGAGAGTGAACACGGAGCCGCTAGGAGGCGTATGTCGCGCATCCATTGAGTTTGGATGAAACCTGGGCGGCAGTATAAGCTGGCCACGCGTAGAAATGAGACGGTTGGTTCTGGCGTTGGTGATTCTGACGTTCGTTGGTTGACGGGGCTCTGAGTCGACAGCCTTGTTTCTGCGCTCACGACGACGTTTGAACCATGGATAGCTTTTTTTGGGGGTGGGGGTGGGGGGGAGTGGGGGGGGGGGGGGGAGGAGGTGAGCAAAATTTCAGCCCGTGAACTGCGGTAACGAAGTAATTTAATGTATTGCTGCCTCATTCGAAATTCTCGCCAGCTACTTCAATCTGTGCTATGGGTATTGCCAGCTGCCGTTCCTGAACGATTTCCTTAGTAGTGAAATGCCCGTGTTTCGATGGTTTTTCAAGTGTGGTTAATTTTTTTTATTTTATTTACTGGACCAATTGGTTGCTTGACGTTTTCCAGGCCATAGTTTAAATTGTCATTATTGTCTGGCCTGTATTCCCTGAAGCGCGTATGAAGATGTTTTTGAGGTTTGTTGAATTAACACCATCTGTTTGCGTGTTTTGGAAGCTTGTCGTGTTACTTTGTGTTCTCTCCCGTGTGTACAACAGCCTGCCTGAGGAGATGGGGGAGATGGGCCTGTTGATTGTTGGAGAGTGAAAGAGCTCGTACCAAGAGCGGCAGTTCATGTGTAATGAATGGGAAGCTGTGTAATCATGCTTTAAGTATACTCCTCCAATTATAACCATTATAATAAATGAAAATGTTGTTCTACCAAGAACCGACGGAAGATTCTGTTAATATAACCATTATCTCTTGATGCATTTGTAGCTGCGCGAGTGGTGGCTTAATTTTAAAACCACGAGTTGTTTAATGTTGTTTAATGATCCTGTGTTTAACTATTGCAGGCGTTAACTCCAAAGTCATTTACTTGTCAGCTTGAATTTGTTTTAGAGATTTCTATATTTAATTAGAGTAATGTCGTTACGAGAAACTTTGTCTTAAAATTTTATGCTCTGTGAGCTCATTGGTAGATGCCGGCTGAGAGTAAGGTCAAATGTTATATTCTGGCCTAGTTATTTTTCTACTTGAAGTACCAGCCTTATTGAATTCTGATTGCTTTGGTAGTGGTTGTTTAAATATTACTGCTTGGTAAAATATATTTTAGTCTTTTATTATTTTAATAGCTTGCCTAAAAGTTTGATGCTAAATGAGCTGATGTTTGTCTACCCTTGTTTAAGATCAGGTCTGGAAGCGCAATGATTCTGTATGTATATTTTTAAAAAATAAGTACCAAGGTATGAAACTTACTCAGAGAGTTATATGGTAATAAAGTCAATAATGGTTGGGAATTGTGGCCTAGTCCTTTCATTAACTGAACTTTACCTGTGCTAGCGTAAAGTTGCGCTACGTAACTGATGTGTAGAAGGTGAGGCAGAGAGGCGGTAGAATATACGTTACAACCCGTCCAGGCTATGAACGGCTATTGGACAGTGCCGTTCCCAGTGTAAATGCTGGTACGAATGTTTCTAGTGCAGGAGAAGGATGCAACAAGCATAGTGAAATTTCCTGCCAAGCGAGCGACGGGTGACATACAAATGTAGCAACCTATGGAGATAGTGAATGGCCTTTATCACAGTCGCAACTGTGAGGTCGTATTTGGATGTCCCATTAGGAGATTCCGCAAAAGCGCGTCTGAGCGAACGCCTGAATGTCGGCCACCACGCGCTACAGACAGCCTCTCCAGTGTCACTTACAGGCAGGGGCAGGAAAAAATCGTTTTATTTTATCGCCAAATCCGCCGTGTTTTGCCGAATTAGGTGTTAATTTTTGCCATATTCATTTTTTTTATTTATTTTGCGTATGACTTACCGTATTAAACAGGGTGTATCAAAAAGAATGATCGCATTTAAGAAAATCATAACTATTATGCCGGCCGATGTGGCCGAGCGGTTCTAGGCGCTTCAGTCTGGAACCGCGCGACCGCGATGTGTGTGATGTCTTTAGGTTAGTTAGGTTTAAGTAGTTCTAAGTTCTAGGGGACTGATGGCCTCAGATGTTAAGTCCCATGGTGCTCAGAGCCATTTGAACCATAACTATTATGTTATTTGAGATATGTGCGTGAACAACGTCTGTTGGAAAGAGCAAACTTTCGAATTTTTCGCGGTTGCCGCTAGGTAGCAGTAGTGAGCGCCCACTTCAGTTCTAGTAAAAAAGGTGTCGGGACAAGAGAAAGCGTTTCGTGTTCTACGTTTTACACAGTGCGGCTCAGCGTGACTTTCGTACTAGGTATGCTGTGGATCCTCCTACAGCAGAGAGCATTAGACGATGGCACGAACAGTTCCGAGAACCAGGTCGTTTGTGTAACGACAAATCGCAGTGCCGTCCCCGAGTGTCTGACACAGACGTCGAACACATCCGCCATAGTTTCACAAGGAGTCCGCAGAAATCGATTTGCCGTGCAACTCTGAAGCTCAACATGCCCCAGATGTTCGCCTTTGCCGTGCAACTCTGAAGCTCAACATGCCCAGATGTTCGCCTTTGCCGTGCAACTCTGAAGCTCAACATGCCCCAGACGTTCGCCTTTGCCGTGCAACTCTGAAGATCAACATGCCCAGATGTTCGCCTTTGCCGTGCAACTCTGAAGCTCAACATGCCCCAGATGTTCGCCTTTGCCGTGCAACTCTGAAGCTCAACATGCCCAGATGTTCACCTTTGCCGTGCAACTCTGAAGCTCAACATGCCCCAGATGTTCGCCTTTGCCGTGCAGCTCTGAAGCTCAACATGCCCCAGATGTTCGCCTGGCGTGTGTTGCGTCGACGTTTACACAGGAAACCATACAAAATTCAGTTACTGGAAGCTCTTCGTGAAGGTGACACACAACAACGTGTGGAGTTCTGTAATTTCGTTCTTGGCAAGATGGAGGATGACAGTATTTTTCTACGCTTAATGTTAAGCGACGAGGCAACGTTCCGTTTAAATGGAAAGGTGAACTGTATAACTGTGAGAAGTCCAACGACAATGAATGAATTGAGAAATCGCATAACAGCAGCTATGGATGCTGTAACTGAAGACATGCTCGCTATAATTTGAATACTGCATTGACATATGCCGTCCATCTCAAGGGAGTATATTGAACACCCATGAAAAGGCATCAAAAAGGAATTATTTTTAGTTTCCCGTATTCATTGTGTATGTTTATTAGTTTCAGAAACATACATGTGCCAAATCGGATGATTCTTTTTGATACACCCTGTATAAATAAATGGATCCAAGCACTATGAGACTTAACATCTGAAGTCATCTGTCCCCCCTACTTAAACCTAACGAACCTAAGGAGATCACACACATCCAGGCCCGAGGCAGGACTCGAACCTGCGACCGTAACAGCAGCGCGGTTCCGGACTGAAGCGCCTAGAACCGCTCGGCCACAGCGGCCTGCATACACCCTGTATAATGAAAGCCAGAAACGGGTAGTATATAAAAGAAGATAAGATATCCATTTTGCACCATAGTTGGATATTCTTTGCTCCAGACTGATTCCTGCAGGTGTTGCGTCTTCGAAGTCTTTCCAGCTATCCACGAATTTTCTCTTTGGTTAGTGGTGCGAAATGTGGTGTCGTGTTTGTTCCGATGTTACGCAGTTGTATTCGTCACCATCGGCAATATTTTTGTTGGTTGGCTGGCACTAGTGAACGGAATAGTCGGATCTGTATTACCTAACTTCTTACGACCATGGAGAAGCGCCCACTTATTTTTCCGTTCGTCTCTTAGATTACAGATTTCTGGGGCTAATTGCCCAGTATTTACCCAGATTAGTTCTCTATATTCTAGTAGGGTGTGTGGAAAGTTTTTCAATGTAAATAAGTTACATAAAACAGCAACTAGTCACTTTTTTCTATAATTATGTTTTATTCCTTGAACCGGTTTTTGAACCTTCTCAGGTTCGTCTTCAAATGGTTTCTAGAGGTTACATAATTATTTTTAGCATAATGCTGGATGCTGGCTGGCAACAGTATGGGTGGCTTTTTTTTTTTTTTTTTTTAATGTCTTTGAGCCCTATGGCACTTAACTTCTGAGGTCATCAGTCCCCTAGAACTAAAAACTATTTAAGCCTAACTAACCTAAGGACATCACACACATCCATGCCGGAGGCAGGATTCGAACCTGCGACCGTAGCGGTCTCGCGGTTCCAGACTGTAGCGTGTGATATTATTGGATTTCAGACATTTTGCATATGAGAAAAGGACAGCCACCGAGCTGTAGTTTGTAATGATACTAAGCATGACAACGCGAGAGTAAAGACGAAATCTGTTTATAACGTGCGCCTATACCAAGACGCACGGCCAGCGTTTAAAAGGAACTTTTAAACACTATGACTCGCTGGGCGCAGATATTTAAAATCATTGCCGCAGCGCTTGATAGCAAGAAGCTGCGAAACAGAAGAAAGAAGAATTTGTCATTTGTTAGGAAAATTCTAGAGTCTATATAGTTAGTTGTACTTCTGGTCGCCGATATGTTAACATGTACTTCATTGCCTTTGATATCTGGTCGCCGACTTGTTAAGACATGTTGTGTAGCACCGCTACAAGTTATATTTCATTTAGTGTGAAAAACCACGTTATCACCAAGGAAAAAAAACCGCTAATTTTTACAAAATATCGCACATACAAAAGCACCGAGTGTTGGACTGCTCCATGTATGAGAAAAACATAAAAATGTAAGTTTTGTATTCATTGTAAATTTGTTAATGTTTATAGTTTAACGCCTTTGTTCTTTAAGAATATAGTGATGCTTCACTGTACAGAAAATCTATGCTTATTCTTTTCTTTAAATTAACCACAAATAATGTTTATGTTTAAATGAACTTTGTTACAGGTTCGCTCTTTATCGCGGTGTCTCGATTGTATTTGGGGGACCATTAATGTGTTCAGATTCCGATCTGACAACTTTTTTTTACAAAATTTCACTGTTTTCCATTTTTTTTTTATTGTTCAAATAGGTCCCTTAGGTAATTTCAATGAAGAGTCTGATTGCGTGAAAGCAATCCGGGTTAAGAGGTCATTTGAGAAACTATTTTCACGCAGTCAATCTGTACGTCTCCTGAACACAATCGAGAACCGACGCATCGTCGATCATTCATTAAATTTTCTCTCTTTCCAAGTCGTACCAAAAAAAAAACGGCGAAGGAGAACTGCCGTTAGTACGCAATCTAGTGTTAAAAGGTTGCATTCTTTATCTTGTCGGCAAACATTGCCATAAATTATCATCATCAATGTTATATTTGGTTAAATGTGAAAAGCCAAAAAACCTTTTAACGCTAGATGTGGCGCCCGAACAGGGACCTAACTAAAAAACTAATTTGTTCTTTTTATTTTCATGCTACCATCTGGAGAAAAATTGGAAGCCAAAACCAGTGATTAAAAAAAAAAAGGACGCATATGCAGAAAATCGCAGTAAGAATCCACAACAGCTATAAATAGCAGGGCGCAAGACAACTAATGTGAGTACGATTTTTCATTACGTTTGAAGCTTTGCGTACCGAGCATTCAGTCGGCTCGTGACATTCACTCTCTACGCTTCTTTCCATTTCCTCAAGCAATTTAATTTCCAAATTTCTGTTTCCTTTTGCTATTAGATCCGCCTCTATCACATCATTTCGCTTACAATAGTTAGAAATAGTTAGCAAGAATTTCCATTGTTGTGCATTTTAGTGAATCACAATGGCCGCTATCTGTGCCAGTTTCAGTGCTCTATAAGTGTTTTTCATTTATTTTATCACTCCCGTTGCCATATTGGCATTTTCGTGTGTCAGAGTTTCAATTTTTTTATATCGCACAAGCAATATCTGAGAAATCAGGACGCGAAATCCTTGGCGCACCTGACAAGTGAAAATCATAATTAAAAAGAATTATCTTTTCTAGCTCGTGCAGTGTAACTACTTTAAACTTACGATGGCTGATGAGCAACCAAGGCAACTTAGACCGCGCGCGGGTGTAAACAAACCTGAATCTCGTAGTGAGGAAACAACAGACGACGAAGCGACACGTGAGCTGTCGGCGCCACAGACCGCGTCGCAGTCACGTGAGTGCTCGCTGTCAGATATACTAAAATTGTTTGCTGATATGAAAACCAGTTTTGAAGCAAACATGGCACAGTTAACAAACCAAAGTGACAATATTGAAACGCAAATCAGTCAGTTAACAAACCAAAGTGACAATCTTGGAACGCAAATCAGTCAGTTAACAAACCAAAGTGACACTCTTGGAACGCAAATCAGTTAGTTAGCAAATCAAGGTGACAGCAGGTTCAGCAGTTTAGAATCAAGGATAGAGGACATCCAACCACAAATCAAAAATTCGAATGACACCATGGAGGAAAAAATTAAAGCCATTACCACTGCTTACGCAAGCGAGCTAAACGCAAGCGTACACGCAAAAATTGATAGTGTTCTTTCGATGGTGGAATCCGCCGAGACCAATATTGGTAGCAAGTTTATAGATATGCAGGCCCAAATAGATGTGTGTAAATCAACTGCGAGTGACTCTTTGAAACATTACAGTGATGTTTCAAAGAGAGTAAGCCAATTGACAGAAAGTGTCAACCAGGTTGGCGAGCGAGTCGAAGACCTTGCTCAGCAAATATCCGATGTCAATATTGACAAAAAGATTGTAGATGTCAACACCGGCATAAGCAATACACTTAATAGGGAATTTGAAGAGTGGATGCAATCCAAAGAACAGTACATTGTCAGCAAGGTACACGCTGAACTAAAACGCACGGTTAAATCTGCTACAGCAGAAATCTTAACCGCTCCCGGTACTTCTGGTGACACTTTCACCAGTGAATTAGGTGAAATCAGACGAGCATTTAGCCACTATCTTCCGGAATGGAAACGTCAGCTAAGCAATGATATAGATCAACTGAAACGACAAGTTATGGAATTGCAACGTGACAATCAAAGTGAGTATTCGCTACCGCCAGAACACGATAATCGTCAATATCCCGAGTGTCAGGTACAATTCTCACCAACAGTAAATAGTACGTGTGACAAAACTTCCACGTCACGTAGTCATGCCGATCAACCAACACTCGTTGAACTAATGCGAGACGAGAGTGTGCTAAAACACAGTTTTTCAGCCTTTTGTACCTGAAAAACGAAATATACATCCAATGGTAATTCTAAAATCATTCACAGGCGCTTTTCCAGAATCATGGAACGACAGGCAGCGGATGCGGTTCATCTTAGGCTATGTACACGGTGAAGGATCAATTTGGGGTACAGAAATAATAGACAAATGTCACACCTATGCAGATTTTGAAAATAATTTTTTGAATAAATTCTGGAGTTCAGGTATACAACAAAGACTCCGAAAGGAGGTTTACAACGCCGAACCTTTCAACACCAAAGGAGGAGGTTTGAGACGTTATTTTGAAAAATATCTACGTAAAATTCAGTATTGGGACACGCCCATTTCAACCAAAGATGTAATCATGATTTTAAAGTCAAAACTTCCTGTGTCAATAAGGGAAAAACTAGTTAATGTGAGTGAAGAAGACCTAGAAGCCTTTCTTTCTGTTCTTGACAATTTGGATATGATCTATGAGGATGTGCGTGCGAGCGCGCGGAATAATTATAATAATGGACCGCCCGCTCCGCAGCAGCACATAACAAATTGCGTCAATGGAATGTCGTACCAACATAACACGGGACAACCAAACGCTCAGCCTTACGGCAATCATAACAGTTTCAACCGCCGTAATGGAAAACAATATAACAAATATCCACACCAGAATAGATACAATCCGATTTGTCAAAACACACAGCAACAATACGGTAATTCACCGATAAATCACAACGGTAATTACCAGTACCAGAACAACAAGATGAATAATGGAAATCGTCACAAGGGAAAGAAATGGAACAATTATAACAGACCACAACAGTACAGTCAGCCGAGTCACTTCACTCCCTCTCAGCAAATAAATTTTTCACAGCCGAAAAATGCGACATTTTCTCACCAACCCAACCAACAGTTCAGGAACAATAGTCAGGACAATTCGTCGGATGCTTTTCCTGACACCGCCGGTCATAATAGCCAAGGAAATCCGACTATTTTTTACACACAGGCGAACCAAGCACCAAACGCGATGTCAAATAACACGCAATCAAGTGATACACAAGTCGTATGGGATACGAACGCGAATTTTCGACCTGGTAGGTCGCAAAATACTAGTCAAGTAAAAATAACTGACATTTCAGCTCCACCCCAGTCGGAAAAACATTAGCAGCTTCTTTAGGCCTCCACGGGGAAGCTGCGGAACCAATGGGGGGCAACTTCATTAAAAGACATATCAACGTAATTAGATACGAAGACGACAGAGACTTACGGGACGAACTATTAGACGAAAAGAACACCTACGAAAACAACGACCTTTGGGAAAACCAAGTACAAGCGTCAACTCTGATTCACATTTATGATATACCAATCATTGCCATCATCGACACAGGTGCAAATATTAATGCTATGTCTATGTGTGTATATAAAAAGGTATGCTCTGTAACAAAAATTCCTTCACTTCCTGTACAAGGATGTACTGTATCCGAAGCAGTAGGCTCCCTAGTACAGAAGGTTAGCTTGCAAGTACAAGCAACAATACAATTTAAATCCGACTGTATACCGTGCACATTTTTAGTAGTAAAGAACCTGTCATTGCCATGCTTGTTAGGAATGGACTTTCTACGAAGAAATCGTGCCATCATTGATTTAGCTGAAGGTAAGTGCACGTGAAGACTAGATGATAGGACACTGGTCATTCATCTAATGAGAACCAAAGTCAGGATAACCAACCTGGAACGTAAAGTGAAAATACGTAGACTTTCTGACAGGCAATATTACCACCGTGCGGTTGACGAGTTCAGTGACGTCAACAATGACCCTGACTTATTACCAACTGCCGACGAGTTACGCATAAAAATTGTGGAAACAGACAGACTCGACGACAGACAGAAGTATGAACTACACGACCTATTAGCAACATTTGTGAACATTTTTTCCAGAAAACCAGGTATCATAGCAGACTATGAATTTAACATGAGAGTGAAACCCCATGATACTTTTTGCAAAACAACCTATTCAGTTCCGCAGTCCCGTAAAGAAGCCGTCAAACAAGAAATACGTAAAATGCTTAAGTGGAAAATCATAGAACCGTCCGACTCTCCCTACAGTAGCCCGTTGTTACCTGTTTTCAAAAACGATGGAAGCGTCAGACTTGTCTTGGACGCAAGGAATATTAATAAAATCATCATTCCAGTATGCACAAGACCAGAACCACTGGAGGAACAACTACAAAAATTCCATAGTGTGAGGTTCTTATCCTCAATAGACCTCCGAAGTAGCTATTGGCAGGTGAAACTATCATCATCATCGAGGAAGTACACAGCCTTTATCTCTGCCGGCAGATCCTATCATTTTCGTGTAGTACTTTTCGGTCTCAACATTAGTTCTGGTGTTTTTATTGCAGCACTTGATTATGTGCTAGGACCAGAGTTACTTGACCAAGTCACCGTCTATGTTGATGATTTACTGATCGCAACGACTTCCTGGGAAGAACATTTAACTCTCCTACAAAAGATCTTTCAAAGAGTCTCTGATTTTGGTGTTACCGCAAATTTACAAAAATACAAATTTGCCAAGAAAGAAGTCAAGTTTTTAGGACATATAATTTCTTCGGAAGGAATCTCACCTGATCCCAGCAAGTTAACAGCAATAGAAAATTTCCCTGTGCCTTGCACTAAAAGGCGACTAAAAGGTTTCATTGGATTAGCTTCATTCTTCCGTCGCTTCATTCCGAATCAATCAATGAACAATCCCGCATTGTTAAATTTGCTCAAGAAAAACGTTTACTGGATGTGGACTTCTGAATGCCAAAAAGCCTTTGACAAGATCAAAGAAACTCTTCTAAAGAGTAACATTTTAAGTCATCCAAACATGAGTTTAGATTTCTGCATTTCTTGCGATGCATCGTTTCAAGGATTAGGTGCATGTTTATTTCAAATAGACAAAACTGATGGGCAGGAGGAAGTCAAAATAATCAGCTTTGCCAGTCGGGTCTTAACCGAATGTGAGAGATCATATTCGGTAACCGAATTAGAGGGATTAGCCATTGTGTGGGCTTTTCGCCGCTTTAATTACTATATTTATGGTCATAAAATCAGAGTATACTCAGATCATCAAGCACTGAGCTTCTTACTCTCTTGCAAACTGTATCATCCTCGGCTTACTCGATGGTGTTTATTTCTACAAGAGTATGATTTTGAAATTATTTACGTAAAGGGCAAGAATAACATCATTGCTGATGCATTGTCACGTATGCCGGAAGGGTTGCCGGAGCCTACTGAATTAATAGAACAGATTTCTAATCACAAAATTCTTCTTATGAAAGATCCTCTACATCGGAGTTACTTTCTGCGTCTTTGCCGTCAAATGAATACTCTTCAAGACACAGATCGCAATTGGCTAGAAATTAAACAGCTTCTTCAAAACAACCCTGATCACTCATTGTCAATATTTTATAAAGTACACAATGGAGTTTTGTTTCACCGAACTTCTCTGTTGACAGGAAGGTGGTGTGTCTGTATTCCTAAAGATTATGTTGAATATCTCATTTGATACACTCACCTCTCCTGGGGTCACTATGGCCCAGGAAAATGCAAACGCAAGATTTCAACATACTGCTATGTACCTAATCTTCACAAGAAGGTGCACCAATTATTAAGAAATTGTTCCATTTGCCAAAAGGCGAAACCTTTCAACTTGTCAAATGCCTTACCTTTAAACCCGATACGTACAGAAAGACCAAACCAAATCGTCAGTTTGGATTGTGCAGGTCCACTTCCTCAGGGAAGAGGAGGTGTGAAGTATCTGGTCGTATTGTTAGATCTTTTTACCAAACACCTGAGACTCTATGCAATGAAGTCATCTAATACACTTCCACTAATTAGACGTATTGAGAAAGACTATTTTCCTCGCTTTGGCAAGCCTGAAGCCATGTTATCTGATAACGCATCAACTTTCGTGGGGAAACGATGGAGAAATTTCCTTGCAACTAACGACATCAGACAAATTTTGATATCCCGGTATCGACCGCAAAGTAAACCCACAGAAAGAGTATTCAAAGAGGTCAATCGTTTCATACGAACGTATATTCCAAACCAGCAGACACGGTGGATTGATTTCGTCACACCCTTTGAAGAGATTGTTAATAACTTACCTCACACATCAACTGGTTTCACACCATCAGAACTAGTCTCTAAACGACTAGAAAGAAATGAATGGGTAGACCCTATCCCAAAATTACAACAGCCTGAAGTAACATTAGACGACAAGTTAAGACAAGCTCTCATATCTTTAACCACTCATGCCAACCTTAGAAAAAAGGCGCATGACAAATACATTAGCAAAGTCTTATCGTATCGTATAAATGAACGAGTGCTATTAAAGACCCACTTCAAACCATCTTTGATTCATCATAAGAATCGCAAGTGGCAGCACTTGTATGAAGGACCATATATTATCTTAAGAAAGCCGCACATTGGTTGCTATCTATTAGCTGACCCTGTATCTGGACGAATAAAAGGATTGTTTCATCACGCAGACTTGAAGAAATACCGAGTCAACCATTGAAAATATCTGTTAAGTTAAGCTGCTAAAATAAAATATACACACACTATAAGTTGTCATACTATGTGTGAAGTACCGACGTATGTAAGAATAGTGCACAGGACTAACACCCTGTCGACCTGCCACAACAAGATAAGTAATTTATATGAGCACCTTAAGTAAAACACATTTATTGTAGGAGAGCAAGATTTGCCTTAGATGTAAGTTAGTTTTAAGTTAATTGAGCCATGAACGGCCACAGCCGAAAGAGCTGACAAATAAATATTATAGTAGGGACGTGCTAAGTGCCACCTGCTACCACTAGTTTTAAGTATACCAAAGCTCTCTCCTCTTGAATGAAATAAATTAAAATGATCATTCAGATCAGAATGATTGCTCGTAGGTTAAAAAAAATTTATTAAGGTCGCTTACTCTAATGAGGTAAATGTCATGTTATGCATAAGGAGTGTGTGACAACAAATTTTATGAGGCCACCTATGAAACGCAGCAGGCAAAAAGCAGCAGCTTAGCATATAAGAATCAAGTAAGTCAATAACGATCCAGGTAGCAGGAAAGAAGTGCGCAACTCAATTATTTTATTATAATACGGAGAAAACCGTATACGCTCATAACAATTTTATGGCACAGTGCAGCTGAAATACTTACAAAGATCATTTATAAATAAACTAATTTAGTACTAGAAATATCTATTACAGGTCCTCGAGATACGACGATTTTTTTTTAGAAAACCAATTTTACGATACATGGAACAGAAGATAGTTAACAGACACAGCTCACTGCTAACGCATGGTTTAAGTAATTTTAAATATGCATAGAAAATTGTTTAGAGAGCTGGATCAGACGACACTGAAACTACTGTATCGATTTAATTATACTATTTGTCATGAAAAACTAAGGTGATATTAATTTATGTTAAGCTCATCATATCATACGTCATTAACACTGTGTCTTCAAATCTCTTCACTCCATAAAAGTCTTTTGTGTTTTCCTCTTACCAGTATCCTTACCATCCTACCTTATCCAGTAGAGAATTGAATTTTACGGGCTGGTTGCATGATTGATACATACAGGCTATACGAATGGATAGTCGTGACACATTGGTTGTCAACGGGCTATGCTTATTCTCCGCAAATTGCGAGTTCAATTAAGATTTGTTATGTGCAATTGCACGACAGGGAACACCAAGCTTCCCAATTTCCCTAACGGTAGTTTGAACACGAACTGTTCATCACGTAAACGAAGCCACATTGACTATGTCTTCAAACTAACGACGTAATAGAGAGAAAATAAAAGAGCTGAACTTGAGAAAAGAGTAACTATTGTAAAAAGAAAAGAATAACAAGATTTCGAACAAAGTGTAAACCTAAAGTGCCTTGGAAGCACAAACCACGAACAAGAGACACGCTTTTCGTTAGGCCTTGTAGTCACGGAGACTAAATATTTCTTTGTAAATAACTGTACTTGGTAGTAATAATGCAACCAGTAATAAATGCACACGTATATGCTGCTGCGTATGAACCAACTATAGACAAGTAATTAATTGACACGTATAAAAGTGGTGCGTGTGAACCTTAACATGACGACCAAATAAATGTGAACACGAATTAATAATAACGTGTTAACTGAAAAGGTGATAACTCCAAGGACACGTGTGAAATACCGCGTGTGAAGTAATGTTATAAGTACCTGTACCACGAAACCACGATGTAGAAAGCCGAAGAGTGAAAGTGAATAAGTGTTGTACTTACCACAAACGGTACTGTACGCCTTTCCACGGACACATTCTTCGAAACAGCTGCGGGAGTCGCCGCATCTGGCTGCTTCCGAAATCCAGAGTCGATGAAAAACTGTGTAAAAACGCACACCACGGCTAGTAGACACCAAACGCTCTGCTTCTCGCAGAATACTGCTGCTAGCGTTGTGGAACTGTCAAGTTATTATCACGTGATTGTGACCAACGGACGTAACACTGTGTACGCTGAGCGCTCAACGATCAATTTTTCTTTGCACAACGAGCGCGGATGCCAAATGTGTTTGAAATGCATTCAAAATAAAATATGATAAAGCAATGAATTAAGCACTCATGTACCTTGTGAAATTATAAAGACACTAATCGGAAGAGTCTTAAGCTCGATTTTGACAATTGCTACCGAATTTACTGACCAGGCCGAGTAATGACGAAAACGTGTCGAACCAAATAAAACCAGAAAAATAGATAAATATGAGAACTGAGCATTCATAAGAGAATGAGACCTTATGTACATGAACAATTGTTATCCTTACCTAATCCAATTTTCTTTTAGACTAAGTTATTAGTAAGTAAGCACATTCTAATACAGATTTTTTTCTGTATTTTTCATGTACGAAAACATAAATGGAAGCACGGACATGCGTCAAGTGAAATAGAGACCGCCACCATACGGCCCAACATGTTGCAGAACCAATCTTCCAGTTCCTGACGCACGACGTATTTCCAACGCAACGTCACACCCCGACAACTACTCCAATTTCCACAGTGAAAGTGATGCCCTACTTTTCCTCCACTGTGAAAGTGTAATCAATTTCCCCACTCAAGTGCGGTGCTATCATTTATACCCGAAGTTCTACCACTCCCAGTGCAACTCATAGCTACCCAAGTGTAGTGAAACATTTTTTTTGCAGGTCATGAAAGCCACAAATAAGTAAAGTGCTACGTATTTACTGCAAGAAATCTTCGACGAAACAACGACAAAAATATTCCTGTAATATGTCATTGTAAAACAAGAATGTCAATTTTTTGTAACATATTTTTGCCACGAGTGCACACAGCACCCAGACTTCCTGCGAAGTCAAGTAATTTATTTCTTTGTTATTTTTTAATTTTATTATGCCATGTATAATGTATATATGTATGTGTATCTTCATCTTAATTTAATTATCTTTTACCGAGAAATGAACATTTGTTATCCTTGTACAATACATTACAAAGAGCACAGTTCAATTGTCATGTAGTTACCCTATGAACAAATTACTATCAATTTCAGTCGTACGAATATACTTACCTGATACTCTGTATGTTAACCACTTTGCCTGATGTAGTGTGTAAAATCTATTGTAAAGAATTTTTGCAAGTAATACTAACTTGTTTCACGAAAACAATAATATCACGACTGCGCGTGAGTCGCGATGATCCTGACGGAGGCATCGCTCCTCACGCGGGAAGCAATGTGATATTATTGGATTTCAGACATTTTGCATATGAGAAAAGGACAGCCACCGAGCTGTAGTTTGTAATGATACTAAGCATGACAACGCGAGAGTAAAGACGAAATCTGTTTATAACGTGCGCCTATACCAAGACGCACGGCCAGCGTTTAAAAGGTACTTTTAAACACTATGACTCGCTGGGCGCAGATATTTAAAATCATTGCCGCAGCGCTTGATAGCAAGAAGCTGCGAAACAGAAGAAAGAAGAATTTGTCATTTGTTAGGAAAATTCTAGAGTCTATATAGTTAGTTGTACTTCTGGTCGCCGATATGTTAACATGTCCTTCATTGCCTTTGATGTTTGGTCGCCGACTTGTTAAGACATGTTGTGTAGCACCGCTACAAGTTATATTTCATTTAGTGTTAAAAACCACGTTATCACCAAGAAAAAAAACCGCTTTTGTAAACCTTGTGACGATAAAAAAATTACTTACGCGCACGCCAGGACATTTAATTTTTACAAAATATCGCACATACAAAAGCAGCGATTGTTGGACTGCTCCATGTATGAGAAAAACATAAAAATGTAAGTTTTGTATTCATTGTAAATTTGTTAATGTTTATAGTTTAACGCCTTTGTTCTTTAAGAATATATTGATGCTTCACTGTACAGAAAATCTATGCTTATTCTTTTCTTTAAATTAACCACAAATAATGTTTATGTTTAAATGAACTTTGTTAAAGGTTCGCTCTTTATCGCGGTGTCTCGATTGTATTTGGGGGACCATTAATGTGTTCAGATTCCGATCTGACAACTTTTTTTTACAAAATTTCACTGTTTTCCATTTTTTTTATTATTCAAATAGGTCCCTTAGGTAATTTCATTGATGAGTCTCATTGCGTGAAAGGAATCCGGGTTAAGAGGTCATCTGAGAAACTATTTTCACGCAGTCAATCTGTACGTCTCCTGAACACAATCGAGAACCGACGCATCTTCGATCATTCATTAAATTTTCTCTCTTTCCAAGTCGTACCAAAAAACGGCCAAGGAGAACTGCCGTGAGTACGCAATCTAGTGTTAAAAGGTTGCATTCTTTATCTTGTCGGCAAACATTGCCTTAAATTATCATCATCAATGTTATATTTGGTTAAATTTGAAAAGCCAAAAAACCTTTTAACGCTAGAAGCGCCTGGAACCGCTCGGCCACACAGGACGGCCCGGCTTTTTTCGTTAGTGTCCATTTGTCTGCTTCCATTTATATGGTTAGTTGGTCTATCATTCACACACTTTAACACAGTATATATTACTGTACGCTTTGACAGATAATCTTTGCCAGTATCGAGCATGTGCTGTACAACTGATGTAACCTCCAGAAACCACCTGAAGATGAACCTGAAAAGGTTCGAAAATCGGTTCATTGAATAATATTATTCAAAAAAGTGACTGGTTGCTGTTTTATGTAACTTATTTACATTCAATTGACAGTTAGGCACTCTAAAATATACGTAATGGATAAGCTTAATAAGGTTTTCAATGTTTCATGAAATGATAAGTATATGATAAGTATATGGATATTTTGAGTTTCTTCCATATGTGTTACTGTTTTTAGTCATTGGAGATCTGGAGGAGCAATATTTACAAATACTGACAGCCATGGTATTACAGTTACCAGATTCTTTATTATTTTTGGAAGACACATTGAAGTTTTTGCCAGATTCGTTGTTATTGTTGCCAAGTTTGGTGTCATTTTTTGCCACATTTTTTGTAATTTTTTATCTTTTCAGCGTATTTTTATCAAATTTGGTGTTATTTATTTTGCCACACTCGGTGATATTGATTTTGCCAATTTTAGTGCTATTTATTTGTATTGTTTGATAAATACAGTATTTTTTGCTGAATTTGGTGTTCTTCTTGTCAAATCCGTTAATGGTTTTTGGTCAAATTCGATATTTGTCGGTAAATTCAGTGTTGTTTTTTGCTAAAATTCGGTATTGTTTGATGCCAAAATTGGTCAGTTTTGCTAAATTCGGTGTTTACACCAAATTCAGTGCTATTTTCGTTGCTGCATCAAAGTCTGTTATGGGAGAAATGAGCTATTATTTTAATATTGTACACGAACCTCATCCTTGATATCAGAAGTCAAAATGCAAATTTCACACTCGATAAGAATCGGTTACCAATATTAGTAAACTGCCCTACTCAGATTTATAACATTTCCGTGTAGCAAAATTACAAATTTCTATTTCACGTTATGTCGTTAAAAATCGATAATTTCTCATTATTTTTGGTGTTATCGCCATTGCGGTAGCTGTTTGTAAAGACAGCCCGGAATTTCGCGATGACGCACCCGTTGGCGCGCCGCCAAGGACGGCCGCTGCAGGCTGTGACGTCACGGGTCTCGCCGACTCGGCGCTACAGGTCCGCGCGACAATGTGTCGTGAACGTTTCGACAGAAAATGCGATAAATTATATGTAAATTGAAGGTGGAGGGGGGAAAAAAAGGAAAGGGATTACTGATCTCGGCTGCATGAGGACATTACTCTGGATCAGCGGCGACGAGCAAAAATGTGTACCGGACTGGGATTCAAAGTACTGATTACATGAATGACCGAAAGAAAAGACGCCATCCATTCGTATAAATACAATAAAGTTATTACTAATAAGGTGAACAATAATGTTAATTTACGTACAGAAGAAATAACACAAAGATGCTACCAAGTCATTTTACAATCAAGTATATATCAGTAATGTTAATTGTAGTCTTGGAAACAGTTTACTTTCTTCGCACCATCAAGACCATAGCCGTACTCCTGATAAGTAGACAACGAAACCAATTTCGAGAAAATCAGTCAAGTAAAAAGTTATATTTTAGTAAAGTGGACACGCTCTTCACTGACATTTCCTTCTAGGCGCTACAGTCTGGAGCCGAGCGACCGCTACGGTCTCAGGTTCGAATCCTGCCTCGGGCATGCAAGTGTGTGATGTTCTTAGGTTAGTTAGGTTTAAGCAGTTCTAAGTCTAGGGGACTGATGACCATAGATGTTAAGTCCCATAGTGCTCAGAGCCATTTGAACCATCTGAAGGCAGACACGCCCCAGGCACGACTGGTCCAACAGCCAATGTCCTGTGTCGTACGGATGTGGCTTTCGCAGACCAACTTGCCTCAAAGAGCGCAACTCAGCTCCCACACAGGAACCCGATGTCACAAAACATAGGCGTTACCGACCGCAGCCTAGTATTCTGCCAGTTTACATATATCTGTATTTGAATACGCATGCCTATACCAGTTTCTTTGGCGCTTCATTAAATGTACCGGGTGATCAAAAAGTCAGTATAAATTTGAAAACTTAATAAACCACGGAATAATGTAGATAGGTAAAAATTGACACACATGCTTGGAATGACCTGGGGTTTTATTAGAACAAAAAAAAGTCTGACAGATGGCGCTGGACAGCAAAACGTCAGTGACTGCGCATGACGGATGAGAGGTACGCCGTTATGTTACAGAATCACATCATCCCCAGCCTGGCTGATAAACACCTGCTGGAACGTACGATGTTTATGCAGGATGGCGCTCCACCCCATATTGCTAGACGGGTGAAAGATCTCTTGCGTACGTCGTTTGGTGATAATCGTGTGCTCAGCCGCCACTTTTGTCATGCTTGGCCTCCCAGGTCCCCAGACCTCAGTCCGTGCGATTATTGGCTTTGGGGTTACCTGAAGTCGCAAGTGTATCGTGATCGACCGACATCTCTAGGGATGCTGAAAGACAACATCCGGCGCCAATGCCTCAGCATAACTCCGGACATGCTTTACAGTGCTGTTCACAACATTATTCCTCAACTACAGCTATTGTTGAGGAATGATGGTGGACATATTGAGCATTTCCTGTAAAGAACATCATCTTTGCTTTGTCTTACTTTGTTATGCTAATTGTTGCTATTCTGATCAGATCAAGCACCATCTATCGAACATTTTTTGAACTTTTGTATTTTTTGATTCTAATTAAACCACGTCATTCCAAGCATGTGTGTCAATTTGTACCTCTCTATCTACATTATTTCGTGATTTATTCAGTTTTCAAATTTATACTGACTTTTTGATCACCCAATATACAGGGTGAGTCACCTAACATTACCGCTGGATGTATTTCGTAAACCACATCAAATACTGACGAATCGATTCCACAGTCCGAACGTGAGGAGAGGGGCTAGTGTAATTGGTTAATACAAACCATAAAAAATGCACGGAAGTATGTTTTTTTAACACAAACCTACGTTTTTTTAAATGGAACCCCGTTAGTTTTGTTAGCACATCTGAACATATAAACAAATACGTAATCAGTGTCGTTTGTTGTATTGTAAAATGTTAATTACATCCGGAGATATTTTAATTTAAAGTTGACGCTTGAGTACCACTCCTCCGCTGTTCGATCGTGTGTATCGGAGAGCACCGAATTACGAAGGGATCCAAACGGAACGGTGATGGACCTTAGATACAGAAGAGACTGGAACAGCACATTACGTCCACATGCTAACACCTTTTTATTGGTCCTTTTCACTGACGCACATGTACATTACCATGAGGGGTGAGCTACACGTACACACGCGGTTTCCGTTTTCAATTACGGAGTGGAATAGAGTGTGTCCCGACATGTCAGGCCAATAGATCTTCAATGTGGTGGCCATCATTTGCTGCACACAATTGCAATCTCTGGCGTAATGAATGTCGTACACGCCGCAGTACATCTGGTGTAATGTCGTCGCAGGCTGCCACAATACGTTGTTTCATATCCTCTGGGGTTGTAGGCACATCAAGGTACATATTCTCCTTTAACGTATCCCACAGAAAGACGTCCAGAGGTGTAAAATCAGGAGAACGGGCTGGCCAATTTATGCGACCTCCACGTCCTATGAAACGCCCGTCGAACATCCTGTCAAGGGTCAGCCTAGTGTTAACTGCGGAATGTGCAGGTGCACCATCATGCTGAACCACATACGTCGACGCGTTTCCAGTGGGACATTTTCGAGCAACGTTGGCAGATCATTCTGTAGAAACGGACCAGTAATGCATGTTCCGTAGATTCACTGCCCCGTGGTTTGTGAAACCCGCTTCATCGGTAAACAGGTAGAACTGCAACACATTCTCTGTTAACACCCATTGACAGAACTGCACTCAATGATTATGTAATTGCTGATGTAGGGACACACGAAACGGGTGAAAGCGGTGACGATGCAGTATGCGCATAACACTATTTTGACTCAGTCCACCGGCTCTCGCAATGTCCCATGTACTCATGTGTGGGTTCATGGCAACAGCAGCTAACACACCAACTGCACCCGCTTATCCTGTGACGGGCCTGTTACGGACCCGTTTGTGTGCTACGACCATACCTGTTGCATAAGTTGGCGGTAGATGTTTTGCAATGTGCGGCACGTTGGATGCTCTCTGTCCGGGTACCGTTCTGCATACACCCTGCAGGCTTCAGCTGCATTTCGTCGAAACTCTCCATAGATGAGTATCATCTCCGCCTTTTCAGAGTTCGAATACACCATGGTCACAGTTCCTACAACACTACACTATCACAGACGTCTGGTAACACGGTGTACTACAGTTGGTCTGCGTGCGGAGACGAATTCAGAATAACAATAGCAGCAAGCGCTACATGCGGACACTGCGACAGCTAGACCAAACCACAACAGTGCACTACAACCACACTCGTAAACACGGTCGTCATCGTAAACATGTCCCTGTAGATGCTGCTCGCCCGTGTTTGTTACAACACGCAACTGAACGTCGGAAGTTTCAAGCGTCAACTTTAGGTTAGAATATCTCCGGATGTAATTAACACTTTACAATGCAATAAACGGCACTGATTACGTATTTGTTTATATGTTCAGATGTGCTAACAAAACTAACGTGGTTCCATTTAAAAAAACGTATGTTTGTGTTAAAAAACATACTTCCGTGCATTTTTGTATGGTTTGTATTAAGCAATTACACTAGCCCCTCTCCTCACGCTCGGTCTGTGGAATCGGTTCGTCAGTATTTGATGTGGTTTACGAAATATAACCATGAACCATGGACCTTGCCGTTGGTGGGGAGGCTTGCGTGCCTCAGCGATACAGATAGCCGTACCGTAGGTGCAACCACAACGGAGGGGTATCTGTTGAGAGGCCAGAAAAACGTGTGGTTCCTGAAGAGGGGCAGCAGCCTTTTCAGTAGTTGCAGGGGCAACAGTCTGGATGATTGACTGATCTGGCCTTGCAACACTAAACAAAACAGCCTTACTGTGCTGGTACTGCGAACGGCTGAAAGCAAGGGGAAACTACAGCCGTAACTTTTCCCGAGGGCATGCAGCTTTACTGTATGATTAAATGATGATGGCGTCCTCTTGGGTAAAATATTCCGGAGGTAAAATAGTCCCCCATTCGGATCTCCGGGTGGGGACTACTCAAGAGGGTGTCGTTGTCAGGAGAAAGAAAACTGGCATTCTACGGATCGGAGCGTGGAATGTCAGATCACTTAATCGGGCAGGTAGGTTAGAAAATTTAAAAAGAGAAATGGATAGGTTAAAGTTAGATATAGTGGGAATTAGTGAAGTTCGGTGGCAGGAGGAACAAGACTTCTGGTCAGGTGACTACAGGGTTATAAACACAAAATCAAATAGGGGTAATGCAGGAGTAGGTTTAATAATGAGTAGGAAAATAGGAATGCGGGTAAGCTACTACAAACAGCATAGTGAACGCATTATTGTGGCCAAGATAGATACGAAGCCCACACCTACTACAGTAGTACAAGTTTATATGCCAACTAGCTCTGCAGATGACGAAGAAATTGAAGAAATGTATGATGAAATAAAAGAAATTATTCAGATAGTGAAGGGAGACGAAAATTTAATAGTCATGGGTGACTGGAATTCGAGAGTAGGAAAAGGGAGAGAAGGAAACGTAGTGGGTGAATATGGATAGGAAGAGAGAAATGAAAGAGGAAGCCGTCTTGTAGAATTTTGCACAGAGCATAACATAATCATAGATAACACTTGGTTTAAGAATCATGAAAGAAGGTTGTATACATGGAAGAACCCTGGAGATACTAAAAGGTATCAGATAGATTATATAATGGTAGGACAGAGATTTAGGAACCAGGTTTTAAATTGTAAGACATTTCCAGGGGCAGATGTGGACTCTGACCACAATCTATTGGTTATGACCTGTAGATTAAAACTGAAGAAACTACAAAAAGGTGGGAATTTAAGAAGATGGGACCTGGATAAACTGAAAGAACCAGAGGTTGTACAGAGGTTCAAGCAGAGCATAAGGGAACAATTGACAGGAATAGGTGAAAGAAATACAGAAGAAGAAGAATGGGTAGCTTTGAGGAATGAAGTAGTGAAGGCAGCAGAGGATAAAGTAGGTAAAAAGACGAGGGCTAGTAGAAATCCTTGGGTAACAGAAGAAATATTGAATTTAATTGATGAAGGGAGAAAATATAAAAATGTAGTAAATGAAGCAGGCAAAAAGGAATACAAACGTCTCAAAAAGGAAATCGACAGGAAGTGCAAAGCGGCTAAGCTGGGATGGCTAGTGGACAAATGTAAGGATGTAGAGGCTTATATCACTAGGAGTAAGATAGATACTGCCTACATGAAAATTAAAGAGACCTTTGGAGATTAGAGAACCACTTGTATGAACATCAAGAGCTCAGATGGAAACCCAGTTCTAAGCAAAGAAGGGAAAGCAGAAAGGTGGAAGGAGTATATAGATGGTCTATAGAGGGGCAATGTACTTGAGGACGATATTTTGGAAATGGAAGAGGATGTAGATGAAGATAAAATGGGAGATACGACACTGCGTGAAAAGTTTGACAGAGCACTGGAAGACCTGAGTCGAAACAAGGCCCCGGGAGTAGACAACATTCCATTAGAACTACTGATGGCCTTGGGAGTGCCAGTCCTGACAAAACTCTACCATCTGGTGAGCAAGATGTATGAAACAGGCGAAATACCTTCAGACTTCAAGAAGAATATAATAATTCCAATCCCAAAGAAAGCAGGTGTTGACAGATGTGAAAATTACCGAACAGTCAGTTTAATGAGCTACAACTGCAAAATACTAACACGAATTCTTTACAGACGAATGGAAAAACTAGTAGAAGCCGACCTCGGCGAAGATCAGTTTGGATTCCGTAGAAATACTGGAACACGTGAGGCAATACTGATCTTACGACTTATCTTGGAAGAAAGAGTAAGGAAAGGCATACCTACGTTTCTAGCATTTGTAGACTTAGAGAAAGCTTTTGACAATGTTGAATGGAATACTCTCTTTCAGATTCTGAAGGTGGCAGGGGTAAAATACAGGGAGCGAAAGGCTATTTACAATTTGTACAGAAACCAGATGGCAGTTATAAGAGTCGAGGGACATGAAAGGGAAGCAGTTGTTGGGAAGGGAGTAAGACAGGGTTGTAACCTCTCCCCGATGTTATTCAATCTGTATATTGAGCAAGCAGTAAAGGAAACAAAAGAAAAATTCGGAGTAGGTATTAAAATCCATGGAGAAGAAATAAAAACTTTGAGGTTCGCCGATGACATTGTAATTCTGTCAGAGACAGCAAAGGACTTGGAAGAGCAGTTGGACGGAATGGATAGCGTCTTGAAAGGAGGATATAAGATGAACATCAACAAAAGCAAAACGAGGATTATGGAATGTAGTCGAATTAAGTCGGGTGATGCTGAGGGAATTAGATTAGGAAATGAGACACTTAAAGTAGTAAAGGAGTTTTGCTATTTGGGGAGCAAAATGACTGATGATGGTCGAAGTAGAGAGGATATAAAATGTAGACTGGCAATGGCAAGGAAAGCGTTTCTGAAGAAGAGAAATTTGTTAACATCGAGTATAGATTTAAGTGTCAGGAAGTCATTTCTGAAAGTATTTGTATGGAGTGTAGCCATGTATGGAAGTGAAACATGGACGATAAATAGTTTGGACAAGAAGAGAATAGAAGCTTTCGAAATGTGGTGCTACAGAAGAATGCTGAAGATTAGATGGGTAGATCACATAACTAATGAGGAAGTATTGGATAGGATTGGGGAGAAGAGAAGTTTGTGGCACAACTTGACCAGAAGAAGGGATCGGTTGGTAGGACATGTTCTGAGGCATCAAGGGATCACCAATTTAGTATTGGAGGGCAGCGTGGAGGGTAAAAATCGTAGAGGGAGACCAAGAGATGAATGCACTAATCAGATTCAGAAGGATGTAGGCTGCAGTAGGTACTGGGAGATGAAGAAGCTTGCACAGGATAGAGTAGCATGGAGAGCTGCATCAAACCAGTCTCAGGACTGAAGACCACAACAACAACAACGAAATATATCCAGCGGTAACGTTACGTGACTCGCACTGTATAGTGTCTGTTCTTTTGGACATGTCCAAAATATCAAACACCACATATATATTAAAGCCAAACGGCTAATGATCTCTTCAGTGGAGATGTGCACCAGGCTCGAACTCTTACGGGAATCGTGGGAATGCCGTGATTAGTGGGCATAGGTAAGAGGCACTGCATTATTGGTGGTGGATAAGTTGAAAATTTGGGTCTGATTGGGGGCATGCTAGGGTAATCCGTGTAGCTGCGATGACCACTGTGTCCGGTTGGCATAGTGGTCAGAGCATCTGCCTTAGTACGCCGGAGACGTGGGTTCGAATACCGGTCCGGTACAAATTTTCAACTTTCGCCATTGATTTCAGTCAACTCCCGCTCTCAACCAGTGTTTGTATTTGCTTTGTGTCTTAATTCGATCGGCTGCTGTATCAAATGTTGTCCGTACTTTCGGACTTGTCCGAAAGAACGGACATCAAGTGGTTCAAATGGCTCTGAGCACTATGGGACTTAACTTCTGAGGTCATCAGTCCCCTAGAACTTAGAACTACTTAAACCTAACTAACCTAAGGACATCACACACATCCATGCCCGAGGCAGGATTCGAACCTGCGACCGTAGCGGTCGCGTGGTTCCAGACTGAAGCGCCTAGAACCGCTCGGCCACTTCGGCTGGCAACGGACATCACATATACTGCATAAATCTTCATGAATAATTCGTGTCAATGTCCCATCGGAAACTGAAAGCGCAGCATGTTGGCCTGCAGATCGTATGGGGGACTCAAAATCATCAGATTTCGTTTCTCGACGTTCATGGGGGTACTCGAGTGTCTTGGCTTCTCTTTCTGCACGCTACCATTATGCGTAAGCGGGTCCACCCACGTAAGAATCGATTTTCGATGTGGAACAAGACCTGCAAGCGCGATATTAAACTGTTCCCTGACGCACGATGGGTTGCGATGACCGAACAACCACCAGAAAAGTGAAGTCGCCACTGCGAACGCTCTCTCGTCGCACGTCCTCTGCATGATCACTGCAAAAGAAATCTGAAAAAAAGTTGGGACCCGCCGCTTCGAATGCGCTCAACCAAGAGTAATGGCCGCTGTGCCGTGCGTATTTCATATGAGGGAAGCTCCCGCTCCGCCCTCACTTCCTTGAGTTGATATTTGACTTCGGTGGTAACTCAAGAGCTAATGTCAGAACATTACGGTTACGCTAATTTTGCGATTAGTCATGTAATCTGCGGTAATTTCTCAGTAACAGTTTACGATTCGAAACGGGTTCTACGATTAAGTGAACAGAACGGCTTTGAAGAATACCGGATCCTACATTCTCACAGTGTACTGTCAGGTTTTCATGTTTTCTGCCATTGTAAATAATTCTGCTGTACTGTTCTGGGACAAACATGAATGAGCGCGCTGCGCGACCAGTGGATAAGAGCATGTGTTCAAGTTTGTCCCTCAGTTGTGCAGCATCGGGGCCTTCTGATGTGAGGTACCGTAGGGAGCAGTCGATATTCTAGAGAAGCAGATTTGATAGTTGCGAATCACAGAGGAATTATCCTGAATACTTTATTATGGAGATGAAAACTTGTTTGTGAACATGTTATTGATTCTACTGATTGAGAAAATCTTTTTTGGAGGAATTTTTCAAGGTAACCAACGCATGTGTAAGAATGAAATGTTTAATTGTGAGAAGTATTAATTGAAGGAAATATTTATCCTTCAGATAACTAATATCATTCATGTTCAGTGTTAACTGTATCTCTTTGTTTCCATTACATCACAAATAACGCATTTGGTTGGTATGTACGTAATTTTTGTATTGAGAGACTTTCGTAATTGTTAGTCTTCTACATCTACTCCACATCTACATCCATACTCCGCAAGCCACCTGACGGTGTGTGGCGGAGGGTACCTTGAGTACCTCTATGGGTTCTCCCTTCTATTCCAGTTTCGTATTTTTCGTGGAAAGAAGGATTGTCGGTATGCCTCTGTGTGGGCTCTAATCTCTCTGATTTTATCCTCATGGTCTCTTCGCGAGATATACGTAGGAGTGAGCAATACACTGCTTGACTCCTCGGTGAAGGTATGTTCTCGAAACTTCACCAAAAGCCCGTACCGAGCTACTGAGCGTCTCTCCTGCAGAGTCTTCCACTGGAGTTTATCTATCATCTCCGTAACATTTTCGCGATTACTAAATGATCCTGTAACGAAGCGCGCTGCTCTCCGTTGGATCTTCTCTATCTCTTCTTTCAACCCTATCTGGTACGGATCCCACACTGCTGAGCGGTATTCAAGCAGTGGGTGAACAAGCGTACTGTAACCTACTTCCTTTGTTTTCGGATTGCATTTCCTTAGGATTCTTCCAATGAATCTCAGTCTGGCATCTGCTTTATCGACGATCAACTTTATATGATCATTCCATTTTAAATCACTCCTAATGCGTAGTCCCAGATAATTTATGGAATTAACTGCTTCCAGTTGCTGACCTGCCATATTGTAGCTAAATGATACGGGATCTTTCTTTCTATGTATTCGCAGCACATTACACTTGTCTACAATGAGATTCAATTGCCATTCCCTGCACCATGCGTCAATTCGCTGCAGATCCTCCTGCATTTAAGTACAATTTTCCATTGTTACAACCTCTAGATATGCCACAGCATCATCCGCAAAAGCCTCTGTGAACTTCCGATGTCATCCACAAGGTCATTTATGTATATTGTGAATAGCAACGGTCCTACGACACTCCCCTGCGGCACACCTGAAATCACTCTTACTTCGGAAGACTTCTCTCCGTTGAGAATGACATGCTGCGTTCTGTTATCTAGGAACTCTTCAATCCAATCACACAATTGGTCTGATAGTCCATATGCTCTTACTTTGTTCATTAAACGACTGAGGGGAACTGTATCGAACGCCTTGCGGAAGTCAAGAAACGCGACATCTACCTGGGAACCCGTGTCTATGGCCCTCTGAGTCTCGTGGACTAATAGCGCGAGCTGGGTTTCACACGATCGTCCTTTTTGAAACCCATGCTGATTCCTACAGAGTAGATTTCTAGTCTCCAGAAAAGGCATTATACTCGAACATAATACGTGTTCCAAAATTCTACAACTGATCGACGTTAGAGATATAGGTCTATAGTTCTGCACATCTGTTCGACGTCCCTTCTTGAAAACGGCGATGACCTGTGCCCTTTTCCAATTCTTTGGAACGCTACATTCTTCTAGAGACCTACGGTACACCGCTGCAAGAAGGGGGGCAGTTCCTTCGTGTACTCTGTGTAAAATCGAACTGGTATCCCATCGGGTCCAGCGGCCTTTCCTCTTATGCTTTACAGTCGTTTTGGACAATAATCAGAGGTTAATTTTTCAAGAACGACTTCCATTAAAGTAAAGCCTCCTCTATCATTCTTAGTATTTTGTCATGTGTGCATGCACCTTACGCCACACGAAGCCACGGACTGTTTCTGACAAATAAAAAACAAATTTTGTAGTCAGTAGATTATTTTGTCTTTAGCTCTTACACCTCAAATTTCTATTAGCTTTCCAGAACGTTAGTGCACGAGACACAAAATAACATGCTCAGCATGGCGTAAGCCACTTTTATTTCAGGGCATATCTCGTTGCGCATTCTTATGAGGAAACGGAAGTCAGAATTATCAGGCGTTGTGCTAAACGAGCAGATTAACTGACACGAAGAGTACAGGTGATCTCATAGTTATTTTTCTTCTTAGTACAGCAGCATCTTATTTTTGTGGACCTTTCAAGTCAGAAATTGCACTTAATGTCACGCAACTTTTATAATGTACTTCAGTACTCAGTTTCAGTCAAATAATTTTCACTGAGTACACAGTTAGTTACATTTGGCATTTAGTTCTATAAGTTTTCGTTATTTCAAATACAGTATTTCGCTAAGTTTGAGGCTTTGTTTCACGACACTGTGCACAGGCGCAACACAAGGCCAATTAAATGTCAGTACTGCTCAGCAGTTGAATGCGATATCTGAAGCGTGCGAGGAGGAAGTCTTGAAAGGAAGAGTATTCCGTATTTTCATTTATAGATACATTTTTATAGAAAGCTTGCAGTATCAATTGAAATTATGGTAGAAAACAATTTGAACTGATACTTAAATACACTGAAGCGCCAAAGAAACTAGTATAGCCATACATATTCAAATACAGAAACATGTAAACATACAGAATTCGGCGTTGTGGTCGGGAACGCCCATATAAGACAACTACTTCCTGGACCAGTTGTTGGATCGGTTACTGCAGCTACAATGGCGAATATTCAAGATTTAAGTGAGTTTGAACGTGGGGCTATAGTCGGCGCACGAGCGATGGGACACAGCATCTCCGAGGTGGCGATAAAGTGCGGACTTTCCCGGACGACCATTTCACTAGTGTACCGTGAATAGCAGGAATCCGGTAAAACATCAAATTTCCGACGTCGCTGCGTCCGGAAAAAGATCCTGCAAGAACGGAACCAATGGTGACTAAAGAGAATCGTTCAACGTGACAGAAGTGCAACAATTCCGAAAATTGCTACAGATTTCAGTGCTGGGCCATCAACAAGTATCAACGTGCGAACCATTTAACGAAACACTATCGATATGGGCTTTCGGAGCCGAAGGCCCACTCGTGTACCCTTGATGACTGCACAAAGCTTTACGCCTCGCCTGAGCCAGTCAATGGAAACACGTTGCGTGGTCGGAAGGGTCTCATTTCACATTGGTTCGAGCGGATGGACGTGTACGGGTATGGAGACTATCTCATGAATCCGTGGACTCTGCATGTCAGCAGAGGACTCTTCAAGCTGGTGGAGCTCTGTAATGGTGTGGGGCGTGCGCAGTTGGAGTGATAAGGGGCCCCTGATACTCCTAGATACGAGTCTGATAGGTGACACCTGCATCCATTCATGTCCATTGTGCATTCCGACGGACTTGGGTAATTCCAGCAGGACAATGCGACACCCCACACGTCCAGAATTGCTACAGAGTGGCTGCAGGAACAATCTTCTGAGTTTAAACACTTCCACTGGCCACCAAATTCCCCACACATCAACATTATTGAGCGTATCTGTGATGCTTCTAATGTGCCATTCAGAAGAGAACTCCACTTCCTCGCACTCATACGGAATTATGGACAGCTCTGCAGGATTCATCGTATTATTTCCCTCCAGCACTACTTGAGACATTAGTCGAGTCTTTGCCATGCTCGCGGGGGCCCTACACGATATTAGTCAGGTGTACCAGTTTCTTGGGCTCTTCAGCACACTGAAGCAGTATGTGTGATTGTTCGAATTCTACGGCGCGACGTATCATTAGTTTGTGAAACAGCCAAGTCAATTCTTAGACTAGGGCAACGATTTACATGAAGTTTTAGAAGCAGTCCCTTCTCGGCTAGACAGACCAAATGATTCTGGTGCATGCAGGGTGGTCAAAAACGATCTGAAATGCTTGAAATCTGTTGCGTGGTAGGTTGTGCTGTGAAATAATTATTAAGAAAAAATTCGATACGTTGTGCCATTTCCAAGTTAAGTTGTGTCGAAGTTAGCCAATCAGACTGTTGCGCGCGCGAATTCCAGCGGCCCACCAGATACTAGGGCTATTCAGAAAGTGAGGAACGATCGGTCGCGAAATGAAAATCACTCTGAAAATCCGACGCGGCTTTTCACAGACGTTTTGGGCAGTGTCTCTAGTGTGCCCGTCGATAGCATCAAGAAGCTCTTTTCAGTTGTGAGCTCACTGTGAGCGAGTAGAGGTGCCCAGAACAACGATGTCTCCCGCCAAGTAGGAGGGCCCACTGAGAGGCTTCGCCTTAGCGAATGCAGCCCACCTGACACAACTGCCACGCACTTCCTTCTTCACGGCAATTCGCAGCTGCAGTCTGCAGGAGCAGTGAAGACGCTCGTGCAGCCTTTTCGATGCGAAGTGTTCGGTCACCCACAACACAGCCCTAATTGGCTCGTAATGAGTATCATCTCTGTTCTCATGAAACTCTGGATACGGAGACAACACTTGGTCGCAGGCTACGCGCTATAGACCAGCGTAGAAAATCGTCGGAAAGAACAGGTGGCTTGCGTCCTATGACGATGGTGTTGGAAATTTGGTGTAACGCTCCAACAAATGTCTAAGTCGGAGCAGCGACTATGCAGGGAAGTACCTGGAAGGAGTAGCTAAATGTGCAAGAAAAACAGTTTTGACTTTCACTGTGGTTTCCATTTCGCGACCAATCGTTCCTTACTTTTCGAACAACCCTCGTACAATTAGTGTGGGTTGTCCTCATATCGTAGATGACAGTGCACGAGACTGCTGAGTCTTCTTTGGTTCTGGTTCGATCCTTCATACCGTCCCGCGTCCAATCTTTCTAGTGGTGGCTCGTGAGTATACATTCTGGATGTCCAGAAATTTTTAGATCCAGATAAATAAGAGAGTGTGCAATTATTAGCATTTACTGCATAACAAGGTATTTACCCAACCACAGCCACTGTCAATAATAATAATAATAATAACTGTAATAATAATAATAATAATAATATGCATATCTTGTCTGAACAAAGAAGCAATTACTTTTGTGGTACTATGCCGTATTGTACATAAGTAAGAACAGTTTAGGGCAAGAATGAAATAATGTTTAATCTTACATTACCTTTCGTTTTGCATTTTTGTGTAAGTGGGAGTTTCCGTGCTTTTTATTTTTCTGGTCAAATGTTTCAAGTTCCTTAACCTGACTACGGCTGTGGTGATAAACTAATGTCGCTGTACAGGAAACGGTTACAATCGTAGAAAAAATTTACGTCATTTCAAAAAAGATCTTTCAGTTGAACAAATCATTGACTTCATGAATCTCATCCCAGTCGTAGTCAAGTACAACTATTTTGAATTTAATGGACATTTGTACCAGCAATCCGACGGTCTCGCTATGGGAAATCCCTTAGCTGGTATCCTTGCCGATATCTTCATTAACTCTCTAGAAGAAAAGTTTTTTTAATTGTTTTTCAGCTACATCACTAGACATTATTTCCTATTTCAGATACGTTGATGATACTTCAGTCATCTACAAAGGACCCCCTGATGACGTTGACAGTATCTTTAATTTTTTCAATGATCTTCATGAGAAAAATCTTTCAGTGTCGAACTTGAAAATGAGGCCCGCCAAGTAAACTTCCTTGACTTCACGCTTGCAATAGAAGATAATAAAGTCTCCTTCAATATTTTTCGTAAAGTTACATATAACGACCAGATCGTACCTGCACCTTCCTCTCATCCACAGTCTCATAAAAAAGCCTTCTTTCACCCCGCTATTCACCGAGCTACTTCCATTCCACTTTCGAAAGAAAATTTCAACGACGAAATCAATTTACTCGAAACGATAGCAGTTAACAACGAGCATAAACTTAGCATAGTAGATGACCTCCTTAAAAAGAAAACTACTAGAGGAGTTACCACGCTCGGCACCTCTATTATTGAGTCAAACCCAAAAAAATATTTCTCTATTCCTTTCGTGGAGCCCATCCCCTATCAGACCCAACGCCTTCTTTCAAATAAATACGACTACGGCGTTGCTTTTCTACCAATAACAATTTGAAAAAACTTCATTCATAATTTACAATCTATTCGATCCCCTTTTGAAAATTCTGGCGTTTACAAAATTGTCTACGATACTTGCTATTCTTACTACAGAGGACAAACAGGACGTGCCTTTACAACCAGATATAAAGAACACCTGTTAAGAAAAAATGGCACCATCCCCCAAAACTCGTTCCTTTGCCCACCATCTTCTGATTACAGTCACGCACCTAAAGCTATTTGCGGTAGCAACATTTTGCACACCGAAAAGAAAGGGCGTAATTAGATATTCTAGAAGAACTAGAGATTTTTAAACATCTTTCTAAAAATGATAGCTTTTGTGGCGGTGTTCGTAGCGACAAACAATTCGCGGTAGAAACGGCTTACGAAGTCACCGCCACACTTTTAATAGCGGGCCGACCGGTCCGCTGGAACAGTGAACAGAAACATGAAAACCCAAACACTCTGATTAAATAAAAGTCGGTACTTATCTTTATTAACGAAGATACAGAAACACAGTGGTGAACTCCGTGTCTACAGAAATCTGTTTAGTTCGAGTCGGAGCGGCTAGGTCAGCGTCGGCTGACGACAAACAACAACTCTGCTGCGATGAACACACAACTGACTAGCAAGTACACAATTCGGTGGCGAGTATACAACTGAGCGGCGAATACAGAACTGTCCTAGCGCTCGCGACTCCAGCGCTTAAGAAACCAGAAGCCAGCGGTGGCGCGCGCAGACTTGCGGCGATTTCCTGTCTCGCTGGCGCTGCTTATGCGGACGGCGTCCGGACTTTGATGCTGCCAACCTTTTGGCAGCGGGCTCGGGTGGCATTACTGGCTAGGATATAACAATAGCCTCATTCTCAATGAATAGCTGTAGCTACATAATCAAAATTTCTTCAACGATATGAAGCCGTTACTTGACATTTGACTGCGGGTCTCCTTATGCAGTTTGCCGAAATGTTCTTTTCCATCAAAGTCATTCTCATAATTTTAATTATCAAATGGTTTTTTTGCCATATTGCATGTAATATTGCTTTCTAAAAGCTGTCATTCAGCCCTCTCTGTATTTTTCACAATAACGTTTTATGTTTTATATTGTGCCTCTATGCTCTGATGCACACAGAATGTTACGTTGTCTGCCGCTGTCAAGCAAATGTTGATTTTCATTATGTACTGAACATTATTCATTATAATTTTATGTGCCTACACTTGAATGTAAAGTAGCCTCATTGTGCCTTCGGCTAGTAGATGACACGCTCGTTGCGATGCCATGTTCACCTGACCGCATTTGTTAACGCGGGCACCTCTGTCCGTTGCATCCTGTGGCCGTACAGGAGTGAGCAGCCCATAGTGGCTCGCCTTCATTTATTCTATCTTAAATATTTTGTGACTAAAGCCGTTTTGGAGTGTTAACTACTTTATATGTGACATGTAAGTACTGCTTACGTCTTTTGCTGTTAATCAGTGCCGGCCGCGGTGGCCGAGCGGTTGTAGGCGCTTCAGTCCGGAACCGTGCGACTGCTACGGTCGCAGGTTCGAATCCTGCCTCGGGCATGGATGTGTATGATGTGCTTAGGTTAGTTAGGTTTAAGTAGTTCCAAGTTCTAGGGGACTGATGACCTCAAATGTGAAGTCCCATAGTGCTCAGAGCCATTTTTTTGTTAATCAGTACTTACACTCTTCATATAAAAATGTCTTACCCTATAGCCCTGTGACTATTATAGGCCACCTTTAATCGTTGTCAATTCTGATGAAGGCACTCCTAGTAGTGTCGAAACCAGGTTAATTAAGTCTAAAAATACTGACCGAGTGCTTATTTCTTGCAATTGCAAATTCTCTTTGTTTTGACTATGTCCATTATTTTACACCGCAGATGTAGACATGTCTCGTAGAAACATGGAAAACAATCATTGTCAGAGCACCGAGCACACCATACAAATGCTGCATTTTTACATTTGCCACTGTATCACTACAATATGAAACTAACAGAACTTATCTGGAGCCAAGTTAAGCGATTTGGCTCGGGAAATAACAAGGCTGGTAAACTGTGAGACGTACTGGAACTAAAGGCTGCTGTACACGGGGCCAGAAGTGGTAGCCACCAGTTTTACCGGACAGTTAACGCACGCAGCTTTCTCACATGTCACTGCCGAACGCTGGCGGGATATAGAACGGCACGTCATTTAAGAAGAGGTGGAAATGAGGCGCTGGGTGGCTTCGTGGATTCTGTTGTTGATCCACTCGTTATCAACGTAGCTAAGAGATTAATTGACGGCTGACTAACTAATACCTCCAGTCGCTTCAGTATTCAACAGTACGGTGATATCCCTGCGGTATGCTTTTGCATAACACATAGCTCGCTCAGAAAAATTACCCTGTGTTGAAGTTAGGAATTTTCATCATTGTTGTTTGTAATTAGAATACTATGTAACGTTAGAACGAGAGCATTTTATGCTTTCCTTCTGGTCACCTAAGAAGCGCGCGGTAGTGCTGGAGTACTGCCGAATATTATTTCTTCCTCTTTTAAAATTAAATGACGTTCGAGGTTATATTGTTTCTTTAATCGTCTCTTTTTACGTCTTATCTACAACTGCTCACATCACCGCAGGTTGGTTGGACTGCTGGCTGGCCAGTGCTGTCCAAGTTTAATGCGCCGGTAAACCTGTTGTTCCGTACGTTATCGCTCAGTCTATGTGCGTGTAACACAGCATAAAACGTATTCTTATGACTGTACGTGACTGTACTGGTCAATGTGCGTGTAAAACAGCATAAAACGTATTCTTATGATCGTACGTGACTGTACTGGTCAATGTGCGTGTAACACAGCATAAAACGTATTCTTATGACCGTACGTGACTGTACTGGTCAATGTGCGTGTAACACAGCATAAAACGTATTCTTATGACCGTACGTGACTGTACTGGTCAATGTGCGTGTAACACAGCATAAAACGTATTCTTATGACCGTACGTGACTGTACTGGTCAATGTGCGTGTAACACAGCATAAAACGTATTCTTATGATCGTACGTGACTGTACTGGTCAATGTGCGTGTAACACAGCATAAAACGTATTCTTATGATCGTACGTGACTGTACTGGTCACAGTTTGGCTTCCGCTACACGTGAAACCAAATCCAATGAGATTCAAGCAAACGCGGGAGAATATATGGTGTAATGTTTACATCAGGTTTATTCTTATGATGAACAGAGTATAGTGACATGTATTTCAGAATACTGCATGTACAATACGTTGAACAGCATTCAAAGAAAAATAAGCTATAAATTCGCAAGGTGTTAAAAGTTAGGTTGTTCACATGCTCTTACACACCAGCCGTCACTGAATCTTTGTATTGCTCTCTCCGAAACGTATCGATTTCTTTTCTTCACAATTATTTCTCAGCACAACCTTCCCTGCAACATCCTTACAAGCTTTTCAGACTGTTTCTCGCATAAGAAAAGACAGGAAACCATTATCAGCTAGCAAGGGAACCTCCCCATCGCACCCCCCCTCAGATTTAGCTATAAGTTGGAACAGTGGATATGCCTTGAAAAACTGAACACAGATCAATCGAGAAAACAGGAAGAAGTTTTGTGGAACTGTGAAAAAAATAAGCAAAATATACAAACTAAGTAGTCCACGTGCAAAATATGCATCTTCAAGGTTTATGTGCAGTTAAGAGCGCCGTGGTCCTGTGGTTAGCGTGAGCACCTGTGGAATGAGAGGTCCACGGTTCAAATCCTCCCCCGAGCGAAAAATGTATCTTCTTTATTATCACAACGTTATGATCTGTCCGTTCGTTCATTGACGTCTCTGTTCACTGTAGTAAGTTTAGTGTCTGTGCTTTGCGACCGCACGGCAAAACCGTGCGATTAGTAGACGAAAGGACGTGCCTCTCCAATGGGAACCGAAAACATTTGATCGCAGGGTCATAGGTCAACCGATTCCTCCACAGGAAAACACGTCTATATATTCTATACGATACTGGTGACGGCATGTACGTCACATGACAGGAATATGTTGTCGACCAACCTAACTTGTACACTTGGCGAATGAGTACAAAGATTCTTCTACCTTGCCCGATTTAGGTTTCCTTGTGGATGTGATCATCACTCCCAAAAAAGTGATCGCATCGGACGGGCAGATAATAATTGTCTGAGAACAAAAACTTACAATTTTCAGTCGAGGGATGACTTGAACCAAGGACCTCTCACTCCACAGCTGCTCACGCTAACCACAGGACCACGGTGCTCCTGCCTCCACATTACCCTTGTAAGTAGGCTGTTTATGTTTTCTTATTGGCAACGTTACGTAGCGCTCTGTATGAAAATCACTGGCTGTGCTGTGTGCAGTCAGTGGCTGGTTGGCATTGTTGTAATACTCGCCATTGTAGTGTTAGGCAGCTGGATGTGAACAGCGCGTAGGGTTGCACAGTTGGAGGTGAGCCGCCAGCAGTGGTGGATGTGGGGAGAGAGATGCCGGAGTTTTGATATTTGTAAGAATGGATG
Organism: Schistocerca piceifrons; assembly: GCF_021461385.2. Classification (NCBI taxonomy): domain Eukaryota; kingdom Metazoa; phylum Arthropoda; class Insecta; order Orthoptera; family Acrididae; genus Schistocerca; species Schistocerca piceifrons. Next base: position 19,102,909 of record NC_060147.1, on the reverse strand, counting down.
TTATGAACTCCTATGTATATTATGATCTTTCAACACTATTAAGGTAAATACATTGTTTGTCCTCTATTAAAATCTTTCATTTGCTGACTATACCTATCAGTAGTTAGTGCCTTCAGTAGTTTGAATCTTTTATTTAGCTGGCAGTAGTGGCGCTCGCTGTATTGCAGTAGTTCGAGTAACGAAGATTTTTGTGAGGTAAGTGATTTGTGAAACGTATAGGTTAATTTAGTCAGGGCCATTCTCTTGTAGGGATTACTGAAAGTCAGATTGCGTTGTGCTAAAAAAAATATTGTGTGTCAGTTTAAGCACAGTCATGTATAATTTTTCTAAGGGGACGTTTCATATGTCGACCCTTAGCCGAGGATACCTCACTGGATTCTTTTGATTTTTTCTTGTAGTTTGTGTAATTAGTGCAGGCTTTGTTTATTGCTAGCGTGTAATTGTAGAGAGAATCTCCTTTGTAGTTGTAGTTTTTCATTCTTGTACAGTAAAACAGTTGTAGCATGCATGTAGATTTGCACCAAGTATTTCGCAGCTGCGCTTGCAATTAACGAGATATTATTTTCAGTGCTACGTTAACGTGTTCTCTTATTTTTGCTCTTCAAATTGTGCTTCTCTGTGTTGTCGTGTGAAATATTGTGACAATAATGGCGTGTGAAAAACGTAATACTAGGCTCCAAAGTAAACAGAGAAACGAAAGTGAAGACGAAAGCAGTGTGTTAGCGCCACCGAGTAATGAATTAACTAATGTTCAAAGTAGTAATTTGGTAATTGTACATAGGGAAATGGAGCGGGCTGCAAACAATGGTGTAGACAGTGAAACAATTAGTGAACAGGGAAGCATTATCGATCGATCGGTCGGCAACAGCTTGCCTCATGAATCCGAAATGACAGGACACAATCTCGCAAATACTGTAGATTCAGGTTTTGCGTCCTCACCGTTTTCTCAAATAAGTCAAGACACATTTTCTGCTTTTCAAACTGCGAATATTGCCGGTTCAAATGCATTGTCGAATAGCACTGAGGAACATGTTTCAGACACCAGTGCATTGTTATTACAAATAATGCAACAAATGGGACAAAAGCTTCAAAAGTTAGACACAATGGAAAAAAATCTTCAAAAGTTAGACACAATGGAACACAATCTTCAAAAGTTAGACACAAAGGAACAAAATCAGAGACAAACACAGCAAAAGCTTCAAAAGTTAGACACCACACTTGAAAAAACACGTGAAGATTTAACTACTGAGTTACATAACATTGAATCGAAATGTCAAAAAGTTTGTAATGACGTAAAAATACAAATTTGTGAGCATTTTCAACCTATTTTTTCGCGGCATGAAAATGCATTACAGAATCACGAAGCAGCCATAAAAGAACTGCAAACCATTGTTCATGAAAATCATGAGACCTTGTCGGCTAAAATTGACTCAGTTGCATCCACCGATTCGGTTACGCAACTTGCAAAAACTCAAGAAAACTTAAAGGACACAGTAGATTCGATTTCAACACAAATGGACACTCTGAAACTTGGTTCAGAAAAACACACTGAGGAAATGTGTTCACTATCGGAGAAAGTAGCCGAACTTTCGGATCAGTTCACTAACTTATCTACGAAGGTAGATGATAATCTGAACGACACAAAAACGGTAGTCATTAATGACACAGAAATATCGCACAAATTAGGAAATTCAAACAAAATCAGAATCAAATTAATACGCAACACCAAAGAGAAATCCGGGAAGTACAAGATCAGCTGACTCAGGTAATACAAGAATTACGTATTTCAGAGGCCACTCGTGCGCCAATATGGGAAGAGGGACTTAGAAATACGGAACAACCACAAAATAATAACACAGGACACTTCGGAAATTATGAAAGAAATTGGCAAGGCACACCGAATTTTGAGATGGAACCGCCGAAACGACGTAACAATGACCGATATGCTACTCTCCGACACGATGATTTTGACTATAAGCTGTTCATTACTACACGTAAATTCAAAACGTTTAAGAATTCTGCCAACGACATTCATCCACAAGCGTGGCTCCATCAATTCTCTCATTGTTTTACTCCCAACTGGTCATTGGAGCACAAGTTAGAATTTATGTGTGGCTATTTAGAGAATGAACCAGCTGTAAGAATGCGGTCGGTCATTCACGATTGTCACAGTGAAGGGTAATTTTACCATGCCTTCCTCTCAGCATACTGGTCTCAAACTACACAAGACCGAGTAAAACATAGCATCATAATGATGAAACATTTCGAACAATCTGAATTTTCCAGTCCTGTGAAATATTTTGAAGACATGTTGCACAAGAATCAGTACCTGTCAAACCCATACAGCCCCTCAGAACTCATCCGCATTTGCTTAATCAAATTGCCTGAACATTTACGACATATTATTTTGGTAGGACGTTGCATAGACGACATTGAAGCTTTTCAGGGACTATTACAAGAATTAGAAATTGACACAGACAGTCGCGGAACGCGAAAACAGGAACATAACAATTACAGGTCACATCCGTCGCAATTCCGCGACGAAAGAAAGAATAAATGGACACAACAAGGCTACTCTCACAACACAAATCGTGACCAAAACAGACACCACCCTTATGACAACCGTTGGCAGAATAATAGTTACAGAGAAAGATCGCATTTCCGTAGTAATGAATATGACAGAGATAACCATAGAAACAGACAATATGGGTACCAAAACAATTACTATCAAGGGAGACAGAATAACTTCAGACGCAACAGTTCAGAGCGCAGTTACGATTCAGGAAGAAATTCTCCACCACATGACCGACAAGAAAGAAATTATGAAATCTACCGACATGACGACAGACGAGATAATCATAACGACAGACCTGAATTTCATCAGAACTGGCGGGATTCAAACAGAGCAGGGCACTTTCGACAACGTGAATTTGTAGAAGCGCGCGCCAACAGACAGACAATGACTCGCACAGCAGGCAGCCGCGTGCGCCGGCTGGCTCAGAGAAAAATAACATAGACGCTAACCTTGAGAAAAAAAAATTCCAGTATTCTTTACCGACGTATACCGTATGATAATTGCGTCCAAGTTGAAACTCTGCGTACTAGGAAGAATAAAGGTTTACACCACATTTCACATGTAAAACCGTTTATTGAAAGATAATCTGCTTTTTAACTTTGTCTTTGCCATAAAACTTTTCACTTCACATTTCTAGTATGCTTTGTCAGACTTAAGAAACTGTTAACATGCAACAATGTTTGAAGTTAAATATCCACTCAAGAACCAAGAGAACTTATTTAAACAGAAATTACGAATGCATTGTTATTGTGAACAGACGACACAGTGGTTAGTTTATGTGACAGCTACACGATTTTATCACGACGCTACTAATGAGTGACAATTTACAATGTTGCTTTTGCGGTGTATCTGTTTTATATCTGCACAGTTTTCTGAATTCTTCTGGAAAGTAAAACATGTTTTAGTAGTAACTTTTGTGGTATAGCAACAATGAGACAGCCTTTTTCGTGGCACAACAATACGTTACTGTACAGTACTTTCTTCATAACGCCAATAAGCATAATAACTACGATATCTATACGCAAAGCATTTCACTTTTGTTTATCATGAGGTAAGTACATTGGCTTCTGCAGAACTTAGCTTTCGGAGGACAATAACTACGAGACTTCCACAGAGATTATCTTACAACATGACGCACAGTTTAGCGCTACAGTACACGTATTTGAGTGATTAATTTTGCACTTAAATCATTTATTTTTAAAGGTATTTGAAGTACAATGATACAAAGGTTTTCCGTGATACATTTCATTCCACTGCTGTAATCTATAACACCTGAAGGTATAATTACATTAATCCTCAGGGGGGTACACGCTTACTTTGTGTACCATGTGTCTGGCAAGCACAAGGAGCCCTAGCTAATATGGTATTTGCTTATACAAATTTACACATCAGTACCATATTTCTCTAACACATAAATTACACAGCTATCTGATCATTTAACTGAGAGAGGCAAACGTGTCTTTTTTACTACATCAGAGACACATGTTTACGCAATTACACAGTTGGATACCTTCACACTTATGAAATTGTATTTTGTCTGAACTTTGTGAAATGTTCATATTTTTTCGGAACCATTGTGATACTATGAGAGCTTTGAATGTCGTATTTCTTATGGGATCATGATTTTTAAAGTACGTTTGAGGTAGATGACACTATTGAAATGAGCAGAGAATTTTTTTTAGGTTTCGAAATTAGAAAGCTACGACGATTTTGAGATTTGACTGAGGTGTTATGATGTTATTTTTACGATGACGATGTGTATTATGCTGTTGAGGTATGTTTATGATCAATAAGCGGATGCTATAAGAGGAAACTGATTATGCTATGTATTAATTATGATGAAATATTGAAGAAGTGTCGACGAATAAGGTAAGGAATACTGAGTAGTGGTTAGGGACTCTGACTTGTGGAAAAGGATGTTGGAAACCAAGAATCGTACTTTAAGAGTTATGAAATGTGTGTATATGCGTGAATGTATCACAATGATGGCGAAAATTTTTTTGGACACTGTTATATTCACAAGATTTTGTTTCTACAGATTTGTAACGCAAATTCTCGACCTATGAAATTTTTATATGAGACTGTCACTGTAGCGGAAACTGCTGTCGTAAATATTTCGTTAAGAAAGGTAAGTGACCTTGACGTAATGCGTTTTTCGCGCCTAGCTGAAAGGTAGTCGTCTGACAAAAGAAAGCCATTAGGTGGAGAAAAAAGGAGGCCATTATCCTCGCCATTGACATTCCTTTGTAGAAAGCATCGCAAATACGACACGCTCATTACTTGGAAAGATACTTACATCTGCACACCTGATTATGACAAGCGTCTTTCCACGAGAATTGAGAGAATTTCTACTAACTTATGAAATGCCACATGACTATTGAACGATATTTTTATGCTTTGTACATAGTTGCTTATTTCATTTGATATCTGTTTTCCAGCTGTGTTGCAGCATTGGTTTTATAAAATAAAATTAAATGCATTTGCTAATGTGAAAACTTTCTGTCAACAGATCTATTAAATAATAATATTATTATCCACGTTCTTCGAAATAGGAGCACTTGGAGAGGAAAGAACAATAAGAAGGGATTAATAAGAGTAACTGTATACATAATTTTGTTTTCAAATACTTGGTAATTTCTTTTGTAGAATAAATTGTGATGCATCACTCTAGCATTAAGATGTGACATAGGTATTAGACATGGTCATTTTTAGTGTAATATTTTTTCTGCTTGAACTTTATCATGTTTATGTAAAAGTTATTTCATTTTCTGCTGCTGTTTGCCAGGCATAGTGCTACTAAATTTCACTTTGTATTACTCTGTTAAGCTAGTTTTACTACTGATTTATTTTTCTTGTTTGCTGCACAGTGCCTTATATTAGTTGTAATATTGCAATTGCTTTCCCTATTTAAATTTTTTGTCATTGATGTTTGTGTTAATAGTTTTGTGCTGCTGCATTGCCTCGTCCCTTAGTTTAGCATCTGAGCTCAGTAGATTTAAGTTAGCTTAAGAGGGGGTAGCCTATAAGAGAATGAGTTGCGATGAATTTCAAGAAACGCACTGAGAGGCTATACGAGAAAAGTACAGAAAGCAGGTATAGATAGGACTTTTGGAAATAATGAAGAACGAAGGGAGATCTCCAAGAAGTAAAGAAAGTTTTGTTTGCAAAATACTGCAGTAAAACAAACCCTGTCCTTTCCTTGTATTATTCCGCTATATGTTTGTGTGCCCTTGTGTATTTATGTTTTTCCTGTATTTATATGTTTAGCTGATAAGACTTACGTTGTAGAATTTCTCTAATACTAAGCTACATTCACTATGATGAGGAATACTGTTATCCTCAAATATAATTGGCATTAATAATATGTTATTTACCTTGTAAATATGCTTAGGCATTATTTATTCTGTTTTGTTTTAATGCTCATGTGTGAAGTTGATGTTTCAAAAGTTATTCTGATCTTTTACGTATTTACTTATGTCATAATTCCTGTAACACTGATGTATATGTCTATTTCGATTCTTTTGTAAAGCCTGTATTACTACAAATGTTATCCGTATTGTTATGTTCTTTAATGATGTATTTTGTGCCTTTGTAATTTTATTCTTATGCTGTTAATTTATTATTGTATAGACACCATTTCTTCAAATTAAGTTTCATTTCAGTGCACACGTTTCTGTTGGTCATAATATATGCACAATATGTGAAACAGAAGAGGACTGTTAGTACTTGCACATGTGTTGATATTTCAGCAAGGGACTGGTTAACAGTATTGCTGGTTCTAAGGACATACCAAACAGTATGTGAGTGCACAAGTGGTGGTTTATGGACTTGCTATATTCTCCGCAAGACTCTTCGATGGTGATTGTACACCTACACAGTCGCAACAGATGGCTACTGGCTGTCTCTACAAGGACTACAGTGGGTCTGCATCTTTGATGGCCCACCAATACCATTATTTCTACAAGGAATTCAGTGGGTCTGCACCTCTGGTGGCCCACCAATACCATACTATCTACCAGGACTACAGTGGGTCTGCTCTGTGATGATCTACCTACCAATATTCTTCAAAACTTCGACTGACTCCGCTGTGGGTTTGCTTTGTTGTGGCCCATTAACTGTCTGCATGTCAAGAGTCAGCTCTGTCTTTTCGTTGGAAGGACAACACTACTTCAAGACTGCATGGAAATCCACTACTTCCGTGTGCATTTTATTCTACTGCTCAGACTGAGAAAAACACTGCTATTTTACCGTGATGAACGATCAGGACTGTCTTTATGGACTGTGAGAAAATTTTAGCTTTTGACCAACATTGTATCAATAAGTGTGTGCCTTTGATTTCTTTGTTATTGTAATTATGAAAAATTTTATCAAATCATTATTGGACACTGCCCAAAACAATTTGTAAAATTTTTTGTGGGGAGCATGTGTGGTGTCACCGCCAGACACCACACTTGCTAGGTGGTAGATTAAATCGGCCGCGGTCCATTTAGTACATGTTGGACCCGCATGTCGCCACTGTGTGATCGCAGACCTAGCGCCACCACAAGGCAGGTCTCGTGATACGAACAAGCACTCGCCCCAGTTGTACGGACGACCTAGCTAGCGACTAGATGTACGAAGCCTTTCTCTCTCATTAGCCGAGAGACAGAATAGCCTTCAGCTAAGTTAATGGCTACGAACTAGCAAGGCGCCAATTGTAACAGTGCATGTATCTTACGAGTCGCATTTGTATAGTCAAGAGAGATGTACCACAATGATTGATTAAAGATAAGTATTAATCCAGCTACGTACTTTTCTTCATAGCATTAATTATGCAGCCTGTTCCAGTACTTCACGCCTGTCTGCGTTAGTCTAGCGTGCATTTTCAGCCATCTCTATCTACAAGGTGTTGGCTCAGCTGCCGACACATCACTTGGCGACGAGTCTACAAAGGATCTTGTGTTTTACTTTGCCCTAATTTATTTGTGTCATGGCTTCGCCACATTCTCCAGATGTACTGTCCGAATTTTATCGCTTGCAGAATCAGCAGACGCAGGCGTTATTGGATGCCCTTGGACAGCTCGTCCAGGGTCGACGTGCCATTCAAACCGATGTGGCCGCCGCCGCTTCACCGCTACCGCAGCCACAACTCGCAGTTGCACCGCCTTTTAGGCACTACGACCCGACCCATGAGACTTGGCAGGAATGGTCCCGCCAGTTTGCCTTTCACCTCGCCGCCTACAGAATTCAAGGTAATGAGCGGCAGCCGTTTTTGCTTTCTTGTGTCGGTGTGTCCACCTACCGTGTGATAGTGAAATTGTTTCCCCGACGCGACGTAGCAACTCTGTCCTACGAGGAAATTTTGTCTGCTTTAGATGCCTATTTCAAAGAAACAGTTAATGTGGTTGCAAAACGGTATACGTTTTTTCGTACAAAACGTACGGCTGGTCAAACTAATAGGGAGTGGGTAGCAACATTGCAAGGACTTACTAGGGACTGTGCCTTTGACTGTGACTGTGGTCTTTCTTATTCAGATACAATGGTGCGTGATGCAATTGCACAGAACGTTTCTGATGTTCGCATACGGGAGCAAATTTTGAAACTCATTAATCCCTCCCTTCAACAAGTGATAGACATATTCGATAGACAAGACACACTTGACTGTGCTCAGGAATCTTTTGAAACTTCGCCAGCAGTGTGTAACATTAACCGGCCCGCCGGGCGAGCTGCGCGGCCCGGTCAACTGCCCTCGCGCCCGTCCGCGCAGCTGCAGCATAGCTCTCAAACAGGTGTGCCGCGTAAGCATGCAAATGCAGTTAAATCATGCCTGCGGTGTGCCACTAGACATTCGCGTGGCAATTGCCCGTCACGCCAAGCTATTTGTTTTTACTGTAATAAGAAAGGACATGTTCAAAGTGTTTGCCAGAAAAGGCTCAGATCGGACAATCACGACCATTCCAGGCCCTTTGCTTCGCGCCGGAATCGAACCAAGGACACTCAGGCTCGTGGACCTTCGCCCATGGACATTCATGTAGTTAATTCCACTCCACCCAGCGCCAATTTCTCTAACAGTGACTGTGTTCGTCCCACAAAACGTGTGCGTCGACGTCGACGGAAATCACGTCAAGTAGCAAGTGATGCTGTACCAGTATCAGTTCAAATTGCACGGGACAGTCGCTCTTGTCGCCAGCAGGACAATAAACTTTTGGTGGACTTAGACTTTGAAGGCAAAGTGATACCATTCCAGCTCGATACCGGAGCTGCAGTTTCATTGCTCAATCACGACACGTACAAACAACTGGGCGCACCTCCGTTGCGTGCCGCAAATGTTCAGTTAAAAAGTTATTCCGGACAGACAATTCCTGTGTTAGGACAGTGCACTCTTTTTGCAACATATAAAGGACAAACAAAACTTGTGTCATTTTACGTTCTTCGTTCTTCTACTGCAGTGAACTTGTTTGGCTTAGATTTATTTCAGTTGTTTCACATGTCTATTGTAAATCAGGTCCTATCAGTGAATCAAACTGTGCCTTCAGACAGTGTTTCTCGTCTGTGTGACGAATTTGCAGACATTTGTGCACCGGGCTTAGGTTGCGCTAAAAACTATGCAGCACATTTGGAACTGAAAGTAAACGCGCAACCGAAATTTTTCAGAGCGCGCAATGTTCCCCACGCATTGCGTGATGAGGTCGCAAGAACATTAAACGATCTAGAATCACAGGGTGTAATTGAACGTGTGCAAGCTTCTCTCTGGGCCTCACCCTTAGTAATTTTGCCAAAACCTTCCGGAAAATTGAGACTTTGCGTGGACTTCAAGGCCACAGTGAATCCACAACTAGTGACTGCTACTTTTCCTTTGCCCCGCCCGGAAGATCTTTTTGCTAAACTGTGCCCGGGAAAATATTTTTCAAAGTTGGATCTAGCCGATGCGTACTTGCAAATACCTGTGGACGACGAATCCCAGCGCGTATTGGTGGTTAACACGCATCTTGGATTGTACAGGTTCAAAAGACTGCCGTTCGGGTGTGCATCCGCCGCTGCATTGTTTCAGCAATATTTACAAACTATTTGTGCGTCGGTCCCTACTGCAGCAAACTATCTGGACGATATAGTGATCTCCGGACAGACAGAAGAAGATCATCTTGCGAACCTACGAACATTATTTCAGGTCTTGCGACAAAATGGTCTTCGCTTGAGGAAGAACAAATGTGTGTTTTTTGCTCGTGACTTACCATACCTGGGCCATGTCATCAATGCCCAAGGCATACATCCGAGTCCAGAGCACCTCCGTGCCATACAAGATTTACCTTCCCCTCGCAATGTGAAACAGCTACAGAGTGTGTTGGGTAAAATTAACTATTATCACAAATATATGCGCAATGCCTCTTCCATTTCAGCTCCGCTTCATCGCTTACGCCGTAAAGGTGTTCCGTTCGTCTGGATGACGGAATGCGAACGCGCCTTTCGCCAGTTGAAATCGGCGTTGCTTTCTAATACTTGCCTCACGCCTTTCGATCCCCAGAAACCCCTTTTGTTGATGGTAGATGCATCGGATTTCCGGATCGGTGCTGTGCTTGCGCACAAAGTTGGCTCGCATGATCGCCCTATTGCCTTTGCGTCCAAATTGCTCTCGTCTGCGCAAAGAAATTATTCCCAGATAGAGAAAGAAGCTTTGGCTCTCGTGTTTGGTGTTACTAAGTTCCATGATTTCTTGTATGGTCGTCACTTTACCATCATCACAGACCACAAACCTTTGACATCGCTTTTTCATCCGAACAAGCCTGTACCTCCGCGTACAGCGCAGAAATTCATTCGCTGGTCTATTTTCCTCTCGCAGTACCACTACGATATCGTGTATCGGTCCACTGCTAAGCACGGAAACGCCGATGCGTTGTCCCGTTTGCCTGTTGCTGAGGATAAAGCATTCGATTCTTCCGAACTTGCTTGCATGTTGATTGATTCGGAAACCGATGAAGTGGTCGAATCGTTTCCGATTGATTCTCGTCGTGTAGCTACAGCCACAGCTGCTGACCCTGTCCTTGCTACTGTTTTACGTTTTGTTGCTACGCAATGGCCTTTGTCAAAGTCTCGGATCGAGGATCCGTTGGTTCGCAGATTTTTTGCTCACAAGGAGAGACTTTTTGTTCGACGTGGTGTTTTGTTGTTGCGTTCTGATAATGATCAGTCCCGAGTCGTGGTCCCACGTTCGTTACAGTCCTCTGTTTTACGGCTTCTTCACCAAGGACATTGGGGTATAGTGCGAACGAAACAACTTGCTCGTCAGCACTGTACTTGGTTCGGAATCGATGCTGCGATTACGAATATGTGTTCTTCTTGCATGGCGTGTGCCGAACAACAATCCGCACCGCCGCGGAAAGTCTTTGCATGGCCAAAAGCCACTTCCCCTTGGCAACGCTTGCACATTGATTTTGCTGGTCCATTCTGGAATGCTCGATGGTTGGTTCTGGTCGACGCCTTCAGTAATTTTCCTTTTGTTGTCCGGATGTCTTCTACGACGTCCTCCGCCACCATCCAAGCGTTGTCTGCTATCTTTTGCATTGAAGGTCTTCCGCAGACTATTGTTTCCGACACTGGCCCACAATTCATGTCCGCAGAATTTCAGTCATTCTGCCAGGCCAATGGTATTCAACATCTGACATCCGCGCCGTTTTCGCCTCAGTCAAACGGTGCTGCTGAACGATTGGTCCGGACTTTCAAGTCACAGATGTTGAAATTGAAAGAGTCGCATTCTCGGGAGGACGCATTGTTGCTCTTTTTGTCTTCGTATCGCTCTCAGCCCCGAGATGGTCGCTCGCCGGCTGAGTTGCTCCATGGTCGTCCTCATCGCACCTTGATGTCTTTGCTGCATCCGCCGCATCTGGTTCCTTCGCAGCGGCAGCCTCCTGCTTTTGCTCCAGGCGACGTTGTATTTTATCGCAACTTTCGAGGTTCACGGCGTTGGCTCGCAGGGCGCATTCTTCGCTGCCTCGGCCGCGCGATGTATTTGGTTTTGGGGGCCTCTGGTGAGATGCGTCGGCATCTCAATCAGCTGCGCCTCTGTCGTCGCACGGGTTCTGCCGCTCCCCGTCTGCTTTCAGCGACGGTGCCGTCCGGTCAGCGCCCTGGGGACCCATCTACTGGCTCGCCTCATCCCCAGGTGTTACCGACGATGCCTTCCATTTTGCCCCATGGCGACGCGCCGCCGCAGCAGTCGCAGTAGCAGCCGCCGCCGCCGCCGCCGCCTTTTCTCCCGCCGGCGCTGCCCGCATTCGACGCTTCGCTGCAGCCGCCAAGCGCCTCCCAGGGTCACGCGCCGCCGATCGCGTCCCGTGACCAGCTGTCCTCCGCCATGGCACTCCCGCCCGCTCCGGACCACGTGACGTCATCGCGCGTCGGCTACCCCGACGCAATGGAGGTCGACCCTTCGGCCCCTCCTGTCTCTTTACGGGCGCATACTCCGCATGTTGACGTGCACCCTGGACTAGGTTTTCAGGCGTTTCCTAGCTCCCCTCGGACCGAATGGCCGGGTGCGGGTGGCACAGCCTCGCCTGTTGTTAGGCTCCCCACCTCATCGCATACGTCAACATGGGGTCCTCCCCACGGCGGGCGGAAGCCTTATCTCACGACCGTTCGCCGATTTGCAGGGGAGGAATGTGGTGTCACCGCCAGACACCACACTTGCTAGGTGGTAGCTTAAATCGGCCGCGGTCCATTTAGTACATGTCGGACCCGCGTGTCGCCACTGTGTGATCGCAGACCTAGCGCCACCACAAGGCAGGTCTCGTGATACGAACAAGCACTCGCCCCAGTTGTACGGACGACCTAGCTAGCGACTAGATGTACGAAGCCTTTCTCTCTCATTAGCCGAGAGACAGAATAGCCTTCAGCTAAGTTAATGGCTACGAACTAGCAAGGCGCCAATTGTAACAGTGCATGTATCTTACGAGTCGCATTTGTATAGTCAAGAGAGATGTACCACAATGATTGATTAAAGATAAGTATTAATCCAGCTACGTACTTTTCTTCATAGCATTAATTACGTAACCTGTTCCAGTACTTCACGCCCGTCTGCGTTAGTCTAGCGTGCATTTTCAGCCATCTCTATCTACAAGGTGTTGGCCCAGCTGCCGACACATCAGCATGGGGGCTATGTAAGTAGGCTGTTTATGTTTTCTTATTGGCAACGTTACGTAGCGCTCTGTATGAAAATCACTGGCTGTGCTTTGTGCAGTCAGTGGCTGGTTGGCATTGTTGTAATACTCGCCATTGTAGTGTTAGGCAGTTGGATGTGAACAGCGCGTAGCGTTGCGCAGTTGGAGGTGAGCCGCCAGCAGTGGTGGATGTGGGGAGAGAGATGGCGGAGTTTTGATATTTGTAAGAATGGATGTTATGAACTCCTATGTATATTATGATCTTTCAACACTATTAAGGTAAATACATTGTTTGTTCTCTATTAAAATCTTTCATTTGCTAACTATGCCTATCAGTAGTTAGTGCCTTCAGTAGTTTGAATCTTTTATTTAGCTGGCAGTAGTGGCGCTCGCTGTATTGCAGTAGTTCGAGTAACGAAGATTTTTGTGAGGTAAGTGATTTAGTGATTTGTGAAAGGTATAGTTTAATGTTAGTCAGGGGCATTCTTTTGTAGGGAATTCTGAAAGTCAGATTGCGTTGCGCTATAATACTGTGTGTCAGTTTAAGCACAGCCCTGTACAATTTTTCTAAGGGGACGTTTCACCCTGAAGTTGCATATGTTGCACGTGGACTACTCAGTTCGTATATTTTGCTAATTTTTTTCATAGTTACACACAACTTCTTCCTGTTTTCCCGATTGATCTGTGTTCAGTTTTTCAAGGCCTATCTACTCTGCCAACTTATAACTAAATCTGAGGGGGGTGCGATGGGGAGGTTCCCTTGTAAGAAGAATATAAAAAATACGAAGAAATATTCGTATAGGGTGTAGTCCGCGATTAACAGTGTCTTAAGTACGACAGAAATTAGCTGAAGGACATTAAGTATTAGGCTGTAAAGTACATAGCGTTCTCCGATAAGTTTTACAGACACAACAGATACACATAAGAGAATGATATATTGTTCTTCAATGTTTACTATATTGTGCCAACGCAGGGACAACTTCCCGATTCCCCAGCTGTAGAAATCACGTGGTCTTGAGGCGAAGAACTAGCCACATTCGGAGCGCATTTCCATTTGGAAAGGAATTTACTTGAAGGTTGTTCGGTGCAGACCGAAAAGGGTGAAAATCTGAGGGCGGAAGATCACGTGAATAAGGAGCATGCTGAACAACTTCGCAACACAACTTTTGTACGGTGTTTTTGTCAGTATAGCTGAATGCGGACGGGCGTTATTGTGGAGTGGCATCTCTTCAAGCAGTCTTCCTGGTCGTTGTTCTCGGATTGCGTCTGCGAGATATCTCAGTTGTTGACAGCAAATGTCAGCAGTCATGGTTACGCCTCAGGAAAGCAATTCGTAATACGCCACTCCGTCGCTGTTGCTCCAAATGCATAACATTATCTTTAGTGAAAGCACGCAAGGATGGATGGATATGGTGTTATGGGCGCTCAACAGTGTAGTCTTTAGCGCCCGGCACGCAAGGTCCTTGTATAGGGGACCTGCTGCTTTGTTTGGGCTCAATAAGTCCTGTCTTTTCCTTACGAGAGCATAAAGACACAATTTCTCGTCGTCTGTAGCGATACGGGATAAGAATGATCAATGTTGTTCACGAGCCCGTTGATGACGAGCAAGCAGAGATGCACATATGGTCACCTGCTGATTTTTGTCATTTCTGTTTAGAGTATGCGATACCTATACATCCGATTTTTAAACGTTCCCCATTGCATGCAAATGTCACATTATGGTCAAATGATCGCAGGTAATCCGAGTTCTCGAATACACTGACGTCTATCAGTCGATTAATGTGTGTAAAAGATCTTCATCAAACCACGCAACTATTCCTGAACGTGGAGAGTCACAAATGACAAAACGAGCCACTTTAAAATAATAAAACCATTTTCCTTGGCCGGCCGGAGTGGCCGAGCGGTTCTAGCCGCTACAGTCTCGGACCGCGCGACCGCTACGGTGGCAGGTTCGAATCCTGCCTCGGGCATGGGTGTGTGTGCTGCCCTTAGGTTAGTTAGGTTTAAGTAGTTCTAAGATCTAGGGGACTGATGACCTCAGCAGTTAACTTCCATAGTGCTCAGAGCCATTTGAGCCATTTTTGAACCATTTTCCTTCCGCACTCTGACCAGTGGCATTATCTCCATGCACAGAGCAAATGCTTCTGGCTGCTTCGCTGCTGTCTCCCCTCTATCGACCTCTAAACAGAAAAATATCAGGAAACGTTCCGATTACTCCACTTGGCACTCCATTTTCTAGCATCTACAGCTGCAGTCACTATATAAAAATTAAAAAAAGCGACAGTCTGCAATTAAGATAGTACACTGAACTACACTGAAGAGGCAAAGAAACTTGTACACTTGTCTAATATCGTCTAGGGCCCTCCCGAGAACGCAGAAGTGCCGCAACACGACGTGGCATGGACTCGACTAATGTCTGAAGTAGTGCTCGAGGAAACTGGCACCATGAATCATGCAGGGCTCTCCACAAGTCCATGAGGGGTGGAGACATCTTCTGAACAGCACGTTGCAAGGCGTCGCAGATATGCTCAATAATGTTGATGCCTCAGGAGCTTGGTAGCCAGCGGAAGTGTTTAAACTCGGAAGAGTGTTCGTGGAATCACTCTGTGGCAATTCTGAACGTGAGGGTTGTCGCATTGTCCTGCTGGAATTTCCCTAGTCCGTACGAACATACAATGAACACGAATGGATGTAGGTGACCAGACAGTATGCTTACGTACGTGTCAACTGTCAAAGTCGTATCTAGAGGTATCAGGGGTCCCATATCACTCCAACTGCACACATCCCTCACCATTACAGACTCACCACCACCTCGAACAGTCCCCTGCTGACATGCAGGGTCCATGAATTCATGATCTTCTCTCCATACTCGTACACGTCCACGCGCTCGATACAATTTGAAACGAGACTCGTCCAGGCAACATGTTTCCAGTCATCAACAGTCGAATGTCGGTGTTGACAGGCCCAGGCGATGCATAAAGCTTTGTCTCATGCAGTCGTCAAGGGTACACGAGTGGACCTTCGGCTCCGAAAGCCCATACCGATGAAGTTTCGTACACTCGTTGATGGTCTGCAGAAATTTGCGGAAGGGTTGAACTTTTGTCATGATCCTCTTCAGTCGTCGTTGGTCCCGTTCTTGCAAGATCTTTTTCCGGCGGCAGCGATGTCGGAGATTTTATGTTTTCCGGGATTATTGATATTCACTCATGAAATGGTCGTACGGGAAAATCTCTACTTCATCGTTATCTCGGAGATGATATGTCCCATCGCTGGTGCGCCGCCTATAACACTACGTTCAAACTCACTTAAATCTTGATAACCCGCCATTATAGCAGCTGTAACGGGTCGAACAACTGCGTCAGGCGCTTTCTGTTTTATATAGGAGCTGCCGACCGCGGCACCGTACTCTGCCTGTCTACATACCTCTGTATTTGATTACTCATGTCTATGCCAGTTTCTTTGGCGCTACAGTGTACTAATAAAAAATGACAGTTGATAAACAAACCCATAGCAACCGGAATGCCAACATGGAAAAGAAAGACGCTACTAATTTATGCACCAACCTAATATTTTCTGACGCGTTGAAGGGAACAATGCAGCACCCAGTTACATCCTACGGCAACCGGCTCACCTCATCGGCATTCATGCAGTGACGGATGTTCAACTCCGGAACTCTGGCGGATTCCGCAGGTACGAGGGTCGCTCAATAAATAATGCCCCACATGTTATTTTCTCAGAACATATTTTTGTTAACAGAATTTGGTGACGATATACATCAACACGTCTTGTCCATGTCCTATTAGTCTACATAGTCTCCATCACGTTCTATGGCCGTACGCCAACGTTGTGGAAGAGCATGTATTCCCTGCTCGTAGAAGCTCTTGGTTCTGTAGGCGTAGCCATGTTGTCACTGCATGACTGACACTCTCGTCACCTTCAAAGTGTGTTCCCCGTAGGGTTGGTTCAAATGACTCTGAGCACTATGGGTTTTAACATCTGAGGTCATCACTCCCCTATAACTTAGAACTACTTAAACTTAATCAACCTAAGGACATCACACACATTCATGCCCGAAGCAGGATTCGAACCTGCGATCGTAGCGGTCGCGCGGTTCCAGACTGAAGCGCCTAGAACCGCTCGGCTTCCCCGTAGGGAATCTTTCAGCGGCCCAAAGAGATGAGGGTATGAGGTCTGGACTCTAGTGTAGAGTGGATGAGGCAGTGATGTCCATCCCAATTTGGCGATGTGTTCCCGGATTCTCAGACTTGTGTGTGGGCGTGCATTATCGTGTTGGAGCAAGATTTCTGCTGGCGTCTTGTCCGATACAACATGTCGAAACGGTTCTTGAGTTTATTCAGAGTCTTCATGTGGCTGTGAGGACATCCCGAGCGTAGCTGATCATGGAGCTCTGTTTCTGTACTTCCTGAGGCTGTAACTTCTTTTACCCATCGCCCAACCGAACTATCAACTGCAGAATCACCTTAAAATGCACACAAACATTTACGGATGTTCACCGTGCTTTATTTTTCTGCACATGTAACGTGAGTCGTATGTAGACGCCATTTTTGACGCTGTACTACGACTCTGCCATCTGCCAGCACGGTTCGAAACTTCACCGGCGTACACAACAAACATCAAATGTGAAGTACCAACAAGGACATTTGTCTATGTATATTAGTAGTTTTTTTTTAAATGTGGGGCACCACTTATTGAATGACCCTCGTAAAAAGCATGTCATTGTCTATATTAAGCCAAGTAAGAGGGTACGAAGTAGGTGGGTTTATTTCGGGACGGGACAGCACAGATCGAAGCTGAAGAGTAATTTTTTGCCGGAACTGGAGGGGGGCGCGATACCAGAACGGAGCGGCCCTACCTAGCGGGATGGTCTCGACGTCCAGGGTCCTGAGCCTGAGGTACGAAGCGCGGGCTTCTTCCAGTTCTTGGGCGAGCCTGCGGCGCTCCAGGAAGGTCCGCACCGACGTGTCCAGCTCCAGACAGCGGCAGGCGGGATCCACCGCGGCGGCGCCTCCAGCCAGAAGTACCCGCGGGCATCCCCCGTCCTGTCCTGGAGGAGCGGCTGACCGCTTCCTGCGGCATCTGCTCGCTACTTCCGCAACGCCAACGTCCAGTTTCCGAAACCGATTAGCCCGTCCTGTTTATACTTAAGTGTCGGTCACGTCGGAGCTCGAGGAAGTGCACACAAGCGACTGCGCACGCGCAGAAAATTCGCCAGTGTGATTCGCTCGTATCTGCGAACAGGCGTTTACGCTGAAGATTGGGGAAGGCAACTCGAAATAAGAGGCATAGCTTATGAAATCTGCCTTATTGTTTTTTGGTTGTCATAATCGGCACACAGGATGAGTATTATTATGTTGATCATAAGAATAAACTGATATAAACAAACACAAACGCGATGATTAATGAGAAGCTGTAGCACACGCACATTGGTGTGGTTACCCTCTTATAAGTAGGTCCTATAAAAATTCTTCCAATCCCTATGTGGCATACAGCAAACCAGTGCTTAACGGTATTGGTTAAAAACAGTCTTGGTTGCAAATTTTAGTTTTTTGGCACACGACGCTGCGGAGCGTTGTGCTTACTACCTGAGCCCTCATCTTACTCTGTTACTCGCTCCTGTGAACGGGAACGCGCTATGCAGATCTTGGTGCCTCTCGCGTCCATCTAGAAAAGATAACCTGAAGATGCCTAAATAAGGCGAAACACACCGTTGAAAAATAAAATTGCAACCAAGACTGTTTTTAACCAATAAAGTAGGTCCTACTTACGCCCGGTTAGCAGAGCGGTCTAACGCACGGCTTTCCGGACAGCAAGGTGTGCTGGTCCCCGGCACGAATCCGCCCAGCGGATTAGTGTCGAGGTCCGGTGTCCCGGCCAGCGTGTGGATGGTTTTTAAGGCAGTTTTCCATCTGCCTCGCCGAATGCGGGCTGGTTCCCCTTACTCCGCCTCAGTTACACTATGTCGGCGACTACTGCGCAAACACTGCCTCCACGTACGCGCACACCATAATTACTCTACCAAACAGACATTTGGGGCTACACTCGTCGGGTGTGAGACGTTCCTGGGGGGGGGGGGGGGGGTGGAAGGTGGAAGGATGGCTGGGTTCGGTGTGGGGGGCAGTGGAGGGGTGAGAGGACTGCTGTAGCCTGATGTGGGGTTGTGGACCACTGAGGGCTACGGCGGGGACGAAGCCTCTGCGTCGTTTCTAGGTCCCCACTTCAATAGCATACAATACGTATTAGATATACACTGTAGCGCCAAAGAAACTCATAAAGGCATGCCTACTGAAATACAGAGATATGAAGACAACAAGTGCCTGGCGCAGTTGTTAGATCGGTTACTGCTGCTACAATGGCAGGTTATCAAGATTTAAGTGACCTTGACTGTGGTGTTATAGTCGACGCACGAGCGATGGAACACAGCATCTCCGAGGTAGCGATCAAGTGGGGACAGAAAAAACTAAAAAAATAACAGGAAAGAAATAATCATAATCAAACTCAATTAGAAAAACAATAATTAATATAAACAAAGAAAGAACAATATATTCTAATCTCAGAAGAACCATTAATAAATGTTTACGTTTAGAAGAAAAAACGTAAACACCAGCAAAATATACCAACAAAGAAGTAAAAACAGAGAATATAAACATTAGTTTTAATAGTTTAAAAAAAAACAGCGGTCTCGTAAACCGGAAATAAGTCTAGCCTTTTCCCATGCGACCGTTCCAAGAGAGTACTGCGAATATCAGGAATCCAGTAAAGCATCAAATCTCCGTATAGCGGAATCGGTAGCGTAATAGACTGATAATCACGTGTAGTCTGTGGATCGCTGGTTCAAGTCTAGCGATAGTCCCTTTTTTTCGTTCAATTTGAAATACCTACATCTCGCAATTGTAAAATTCATCATCTTTTTCATGAATAATGCACGTCGACTTGTTTCTAATTGCATGCTGTACACGAAATTCCTGTTTTCATTTCAAATATAGATTCTTAATTATCGATGTTGTATGAAAGATTGTTAATAAATGTTGTTTAAATTAAGAAAACATAACAGTTTAATTTTATGAGTAAAAATGAAAAACCAAATACTCTTTATTTGGACTAGCTCCATTATTTTATAACAAAGAATGATAACTGTCGTGCGAACATGAACAACAATCATTTTCTCAGCATCGAGCTCACTATACAAATGCTGCAGTTTTACGTTTGCCGCTGTACCTTTACAATATGAACACAATACAACTGACCTGGAGTCAAGTTAAGGGATTTGGCCCGAGAAATTACAAGACTGTTAAGCTGCCAGACGTACTGGAACCAACGCACGCAGCTTTTTCACACGTCATTGCCGAACGGTGGCGGGGTATAGAACGGCACGCCATAAAAGAAGGGGAGAAAGTGCGGCGCTTGGTTGCCTTCGTGGATTCTGTTCTTGATCGGCCCGTTATCAACGTAGCGGATGACAGTTCCAGAGTTGAAACGTATTTCTCGGATTCTGATAGGGAAGGAGGTGAGAGATTACCGCCGGCCGTTGTGACCGAGTAGTTCTAGGCGCTTCAGTTAGGAACCACGCTGCTGCTACGGCAGCAGTTCGAATCCTGCCTCGGGCATGGATGTGTGTGATGTCTTTAAGTTAGTTAGGTTTGAACCATTTGAAGAGATTACCACATGACTGACTGTAATTAAAAGCTTCAGTGGCTTCAGTATTCAACAGAACGGTGAAATCCCTGCAGTATGCTTTTGCATCACACATAGCTCGCTCAGAAAAATTAGCCTGTGTAGGAATTTTCATCATTCTTGTTTGTAATTACAATACCATGTGAGGTGAGAACGAGAGCATTTTATGCCTTCCTTCTGGTCATCTAAAATGTTCAAATGTTCGTGAAATCTTATGGGACTTAACTGCTATGGTCATCACTCCCTAAGCTTACACACTACTTAACCTAAATTATCCTAAGGACAAACACACACAGCCATGCCCGAGGGAGGACTCGAACCTCCGCCGGGACCAGCCGCACAGTCCCTGACTATAGCGCTTAAGACCGCTCGGCCAATCCCGCGCGGCTGGTCATCTAACAAGGGAACCTCCCCATCGCACCCCCTTCAGGTTTAGTTATAAGTTGGCACAGTGGATAGGTCTTGAAAAACAGAACACAGATCAATCGAGAAAACAGGAAGAAGTTGTGTGGAACTATGAAAAAAATAAGCAAAATATACAAACTGAGTAGTCCATGCGCGACATACGCAACATCAAGGATGAACTGCGTTATGGGCGCCGTGGTCCCGTGGTTAGCGTAAGCAGCTGCAGAACGAAAGGTCCTTGGTTCAAGTCTTCCCTCGAGTGAAAAGTATAATTTTTTATTTTCAGACAATTATCAAAGTTCAGGCACTCACACATAATCAACATCGCTCTCCAAAATTCCAGGACATGTTAAGATTTGCTTGGACATATGCAGGATTTGACGGTCTACACACGGAAAAATCTGAAAATGTTAAAAACATATGTTTTGACAAAGCACAGGGAAAACTGTGCGACTGTGAAACTGTTGCATTCATTTGTTGCAGTTTATGTGACAAATTCTTATGTTTTAATCACTTTTTTGGGAGTGATTATCACATCCACAAGAAAACCTAAATCGGGCAAGGTAGAAGAATCTTTTTACCCATTCGCCAAGTGTACAAGTTAGGTGGGTCGACAACATATTCCTGTCATGTGACGCACATGCCGACACCAGTGTCGTATAGAATATATCAGACGTGTTTTCCTGTGGAGGAATCGGTTGACCTATGACCTTGCGATCAAATGTTTTCGGTTCCCATGGGAGAGGCACGTCCTTTCGTCAACTAATCGCACGGTTTTGCGGTGCAGTCGCAAAACACAGACACTTAACTTATTACAGTGAACAGAGACGTCAATGAACGAACGGACAGATCATAACTTTGCGAAAATAAAGAAAGTAAAGTTTTTAGTCGAGGGAACACTTGAACCAAGGACCTTTCGTTCCACAGCTGCTCACGTTAACCACGGGACCACGGCGCTCATAATTCATGTTCTCCTTGATGTTGCATATGTTGCGCATGGACTACTCAGTTTGTATATTTTGCTTATTTTTTTCGTAGTTCCACACAACTTCTGCCTGTTTTCTCGATTGATCTTTGTTCAGTTTTTCAAGGCCTATCCACTTTGCCAACTTATAACTAAATCTGAGGGGGCTGCGATGGGGCGGTTCCCTTGTAAGAAAGGAGAGATAGTTATGGGGTTTTGCTGAATATTATTTCATTCTCTTTAAAAATTAAATGGTATTCGAAGTTATACTATATCTGAACTATAGCTGCTCACATCATTGCAGGTTAGTTGGACCTCTGGCTGGTCAGTGCTGTCCAAGTTTATTGCGCCGGAAAAGCTGTTGTCCCGCATTATAGCTCAGTCTATGTGCGTGTGACGCAGCATAAAACGTGTCTTTATGACCGCACGTGAAACTTGACCGTACTGGACACAGCTTTGCTTCCGCTCTATGTGAAACGAAATCCAACGAGATTCAGGCAAACTCGGAAGAATACATGGCGTTATGTTAGTATCAGGTTTATTCTTATGCTGAACGGAGCATAACGAGGGTAACTTCCTGGCAGATTAAAACTGTGTGCCGGACCGAGACTTGAACTCGGGACCGAGTACGAGTCTCGGTCCGGCACACAGTTTTAACCTGTCAGGAAGTTTCATATCAGGGCACACTCCGCTGTAAAGTGAAAATATCATTCTAGTATAACGAAGGGTCTGTATGAACTTCCCCTCATCGATTTGATTCATACTGACAGGGTGTGTAAGACTCAGCCTGCAGTGTCATACTTAGTAACGTTTAAAAAGCCGCGAAGCGACGTAGATGACGGTGAGACAACTAATGTCTATACATAGAAGGCAATATCTCAATGCTTAGGAAACGATACAGCCGCTACAACTGTTTAGGTTATCAGCTTCAGTTAAATTTTTAGTACACTTCTGCTTTGCAATATCTATATTACAAAATTACAGTTAAAAATTCTAACGTACTATTAAACGATTGAAAAATGGCTCTAGCAGTATGGGACTTAACTTCTGAGGACATCAGTCCCCTAGAACTTGGAACTGCTTAAACCTAACTAACCTAAGGACACATCCACGCCCGAGGCAGGATTCGAACCTGCGACTGCAGCGGTCGCGCGGTTCCAGACTGTAGCGCCTAGAACCGCTCGGCCAACCCGGCCGGCAAATGATTGAATTTGAGGTTGTTCTCACTCATTAATATTTTAATATTTCCTGGTAGTGGCGTCTTCATTTACTTTATAACTTGCAGCAAAGAGCCACCGAGATAAACATAATCTTGGGTTTATCAGCAATATCCATCAGCTCTACAAGAACTAAAGAGTGCAATTTTCTCCAACTTAGCTTCCCTCGACAGACGACTTACTATCTGAAATTTAAGTGGATTTCACTGAACACAAAATTTTAGCTACATGTTACGCCCTAGTTACAAGGATTCCGAGCACGGTCTGACAGATGAATTCAGAGGAAGTCGTGGACACCCAAACTGCAGTCATCGGATGCAGGGGACCTAGTAGCACAAGGTTGTATCACCAACCGTTCTTGCCGTGGACCATACGCCACTGGAACACGAAAAAGGACAAAAGACACTGCTACTCAAAGTATCCTCTGCCACACACACCGTAAGGTGACTTGCGGAATACAGATTTAGCTCTCATCATCATTAGTCGATTATGTATGCATGTATTAAACCGGGGACCTAGAAACGTCGGAGAGGCTTCATTCGACAACAGGTCACAGCAGTCCACCCACCCCACCACCACCACGGTGCGGTTTGGTCCCCAGTGGACGGTTCCCCCCCCCCCCTGGGGGAACGACTCATACCTGAGTAATTATGGTGTACGCGTTCGTGGAAACGGTGTTTGCGCCGCAATGGCGGACACAGTGTAGCCGAAGCGTAATACGTGGAACCAGCCCGCAGTCGCCGAGGCAGATGGAAAACCGCCTTAAAAACCATCCACAGGCTGGCCGGCAGACCGAATCTCGACACTAATCGGCCAGGTGGATTAGTGCCAGGGACCGGCACACCTTCCCGCTCGGAAAGCTGCGCGTTAGACTGCGCGGCTAGCCTTAGTCAATTATGTAATTGCTGTGCTGGCCGCTGTGGCCGATCGGTTCTAGGTGCTTCAGTCTGGAACTGCGCGACCGCTACGGTCGCAGGTTCGAATCCTGCCTCGGGCATGAATGTGTGTGATGCCCTTAGGTTACTTAGGTTTAAATAGTTCTAAGTTCTAGGGGACTGATGACCTCAGATGTTAAGTCCCATAGTGCTCAGAGCCATTTGATGACCTCAGATGTTAATTCCCATAGTGCTCAGAGCCATTTGAACTATTTGAATTCCTGAGTGTCATGATCTCATTTCATGATTCTTTTAAGTAATTGAATCTCTGACTAGACATCGCCATCCACATCCATTTTCAGCTCTTCTTAATGCAGGATGCTTATAATTAAACTTTCGCTATTCGGGCCAGTGTAGACGGGAACCGTATGGGTACCCAACTTTATAGGAATGGTGGTCAGACTTTACGTTGCAGGCTTTGCGTTGTCAGTACAGTTAGTGTGACGGCATGCCATTAGGTACCGGTACTGGTACGATGATGTAGGGCTGAAACACAAAAACCAGCGTGCATTACAGCTGCAGACAGTCAACATGGACCTGGACAAGGTGCGCACGGCTTTACTCATAAGGCAATAGTGCTGCTGCTCTTTGTGAGTATCGACGCGTCGAAGAAATATGGAGAGGTCCGCTTTCCACACCAGGGTTGAAGAACCTTTTACTTTTTTTTTTTTTTTTTTTTTTTTTTGGGAAGGAGACCAGACAGCGAGGTAATCGGTCTCATCGGATTAGGGAAGGATGGGTAAGGAAGTCGGCCGTGCCCTTTCAGAGGAACCATCCCGGCATTTGCCTGGAGTGATTTAGGGAAATCACGGAAAACCTAAATCAGGACGGCCGGACGCGGGATTGAACCGTCGTCCTCCCGAATGCGAGTCCAGTGTGTAACCACTGCGCCACCTCGCTCGGTTTTTAGTAGTTACTGTTGTCGTGGCTGAGAATGCAGGGCGCAATGTGCGATCTTCAAGCAGTGCACAAACTGTGGTACGACAGCTGAACATTCCATGCTCCACTGTCCGAAAAGTGCTATGAGCAGTTGTGAATAATTTTTGTCATGGTAGGTGCTATGGGATCAAACTGCTAAGGTCATCAGTCCCTGCACTTACACGCTACTTAATCAAACTAACTTACGCTAAGGGCAACACGCACACTCATGCCCCAGGGAGGGCTCGAACCTCCGACGAGGGGAGCCGCACGAACCATGACAAGACGCCTTAGACCACACGGCTACTCCGCGTGGCGAGCAGTTGTGAAATGGTACCCGTGTACCCATATAAATTTCCGGGCTGTCATGAATGCAGACGGTCGTCACATTTTGCAACCTGCATTAAATGAATGTTACCCTCTTTTGCGGAAATTAAAACGTGTTTCTTTCAAAGGGTTATTGTTATTTCTCCCACAAATATCCTTACAAATTTCCACAAAGTTTCATTGCCGTATTATCATTCGTTTTAGTTGTGGGCGAAGTATCCTCATTGCCATTGTAGAGAGGGAGAAGGAGAGGATGTTCTTATGGGTGGCCGGTATCCTCTTTCTATAACACACAAGTGGATTAATATGGTTCTTTATTTACAAGAACATTTACTTATCTTGAGTATAGTCCATGTGTTGTGGTACAAGCTCATCAGTAATACTCCTCTTGCAGACAATATCGGTAATCTTGCTATAACAAATTTTAGTCTCACCTTAGACTTGCGATAGGCACTAATTTGGTCGCTATTTCTAACCTGCAATGTGAACTGAGCCCGCATAGCAACTAACTGACGGGCGCCAAGTTGGACATACGAGTGAGTCAGTGAGGCCCTCCAGGCAGCGGCCTAAATTCGTGCTGTCCAGAGGGCGTTGGCGGCCTGTTGCTTGTCGGTGTGTCTCTGGCCTCTCTTGTGATATGTGTGCTTGATCCAGTATCTACTATCGAATTTTGCGCTTCATCTTTGCCGACTGGTGTGCTGGCGATAGCTTACACCAGCACAGTGAGTCCTCTCAAGTAGCGAAATTTGGATTTTAAACAGCCTGTATAATGTTATGTGATAGGCTGGTAATCTCCTTCACTTTGTCCATCCAACAGTGTGCTTGTCGCCCTTCTTCGTGGTCTTCTACCTTCGATTTAGCCTTGCTCGATTTTTTTTTTGTTAATTATCCCCTTCTATTCTCAAAATGTGTCCAAGGAACTGGAAGTATCTCTGGCTGACACGGGACGATAAACTTCTTGTGAGGCTAAGTTCTGTGTCATTGATCAGAGACCCAAGATACACACAGTCAGTCACCACCTCCAGATCGCTTAGTCATCCTGTAAGTTGATCTAAACCTTGACGGTTAATAAGCATTAGTTTGGTTTTTTTCGTGTATATCCCTAGACAGTTTTTACTCTGGAAGCTGGATCACAAAGTTCTCCCTCACTTCCTACAGTGACGGTAGGATCATAAGCAACATTGTTGAGTTTCCTCCTCCCAACTGAAACTTCACGATCCCAGCCATCCAGTGCTTGCCTGACGAGATACCCTGGATACAACTTATAGAGCTATGGTGACTGTATTAAGCCATAACTGACTCCATTTGTCACACCGAAAAATTCAGAGTACTCACGATCCCTCTTTATGGTCACAGTATGACTCTTATAAAGATCTTTCAGTAATGTTGGTAGGTGATTTGGAACCTCAAACTCATGTAGATGTAGATGAGTTCACATTTCCTTCATTATCAATACGACTGTATTACTGTAAAAATAAAAAAAAAAAAAAAACTGATAGGGAAGCACATCATGTCATCTCTGAAGGTGCGGCTGGGCTATAGAAATTAAGGTTCCAGAGGTGATTGGCGGGGGTTCAGAGTTGTATTAAACAGGATTGTACTCAGTAGTGCGATCTGCAGGGCAGTTATAATTAAACTTTCTCTAGTTAAGGGGAGCCGGAGGTGCCTCTGCTGCCCATGTTAAAATCACTAAGTTTGAGGAACATTTATGAATAAACTACCAAATAGAAAAATTTGAATTTTTTTTTACATATAGAGTGGTTTAGTATTGCAGTTATGAGAGAGGGATTTTGGAGTATCTTTTCTAGTTTCCTTCCAATTATTTTTTTTATTAATGACCCAAATTTTTTTACAAATAATTGCTTTATAATTAAACTGAAATGAAACTACTGAACATATTGCGAAATGGCTCTGTTACAATGTAGGTTTGACCACTAGGAGTGCTGTATAAAAATTTCATCTCTCTAGCTTGAGTGGATTTTGAGAAAATGTTCCTTATATTCGAAAAATTCTAATTTATGGGAAATGGCTATCAAAGTTTCTCAATACATTCCTGCACTATAGGATGGATTATCAGAGTCTTCTTCTTCATCCTCCAAAAGCTTCCTCTTCTGTCTTCTTTTCTGGCCTGTTGTTCCATCATACTTCATATGCCTTTCTCTTCTTTCTGCTCCTCTTATCCCTTCTCTGTCAATATTTCTTAGTGCTCGTACAGTGTTCACCCCAGCTGTAAATCCTAATGCCTTCAGAACTTCACACTTCACACTTCACGCTGTTCCCTTGGTTGTAGGTTGCTATTGCATCATAAATGCCAAAGTGCAGTGTTTTTATGCTTACAAACACCCTTTTAGGAATCACTTTCCAAATCAAATTGTTTACGCTCTCATTAGGATTCTGCGTCTTTCCGTGTAGACATTTCTGTAACAATTCTGGCTGTGCTAAGTCATGAAAAATTGGTTTTATTGTTCCCTCCTGATTCTTGTACATACTGCATATTACCCGCTTTACACAAGAAGTATAATACCACCAACAACAGGCGCAACACTGAACTAATTCGAAACGGTAAACAGCAAAGAGACGATGTTCCGCGCTCTTATTCGTTGTAGTATCGCAACTTGGTATTAGTGTTAATTTTCTTTTCCCTACGTTCTTCCTCTTCTTATATACACGGTTACTAAAACGTGGCATCGTAACCAGAACAAAAGTGTACGACAATATTAAATGGAGCAAGATGTTCGAAATTCTGCGGAAAATAGGAGTAAGCTGTAAGGAAATACGGGTGATATTTGTGACAGAAAACAATGTAGCCAACCCTTGCACACTCGCTGTATGCGTTAACATAAGGCGCTGTATGAGGAACAGGCCGAGAAAATCCCAAGCAGTTCGCCAGGAAGTCACGAGAGGGTGTTAGATGCATTCAGCGGCCGCCCATTTCCTCTGCAGGCGTGGGGGGAAATGGTAATAACTCCACTTCTAGGGCGAGTAGAACAATAATTCAAAGTTTACATTAAAGAGGAATGTTCCAATTAATTTTCAGTAGCAAAAAAAAATCGTAATTTTTTGGATTTGACCACCTGCAGCTCCCCTTAGGCCAGTCCAGACCGAAAAATACAGATGTGTAAACAAGCAGAATACGGCGCTGTAGTCGGCAACGCCTATGTAAGACAACAAGTGTCTGGTGCAGTTGTTAGATCGGTTACTACTGGTATAATGGCAGGTTAACAAGATTTAAGTGAATCTGAACGTTATGTTATAGACGGCGCACGAACGATGGGACACAGCACCTCCGAGGTAGCGATGAAGTGGGGATTTTCCCTTACGACCATTTCACGAGTGTACCGTGAATATCAGGAATCCGGTAAAACATCAAATATCCAATGTCGCTGCGGCCGGAAAAACATCCTGCAAGAATGGGACCAACGACGACGGAAGAGGATCGTTCAATGTGACAGAAGTGCAAATCTTCCGCAAATTGCTGGAGATTGCAATACTGGGCCACCAACAAGCGTCAGCGTGCGAGCCATTCAACGAAACATCATCGATATGGGCTTTCGGAGCTGAAGGTCCACTCGTGTACCCTTGATCACTGCACAACACAAAGCTTTACGCCTCGCCTGGGGCCAACAGCTCTGACACTGAACTGGACTGGAAACATGTTGCCTGGTCGGACAACTCTTGTTTGAAATTGTATCGAGCGGATGGACTTGTACGGGTATGAAGACAACCTCATGTATTCATGGACGCTGCATGACAGTAAGGAGCTCTTCAAACTGGTGGAGGCTCTGTAATGGTGTGGGGCGTGTGCAGTTGGAGAGATATGGGACTCCTGATACGTCTAGATACGACTCTCACAGGTGAGACGTATGTAAGCATCCTCTCTTATCACCTGCAGCCATTCATGTCCATTGCGCATTCCGACGGTCTTGGCCAATCCCAGCAGGGCAATGCGACACCCTACACGTCCAGAATTGCTACAGAGCGGCTCCAGGAACACTCTTCTGAGTTTAAACACTTTTGCTGGTCACTAAATTCCACAGAAATGAACATTATTGAACATATCTGGGATGCCTTGCAACGTGCTGTTCAGAAACAGAAAGAAACGTGGGAGTGGGTCGAGGGGAGGGGGGGGGGGGGGGGAGACGAGAGGAGAAAGAGGTCTATGGAATGCGCATCTGGAGCAGTTATAACAAGCTTATTATCTAATGGTGACAAAAACAATAACTGGCTGTTGTTACTGTAATAACACTGAGTAATGGAACTGTGTTTAGCTGTTAAGGATCAGGATTCTTTGATTGGTGTTTATTGATGTATGCATGTATATGTTAGTTCTCTGCCTTCAATTCCTTTAAGGAGAACATCACATTTCACACTATCTGAATGACATTCATTCAGAGTATGTTCAGCAAAGATGGACTCTTCCAATCTTCAACTCCTTTCATGTTCAGTCTAGTAATTGTATCCCTACCTGATTGACCTACACATAATTTGCCACACATATTGCAGGAAATTCTACAAATTCCGCTCTCTACTAAAAGTTGAATCTTACGTTTACTGTTTAACAAAAGGTGGGTAACAGTATTCCTAGTGTAAAAAGGTTGAGTATAGGAGGTCCGTACAAAAAATTCCAGAACTTTGTCTACAACATTTTTCTGCGCGTACCTTTTACTTATTGTTCACGATCTCCTTCGAAATACTCTCCTCCACAGTTGATACACCACTCCCACCGCCGTTTCCACTTCCGGAAGCAGTTTGGTACGGCTCTTGCTGGAACAAATGTTCTTTTATCTAGTCTATCGTTCCAGATCCTCGTCCTTTGAACGGGTTTTCAACTTTGTAAATAAAAAAAAGTCCACAGGGGCCAGGTCTCTCATTTGCGCGGTCCTAAAGCTCTTCACAGATTGCGAGGCGAAGGTCTTTCTAGTCTTGACTCATAAGCCGTGGGACGAACTTGCCGGTAACTACATACATTCCAAGATGCTGTGTCTGTATTTCGTGGCGTGATCCAACTGCCATATTACATTCTTCTGCAATCTCTTGGACAGTCAATCTTCGTTTGGAACGCACAATTTCGTTGGCGTCCCTGACATGAACGTAATCGGTAGACGTCGAAGGGCGTTCTGAACGTGGGTCATCTATAACTTCCGTCCATCCAATTTTAAACGGTGTGAATCATTCGTAAAACTGAGTACGTCTTAAGCATTCATCACCGTAGGCTCCCTGCATCATTTGGCGTGTCTCGGCACAGGTTTTCTTGAGTTACTCGTAAAATTTAATGCGTACGCCTTGCTCTGCCAACACAACGTTCTACTCAATACAGCACTGAACAATAACTAACACCCACACAAGAATGAAAATTCCAGCAGTTACACATTAAACACAGGCGTGTGCAGTGGGCCAACCGCATTTCGCTCCAACACATCACTGACGTGAAATTACGAATGTTCCGGAATTTTTTGAATAGACGTCGTATTACCTGTACATCAAGATTTTTTGTGGTAAGCCAATTCATTAAACACTGAAGAGCCAAAGAATCTGGTACACCTGACGAATATCGTGTAGGCCCCCGCGACCACGCAGAAGTACCGCAGCACACGTGGCATGGACTCGACTAACGTCTGAAGTAGAGCTGGGTGGAATTGACACCATGAATCCTGCACGGCTGTCCATAAATCCGCAAGAGTACGAGGGGCGTGGAGATCTCTTCTGAACAACGCGTTGCAAGGTATACCAGATATGCTCAGTAAAGTTAATGTGTCGGGCGTTTAGTGGCCAGCAGAAGTATTTAAACTCGGAGATTTGTTCCTGGAGCCACTCTGTAGGAATTCTAGACGTGTGGTGTGTCGCATTGTCCTGCTGGAATTGTCCAAGTCCGTCGGAATGCACAGTGCACACGAATGGATGCAGGTGATCAGACAAGATGATTACGTATGTGTCACCTGTCGGTCGTATGTAGACGTATCAGGAATCCCATATCACTCCAACTGCACAAGGCCCCCCACCCATTACGGAACCTCCACCATGAGGTTGTCTCCATACCCGTACACGTCCATCTGCTTGATACATTTGAAATGAGACCCGCCCGACAAGGCAACATGTTTCCATTCATCAACAGCCCAATGTCGTTGTTGACAGGTCGAGGCGACGAGTAAAGCTTTGTGTTGTGCAGTGATCAAGGGTACACTAGTAGGCCTTCGGCTCAGAAAGCCCATATCGATGATGTTTCGTTGAATGGTTCGCATGCTGACGCTTGCCGGCCGGAGTGGCCGTGCGGTTCTAGGCGCTTCATTCTGGAATCGCGCGACCGCTACGGTCGCAGGTTCGAATCCTGCCTCGGGCATGGATGTGTGTGATGCCCTTAGGTTAGTTAGGTTTAAGTAGTCCTAAGTTCTAGGGGAACGATGACCTCAGATGTTAAGTCCCATAGTGCTCAGAGCGATGTGAACCATTTGCTGACGCTTACTGATGGACCAGCATTGAAGTCTGCAGCAGTTAGCGGAAGGGTTGCATTTCATTAAGTTGTCGATAGTCTCGTTCTTGCAAGACCTTTCTCCGGTCGCAGCGGTGTCGGAGATCTGATGTTTTGCCGGATTCCTGATATTCACGGTATACTCGCGAACTGGCTGTAAGGGAAAATCTCCACTTCATCGCCACGCCGGAAATGCTGTGTCCAATCGCTCGTCCGCTGACTATAACACGACGTTCAAACTCACTTAAATCTTGATAAGCTGCCATTGTAGCGGCGGTAACCGCGGTGCCACACACTTGCTGTCTTATATAGGGGTTGCCGACGGCACCGCTGTACTCTGCCTGTTCACACATGTCTGAATATGCATGGCTGTACGAGTTTCTTTGGGGCTCCAGTGTGTTTCGGATTCGACAGTTGCGTTTGCTCTCGGCTCAGATCTTTTAAGTTTTCGATTTTTTGACAATTCCGTTGAAAGCTCGTTAAAATGTAATCACAGACCCCCCTCCGCCCCCCCGCCCCTCCGCCCCCCCCCCCCCTCCGTCCGTACACTGTCTTCTCGTTATGGTTCTGTACTGAGAAACCGCGTCCAAGTGAGGCGCTTCCCTTGACGTTCCCAGACTGCGCGATATTACTGTCTGCTGCTCGACAACGCACGCTGTGGCGCCTTCTGACGTCCACAGTGAGGCCGCCGCGGCGGTCCCGCGCACTCCTTTCCTCGTTCTGCGCAGCACGACGTGTCTGGCGCGCACGCTGCCCGAGATGACGCCAGTGTTCCGTGGGGGATGTGGCAGTCCTGCTCCACGCCTTCGCATCTTCCTGCCCGTCCTCATACTGCACTATGGATTCCATATTTCTAAATTTCCGGAAAGCATTTCAAAAATGGTTCAAATGGCTCTGAGCACTATGGGACTCAACTGCTGAGGTCATAAGTCCCCTAGAACTTAGAACTACTTAAACCTAACTAACCTAAGGACATCACACACATCAATGCCCGAGGCAGGATTCGAACCTGCGACCGCAGCGGTCGCTTAGTTCCAAACTGAAGCGCCTAGAACCGCTCGACCACTCTGGCCGGCGGAAAGCATTTGACACGGTGCCACACTACAGACTAAAAAATGGTTCAAATGGCTCTGAGCACTATGGGACACCATCTGAGGTCATCAGTCCCCTAGAACTTAGAACTACTTAAACCTAACTAACCTAAGGACATCATACACGTCCATGCCCGAGGCAGGATTCGAACCTGCGACCGTAGCAGCAGCGCGGTTCCGGACTGAAGCGCCTAGAACCGCTCGGCCACACCGGCTGGCCGCTACACATTGTTAACGAAGATACGAGCGTATGGAATAGATTCCAAGATATGTGAGTGGGTTGAAGACTTCTTAAGCAATACATCTGCATCTTCATAGATACTCCGTAAGCCACCATACGGTGCGTGGCGGAGGGTACCCTGTACCACTAACAGTCATTTCCTCCTGTTCCACTAGCAAATACAGCGAGGGAAAAACGACTATCTATATACCTTCGTATGAGCACTAACTTCTCGTCTCTGACCTTCGTGATCATTACGTGCAATGTACGAGGCGTCTTCTTGACGTCTGTTCTTGAAGAACAGAGAGACGACAAACGCATTAACTTTCGGGAGGTTTCTCCTATCGGCCTTCAGAAAACTCCATCCCATTGTTACTTAAAAGTTGTAAAAGCCTTTTTCATCACTAAATAACTAAACTACTAGCAGAAACACTGCATAGAAACTGATAACTTCGACTAACACTCTTGTAACATACGTACAGCTTACTCCTAGCCTGTGACGTTAGCCGAGCGTCAGCCAATAACAGAGCGTTTTCGCTCGTGTGGCAAAATCTTTAAATGTCATGATTTTTAAGCTTTAATTACGTAAAAGTAACATAGTTTGTAACAATATTAATCGAAAATGCTATTTGAATGTTGTAATCGTTCAGAATAACAACAATCGGAACCATAGTTTTAACACAGGAAAATAGACTATTAACTGGTAGAGGTACAGTCGACTATTGCTAATTCAAACCTATAAAATGGAATTATCTATAAATCTAAATATTTGTCCTGTCTCTTGTAAAAACCTCGATAATGGGAACAAGTGATAAGTGTTTTGGTACACTCGATAACTCGAAGTGATAGCCATGAGTGACCAAATGCAAACACTGTACTATATCAAATTAGTGGCTCACTAACACTTGGTAGTAGGAATAGTTTCTGTATTTATCTTGTCATTGAGCACTCCGTGACAATCCTTTGTATACTCAACAGTGTATCTACATACCTACTGGTTAACACGGTGCACGATGCGTGGACTCAACTATAAGTTGCCTGTTTCGTACAATTTTTGACCCAATTTAAACATTTAAAATCTTGTCATAATCTACTTATTAACAGATACAATCTAGGGTGAAAGGTTTAACACAGTAAGATGTGCATTGCCACCAGAAATTGTGTAGTGCACGAGGGACGTTTGAATAGTCCGTGCACAGGTTCTGATATCGAGAAGGCTATTTACACCTACAGTGAAAATCTGCTTAATTCATTAAATATCAAATTACAAGCAGCAGGTATTTTCTGTGATTTGTGAAAGGCATTTGACTGTGTGAACCACAACATCCTTTTAAGTAAATTAGAATTCTATGGTGCCACGGGCAGTGCTGCAAAATGGTTCAAGTCATACCTCACTAACAGGAAACAAAGGGTGCCACTGCAAGGGACTAGTGAATTAAGTCATCAGTCATCATCAGAATGGGAAGAAATTACATGTGGTGTCCCACAAGGATCCATCTTAGGGCCATTGATTTTTCTTGTGTACATTAATGATCTCTCATCAGTTACACTGCCAGAAGCAGAGTTCGTTTTGTTTGCAGATGACACAAGTATTGCAATAAATAGTATCTCGAGTGTAGTTCTAGAAAGATCTGCTAATGATATTTTCATGGATATTAATAAATGGTTTAAAGCCAACTCACTGACATTAAACTGCGAAAAGACTCACTATATGCAATTCAGAACCTGTAAGAGGTTTCCACCCATCATATGCATCAAATACGAAGAAGAGCAGATAGAAGAGGTTGACAGTCTTAAATTCCTGGGATTACAACTTGATAATAAATTCAGTTGGGAAGAGCACACCACAGAACTGCAGAAACGCCTTAACAAATCTGTATTTGCAATTCGAGTGTTAGCAGACATAGGCGACATAAAAATGAAAAAGCTTTCATACTTTGCCTACTTTCATTCCATAATGTCATATGGTATAATATTTTGGAGTAACTCTACAAGTAAAAAAAAAAAGTTTTCAGAGTCCAAAGGCGTGTAATACATATTATTTGTGGAGTAAATTCACGGACGTCCTGTAGAAACCTCTTCAAAGCACTGGGTATACTAACTACTGCCTCTCAGTATATTTACTCATTAATGAAATTTGTTCTAAATAATGTATCTTTTTTCTAACAAACAGCTCAGTTCATACATACGATACCAGGAACAAAAATGATCTGCACATGGACTTAAAAGCACTTACTTTAGTTCAAAAGGGGGTCCACTACTCAGGAACACTCATCTTCAATAATTTGCTAGTAAACATAAAAAATTTAGTTACTAATAAAGATCAGTTTTAAAGCAGGCTGAAAGACCTACTAGTGGCTGACTCCTTCTACTCCGTTGACGAATTTTTTAATAGAAACAAATGATGTATTGTATATATTCATACTATTAGTATTGTTATTTCAGCTTAAAAAAAATTGACATGTTCCACATCCACGAGGATCTCCTCAGCACGGATCTATGGGACGAAAAACTAATCTAATCAGTCCGAGAGATGACACCACTGGCGCGCATCGAGATCATGTTTAGTTAGTAACATCTTTGGAAAGAACGCACACCAAGATTCAGCCATATTGCTCTTTATCTTTGTGTTTGGCATTCGTGTGAATCAAGGAAGTCGAGTTATTGTCAAAAAATGCACGAAAAAGAATTTCGTGTGGTGATTAAACAATACTTTATGAAACTCAAAACGCCTCAGGAGACTATAGAGAAGCTTGATAAATATTACAGTGACTCTGCACCTTCAATCAGAACAGTTTATAAGTGGTTTCAAAATTTTCGGTGTGGCCATATGGGCAGAAGTGATGCTGAACGTTCTGGACGCCCTGTGGAGGTTACGACTCCAGATATCATAATAAAAATCCATGATATGGTGATGGATGACAGAAGAGTTAAGTTGCATGAGATTGATAGTGCTGTGGGCATCTCGAATGAACGGATACATAATATTTCACATAAACATTTGGACATGAGAAAGCTATCCGCAAGATGGGTTCCGCGATTGCTCACGCTTGACCAAAAACGGAATCGTGTGAAGTGTTGCAAGGATGGTTTGCCGCTGTTCAGGAAGAATCCACAGGACTTCAAGCATCGTTTCGTCACTGTGGATGAAACATGGATACATTACTATACTCCTGAGACCAAACAACAATCTAAACAATGGGTTACCAAGGGAGAATCTCCACCAAAAAAGGCGAAGACCATTCCTTCGGCCGGAGAGGTTATGGCGACTGTCTTTTGAGATTCGCAAGGTATTAACCTCATCGACTATCTGGAAAAGTGTAAAACTATTCTAGGTGTATATAATTCATCGTTATTGGACCGTTTGAAATCGAGCTGCAAGGATAACGCCGACGATTGGACCGCAAAAAGGTCCTTTTCCATCACGAAAATCCACCAGCATATACCTCAGCAGTTGTGGTCGCAAAATTAATGGAAATAGGATTCCAACTCGTTTCACATCCCCCGATTCTCCAGACTTTGCTCCCTCAGACTATTTGTTTCCGAATTTGAAGAAATGGCTGGCAGGACAAAGATTTTATTCAAACAAGGAACTGATTGCAGCAACTAATAGCTATTTTGCAGACTTGGACAATCCCTGTTATTCGGAAGGAATCAACAAATTACAACAGCGTTGGATGAAGTGTATAAGTCTACAAGGAGACTATGTCGCAAAATAATAAAGGTTTACCCCAAACACGTAAGTAGTTTTTATTTTTGCACGGACTTTTCAAACGCCCCTTGTATGTGTCTTGAGGCGGCGTAACTCACCCCCGTCCAAATTACAGACTATATTCACCCAGTATTTGAGAATGAGAGCAGTTAGCAACTTCCAACAAACTTCACACAACCTTTATGAAACTTTTTCACTCTGACACGCTCCACAAAATGATGGAAGGAAAAAAGTGTATCACTTACTGCATTTTCGCTGTTAATGAAATAAATCTGCCGCATCAAGCATGACGTTTCATTATACATTGAAGAGCCAAAGAAACTGGTACACCTCGTTAATATCGTGCAGGGCTCCCGCGAGCACACAGAAGTGCCACAACATCAGTGAGCATGGACTCGAGTAATGGTTGCAGTAGTGCTGGAGGGAACTGCAGGGCTGTCCACAACTCCGTAACAGCACGTATACTCAATAATGTTCATGTCTGGGGATTTTGGTGAGCAGCGGAAGTGTTTAAGCTCAGAAGAGTGTTCCTGGAGCCACTCTGTAGCTATTCTGCACGCGTGGGGTGTCGCATTGTCCTGCTGGAATTGCCCAAGTCTGTCGGAATGCACTGTGGACATGAATGGATGCAGGTGATCAGACAGGATGCTTACATATGTGTCACCTATCAGGGTCGTATCTAGACGTGTGAGGGATCCCATGTCACTCCAACTGCACACACCCCACACCATTACTAAGGCCCCACCAACTTCAACACTCCCTTTTTAACACGTAGGGTCCATGGATTCATGAGGTTGTCTCCATACCTGTACACATCCACTCGCTCGATGCAATCTCGTCCGACCAGGCAACATGTTTCCAGTCAAAACAGTCTGGTGTCAGTGTTGACGGGCTCAGGCGAGGTGTAAAGCTCTGTGTCGTTTAGTCATCGAGGGTACATGAGTGGGCCTTCGGCCCCGAAAACCCATATCGATGATGTTCAGTTCAATGGTTCGCACGCTGACACTTGTTGATGGCCCAGCATTGAAATCTGCAACAGTTTTCGCAGGGGTTGCACTTCTGTCACGTTGAACGATCTCTTCAGTCTTCGTTGGTCCCATCCTTGGGGGATCTTTTTCCGGCCGCAGCGATGTCGAAGATATGATGTTTTACCGGATTCCTGATATTCATGGTACACTCGTGAAATGGTCGTACGGGAAAATCCTCACTTCATCGCTGCCTCGGAGATGCTGTGTCTCATCGCTTGTGCACCGACTAAAACAGCGCGTTCAATCCCACATGAATCTTGATAACCTGCCGTTGTAGCAGCAGTAACCGATCTAACAACTGCGCCAGACACTTGTTATCTCCTATAGTCGCTGGCGACCGCAGCGCCGTATTCTGCCTGTTTGCATATCTTTGTATTTGAATACCCATGCCTATACCAGTGTCTTTATTAGAACTAAATTTTCGCTACATGAGGCAGAAAACACTGTGCGCTGCAGGATTTGCATTGTTAGTGTCATGACTTGCCGTTAGGGGCCGGTACTGGTACGGCGATATGGGGTTGAAACACAAGCGTGAACAGTACAGTTGCAGGCAACCACCATGGGTCTGGACACGGTGAGAAGGGCTTTCTTGTAAAACTGTTTTATC
Organism: Schistocerca piceifrons; assembly: GCF_021461385.2. Lineage (NCBI taxonomy): Eukaryota > Metazoa > Arthropoda > Insecta > Orthoptera > Acrididae > Schistocerca > Schistocerca piceifrons. The sequence goes on along the minus strand of NC_060147.1, from coordinate 19,064,622 downwards.
AAACAGAAAAGAAAAACAGCGATAGTATCGACACGTGAAAGGAACATGGACAGATCCCGTTTCCCCACCGGGGTCGAAGATGTTTCGAAAGTTCGAATCAACCGGTGACTTGGAAATTGCTTCTGGGAGAGGCCGATGGCCAATTTCGCCACAAATTGCTGAAGATGTTACTGTTAAGCTGGTATTACACTATCAAATTTCTTTGCCAAAGATTTGATCAAAGATATGATCAAATATTCGTCGATTTTATTTGACAAAGATCTTTGACGTGGCGCTAAAAAGGGGTATTACACTGTCATATTTTTCGTCATAGTTCAAGATGGCTGACAACAAAAACTTGTTATTAACCGCAGCAGTTGCACGTACCACAATTGCACTGTGTGCACATGTGGAAGAGAAGCGGGGGAAGCCGTGGGTTTTTACGACGACACGATAAAAGCATTCAACAAAACTTGTTACGTGAGCTTGTAGAGGAGGACGTGAAGTCGACCATAAAGTACTTAAGAATGTATGAGCATACATTTCAGTATGTGCTCAGTGAAGTGTAGCCTCGTATCACAAAGCACAATACTCGCTTAAGAACTGCTATATCTGTAGAAGACAGGCTCACTGTAACACTGCGATTCCTTGCTGCAGGAGAGAGTTACTCTAGCTTACATTACAGCACTCGAATACCACAGTGCACATTAACGCAAATAATACCTGAAACGTGTGCAGCAATTTATAAAGCGCTAAAGGACCAATTTCTGAAGGTAAATAAATATTCAATACACTTTATGTGCATTGAGAACTATTTTTATTTTATAAACAAATCAATTACAGTTTGTGTCCAAAAACCGTATCTCACGGCTAATGACCTCCGCAGTATTTGTATAGCTCTCCAATCTTCTTAATCTATTTTTGTATTCAGGATGTCTTACGTTGTAAAGCGCCTCATCAGCTTCATGTTGTTGTTGTCTTCAGTCCTGCGACTGGTTTGATGCAGCTCTCCATGCTACCCTATCCTGTGCAAGCTTCCTCATTTCCCAGTACTTACTGCAACCTACATCCTTCTGAATCTGCTTAGTGTATTCATCTCTTGGTCTCCCTCTACGATTTTTACCCTCCACGCTGCCCTCCAATACTAAATTGGTGATCCCTTGATGCCTCAGAACATGTCCTACCAACCGATCCCTTCTTCTGGTCAAGTTGTGCCACAAACTTCTCTCCTCCCCAATCCTATTCAATACCTCCTCATTAGTTATGTGGTCTACCCATCTAATCTTCAGCATTCTTCTGTAGCACCACATTTCGAAAGCTTCTATTCTCTTCTTGTCCAAACTATTTATCGTCCATGTTTCACTTCCATACATGGCTACACTCCATACGAATACTTTCAGAAATGACTTCCTGACACTTAAATCTATACTGGATGTTAACAAATTTCTCTTCTTCAGAAACGCTTTCCTTGCCATTGCCAGCCTACATTTTGTATCCTCTCTACTTCGACCATCATCAGTTATTTTGCTCCCCAAATAGCAAAACTCCTTTACTACTTTAAGTGCCTCATTTCCTAATCTAATTCCCTCAGCATCACCCGACTTAATTAGACTACATTCCATTATCCTTGTTTTGCTTTTGTTGATATTCATCTTATATCCTCCTTTCAAGACACTGTCCATTCCATTCAACTGCTCTTCCAAGTCCTTTGCTGTCTCTGACAGAATTACAATGTCATCGGCGAACCTCAAAATTTTTATTTCTTCTCCATGAATTTTAATACCTACCCCGAATTTTTCTTTTGTTTCCTTTACTGCTTGCTCAATATACAGATTGAACGACATCGGGGAGAGGCTACAACCCTGTCTTACTCCCTTCCCAACCACTGCTTCCCTTTCATGTCCCTCGACTCTTATAACTGCCATCTGGTTTCTGTACAAATTGTAAATAGCCTTTCGCTCCCTGTATTTTACCCCTGCCACCTTTAGAATCTGAAAGAGAGTATTCCAGTCAACATTGTCAAAAGCTTTCTCTAAGTCTACAAATGCTAGAAACGTAGGTTTGCCTTTCCTTAATCTTTCTTCTAAGACAAGTCGTCAGGTCAGTATTGCCTCACGTGTTCCAGTGCTTCTGCGGAATCCAAACTGATCTTCCCCGAGGTTGGCTTCTACTAGTTTTTCCATTCGTCTGTAAAGAATTCGTGTTAGTATTTTGCAGCTGTGACTTATTAAGCTGATAGTTCGGTAATTTTCACATCTGTCAACACCTGCTTTCTTTGGGATTGGAATTATTATATTCTTCTTGAAGTCTGAGGGTATTTCGCCTGTTTCTTACATCTTGCTCACCAGATGGTAGAGTTTTGTCAGGACTGGCTCTCCCAAGGTCGTCAGTAGTTCCAATGGAATATTGTCTACTCCGGTGGCCTTGTTTCGACTCAGGTCTTTCAGTGCTCTGTCAAACTCTTCACGCAGTATCGTATCTCCCATTTCATCTTCATCTACATCCTCTTTCATTTCCATAATATTGTCCTCAAGTACATCGCCCTTGTATAGACCCTCTATATACTCCTTCCACCTTTCTGCTTTCCCTTCTTTGCTTAGAACTGGGTTTCCATCTGAGCTCTTGATATTCATACAAGTCATTCTCTTATCTCCAAAGGTCTGTTTAATTTTCCTGTAGGCGGTATCTATCTTACCCCTAGTGAGATAGGCCTCTACATCCTTCCATTTGTCCTCTAGCCATCCCTGCTTAGCCATTTTGCACTTCCTGTCGATCTCATTTTTGAGACGTTTGTATTCCTTTTTGCCTGTTTCACTTACTACATTTTTATATTTTCTCCTTTCATCAATTAAATTCAATATTTCTTCTGTTACCCAAGGATTTGTACTAGCCCTCGTCTTTTTACCTACTTGATCCTCTGCTGCCTTCACTACTTCATCCCTCAAAGCTACCCATTCTTCTTCTACTGTATTTATTTCCCCCCATTCCTGTCAATTGCTCCCTTATGCTCTCCCTGAATTTCTGTACAACCTCTGGTTCTTTTAGTTTATCCTGGTCCCATCTCTTTAAATTCCCACCTTTTTGCAGTTTCTTCAGTTTTAATCTACAGGTCATAACCAATAGATTGTGGTCAGAGTCCACATCTGCCCCTGGAAATGTCTTCCAATTTAAAACCTGGTTCCTAAATCTCTGTCTTACCATTATATAATCTATCTGATACCTTTTAGTATCTCCAGGGTTCTTCCATGTATACAACCTTCTTTCATGATTCTTAAACCAAGTGTTAGTTATGATTATGTTGTGCTCTGTGCAAAATTCTACCAGGCGGCTTCCTCTTTCATTTCTGTCCCCCAATCCATATTCACCTACTATGTTTCCTTCTCTCCCTTTTCCTACACTCGAATTCCAGTCACCCATGACTATTAAATTTTCGTCTCCCTTCACAATCTGAATAATTTCTTTTATTTCATCATACATTTCTTCAATTTCTTCGTCATCTGCAGAGCTAGTTGGCATATAAACTTGTACTACTGTAGTAGGTGTGGGCTTCGTGTCTATCTTGGCCACAATAATGCGTTCACTATGCTGTTTGTAGTAGCTTACCCGCATTCCTATTTTCCTATTCATTATTAAACCTACTCCTGCATTACCCCTATTTGATTTTGTGTTTATAACCCTGTAGTCACCTGACCAGAAGTCTTGTTCCTCCTGCCACCGAACTTCACTAATTCCCACTATATCTAACTTCAACCTATCCGTATCCCTTTTTAAATTTTCTAACCTACCTGCCCAATTAAGGGATCTGACATTCCACGCTCCGATCCGTAGAACGCCAGTTTTCTTTCTCCTGATGACGACATCCTCTTGAGTAGTCCCCGCCCGGAGATCCGAATGGGGGACTATTTTACCTCCGGAATATTTTACCCAAGAGGACGCCATCATCATGTAATCATACAGTAAAGCTGCATGCCCTCGGGAAAAATTACGGCTGTAGTTTCCCCTTGCTTTCAGCCGTTCGCAGTACCAGCACAGCAAGGCCGTTTTGGTTATTGTTACAAGGCCAGATCAGTCAATCATCCAGACTGTTGCCCTTGCAACTACTGAAAAGGCTGCTGCCCCTCTTCAGGAACCACACGTTTGTCTGGCCTCTCAACAGATACCCCTCTGTTGTGGTTGCACCTACGGTACGGCTATCTGTATCGCTGAGGTACGCAAGCCTCCCCACCAACGGCAAGGTCCATGGTTCATGGGGGGATCAGCTTCATACATCTCTATTAATTTTGTAGTTGACGCTACACACCAATAGTATTTACCGGTCATGTTTATAAACACACTGCAGACGACAGAACGCTGTAGCGATGCCAGCGCTCCACGTGGTAACATGTCACACTGCAGTGAACAGAAGACAACCGACTTATATGATCAAATTTATAGCGAGGCCCTAGATTTGATCAAATTTATTTGACGACAGACGAGATTTGATCAAATTTATTTGACGACAGACAAGATTTGACGAAGTGCCCTATTACACCATCAACTTCTTTGTTGTAAATATTAGACGTATCAACTTTGACAAAGAATTTTTGTACTGTAATACCGGCCTTACCATCGCTGAGAACGATGGACGCAATGTGCGATCTAAGGTCGGTGGACACACAGCGTCACAGCAGCTGAACTTTCCATGCCCCACCGTTCGAAAAGCGCTGCGAACAACTGTGAAATGGTGTCCATACAGATGATATTCAGATAGTCGTCACATTGAGGAACGTTTGTCACCTGGAACGTAAAAATGGTACACAATTAAGAAATGTTACCGTGTCATTCGGATATTAAAATGTATTTGCTTCACTGGATTATTCGTTATTTCTCTTCCGCTCGTCGTTACAAATTCCTTACCACGCCGAAGCAGTGGAAGTTTCAAATGGTTCAAATGGCCCTGTGCACTATGGGACTTAACTTCTGTGGTCATCAGTCCCCTAGAACTTAGAACTACTTAAACCTAACTAACCTAAGGACATCACACACATCCATGCCCGAGGCAGGATCTGAACCTGCGACCGTAGCGCTCGCGCGGGTCCAGACTGTAGCGCCTAGAACCACTCGGCCACCCCGGCCGGCCAGTGGAAGTTTAATTATAACCAGCCTGCATATGTCATGCCTCAGCATAGCTCCAGGTTCGTAAATTACTCACACTATATTCGTCCAATATTTGAGAATGAGCGCACCCAACAAATTTTATTCATAATTTCAAATCTTTACGAAATATTTTGTTGCTGATACTCCCCACAAAATGATGAAAGGAAAAAGTTTAACGCGAACTTCATTTTCGCTCCTGCATAGGGAGAAATGATCATCACGATAAAGTAAGAAATCGAGGCTCGCACAGAAAAATGTAAGTGATCGTTTTTCCCGCGCGCCGTTCGAGAGTGAAACGGTAGAGAGAAAGCTTGAAGGTGGCTCAGTGAACCCTCTTGGAGGCATTTTATTGTGAATAGCAGAGTGATCAAGTAGATGTAGATGAAAACTTCAGCATTGGGCATAGCGTTTTAATTTATTATTTTTTAACTTCTAACTGTATCCATAACCCAATTTGCGGACAGTATACACATATAGAACTGAACGAATTTGCAAAATTACATGACGCGTAGTTCAGAGAATACGACGTCATAAACATTGGAAATGGAAATGAGCGCTTGGCGTCATTGGCCGGGAGGCCCCTTACGGGGCAGGTCCAATCGACTTGGTTAGATTAGATTAGATTATTTTTTCGTTCCATAGATCCGTTCAAAAATGGTTCAAATGGCTCTGAGCACTATGGGACTTAACATCTATGGTCATCAGTCCCCTAGAACTTAGAACTACTTAAACCTAACTAACCTAAGGACAGCACACAACACCCAGCCATCACGAGGCAGAGAAAATCCTTGACCCCGCCGGGAATCGAACCCGGGAACCCGGGCGTGGGAAGCGAGAACGCTACCGCACGACCACGAGATGCGGGCCCATAGATCCGTGCTGAGGAGATCCTCGTGGATGTGGAACATGTCAAATTATTATTTTTTTGCTGAAATAACAATACTAATAGTATGAGTATATACAATACATCATTTTTAAGCTGAAATAACAATACTAATCGTATGATTATATAGAATACATCATTTGTTTCTATTAAAAAGTTCGTCAATGGAGTAGAAGGAATTGGCCAGTAGTAAGTCTTTCAGTTTTAAACTGATCTTTATTTGTAACTAAATTTTTTATGTGTGCTAGCAAATTATTGAAGATGAGTGTTCCTGAGTAGTGGACCCCGTTTTGTACTAAAGTAAGTGCTTTTAAGTCCTTGTGCAGATCATTTTTGTTCCTGGTATCGTATGTATGAACTGAGCTATTTGTTGTAAAAAGAGATATATTATTTAGGACAAATTTCATTAAGGAGTTAATATACTGAGAGGCAGTAGTTAGTATACACAGTTCTTTGAAGAGGTTTCTACAGGACGTCCGTGAATTTACTCCACAAATAATACGTATTACACGCCTTTGGACTCTGAAAACCTTTTTTTTTTTACTTGTAGAGTTACTCCAAAATATTATACCATATGACATTACGGAATGAAAGTAGGCAAAGTATGAAAACTTTTTCATTTTTATGTCGCCTATGTCTGCTAACACTCGAATTGCAAATACAGATTTGTTAAGGCGTTTCTGCAGTTCATTGGTGTACTCCTCCCAACTGAATTTATTATCAAGTTGTAATCCCAGGAATTTAAGACTTTCAACCTCTTCTATCTGCTATTCTTCATAATTTATGCTTATGCTGGGTGGAAACCTCTTACAGGTTCTGAATTGCATGTAGTGAGTCTTTTCAAAGTTTAATGTCAGTAAGTTGGCTTTAAACCATTTATTAATATCCATGAAAATATCATTAGCAGATCTTTCTAGAACTGCACTCGACGTACTGTTTATTGCAATATTTGTGTCACCTGCAAACGAAACGAACTCTGCTTATGGCGGTGTAACTGATGAGAGATCATTAATGTACACAAGAAAAAGCAATGGCCCTAAGATGGGTCCTTGTGGGACACCACATGTAAATTCGTCCCATTTTGATGATGACTTATGACTTAATTCACTAGTTCCTTGCACTGACACCCTTTGATTCCTGTTAGCGAGATATGACTTGGACCATTTTGCAGAACTGCCCATGACACCATAGAATTCTAATTTATTTAAAAGGATGTTGTGGTTCACACAATCAAATGCCTTTCACAAATCACAGAAAATACCTGCTGCTTGTCATTTGTTATTTAATGAATTAAGTACATTTTCACTGTAGGTGTAAATAGCCTTCTCGGTATCAGAACCCTTCAGAAATCCAAACTGTGTTCTTGATAATATGTTACTTGTGGTCAGATGGTTGAGAAGCTGCCAGTACATTACTTTTTCTAAAATGTTTGAGAATGCTGGCAAAAGTGAAATCGGTCTTAAGTTTGATGGCATCTCTTTATCCCCTTTCCTGAATAGAGGCTTAACTTCTGTATATTTTATAGTTTGATGGTATCTCTTTATCCCCTTTCTTGAATAGAGGCTTAATATCTGCATATTTTAGCCAGTCAGGAAATGTCCCAGTTATAATTGACTGGTTACACAAGTAACTTAGAATTGTACTAAACTCACAAGAACATGTATTAATTAACTTTGTTGATATTTCATCATAAACACTAGAATGCTTTGTTTTAAAAGATTTTATTATGGAAGTTATTTATTTTGGTGAAGTGAGTGATATTGTAAGTAGGCTGTTTATGTTTTCTCTATGTAAGTAGGCTGTTTACGTTTTCTTATTGGCAACGTTACATAGCGCTCAATATGAAAATCACTGGCTGTGCTGTGTGCAGTCTGTGGCTAGTTTGCATTGTTGTCTGCCATTGTAGTGTTGGGCAGCGGCAGCTGGCTGTGAACAGCGCGTAGCGTTGCGCAGTTGGAGGTGAGCCGCCAGCAGTGGTGGATGTGGGGAGAGAGATGGCGGAGGTTTGTAATTTGTCATGAACTGATATATATATTATGACTTGTGATGATATCAAGGTAAATACATTGTTCGTTCTCTATTAATATCTTTCATTTGCTAACTATCCCTATCAGTAGTTAGTGCCTTCCATAGTTTGAATCTTTTATTTAGCTGGCAGTAGTGGCGCTCGCTGTATTGCAGTAGCTTGAGCAGCGAAGATTTTTGTGAGGTAAGTGATTTGTGAAAGGTATAGTTAAATGTTAGTCAGGGCCATTGTTTTGTAGGGAATTTTGAAAGTCAGATTGCGTTGCGCTAAAAATATTGTGTGTCAGGTTAAGCACAGTCGTGTATAAATTGTTCAAAGGGGACGTTTCATATGTCGACCCTTAGCCTAGGATACCTCACTGGAATCTTCTGATTTTTCTTGTAGTTTGTGTATTTAGTGTAGCTTTTGTTTATTGCTAGCGCGTAATTGTAGAGAGAATCTCCTTTGTAGTTGTAGCCTTTCATTGTTCTACAGTAAAACAGTTGTGGCATGCATATAGATTTGCACCAAGTATTTCGCAGCTGCAATTAACTAGATATTTTCAGTGCTATGTTAATGTGCTCTCTTATTTTTGATCTTCAAATTGTGTTTTTCTGTGTTGTGTGAAATATTGTGACAATAATGGCGTGTGAAAAACGTAATACTAGGCTCCAAAGTAAACTGAGAAATGACAGTGAAAATGAGAGCAGTGTGTTAGCGCCACCGAGTTATGAATTAACTGATGTTCAAAGTAGTAATTTGGTAATTGTGCATAGGGAAATGGAGCGGGCGGCAAACAATGGCGTGGACAGTGAAACAATTAGTGAAGAGGGAAGCATTATCGATCGATCGGTCGGCAACAGCTCGCCTCAGGAATCCGAAATGACAGGACACAATTTCGCAAATACTGTAGATTCAGGTTTTGGGTCATCACCGTTTTCTCAAATAAGTCAAGACACATTTTCTGCTTGTCAAAATGTGAATGTTGTCGGTGCAAATGCACTGCCGAAAAGCGTAGAGAAACAGATTCCAGACACTAATACATTATTATTGCAATTAATGCAACAAATGGAACAAAATCAGAGACAAACACAGCAACAGTTAGACACAGTGGAACAAAATCTCAAAAAGTTAGACACAATGGAACAAAATCTTCAAAAGTTAGACACCACACTTGAACAAACACGTGAAGATTTAACTAGTGAGTTACATAACATTGAATCGAAATGTCAAAAAGTCTGTAATGACGTAAAAACACAAATTTGTGAGCATTTCCAACCTATTTTTTCGCGTCATGAAAATGCACTACAGAATCACGAAGCAGCTATAAAAGAACTGCAAACTATTGTTCATGAAAATCATGAGACCTTGCAAGCAAAATTTGACTCAGTTGCATCTACCGATACGGTTATGCAACTTGCAAAAACTCAGGAAAACTTAAAGGTCACAGTAGACACGATTGCAACACAAATGGACACTCTGAAACTTGGTTCAGAAAAACATACAGAGGAAATGATTTCACTATCGGATAAAGTAGCCGAACTTTCAGATCAGTTCACTAACTTATCTACAAAGGTAGATGATGATCTGAATGACACAACACCTGTAGCCTTCACTGACACAGAAGAGTATGAACAAATTAGAAAATTCAAACAAAATCAAAATCAAATCAATACACAGTACAAAAGAGAAATCCGGGAAGTGCAAGATCAGTTGGCACAAGTAGTACAAGAATTACGTATTTCAGAGGACACTCGCGCCCCAATACGGGAAGAGGGACATAGAAATACGGAACAGCCACAAAATAATAACACAGCGCATTTCGGAAGTTATGAAAGAAATCGGCAATGTGCACCGAAGCGACGTAACAATGACCGACATGCGACTCGCCGACATGATGATTTTGACTATAAGCTGTTCATTACTACACGTAAATTCAAAACATTTAAGAATTCTGGCAACGACATTCATCCACAAGCATGGCTCCATCAATTCTCTCATTGTTTTCCTCCCAACTGGTCGTTAGAACACAGATTAGAATTTATGTGTGGCTATTTAGAGAATGAACCAGCTGTAAGAATGCGATCGGTCATTCACGATTGCCACAGTGAAGGAGAGTTTTACCATGCCTTCCTCTCAGCATATTGGTCTCAAGCCACACAAGACCGTGTAAAACATGGCATCATAATGATGAAACATTTCGAACAATCTGAATTTTCCAGTCTTGTCAAATATTTTGAAGACATGTTGCATAAGAATCAGTATCTTTCAAACCCATACAGCCCCTCAGAACTCATCCGCATTTGCTTAATCAAACTGCCTGAACATTTACGACATATTATTTTGGCAGGACGTTGCAAAGACGACATTGAAGCTTTTCAGGGACTGTTACAAGAACTGGAAAGTGACACTGACAATCGCAGAACGCAGGAACACAACAATTACAGATCACATCAGTCGCAATTCCGCGATGAAAGAAATAATAACTGGACGCGACAAGGCTATTCTTACAACGCAAATCGTGACCAAAATAGACACCACCCGTACGACAACCGTTGGCAGAGTAATAATAGTTACAGAGAAAGATCGCATTTCCGTAGTAATGACTATCACAGAGACAATCAGAGAAACAGACAATATGGGAACCAAAACAATTATTATCAAGGGAGGCAGAATAACTTCAGACGCAACAGTTCAGCGCGCAGTTACGATTCAGGGAGAAATTCTCCACCACTTAACCGACAAGAAAGACTCTACAGAAACTACCGACAAAACGACAGACCTGAATTCCATCAGAACTGGCGGGATTTAAACAGGGCAGGGCCCTCTCGGCAAGGCGAATTTGTAGAAGTTAGGTCTCCTAATCCCAGTAACGACGCGCGCCAACAAAGAAACAGACAATGACTCACACCGCAGGCAGCCGCGTGCGCCGGCTGGCTCAGAGAAAAATAACATTGACGCTAACCTTGAGCAAGATTCCAGTATTCTTTACGGACGAATACCGCATGATAATTGCATTCAAGTTGAAATTCTGCGTACTAGGAAGAGTAAAGGTTTACACCATATTTCACATGTAAAACCGTTTATTGAAAGATAATCTGCTTTTTAACTTTGTCTTTGCCATAAAACGTTTCACTTCACGTTACTAGTATGCTTTAGAAACTGTTACCATGCAACAATGTTTAAAGTTAAATATCCAGTCAAGAACCAAGACAACTTATTCAAACAGAAATTACGAATCCATTGTTATTGCGAACAGATGACACAGCGGTTAGTTAATGTGACAGCTACACGATTTTATCACGACGCTACTAATGAGTGACAATTTACAATGTTGCTTTTGCGGTGTATCTGTTTTATATCTGCACAGTTTTCTGAATTCTTCTAGGAAGAAAAACATGTTTTAGTAGTAACTTTTGTGGTATAGCAACAATGAGACAGCCTTTTTCGTGGCATAACAATACGTTACTGTACAGTACTTTCCTCATCACGGCAATAAGCGTAATAACTAAGATATCTATACGTAAAGCATTTCACTTTTGTGTATCATGAGGTAAGTACATTGACTTTAGCAGAACTTTGCTTACAGAGGACGATAACTACGACAGTTCCACAGAATTATCTTACAGCAAGACGCGCATTTAGCGCTACAGGACACGCATTTGAGTGATTAATCTTATACTTAAAACACTTATTTTCAAAGATTTTTTAATTACAAAGAAAGTTTTCCGTGATACATTTCTTTCCATTGCTGTAATTTGTAACACCTGAGGGTATAATTACATTTATCCTCAGGGGGATACATGCCTACTTTGTGTACCATGTGTGTGGCAACCACAAGGAACCCTAGCTAATATGGTATTTGCTTATACAACTTTACACATCGGTACCATATTTCTCTAACACACAAATTACACAGCTATCTGATCATTTAACTGAGAGAGACAAACATTTATTTTACTATATCAGTGACAGATGTTTACGTAATTACACAGTTGGATAACTTCACACTTATGAAACGTCCCCTTTGAACAATTTATACACGACTGTGCTTAACCTGACACACAATATTTTTAGCGCAACGCAATCTGACTTTCAAAATTCCCTACAAAACAATGGCCCTGAGTAACATTTAACTATACCTTTCACAAATCACTTACCTCACAAAAATCTTCGCTGCTCAAGCTACTGCAATACAGCGAGCGCCACTACTGCCAGCTAAATAAAAGATTCAAACTATGGAAGGCACTAACTACTGATAGGGATAGTTAGCAAATGAAAGATATTAATAGAGAACGAACAATGTATTTACCTTGATATCATCACAAGTCATAATATATATATCAGTTCATGACAAATTACAAACCTCCGCCATCTCTCTCCCCACATCCACCACTGCTGGCGGCTCACCTCCAACTGCGCAACGCTACGCGCTGTTCACAGCCAGCTGCCGCTGCCCAAGACTACAATGGCAGACAACAATGCAAACTAGCCACAGACTGCACACAGCACAGCCAGTGATTTTCATATTGAGCGCTACGTAACGTTGCCAATAAGAAAACGTAAACAGCCTACTTACATAGAGAAAACATAAACAGCAGCCTCTAAGAGAATGAGTTGCGATGAATTGGAAGAAATGCATTGAGAAAACAGGTTTAGGTAGGATTTTCTTGGAAATAAATGTTGAGGTAAGAAATGTGTGAACATATAAATACAGAAAGCATGCTTAGATAGAATTTTTTTTGGTGGAAACAAAGGATGAAATAAGAGGAAAGATATATGAAGTTTTGGGTTGGACTGCAGTACCAAATGTTACACTGAAAACGAACCCTGTCCTTTCCTATTGGTGTTATCCCACTATGTGTTTGTGTACCCTTGAGTATTTGTTTTCTTCCTGTCTCTGTGTACTGTTTCATAGAATTTTTTTCTCTTCTAATACTAAGCTATATTCACTATGAGGAGGAATACTGTTATCCTCAAATATAAGTTGCATTAAGAATATGTTATTTTCTTTGTAAAGTTGTTTACAATTCTGTTCTGTTTCAATGTTCATGTGTGAAATTAATGTTTCGAAAACTATTCTCATTATTTTATGTATGTACTTATGTCACTATTTTTGTAACACTCATGTATATGTTTATTTCTATTCTTTTGTAAAGCCTGTACTACAAATGTTATCTGTATTATTATGTTTTTAATGATGTATTTTGTACCTTTGTAATTGTATTCTTATGTTATAAAATTGTAATTGTCACCAATTCATGACATTATTAACTTGTTAGTTACATTTCACTGCACACGTTTCTGTTGGTCATAGTATGTGGACAATATATGAGAAGTAGGGACTGTTAGTGTTTGCACGTGTGTTAATAACTCAGCAAGGGACTGGATAACAGCATTGCTGGTTCTAAGGACAATTTCAAAAACTTTGTGAGTGCACAAGTGGTGGTTTATGGACTTGCTATATTATCCGCAAGACTCTTCAATGGTAATTGTGCACCTGCACAGTCACAACAGATGGCTGCTGGCCATCTCTTCAAGGACTACAGTGGGTCTACATCTTTGATGATCCATCAATACCATTATTTCTACAAGGACTGCAGTGGGTCTGCACCTCTGGTGGCCCACCAATACCATACTCTCTACCAGGACTACAGTGGGTCCGCTCTGTGATGACTTACCTACCAATACTCTTCAAAACTTCGAATGACTCTGCTGTGGGTTTGCTCCATTGTGGCCCATTACCTGCCAGCATGTCAAGAGCCAGCACTGTCTTTCCGTTGGAAGGACAACACTACTTCTTCAAGACTGCATGGAAATCCACTACTTCTGTGTGCATTTTCTTTTACTGCTTAGACTTTGAGAAAAACACTACTATTTTACTGTGATGAATCAGGACTGTCTTTATGGACTGTGACAAAATTTTAGCTTTTGACCAACGTTGTATCAATAAGTGTGTGCATTTGATATCTTTGTTATTGTAATTATGAAAAATTTTTTTCAAATCTGTATTGGGCACTGCCCAAACCAATTTGTAAAAATTTTTGTGGGGAGCATGGGGGCTATGTAAGTAGGCTGTTTATGTTTTCTCTATGTAAGTAGGCTGTTTACGTTTTCTTATTGGCAACGTTACGTAGCGCTCAATATGAAAATCACTGGCTGTGCTGTGTGCAGTCTGTGGCTAGTTTGCATTGTTGTCTGCCATTGTAGTCTTGGGCAGCGGCAGCTGGCTGTGAACAGCGCGTAGCGTTGCGCAGTTGGAGGTGAGCCGCCAGCAGTGGTGGATGTGGGGAGAGAGATGGCGGAGGTTTGTAATTTGTCATGAACTGATATATATATTATGACTTGTGATGATATCAAGGTAAATACATTGTTCGTTCTCTATTAATATCTTTCATTTGCTAACTATCCCTATCAGTAGTTAGTGCCTTCCATAGTTTGAATCTTTTATTTAGCTGGCAGTAGTGGCGCTCGCTGTATTGCAGTAGCTTGAGCAGCGAAGATTTTTGTGAGGTAAGTGATTTGTGAAAGGTATAGTTAAATGTTAGTCAGGGCCATTGTTTTGTAGGGAATTTTGAAAGTCAGATTGCGTTGCGCTAAAAATATTGTGTGTCAGGTTAAGCACAGTCGTGTATAAATTGTTCAAAGGGGACGTTTCAATATATTCATGTACCTGAAGTTATTTTGAAAGCCTAGTTTCAGATATTCAAGGGCATTATTTACTGATCCTGACAATCCCATTCTATCAGTAACGGATATAAAGTACTTGTTAAATAGATTTGCCCCACTATGCCCATCGGTTACTAATGTGTCATCTACCCTTAATGCTATTTCCTCCTGTTCCTTTTTGGTTCTACCAGTCTGCTCCATAACTATATCCCATATTGTTTTTATTTTGTTCCCTGACATTGCTATCTTCTTCTCGTAGTGCATTTGTTTAGATGTCTGAATTACTTTTTTTAATATTTTACAGTATTCCTTGTATTTAGCTAAATCATCAGCATTGGAACTATTCTTGGTCGACAGATACATTTTCCTTTTTGTCTTACAGGAAATCTTTATTCCTTGTGTAATCCATGGTTTTATCATAGACTTCTGTTTAATTTGAGTAACTTTTAGAGAAAACAGTTTTCTAACATGGTATTGACATTGTTCATGAATGTGTTATATTTTTCATTCATGCCAGGAGCACTTTAAACATCTTTCCAGTTCATATCTTTGAGCAGTTTTCTAAAACTCTCAATTTTTGGTTGACTGACTACTCTCCCGTACTCAGATTTAGCAGTCTTGATAATCTGCTTCGAATTTACATCTAAAACAAGGAGCTGCATGTCATGATCAGATAGTCCATTTATTAAAGGTTTTATGATATGATTTTGTTCCTTTGATTTGTCTATAAAAATGTTATCAATGGCTGTCCTTGAGGATTTAGTGATCCTAGTTGGAAAGTTTACATTGTGAGTTAGATTGAAAGACAACATTACTAACTGCAGTAAATGTTTAGTGGAAGATTGCTTTAGAAAATCTGTATTTAAGTCACCAGCAATCAAAATTTCTTGGTTTCTTCATGTTAAATAACCCAAAAGAGCTTCTAGATGATTTATGAATAGATTATAATTTCCTGCAGATGCTCGGTAAATAGTTACTATTATATAGGATCTGTTATGGAACTCTCTACTTCTGTTGCACATGCTTCCAGATGCTGCTCTAAACAGAATTTATTTATGTCAATGTTCTTGAATTTATGGCAGTTTTTAATAAATGTGGCAACTCCTCCTCCATCCGTATCTACTCTGCAGAAGTAGGAAGCTAGATTAAATCCTGAAATGCCTAACATATCTATACCAGTGGTCACTTGATGTTCAGAGAGGCAGATTATGACAATTTGGTTAGATGACTTCGTTTCATCAATACAAGTGAGTGGTTCATCAATTTATTTCCGTGTCCTGGAATGTTTGGGTGTAATAAAGATAACTGATACTGCATACTAATGG
This sequence comes from Schistocerca piceifrons, assembly GCF_021461385.2. NCBI lineage: Eukaryota > Metazoa > Arthropoda > Insecta > Orthoptera > Acrididae > Schistocerca > Schistocerca piceifrons. The sequence goes on along the minus strand of NC_060147.1, from coordinate 19,048,625 downwards.
GATTATAACTGCCTTGACGAAGATGAACTGGCAGTTTCTGATTACTTTCTGTTAAACATTGTTTAAATGGTGGCTGTATGCTAAAATCTGACTCCTGTTCATCTGTTTTATCAAACTGAGTGTGTCTTCCAGTCCCTCTTAAAACTCGTTTTCTTTCCCCCTTCCCTATCCTAAAAAAGGCATCCCTCTGACACCTGTGACCACTGGTATTTTACCACTTGTGACAGTGTCCCCCCCTTAAGTTTTCTGCAATCAACCCAGACAGTTTTCCTTTCCCTATCCTATTGAGGTGAAGGCCATGCCTAGTGTAGTCCCACCTATCGATAGCATCCACAGGAATCAAACCAATATGGGACCCTATATCCGTCCTTAGCAGCCACTCCAAGTTCACCCTACCGACGGAAGAGTTCAAATGAGGCCGATCATGGTGTCCCAACACGGACACAAATCCCACACTCGTATGCTTCGTTGCTGATGCTATCTTCACCAGGTCACTCTCTATGGAATATTCAGAGTCTCTGCCAATGCTATTTCCCGGACCACCCACTATAAACATGGCATCCTCCTATGTCAAATCCTTGCATAAAGAACCTACATCCTCTGTTACCTGACCCAGATCTCACTAGGCTTGAAGAAGTTTGTGACCTGGTACTCTGGACCTAGATTTTCCTGCAGTAGTTGGCCAACACGTCTACCATGGGAACTACCTAACAACAGAACTTTCTTTCTCTTTACAAATTTCCCTACCTTTTTCTAGTTCTTGAAAGCTTGTTGTGCCCTTTCTACAGCTTCAGCTACATGAGGCTCATCCGATTCTGACTGAGGCAACAGGTCAAATCTATTTTCAAGATTTATGACAAAGCTGTCTGATGCTCTCCTTTGCCTGTTCCCCCTATTACCTGCTGCCACTTCCCACCTCTGTTCACCCTTCTCCCTCTTTAACCTGTCCAGATCCTCCCTTGCCTTGTCTAGGTCAGCTTGAGGAGCTGCATTTTCCCTTCCTGTTCCAGTATTTTCCTATGTCTACTGCAGATCCTACAATACCACTGGTGATCCTCATTCATGTCCCCATTTCCCACGACACTACATTCGCCTCAATGAAAGGAACTACAGCACCCATCACACCATACCCCGGAACTAGCGATCCTACGGCATGACACACACTTCTCACTCGTGGTGAAAACAGAAATCGTATAAACTGATTTAAGTACTGACTAAAACGTAAACAAAGGACCCTAGAAACTATTCGGGCAGTATAAATAAATTGAAAGAGTACTGAATAAAAAAACGATTCCATATAAGTTTAACTCACTGTTTACTTACGATTCGCGCGCGTGAAATTAGGCCTAGGATTCGTGCTACAAGCGCGAGAAGAAAAATACGCTTCTTACCCCTTTTAATATTATTTTATACTTCACTAACACTTCCACTAATGACTCAACACTTAGATTCTATTTATAACAACCGTAAACGCTTAAAAACAGCTTAATAACAACGCTTTTTATAATTATTTATTGCAGCAAATACTCGAAGAGTCCGCGTCAGCGCAGTGTTCAAATGGTTCAAATGGCTCTGAGCTCTATGGGACTTAACTTCTGAGGTCATCAGTCCCCTAGAACTTAGAGCTACTTAAACCTAACTAACCTAAGGACATCACACACATCCATGCCCGAGGCAGGATTCGAACCTGCGACCGTAGCAGTCGCGCGGTTCCGGACTGCAGCGCCTAGAACCACGTGGCCACCGCGGTCGGTGGAGCAGTGTTGCTAACAATCTTCTTCAGGACTTACTACATTCGACGCCACATTGGGCGACCAACGCGCCACATGGGGATGAAATGATGATGTAGACAACACAACAACCAGTCCCTGGGCGGAGAAAATCCCCGACGCAGCCGGGAATCGAACCTGGGCCCCTTACGACGGCAGTGCGTCACGCTGAACTTTTTTTTTTTTTTTTTTTTTCCTTGCGTTTGGTCGTTGCGGACGTCACCACACACCTGTTCAAGTTCGTTTGTTGTTCCTTCCACTAAGTTTTTTTTTTTATTATTTTTTTTTTTATTACAGAGACCAACCAGCTCTCTGTCCGAACACGCTGAGCTACCGTGCCGGCGACCATTCATCTATCGGGGCGGACGTCATAATCATTGAGATGCAGGGAAAACTATTGTTTAGTTAAAACGGGAAGCAAATTACCCAGAGTACGAGGTCTGTTAAAAAAATTCCGTAACTTTGTCCACAAAATTTTTCTGCGTTTGCCTTTTGTTTATTGTGTATGGTCTGCTTCGAAATACTCTCCTCCACAACTGATACACCAACTCATAACGCCGTTTCCACTTCCGGAATCAGTCCGATACGCCTCTTGCTGGATCACGTGAAGCGCCGTCTGCGAATTTTCTTTTATCTCGCCTGTGGTTGTTGTTGTGGTCTTCAGTCCTGAGACTGGTTTGATGCAGCTCTCCATGCTACTCTATCCTGTGCAAGCTTCTTCATCTCCCAGTACCTACTGCAACCTACATCCTTCTGAATCTGCTTAGTGTATTGATCTCTTGGTCTCCCCCTACGATTTTTACCCTCCACGCTGCCCTCCAATACTAAATTGGTGACCCTTTGATGCCTCAGAACATGTCCTACCAACCGATCCCTTCTTCTGGTCAAGTTGTGCCACAAACTTCTCTTCTCCCCAATCCTATTCAATTCTTCCTCATTAGTTATGTGATCTACCCATCTAATCTTCAGCATTCTTCTGTAGCACCACATTTCGAAAGCTTCTATTCTCTTCTTGTCCAAACTATTTACCGTCCATGTTTCACTTCCATACATGGCTACACTCCATACAAATACTTTCAGAAAAGACTTCCTGACACTTAAATCTATACTCGATGTTAACAAATTTCTCTTCTTCAGAAACGCTTTCCTTGCCATTGCCAGTCTACATTTCATATCCTCACTACCTCGACCATCATCAGTTATTTTTCTCCCCAAATAACAAAACTCCTTTACTACTTTAAGTGTCTCATTTCCTAATCTAATACCATCAACATCGCCCGACTTAATTCGACCACATTCCATTATCCTCGTTTTGCTTTTGTTGATGTTCATCTTATATCCTCCCTTCAAGACACCATCCATTCCGTTCAACTGCTCTTCCAAGTCCTTTGCTGTCTCTGACAGAATTACAATGTCATCGGCGAACCTCAAAGTTTTTATTTCTTCTCCATGGATTTTAATACCTCCTCCGAATATTTCTTTTGTTTCCTTTACTGCTTGCTCAATATACAGATTCAATAACATCAGGGAGAGGCTACAACCCTGTCTCACTCCCTTCCCAACCACTGCTTCCCTATCATGTCCCTCGACTCTTATAACTGCCATCTGGTTTCTGTACAAATTGTAAATAGCCTTTCGCTCCCTGTATTTTACCCCTGCCACCTTTAGAATTTGAAAGAGAGTATTCCAGTCAACATTGTCAAAAGCTTTCTCTAAGTTTACAAATGCTAGAAACGTAGGTTTGCCTTTCCTTAATCTTTCTTCTAAGATAAGTCGTAAGGTCAGTATTGCCTCACGTGTTCCAGTATTTCTACGGAATCCAAACTGATCTTCCCCGAGGTCGGCCTCTACTAGTTTTTCCATTCGTCTGTAAAGAATTCGTGTTAGTATTTTGCAGCTGTGGCTTATTAAACTGATTGTTCGGTAATTATCACATCTGTCAACACCTGCTTTCTTTGGGATTGGAATTATTATATTCTTCTTGAAGTCTGAGGGTATTTGGCCTGTTTCATACATCTTTCTTACCAGATGCTAGAGTTTTGTCAGGACTGGCTCTCCCAAGGTCGTCAGTAGTTCCAATGGAATGTTGTCTACTCCGGGGGCCTTGTTTCGACTCAGGTTTTTCAGTGCTCTGTCAAACTCTTCACGCAGTATCGTATCTCCCATTTCATCTTCATCCACATCCTCTTCCATTTCCATAACATTGTCCTCAAGTACATCGCCCTTGTATAGACCCTCTATATACTCCTTCCACCTTTCTGCCTTCCCTTCTTTGCTTAGAACTGGGTTTCCATCTGAGCTCTTGATATTCATACAAGTGGTTCTCTTCTCTCCAAAGGTCTCTTTAATTTTCCTGTACGCAATATCTATCATACCCCCAGTGAGACAAGCCTCTACATCCTTACATTTGTCCTCTAGCCATCCGTGCTTAGCCATTTTGCACTTCCTGTCGATGTCATTTTTGAGACGTTTGTATTCCTTTTTGCCTGCTTCATTTACTACATTTTTATAATTTCTCCTTTCATCAATTACATTCAATATTTCTTCTGTTACCCAAGGATTTCTACTAGCCCTCGTCTTTTTACCTACTTGATCCTCTGCTGCCTTCACTACTTCATCCCTCAAAGCCACCCATTCTTCTTCCACTGTATTTATTTCCCCCATTCCTGTCAATTGTTCCCTAATGCTCTCCCTGAAACTCTGTACAGCCTCTGGTTCTTTCAGTTTGTCCAGGTCCCATCTCCTTAAATTCCCACCTTTTTGCAGTTTCTTCAGTTTTAATCTGCAGGTCATAACCAATAGATTGTGGTCAGAGTCCACATCTGCCCCTGGAAAAGTCTTACAATTTAAAACCTGGTTCCTAAATCTCTGTCTTACTATTATATAATCTATCTGATACCTTTTAGTATCTCCAGGGTTGTTCCAGGTATACAACCTTCTTTCATGATTCTTAAACCAAGTGCTAGCTATGATTAAGTTGTGCTCTGTGCAAAATTCTACCAGGCGGCTTCCTCTTTCATTTCTTAGCCCCAATCCATATTCACCTACTACTTTTCCTTCTCTCCCTTTTCCTACACTCTAATTCCAGTCACCCGTGACTATTAAATTTTCGTCTCCCTTCACTATCTGAATAATTTCTTTTATTTCATCATACATTTCTTCAATTTCTTCGTCATCTGCAGAGCTAGTTGGCATATGAACTTGTACTACTGTAGTAGGTGTGGGCTTCGTGTCTATCTTGGCCACATTAATGCGTTCACTAAGCTGTTTGTAGTAGCTTACCCGCGTTCCTATTTTCCTATTCATTATTAAACCTACTCCTGCATTACCCCTATTTGACTTTGTGTTTATAACCCTGTAGTCACCTGACCAGAAGTCTTATTCCTCCTGCCACCGAACTTCACTAATTCCTACTATATCTAACTTTAACCTATCCGTTTCCCTTTTCAAATTTTCTAACCTACCTGCCCGATTAGGGGACCTGACATTCCACACTCCGATCCGTAGAAGGACAGTTTTCTTTTCATAACGACATCCTCTTGAGTAGTCCCCGCCCGGAGGTCCGAATGGGGGACTATTTTACCTCCGGAATATTTTACCCAAGAGGACGCCATCATCATTTAATCATACAGTAAAGCTGCATGCCCTCGGGAAAAATTACGGCCATAGTTTCCCCTTGCTTTCAGCCATTTGCAGTACCAGCACAACAAGGCCGTTTTGGTTATTGTTACAAGGCCAGATCAGTCAATCATCCAGACTGTTGCCCTCGCAACTACTGAAAAGGCTGCTGCCCCTCTTCAGGAACCACACGTTTGTCTGGCCTCTCAACAGATACCCCTTCGTTGCGGTCGTACCTACGGTATGGCTATCTGTATTGCTGAGGCACGCAAGCCTCCCCACCAACAGCAAGGTCCATGGTTCATGCAAATCTTCGTCCTTTCAACGGGGTTTTCAACTTTGTAAATAAAAAGAAAAGTCCCCAGGGCCAGGTCTTGAGAGTTCGTAGAATGAGGCAGCACAGTGATTTCGTTTTTTCAGCAGTAGTCATCCAACAACAGGGATAAATGTGCGGGCGGGTTATCGTGATGTAAGAGCCACGAATTGTTTCGCCATATTTCAGGCTGGTTCGTTCTCACATTTCATCACAGGCGTCGCACCACTTCCCGATAGTACCATTGCTTAATTATCCTCAACATTTCGCGGCCCTGTCAGCAACTGTATAAATATTAATTTTAATAATGAACAGCCTCAGTTGCACCGTTTACCTAGGTTTCAGTCGGGATAACCCAACCTTCTTCAGAATAACAGTAATTACTGTTTGTCCATTGTGGACATCGTCAAGCTAAGACTACAAATCCGTAAATTATCGTCAGACTGTAAAACTTACCTGTAACTGCCTCGGCCCCACTTCACGAGCCCGATGCGGCAGCCACGCACGAGTGCTGCACTGGAACTGACGATGTCCACTATGGACAAACGATAGATACTATCATTCTGAAGAAGGTTGGGTTATCCCGACTGAAACCTAGGTAAATTCTAGGTAAACGGTGCAACTGAGGGTGTTCATCATTAAAATTAAAATCCATTGTTTAATATTTTTCCCTGTGGCACGAATTCGTGATGAACTAATCCTCTGCCAGGCACTTAAATGTGATTTGCAGAGTATCGATGTATGTGTAAAGTCGGTGATAGACGCCGAAGGGCGCCCTTGACGAGGGTCATCTGTAACCTGCGTTCGGACATTTTTAAACCTCGTGAACCACTTGTAACACAGAGTACAGCTTAAGAACTCATCACCGTAGGCTTTCTGCATCATTTGGTGTGTCTCTGTCAAGGTTTTCTTGAGTTTCACGCAAATGCAGAAGCGTTGCTCCTCCAACTCCGGCATCTCGATATTCGCAAACTGTCTGACACATGGGTTTACATCACAGCACTGAACAGTAACTACCGAACATACAACAATAAAACCTTTTTTGTGTTGTGCGATGGCTAGGGCTCTACCTCCGGAGGAGGTTGGTCCCACAAGTGTGCGGGGTAGGGTTACTTATTGGGGACACCATTTATTTGAATAAATGGGGCACCTTGTATTGCATTTGAGAGCCTTTGGGCACGGTTTTTTGGTCCTTGAGGTCCACAGTCTTGGTATTTTTATATATTCTTGTTGTTGCTTCGTTGTTGTTTGTTGTGATCTTGCCAGTTTTTGAGTTGCTTCTCGGTTCTTAATTGTACTGTAATATGGATAGCGGAACACGTATTTTATGCCAATGGGCTGGTTCTACTGTTGCCAATTCTTGTAGTTGCTGTCGAGTAGATCTGAGCCGTTCTATTTTTTCGAAGAGTCTTCTTGCAGAAGTGTTGATTTGGTTTTCTACTGTCGGCATGTTGAGTTCTTCGTGTATTTGATTAGTACTGGTCCACCATGGGGCGTTAAGGATGAGCTTGAAGCATCTGTTTTGTAAGGTTTGAAGTGGTTTTCTGTTGGTTTTGCTAGTAGAGCATCATTGGTTGGACTATTGCTCTATAGATGTTTAGTTTTGTTCTTTGGTATATTTCTTTGTTGGCCAGAAGAGGGTAAATTGAGTGGATCGTTCTTGACACGCGTTGTCGTTTTTGCTCTATGTGTTGCTTGAATAGCATTTTATTGTCTATTTTTACGCCAAGGTACTTTACTGATGTGGTCCATGGGAGTTGCGTGCCGTTTAATTCGATCTGGTCGTGAATTTGTGGTCGGCGGCGTGTGAATATGATGGCGACTGTCTTCTCTGGGTTTATTTTTATGTTGTTGAGTTTGGCCCATTTTTCTGTGTAGTCAACTTGTTTTTGTCGTCTATTTATTGTTGTTGATAGTCGTCTGTGCGTTGCCAGAAGTCCTGTATCGTCTGCGAATTGCGCAATTTTCGAGGTTTCTGGCAGTCACACATTAAACACAGCCACGTACAGGTATGCCAGCCTCATTTCGCTCCACACCATTGGCGCGGGATTACGAATGTCCCGGAATTTTTTGAACAGACCTACTATACTCTTTCAGTAGTTGATAATAAGAGCACTTAGCAATTTCCAACAAACTATGAACATATTTTCTAACCAGGTACGTAGACTTTCCCGGCGTAATAAATCCTGAAAGTCAGCGGGACTCATCAGCAGAAGCAGCATTCTCCTGAACATGGCGACCAGTTGGATCGCGGAAATATCAAATCAAGTTGATTTTAGGATCCGGCAGCAAACCCGAACAGACTTTCAAGAATATTTTCAAACCGTTTCTAAACTTTTCCTCGCTTTCATGCTCAAAGGCGGACATTTAACACATTAATTCACTTTAAAGTAAACAAACATTTGAGGTTGTTTTGTACATATGAGTTCGATGTTTTAATGAACGGCTGTTGGAGTTTCCTGGTAATGTACTACAGTACCGCACCTATGTCAGTATTGTAAAAAGACTTCAATAGAGTACGAGTGTTTGATTCTCGCAGAAAAGAATCAGGTTACTGAGGCTGTGAAATATAAACTAAAGGATGCAGCGATAGATTTTGGGATTCCGCCACCTGCACTGTCAATAGTCCCAAAGGGGGAACACTGGATGACTGAAAACGTATCGTATGCGTGGAGGAAGCGGAACGGGCAACACTATTTTAAGAAGTGGGACAAGCAGAGCTGATTCCATCTGTGACTCCAAACAACGCAGAAACGTCATTGGAGACGTATGCGGTTCTACGTGTTTAGAACGGAAGCAGGCGGTGATGTATTTTCGGCTCGGTCACAACAGAAAATGCGCTTAACCGAGCCCGTTGGAAGACAGTGAAACAGGAGGTTCACTGATTTCTTTACAAACTAAAAAATTTTTTGAAGAATATATGTCTCTCTTTTTTTTTTTTTTTTTTTAATGTGAAAATAAATTGAAACTAACTTCGCACGGAGAGCGATTTGTCTGACGTTACGATAACAAATTGTAAAGGCACAGATCTTCCTCGTGAGTCAGACTACTCATTAGTGAACACTTGATCAAAATCCCTACAGTAGTTTACAAGATAAGCCTTGACATACAGACAGAAAGGCGCGACGGGCTGTAACAAGTTTGCATAGTACATTGGATTACGTGTATCAATAACGGAATAATTAAAATTAAAACTTAAAATGGGAGTTGTTACAATGTTTTGCTCCGCTATGAATACAAAAATATGAACCGTAATGTAGAAGCAAAACTTCCAATCAAATTGATGAAATTTTCCGACAAAGAAAACAAAACTCTTGGAAGAGGAGAACACCGGTCAAACAGACCAACTAATACATGACAGTTTTGGGGTCAGGCGGTCGGAGAGACCGGCAAAAACATGATAGTTTTAGGAACACCCGGTCTGTCAGACCGGGATAAGAATGCACGCGGTCTCACAGGCTGACAATATGTAACAAAAAAATCTGCTTATTGGAAAACAATGAATGCGCTGACAGTGAGCTGTTGACCAGCTGCCATTTGGGACGCGACTGAGGATTACTCAACTTCTCCCTCCCTCGGGCACCATGCGGCGCCGTCAGCATTGTTAACGTCAACTGTGGCGGTATCTCAGACCGACGTTCCGTTCAGAGGGTTAATAATGTTTCCGGCGTCTCGATGAAGAACAGGGTAATCCATGTGTTGGGGCTAACCTCGATGGCCAGCAAAGCTTCTTAGTGACAAGCATACAAACCCCTTTGCATGCAACCAACGCCACACAGCACAACAATTAGAAATGTAAAAGCGTGGGAGTGTTAATTTTGGCAACTACAGTTGGGCAGCACGATTCTTTTTCCCGATTGGATTGCTACCATTCAATCTCACATTGCGAATCGATTCCTACGATTCTTTCACGATTCATTCGAGTCTGCGATGGCACGATTCTTACGGAATGCAAAAAGTTCGACATCTTACTCACAGATGGCAGGACATGTCTGGAATTGTCAAAGGCGTTAGAATCGAACTGTGTCATGATAAGATATGCCAGAAATAGTTCATTTATGAGTAAATATGCATAAGACATTACAAGTGTGATTCTCGATTTATACATGTAATGCCTTAATTGATGAAAGGTCACGCTTGATTTGACTGCATCTATTGTTTTATTTCAGTATACCAGGAACGAGGAGTCGATTTGTGCGAAAGGTGGTGCAAAATTACATGGTATGCCAGTTTGGTTGTGTGTCTTGGACGTATCTAACTACGGACGTCTGTTTTATAGTAACAACTAAAACTATGTAGGTGAACTCAAAAAGCGAAAACCAGTCTAAAAACAAATTTTCATCCAAATCGTTAGGGCCGTTTTCGAGATACGCGAAATATAATACATAATCCAAGTGCTATTGCTCGTGTGTAAAGAAGGTGTGTGTGTTTTGCATTGCATCTGCAACAAATAAGAGGTGCGTATTTATTCATCATACTTGGATTTCTTGGTTTTAATCGTGTGTATTGGGAGCTGTGTACTCGCTGTATATCGTTTCTGTCATCACTAGTTCGTGATTACCCCCGAAAACTAAGCTGACGTCGGCGCGGTGGCTGATGGTAGCGATAGTAAATGGGAAACGCCTTTACGCTCGTTCCCGTCAGCCACCGCCAAGTGTCAGCTTGGTTTTCCCGAATTATATTACGGCCCACGAACTTCGTTTGTTCGTTCCGAGCTTCCGTTGTTCAGACGGATCCTCCACTGGACTGCCATCTGGCGGTCGTAATCATTCGGCACGACTCGGCATGATTCGGAAGTTGCCATTCGATTCTTTATTTAGTGTCGTTCAAATGAACGACTCATTCACGAATCGCCACAACTCTATTGGCAACAGTTATTCAAAAAGGGCAGTCGACACAAGTCCCGAGAGGTACAGACGTCTAACAAGCGGTGCTTGGAGGCCAATGGCCAACTTCTTTTACAAAGCAGAAGATTATGAAGTGGATGACATCTATTTTATATAGTGATTCCAGAGTTACTGACTGGGAAGAGGGAACCACTGAAGCAGAAGATAAGGTCCTTGTTTGTTCATGTATACCCCGAAGTTTAAACAATAAAAAAGTATGTCACTTCTTGGTATGTAACTATGTAGGAATAAGCTATGTGTGTTTGATATCATCATAAAGTACTGTAGTTTTTATTTGGATGATTTCGAATACAGTGGACATTTATTTGGCGCTCAGAATTTGCTCACCATTAGTACTAGTATATACTTGAGTCTATCTAGTACCACAATGGAACGTCATCGACTGGAAGTCACAGCCTAAAGAGGAAAAGAACTCACTGGTGAAATAACAACCTCGAAATCGATTTTGCGCCAAAATTTGAGCAATAATTTTGGTAGTGCGCAGCTCTGACCATCTGTGATGTACGTTTTAAGCATTAGCACGTTGCAGTACCCCATCCCACTGTATCCTCTTAATGGTAAAGCGTGAAGCACGAACACAGCTAATTAGTTCAACAATTATTTTAATAAAAAGTTAATAATTTCCAATATACAAATCCGTAGCATTGAAGAATGGTGTAGCCCACATTAATATCGTCAGCTTTACAATTCTAAGCAAGTGTTCCCGTAACAGTACCTCTAACAATTTTTCAAAGGATGGTGATCTGGTGTGACGTCCACCTAGATACTCAAGACATTGGCAGCGAAAATCATTCAGTATTGGACATAGCTTTGCTGCATATAAGCCGGTGCTCTTTGAATGATATGCTCAGTGGTTGCCACTGCATTGTGAATTTACACATATAGGCTATAAAATTGTAACTTGAGGATGTCTGTACGTAGGAGATATTTAATAAAACTGAATAGAGTGTGTTTTTTATAACAGCAATCGAAGCGAAAAAAATTGTTTTTCAAATTTTTGTGTGTATGTCTGGTACGCGCACCACAAAAATTAATGCATGGAATTGGATGCGATTTTCAGTTGTATTTTTGCAGGTCTAATTTAAAATGTGATCCAGCTTTCATTTCGAGGCCCCGGATAGAATCAAAGTTACTGCAGTTTTGACATAAAAGTATGTGCTGCTACACACCATAGGACACCGTCGCCTGCTGCAAACAAACAAACGTGCCGGCAGCACGGCAAAGTTATGTGTCACCGCCCGCGCCGGCGTCTTTTGTGAGCGGACGAAGTCACGGATAAAAGCTAGTCGCAGTATGAAATTGTACGAAGCGAAAATGTCTCTGGCACCAGTTACAGACTAATAAAGCACGTGAACAGTCTCAAAATTATATTTCGCGGCAAGTGGCGAAAACAATATGTATGCATGAGGGCGGTTAAGTGTGCGTGGCGCTGGCTTTGTTTAATGTCCGTTGAACGAAACTACGGTCACAACTATCACCACTTACTAAGTTTTAATCAAAAAGTATTTATTAATGCGTTGTCTCCGACAACAGAAGCAAGTCCGGTAATATCTCAGACAGTCCCTCCCCGCAATGGACAGCCTTGAATGCGGTCAATGCGAAGACAAATCCGGAGAAAGCCAGACTTGTGACAACTCTAAACCAGTGGGCAATCTTCTTACACCTTGGAGGCACTTTATTGTGAACAGTAGAGTGATCAAGCAGATGTAGATGAAAACTTCAGCATTGGGCATAGCGTTTTAATTTACTATTTCTTAACTTATAACTCCGTCCATATCCCAATTTGCGGACAGTATACACATATAGAACCGAACTAATCTGCAAAATTATAGCGTTACATGGCGTGTAGTTCGGAGAATACGACGTCATAAACATTGGAAATGGAAATGAGCGTTTGGCGTCATTGGCCGGGAGGCCCCTTACGGGACAGGTCCGGCCGCCTTGGTGCAGCTCTTATTACACTCGACGCCACATTGGGCGACCTGCGCGGAGGATGGGGATGCAGTGATGATGAAGACAACACAACACCCAGTCCCTGAGCGGAGAAAATTCCCGACCCATCCGGGAAGACAAGTTGTATATTGCTGTTTGCAGGAAGTTGTATATTGTGTAGCAGAACAGCTACCAAAACAAGAGGAATATAACATAATGTAAGGTATGTTACTTTTCGCCAATTAAGTTATAAATGCAACTTTTATATGATGTTGTAAGCGACGGAAATGTTAATATGTTGACAACAAATTTACAGTTAAAAATAAAAATAGAACCCACTGACGATAACACAAAAGTGCTGAAACATGTGTGGGTGAAACAAAAAGAAAAAAGGTGCCTTGCATAAGGCGGAACTTCTCATCCCATTGTAAGGATGGTAGTTATACCACAGAAGACTCTTCAGAATATGCAACTTTTTCTGATGTTGTTACGTTTTCAACAATTGATACAGCAATTGAACAGATGGCACATCTTCCCATTTCAGCCATATCGTCCCCAAGCGAATGTGACATCGGCCTAGAGATCTCGTCTTCAAGACAAAGAGATCTCGAAAATATGTTACAGACTTCTGATGTTACTGCATCTTGTAGAAGTGGAACACAAAGTGAAAGTAAAATTTATTCTAACGATATTGGTGAGTGGCCAAACAACTTTGACAGAGATTATTGGATTATGAAAGAAAGTAGTGAAGTTCAGCATATGAACAGTAGTTTTTCTCTTCAATGAAAATACGTGAGAAGGAAAATAACCCAAGTTTCTGTAGAAAACAGTTTTTCACATATAAACGTAAACTAACAGATAAAAGTTCCATGAGAGATTGGTTGTACTATTCAGAAGCGAAGGGCGACTGATCTGTTTTGTTTGCAAAATGGCAGATTCTGATGGCTCGCCAAGGTTTACGAAAGACGGATTAGATGACTAGAAGACTGCATATATTTTGCTGAAGAGGCATCAAGAAAGCAGTTAGAATAAAAAAGCGATAATATCCGTGTTAGTTTTAAAAAACAAGCACGCACGTGTCGATTATCAACTTGTAAGACAAGGGTCATTAGAATTACTAGCCAAATTTGATGTGTTTCTGGCCCCAACATATACGTATTCATACAAATAAAGGAAAGGAACATACGTCATATTTGGCAAAAACAACGAGCGAGGAATTTATCCATCTAATTGCATCAGCCATAATGGATCATATTATTTGCGAAATTAAGAGATTCAAATACTATTGATTGTCACTGAATTTTACTCCTAATATATCTCACGTAGATCAATTTACTCTGATAGCACACTATCTCCTACCATCCGGAACAGTGGAAAGATTTGTAAAGTTTTTGGATATGGAAGGTCATACTGCTCAACAACTCTCCTAAGCTTACTATATTTTTCAACAGAGAATGGCATTAATATTAAAGACTGTCGAGAGCAAAGCTATGACAATGCCAGTAACACGTGTGGCAGGTACACCGGCTTAGAAGCACGAATTAAAGATATAAATGCCGGCCGCTCTGGCAGAGCGGGTTCTAGGCGCTTCGGTCCGGAACCGCGTTGCTGCTACGGTCGCAGGTTCGAATCCTGCCTCGGGCATCGATGTGTGTGGTGTCCTTAGGTTAGTTAGGTTTAAGTAGTTCTAAGTCTAGTGGACTGATGATCGCAAATGTTAAGTCCCATAGTGCTTAAAGCCATTTTTGAAAGATATAAATAAGTATGCTGAATATATTCCCTGTTTTTCACATTCGCTAAATTTGGTCACCAAGTGTGCTCCAGAATGTTAAATAGAAGCATCAATTTTCTTTGATTTCCGTGAAAGTCTCTATACATTTTTTTCCGCATCTACTTATCGATAGAGTCTTCTTTTGAAAGCACTGAAAAATTATAGTATTGAAATTTCGATTTTGGAAAGGTTATCGAACACTAGGTAGTTGGCCAGAGCTGATGCTACAAAGGCGGTTTTATTTGGATTTCATACGATTAAACAAGTTTTGAATGACATATCTACTAATATGCATCAAAAGGTAGAGTGCCACAATCAGGCTTATGGTCTAGTTTTGAAAATGAATAAGTTGGAAACGGGAATAATGTGTGTCGCATGGAATAGAATCCTAGAACGCTTGCAAGCGACTGGCGTTTCGCTGCAGTCGTCTGATCAAGCTCTGAGCACCGGATACGCACTTTATAAATCCTTACATGAATATATCCAAGCAATGAGGCTCACGTTTTCAGAAATTGACGCAAAAGTCAAATCCCTGACTACCTGTGAAGAATATCAGCAACAAACTTCAAGACGACACATGTTAAATACAAAGTATGAGCCGGCCGCTGTGGCCGAGCGGTTATAGGCGCATCAGTCCGGAACCGCGCGACCGCTACCGTTGCAGGTTCGAATCCTGCCTCGGGCATGGATGTGTGTGATGTCCTTACGTTAGTTAGGTTTAAGTAGTTCTAAGTTCTAGGGGACTGATGACCTCAGATGTTAAAACCCATAGTTCTCAGGGCCATTTGAACAATTTTTG
The DNA here is from genome assembly GCF_021461385.2 of Schistocerca piceifrons. Lineage (NCBI taxonomy): Eukaryota > Metazoa > Arthropoda > Insecta > Orthoptera > Acrididae > Schistocerca > Schistocerca piceifrons. The sequence goes on along the minus strand of NC_060147.1, from coordinate 19,033,516 downwards.
AACAAAGTACGACCATTTTAGTGGGTCTACTACACTCGATGAAGTTGTAGAAAACCGAACACCTGGAGAACATTTTGAATTTCAGGTGTTTATTGTGATAATTGACAATGAACTGGCTGCATTAGCTGAACACATGGAAAAATACCATCACCTGGGTAATGGTTTTGGAATATTACGGGACTTTAAATCCCTTACAGCAGAAGAGATCTTGAAAAGAACTCTGAATATCGTGAATGCTTACCCAAATGATTTAGAAGAGTCACTAGGCGACGAACGGGTAAAGTTCGCTGAGCTGCTAAAAACGGATACGCCATTGACAGAAAATAGAACGAAGCATTGGAACTACAAATTTGCAAAATTTTAATGGAAAAATCGTTAGGATCGCGTTTTTCCAAATGTAGAAGTAGCCTTACGCATTTACTTATCTTTAGTGATCACCAAATGCAATGGAGAGCGTTCTTTTTCAGCGTTAAAGGGCATTAAAAATGAATAGAAATACGATGGGACGGCAACGTCTATATGACCTCAGTATATACGATTTGCTCACAGACATTGATCTAACTTGTATTATTTCTAAACTTGCAGAAATTAAATCGACAAAAGTTTATTTGTAACAATCGTGTTTTATTTTGTATCCTAAGCCATTGTATTGTATGTTAACCGGGGGCCTAGAAACGACAGAGAGGCTCCGTACCCGCCACAGCCGCAGTGGTCCACAACCCCACGACGACTACCGCAGTCCACTTCACCCCTCCGACGCCCCACACCGAACCCAGGGTTATTGTGCGGTTCGGCCCCCGGTGGACCCCCCAGGGAACGTCTCACACCAGACGAGTGTTAACTCCTATGTTTGCGTGGTAGAGTAATGGTGGTGTACGCCTATGTGGAGAACTTGTTTGCGCAGCAATCGCCGACACAGTCTAGCTGAGCCGGAATAAGGGGAACCATCCCGCATTCGCCGAGGCAGAAGGAAAACCGCCTGAAAACCATCCACAGACTGGCCGGCTCACCGGACCTCGACCCAAGTCCGCCGGGTGGATTCGTGCCGGGGACCAGGCGCTCCTTCCCACTCCGGAAAGCCGTGCGTTTGACCGCAGGGCTGACCGGGCGGGCTGTCCTAAACCACACGACCTAAACAAACCAAGGGCCCCTGGTCAGAATTTGCTACGGGCCCCGCGCTTGCGTAATCCGGCACTTGGGACTCCATTTTCTAGCTTTCACAGCTCCACTCATCTCCAAATACAAAATGACAATATGCAGACTGAAGTGGCAATAGTGAACTACTTCTCAGTTGCTCCGTGCATTAAAAATGACAATATGTAATTTGCATTTACATCTAGGAAATAAAACAACAAATCTTGACACTAGGAAATGATGAGTCAATTGATCTAGCTTCGTTTTATCTTTTTTGTTTGTTTAGTTACCGTTTTAGGGATTGCATTGCCAGGATTTCCGTGTATATATTTATATGTGCATTTCTTTAACTACGTAATATTTTTTAATTTTATTTTGTGGGTGTCTGGATGACATTATGATGGCATTGCTTGACATGGGATAGCGTGATGTTTTTCAGATAACAATTTGACACAATGAGTGATCCTGAAAGCGACAATAATTATGATAACCAATACGGAGAAATTGCAAAAGTATCTCAGTGTATTCCCCTCCCCCCCCAGAAAAAAAGGAAAGCGTTTATGAAAATTTCGTCGTGATTGGTTACAAAGTAATTCACGGGTAGCCGAAGGCAGTTCAATTTTTTACGAACGATGCTTGCGATAAGGATTTTTCCTCATCTCACGTCAGACTGAGCGACATTAAGCATCACGCAAATGGAAATGAATATAAAAGGAAACAGCTTTCCAGAAGCACATCTATCTTAATGTCAGATTTTTTTTCCAAAATGTAATTCAGCAGAAATTAATATAACAACCCTGGCCGAATTAATGGAAACATATCACTGTGTTAAGCATAACAGCATAATATTGCTATTGCAAAAAAAAAAAAGTCCTGTGGCAGAACTAAATATGAAAGTTTAGCCACAGGTGTACTCGGCCCCAAAGCTGAAGAAATTGCAGTGGCGGCTTTTAAATCTTACAGCCTTGACGGACATCTTAAAATTTACTTCAGTATCGCTACAGATACAGATCTAATGAAGGAAACAGAAAAATGTATCCCACATTTTTCCCATGAAGACGGATGCCAAACAAAATTATTGAAAATCAAAATATCCACGGGTATGCTGCCGGTCTATAGTGTCCAATGGGCACGGGTTGGACACTATAGACCGGCAGCATACCCGTGGATATTTTGATTATCAAATACGCCGGGAGAAACTCAAGAATCACAAAATTATTGAATTTTTTGAGCGTCCATTCGAAACAGCTGATGCTATAAGGATAAAAAATCCAAATACATTTAAAGCTGGATGCCAGTTTAGAGAACTTTGTGAGGCTTCTTCTGTTTTAGAATTCGATTCAGATGAAGGATTTTCAACCAATGAACTATTTCAGGACTACAATGTTTTAAAAAAATATTGACTCACATCAATCACAATCAAAGTGTAGATAAAAAATGGGTATACACATTTAAAACGCAAAAGATCGAAAGTTAAATATGTTATTTGGTATTGTATCTCGCGCTTTGAGCATACCGCCCTCAAATTCTAACACGGAACGGGTCTTTTTTTAATGATAATAAAATGGACAAATATCTGTAACCGTTTCTCTGCGGACTTAATAAAACCAGAATTGCAAAATTCGTTTAATATGGATATAACAAGTTCGGAATTTGTTAGTATCTACAAAAATGACGCCTCATTTTCGAAAGCGACTTGTAGTAACAAAAAATATGCATGGAAAAATAATAAACATATTATATATATATATATATATATATATATATATATATATATATATGTATGTGTGTGTGTGTGTGTGTGTGTGTGTGTGTGTGTGTAATAACAAATGAGTATAAACGAGTTTTTATTTATTTTCCTGCACTCAGTGGTCCATAACCCGCATCGACCGCCGACCCTTTGAGTAATTGTCCCGATTTTTGTACCCTGCAAGGTGGCAAATCTGGTTGTATTGCGGAATGGCACCAATGATAGTCTGGAAATATTTCTACAAAGTGATGTGGCAATGAAGCAGAGTGTTTCCTTTGCTTTAAAAGATTAAAGAGTTGTCTGCCATTTCAATGAGATAGTATAGGAGGATAACAGTAAAAATCGAAAACTTAACAATAATTTATTCCTACATTAAAATAAAAATAGAAAGTAGCGCATCTGCTGCCTGTGTCTACATAATATGCCTTTACCTGCTTGTAGGCTTTAAAACGGACAAAGTAACAGGAAAAACAAGTATTCTACCTCAGTTTTCACTCTTTAGCCCTGATTATTCGTAACGCCCAAATAGTGGTGTGATCGCAGATTACAATACGATTTTTGAGTAGAATCAGTAGGAGAATATGGGTGATTTTAAGTGTATTCAACCACTCACCACTTGAAGGAAAAAGTAACTAACAGTGGCCCAAATAAATTTTCCCTAATTTGCCTATTTAATTTAATATTTTCATTCTATGCATCCGAAACAGAGAGAATCAAAATATTTCAACCTTTGCTCGACTTCTACGTTTGTTACAAGGAATAAGAGCAATTAAAAAACTGAAAATCGGTTATTTTAGTAACCGCTTATGTAGAGCAGCGTTAACAGTAAGGTTAAATTGGCAAGGTAAAAAAAGAAGATACAGCCGAAAACCGACTGTTTCAGTGATAACCGCCATGCCAAGCCTCTTAACACAGCGTGTCGCACTGCCATCTGTCAGTGGCACCAAGAAACAGTGTGTCATGTGCATGGCGCGCCGTTCGGAAGCAGTACAAACGAACAGCGGATTTTATTACTTATACTGATGTTTTGCAGCAAAACATTGGAAACAATATTCACTTCCACAGGCATGTCAATTACCTATTTGCAGTTTTTAAAGAAAGGTACTACACGAAACCGAGTCTCATAAGATAGCAATGCCTCATATCTGTCAACATTAGTGATTATGTGAGTAATATTTTGGTTGATAAAGTGTGTTGTTTTGGATTGAATGCAAATTGACTTTTTGAAGGTTGTTGGACTGCACAGAACACCAATATAGTAGAAGTGCAAAGACCACATTATTATACAGAAACACAGAACGACACCAGCGCTACTTGTGGCCTGGCTGTGAACTTCAATACGAAAAAGTATGGCGCGAAAATCTCTTATGTTTATTTCTAAATACGCGAATTAGATGACAATATTTTTCATTTAAGCTTTGAATGTGGGCCGCATAGTGCAGTAATAAAGGTTTTTGAGATCTTGCAAAGTAATATATAAAAGAAATCTCAACCAAAAACAAACATTAACTACTTGTAGCTGCAGTTCACATTGTGAAAATTTTCGTAAATTACGACGTCACCTTTTGACTGTGAAATTTTTTTGTAAAACCCAATATTGTGATTTTGGCCGTGTGGCCATTATCATGTGGAAATAAACGAGCTTTAGCACCTGTCAGACTAAAAAAATCATCTGACATTGCATGCATATATAAATCATTTTTACGTTTCCACATATCCTAAAGCACATTATATCCACTCGCATAATCGAAAGTGGAATAGTAGGTTACACAAATAAATAACTACACAGCTAAAGGATAACCAAGAGGTCATTTACAAAAAAATCTGTGCTACAAACCAAGGATGTACTGTGAAGTCTACAAAATCCGATTTATTATTTTTTCTGTTGATTGTTATTTATGGATATTTAGTTATCTGAAATTGAACTTCTGCACAGTTCAAATAAATTTATGAAACACACAAAATACTACTTTACATCAACTGAAAAACAAATTGGGAGCAGAGCAGGTAGACACTCCATGAATGTATCCAAAATGTTTTTGCCAATGAGACATACAAAGAAAATGAACTGCTACACACAACATTTTTTTTCTTTTTTCTCCAACTTGGCTGTTATTTTGGCAACACCCATCATGTTTAAATAATGAAAGAAAACACTGGTACAACATTTATTTTTAACATTTTTTTTATTTACTTCCTCTTTGAAAACTTTGTTTGGTACACTAATGAAAATTAACACAAATTTCCCTTGAGAGCACTTTATTCATTATACTTTTAGAGTCCAATCATCACATCTAGAAAGTGTTAAGTTATGTTCCTGCTGAATTACCAGATTTTGTCATAACATGATTTTGATACAAGAACATGTAATTCTCTGCTTTTAACACAACATTTGTATATGTATAGGGACCTTACTCTCATTGTGCACATAATAAACACTGAAATACAAAGTCTTTTAACATGATTTGAACTTCTTTTTAAGTTGTTGCATACACAATTTCCTCTTCTTTGTAAATTTCTTTTCTTTCACGTACTTGTATATTATAAATGGAATACTTGTCTTCAGAAGTCTCTCTTCAATGTCATGTTTATTACAAATTGTTGTATGAGACAGAACAAATGATTTTTTTAAAATTATCATGTAGTCTTGTTGTGTGACCATGACTGTTTAGATACTCATACAGCTGATCATGGAGTGCCCTTATGAAAATCATGACTCTTTCACTTGCATATTTCTTATGAGAATACTTCTCACTATTCTCTTTAAATGAGGTAAACAAATGATTTTCAGTCACAACAGAGGAGTTGCTGTTGTTGTTGTTGTTGTTGTGGTCTTCAGTCCTGAGACTGGTTTGATGCAGCTCTCCATGCTACTCTATCCTGTGCAAGCTTCTTCATCTCCCAGTACTTACTGCAACCTACATTCTTCTGAATCTGCTTTGTGTATTCATCTCTTGGTCTCCCTCTACGATTTTTACCCTTCACGCTGCCCTCCAATGCTAAATTTGTGATTCCTTGATGCCTCAAAACATGTCTTACCAACCGATCCGTTCTTCTAGTCAAGTTGTGCCACAAACTTCTCTTCTCCCCAATCCTGTTCAATACCTCCTCATTAGTTACGTGATCTACCCACCTTATCTTGAGCATTCTCCTGTAGCACCACATTTCAAAAGCTTCTATTCTCTTCTTATCCAAACTAGTTATTGTCCATGTTTCACTTCCATACATGGCTACACTCCATACAAATACTTTCAGAAACGACTTCCTGACACTTAAATCTATACTCGATGTTAACAAATTTCTCTTCTTCAGAAACGATTTCCTTTCCATTGCCAACAGAGGAGTAGAGACTGGTATTACATGTTTCACAATCATCTGGTACGTCTATGGCTTTTAGTACATAGGCTAAGGATTGTTGATCTTCTACAGACTCGATGATACCATCTGAGTAAGAATAAATTTGCTCAGGTGTATCAGTGTCATTCATCTCACATTCATTTAAATGTTCACTCCTACCACTAGCTGCCAAAAAGTGACAAACTGCTCAAGGGAGTGTAATCATCATTTTTACAGTTACTTACACTCATGGCTTTGAAAGGCAAAGTCATATTATTGACAACACAAGTCTTCAGAGCTTGTACAAACTGAAAACAAGTTGAGTTTGTATTTGCAATACCATGTTGTCTTATACAACAAAAGAAATTTTCTAAAGCATCTTGATTGAACGCCTTTAAATTTAAGTACTTAAAGCCAACCACTTTCAAGGTCTTCCACAAGAAAATAATAGAGGGTAATGTAATCTGCCAACCTTTTATGAAGCTAAACATATTAGTCTTGTTTCTTCCCGTTTTTAAATCTATTAGCCTATTGGCCAGCTGCCTATTTCCCTCTATATGCTGTACCACATTTCTAAATGTGGCGAATTTTCTGATAAAGCACACCTAAATTGTTTTCCATCCCTGGGATATTGCTCATTACTGTTGAATGAATCAAAGAGATTATCTACCTTTTCCACAAACTCAGCTGTGTGTATAGCTTCAGATGGTAATGTGTGAGTAGAAACATATGTGTCAATTTCAGCTGCAACAGTATGGCTCATTTGTGCAGCAGCAACTTTTACCTTCATTTTGACATGGGAATCAGAAAAGTTAAAGTGTTGTGATTTTAATTTGGGTAGAGTTTTGAACCGTTTTTTTTTTTATTCAAAAAGAACACTGTACTGATGTACTCAAACTTTGCTGCTTTGTGAGGTTCAAATTGAATTTTATTATCCATCAAAGCATTTCTAGTGGTTTTGAGCAGATGTGGTACATCATAAATGGTAACAATTGGTTGATTATTGATGACAAAATGAAATATACTGGGCCTCAACAAATTTGCTTCACACAGTTGCTTAAGGACCTTATGGTTTGTTGCATTCTGGTCACATACAGTACAAACCACTTTGAACCCAATATTCTGGAGTTCACTTATGATGTGAACAATGAGTGATTTCAAATGGGTGTAGTGGAAAGTGGATATGGTAAAGTAATATGCTAGAACTTGTTTCCAAGTTCTGTGAATGCCTTTCAGCATAAAAACCAATACTTGACTAGCAGCTACAGGTGAACGTCCTAAATGACCCAAGTCCTGATACCGATAGATTAGTTGTTTGTGTGCATCATAGTACATATCATCATCCAGACACACTTCATCACAAAGTAGAGCACAATACTTGTCATTTTCATGCATATTACTTACTTCCCTTGCTAAAAAGTTTAATAAAGCTGGATTAAGTCCTGTATCAAATGGTATGTGGGAAAGCACTCCCTTGAGCAGCCTGACAGATGGAAGGGAGAAGTATGTGGCCAAATATCTGTACAACCGGGGACTACGGTTATAAATAGATAAAGCAAATGCCTTATCTTGTATAGACCACCGTCCTGCTGTGGGCTGCATATTGGCATTTCTTAACTGACTATTAATAAAAGTTTTAGTCACATCATTCAACTCTTCTTCAATTAACTGAAATTTCCTGTCATCATACAACTCTTTTAGAATTTTCAATTTATTCCTCTCATTCTGTAGCTGTTTTTTTCAATCTACACGCTCTGGAAACTGTAATTCTATGCAGTTTATACATTTTGTGTTTTCTTGGAGTTAAATCACGTTTAGAAACGCAAGATCCCATTAAACCTGGACTACTTTCAACATCATAAAGAGGTGAGGATAAAAAGCTGTACTCACCATCGTCTGTGCTCTGTAAAGGGGGACAGCTTCGTTGAATTACTGTAGATTTTGCATTGTGACCTGTCTCGTGCACACTTAAATTTGCACCTGATTGGTGAAACCGCCACTACCACCACCACCACCACCACCACCACCACCACCACCACCACCAGTGTAACACAGTCGGGTGGGGGGAGGGTGATGCAACACCAATTCCATGTGCTTTGGTATAACACGAGGATTTAGCCGGTGTCTAGTAAAGTTCACAAAATCTGCTTCATAAAAATGATCCTCACACACATAATAATAACTACAGTTGACACCTTCATCTATATTACAGATCAATTTCCACTTCTTTAAAGTCTCACTTTTTGATGCAGCTGGAAATTTATAGAAATCTTTATTCTTGTGTTTGGAATTTGTTTTTACATAATAACTACTCCTGCATCTGAGAAACTTGCACGATTATTTCAATTTCAATCTCAAACTGGATTCTTCTCTTCCTGTATGATCCATCCTCATGTGTCTGAAATGTTATTCAAACCAAAAATTAGGAACGAGAAAAAAGATCAGGTACAGTTTACATTGATTAATGTTAAAGAAAACTCAATGTGAAATTAATTTCACTATCAAAAATCATATTAGCTTATGTCTAAATGTAGCTATCCTGTACTGAAGTATTGATAACTGTTATCATGGCTTGTAATCTGATGTGGTATTGCTACAAAATAGTGAAAAAACTAAACAAATTCTCATTTCTACTACGGATATGCACATCACTCTTTATATAACTGCGTGAGCGTAGTTACACTATATTCTATATTCAACACTACTTCGTTAAACAGTGTTATCAGGCAGTAGAAACACTGCTTATTGTACCATTTCAGTATATTTCAGCATCTAGATACCATGGTAGATACCAAATTCAACTGTACATTATCAGTAACAGTTACAGCTGTAAATCTGTATTAGATTGTGTTCAGCATTAAAGTGCGAGAAGATTTCTACTGCATTGGATATTGCCACAATAATACGTGTAAATGTCCAACTGCTTGAAGGACCTGCTTTGTGTGACTTCCAAACAAATGCCTTATTATGTGAGAACACAACCTTTGTCGATACAACAGCAACAAACACTTTTTACCTGGATAGAGTGTTATGTACTGTACAGAATATATACGTCGAAAACGGGAAATAGAACACACTCGAGGCATTACAAATCAATTGTAACACGTCCAATATTTGGTATGTAGTAAACGGCACAATAAATGGAACTTATTATGTCACTAAGAGTACTTCGTGGTAAAAAGGAAGATGAATCAAAGCCAGAATTATATTCCATTACAGGATTCGGAAAGTTGAATACCAACTATGTCAAAAGCTGCTAGCATGGGATTCTCTTTGAAATACAAGGAAATATGAACAGAAATAAGAAATATACTTACCCTTTAAGTAAACTGAGTAACGGAAATTGTATTTCTTTGCAGGAACAAATATACAAGAGTCCACAGAACGTAATATGACGATACAACCTCGTGTTCTATATGAAACAAAAGTAAAAAAGTAAATACTGAATCATCACACCATCAAATCTTACGAATGCATCCAAAAATTAAGCAGAATAATAGCAACATACTTACACTGCAATTTAAACGAAAAATCACGATCACGTTCCTACGATACCAAAACAATTATGGAAGGCTACGTCATCCAATAGGAACACGAGACTATAAATTGCTAAACTTGCAGCGCTCCAAGTGGCCTGGGACCAAACCAACGTCGTGTTACCGGAAATCCCTATATGAGTTTCACCCCCCTGTTGGACTGTGCTCTCAGCCGCCACTGATAACTGAATGTGAAGTTATGATATTGCAGTGCGTAAGCTGCTCAGTAGCACGATGCCGTGGTTCTTCGAGCAAGCGTATGTGTCCGAAAGAACAGGTCCTGCGGCAACCACAGCCGTTTTGAAACGCATTGAATGTATTTGCAGTTGTGCGTATGATGACTCATCAGATGTATAATGGAATGAATACAATGAAAATTAGTGTCGGACCGGGACTCAAACCCAGATTTCCTGCTTATCAAAACCGGTTGCCTATCATTAAGATATCCGAGCGCGTCTCACTGCCACATTCTAATTCTATTAACCTGCACTCGTACGTTCATTGTGTATATTTCTGTAGAAGAAGACATTTTAACTGAAAGTCGCTTCCCGGTGTCAGTAGACAAGTACAATATTGTAGTGTATGCGTTTTTCAGTAGGACGATGCAGTGCGGCGACTACAGCCGTTATGAAATACATGAAATGGATTCGCAGTTGTGAGTATGGCCAACCATCAGCTATATAATGGAATGACTACAATGAAAATTTGGTTGGACCAGCACTCGAACCCGTATTTCACGTTTATTGCTAGCAGTCGTCTTACAATAGGCTATCCGAGCACACTTGAAAGCCAAACACAAACTTCCATATGCTTGTCGGAACACTGCATCGTACTTCTGGACAGCGCAGGCAATGCAAGATCGTATTTATCCGCTGCCACCGGGCAAGCGACCTTCATTTAAAAATGGTTCAAATGGCTCTGAGAACTATGGGACTTAGCTTCTGAGGTCATCAGTCCCCTAGAACTTAGAAGTACTTAAACCTAACTAACCTAAGGACATCACACACATCCATGCCCGAGGCAGGATTCGAACCTGCGATCGTAGCGGTCGCGCAGTTCCAGACTGTAGCGCCTAGAACCGCTGGCCACCCTGGCCGGCGACCTTCATTTAAGATAGCTCCCCTGCAGGGGAATATACATAATGGGTGGGTGTACGAGTGCAGGTTGTAGACAGATGGTTGCGACATATGGAAGTTTGGACGTGGCAGTGTATCATGCTCGTATAGCCTAATGGTACATGGCAAATAAATAAATATGCATTTAAAAAATCCGAAGTGTTTGATTGATTTCGTTTTATTCTGTTTTACGGTTATTGGACAGTTTGTTACGAAAAGAAGATTTATATACACTACTAGCCATTAAAATTGTTACACCACGAAGATGACTTGCTACAGACGCGAAATTTAACCGACAGGAATAAGATGCTGTGATATGCAAATGATTAGCTTTTCAGAGCATTCACACGAGGTTGGCGCCGGTGGCGACACCTACCACGTGCTGACAGGAGGAAAGTTTCCAACCGATTTCTCATACAGAAACAGCGTTGTTGTGATGCCTCGTGTAAGAAGGAGAAATGCGTACCATCACGTTTCCGACTTTGATAAAGGGCGAATTGTAGCCTATCGCGATTGCCGTTTATCCTATCGCGACATTCCTGCTCACGTTGGTCGAGATCCAATGACTCTTAGCAGAATACGGAATCGGTGGGTTCAGGAGCGTAATACGGAACGCCATGCTGGATCCCAACGGCCTCGTATCACTTGCAGTCGAGATGACAGGCATCTTATCCGCATGGCGTAACGGATCGTACAGTCACGTCTCGATCCCTGAGTCAACAGATGGGGACGTTTGCAAGCCAACAACCATCTGCACGAACAGTTCGACGACGTTTGCAGGAGCACGGACTATCATTTCGGAGACCGTGGCTGCAGTTACCCTTGACGCCGCATAACAGACAGGGGCGTCTGCGATGGTGTACTCGACGACGAACCTGGGTGCACGAATGGCAAAACGTCATTTTTTCGGATAAATCCAGGTTCTGTTTACAGCATCATGATGGTCGCATCCGTGTTTGGCGACATCGCGGTGAACGCACATTGGAAGCGTGTATTCGTCATCGCTATACTGGCGTATCACCTGGCGTGATGGTATAGGGTGCCACTGGTTACACATCTCGGTCACCTCTTGTTCGGATTGACGGCACTTTGAACAGCGGACGTTACATTTCAAATGTGTGGCTCCCCCCTCATTCGATCCCTGCGAAACCCTACATTTCAGTAGGATAATGCACGACCACATGTTGCAGGTCCTGTACGGGCCTTTCTGGATGCAGAAAATGACTGCTGCCCAGGCCAGCACATTCTCCAGATCTCTCACCAATTGAAAACGTCTGGTCAATGGTGGCCCATCAACTGGCTCGTCACAATACTCCTCACTACTCTTGATGAACTGTGGTATCGTGTTGAAGCTGCATGGGCAGCTGTACCTGTACACGCCATCCAAGCTCTGTTTTACTCAATGCCCAGGCGTATCGAGGCCGTTATTACGGCCAGAGGTGGTTGTTGTGGGTACTGATTTCTCAGGAACTATGCACCCAAATTGCGTGAAAATGTAATCACATATCAGTTCTAGTATAATATATCTGTCCAATGAATACCCGTTTATCATCTCCATTTCTTCTTGGTGTAGCAATTTTAATGGCCAGTAGTGTAGGAGGTACGTAACGTCTGGAGATCCCTTCGTTACACGTCGCTGTTGCAAACAGACATTATGCCGCGAGGCATTCACAAGCAGAGGCGTCAATGACCGGACGGAAAGTTTGTAATTTTGTGAAAAAAAAAGAAGAAAATACTTGTACCGAGCGAAATATGAACCCGCATCTGTGCCGTCGCAGTCTAACAGCGTTGACGACACAATCGCGACACGATTTCTATGAACGATGCTAGATATTGCACATATTAAATTTAGACCGTTCGCTGTTTCTAATTTTTTCTTTTTCCACAGTTCAGTACACCTTCTTCCTGTTTTCGTGCTTCATCTGTGTTCAAGTTTTGAAGGGCTATCCAATGGGCCAACATACAACTAAATTTGAGTTGGGGGGGGGGGGGGGGGACGATGATGAGTTCCCCTTGTCAGGATCAAGTCATTCGAAAAACTGTTATCTATTGTGGAAAGTGATATTTCTATAACAAAGGCATGAGATGTGGTGTTAGTGCAGGAGAGAGACTAGCAGTTACATTACGGTAAGTTTTGTTAACATGTAGAATCAAATGAATGCAACCACAACACATATTACAATGTCCATAATCATATTACTGTTATAAATTGAGAAATGATAAGATGGTATCGTCACTATCCCACTCGCGATAACCGAGAAATCCGGGTTCGAATCCCAATCTGGTAGAAATTTTCATAGTCGCCATTCCATTCTACAGCTGATGGTTGTCCATATTCGTAACTGCGAATTCATTTCATGTACTTCATAACGGCTGTAGTCGTAGTAACGTGTTCCTTCAGACATGCGTGCATGTCCTAAAGAACATAGCATCGTACAGTACTTCTCAACAACACAACCACTACAATACCGTATTTCTGAATAAGACTTCATTAATTTTGTTTGAAAACCAAGTTTGTCCGTTTGGTTCAGTTTCTTGATCATTCTAATCTGTGCACAACTTTCAAATTTTATTCACTATGTTTACATGCTACCCGTCTTCCAAAAGGCGAAAATCTAATTTCGAAAACCGTTTTTAGATGTCGTGTTTACATGTAAAGGTCTGAAGCGAATTTGCCAGCTCAGATAAATGTGGGGTCCAGTTTCTAATTTAGTCAATATAATCGTTGTTTCTCTTCACTTAGATCTTCGTGCTCAGTCTAATATTTCTGCTTCTCCTTTAGTGACCAGTAAGTCGATATTAATCGAATATTCTGAAAACAAGACGTAGCTTGACCAATCGAAGCCCGTTTCAAAATCGGTTACGTTTATACGGGAGCGAAAATGGATCGCGAAATTGGAAAACTGGCAACCAGAAGCAGATTTTCAGAATCGATTTTGAAGTCTTTACATTATCACACAGAAGCAGTGTTCAAAAATCGGTTTACAAAATCCGGTTTCGAAGCGCCATGTAAACGGGGTTGATTAAGACCTGACTGAATATTTGTGCACCTTTTTTCAGACAGCACTTCATTACACATAACTGCATCATCTGAAAAAACCTAAGATTACCCTAATAGTTGGCAACTTTCTTACTGAGGTATTACTTGAGACAATAGCGCGCTCCTGGTTTTTGTTCTTAAATACTGTAATTCGTATCAACATTCAACACATAGCTCTGCTGCAGCGTGTTCTTGCGTGGTACTTTCATTAGTGTTCCAAGCTACAAGTACGTGCATTATATCTTTGCTCGTCACAGAAGAGTTTACAGCCATATTGGCTTTTTGTTTGCAGATGAAAAACGACGCATGCTAGATTTCTTGGAAGCTTTCAGCTACTGGTGATAACTTTGAAGATATACTTGTAGTGTTTACAAAGAATCGTGACAAACAGTGATAACGTTAGCCGGCAGTGAAAATGTAACTGGGATGAAATAAACGTTTGTTACCTGTGTCGACCACGCCGGTGACGAAGACGATAATGAAACACTCAGATTAGCTGTCGTTTCCAAGTTGAATGGGGGGTACATTTATTTATAATTATATTTCATTAGCGTTCATTGTCAGTTCCTTCCTACGTAGGTATCGAAATACCGCTGATGGCAGACACTAAGAAGTTGCAGGAAACAAGAGCTGTGTGTATTTTGTCGCAATTTTTAGCCCGGACTCGAAGCAAGAAAGGGAGGAACGGAGCACGTTTCATTTAAGGCCAGGTTCTCATTCAAATGATCAAAAAATAGGCAAAGTTTGGAATTTTTTTTGAGACAATAAAACGACATACAAGGGACTTGTTTGGGGATTATGATTGATCATACTTTGAACTTTATTTTAGATTTTCAATACAAAAAAGAAAATGGTGCCAGTAGTTATGGTTTGATCAAGAGCCTGCGAGTTTGAAGTACGCAGGCCGTGTAGCCCCCCAGGAGTTATCTGAAATCAAAAATGGATAACATCAGTCGGTACAACATTAAATTCATGGGAGCTTACACCTAACCACAATTAAATAACCTCAAATTTAACTATACAGTGCTAACTCGAACTTTGAGTTCGATTTCTGGGGGTTCGTTTCACTCTTTACAGCTTTGCAAAAATAGTTAATATTAACAAATGTCATATATTATAGGTATAGGCTCCGAAGACAAGTATTTACTTGTCGGGGATCAAATGTAGAAGTTAATAGGTTGAGCCGTTTTTATTTTATGCTGCAAGAAGTTCTGAAACATTGTTCCTCGAGAAAAATCTGTTTAAAGTTTAGGGAAAACTTTTATATGAATTATTAGTTCAATTTGGATAAAAGCTACATGTTATTATATAATTTTGATGTCGCTGAACACAAATCTGAAGTTATATTTTCAGAATTCAAAATGGCTAACCCAATAGTGCGGCCATAAAATTTCTTTGGACAAAAAAAAGTGTTTTTGTTACTAACGTCTAGTCTGCAATCCCAGGACCGTATATCAACCCTTCTTGTAACTCAAATTGTTCCTGGAGAGCAATTCCCTCATTCTTCTGGGCGAGAAAAGCCGATCTGGTTGAGCCGGATATGCTACGTTCTGCAGCCTGCACACGTTGTTCTTCAGCTTTTTCGGTGAATATGTTTGCATGAACTGCTATATAAATCACTTTGTGAACTCGGCGTCACGGTACAAGTTTTCCACTTGAGCCGGGCTTTTTCGGCTGAGAGCGTCCCACGGCGGCCGTGGCACTCAACCAAACAATGGGCTGTACAAACTTTTGTAACTAGCGAATTAAAAAACCTTTTCGTCCCAGCATTCTAAACACATATACCTTTCAAAAATGCAATGAAAATCGAATTTTCGACTATTTTGAATGAGAATCTGGCCTTAAGCGCAGTTTCCATCTGTAACAAGCTGTGTTCTGTTCGTGTGATGGATGAGCGTGTTACTGAAGTGTATTTAGTCACTGTGGTCGTTATGATTCCTGTGATTCAGTATGCCTCGCAAATTCGTCAGCAGTGCTAACAGTTTTTGCTGCATTTGGAGACAGACAACACTGAAATCGCAAAAGGATGCCAGTAACGCCATGTATTAAGGAGTACAGACTGTACTTCGTCTGTGAAATCGGGGGCCAGGTCAAGGCCTGGTTTCCCTCATGTGTTGCATATCTTGCGTCTTCATTCGTGATTGAATCGTAAAACGTCTTCCATGGGCTTTGCTACACCCGTTATCTACATCTACATGGATACTCAGGAAATCACACTTAAGAGCCTGGCAGAGGCTTCAGCGACCCACTATCACAATAACTGACTATTATTCCAGTCTCGAATAGCGCGCAGAAAAAACGAACACCGATATCTTTCCGTGCGAACTCTGATTTAAGTTATTTTATTATGATGATCGTTTCTCCCAATGTACGTCGGCATCAACGAAATATTTTCACATTCGGAGGAGAAAGTGGGTGATTAAAACTTCGAGAGAAGATTCCGCTGCAACGGAAAACACCTTTGTTTTAATGATGTTCACTCCAAATCATGTATCATTTCAGTGACACTCTCTCCCCTATTTCGCGACAATACAAAACGTGCTGCTCTTCTTTGAACTTTCTCGATGTACTCCGTTAATCCTATCTGGTAAGGATCCCACACCGCGCAGCAGTATTCTAAAAGAGTATGGACAAGAGTAGTGTAGGCAGTCTCTTTAGTAGATCTGTCGCATCTTCTATGTGTTCTGCTAATAAGACGCAGTCTTTGGTTAGCCTTCCCCACAATATTACCCACTATGTGTTCTTTCCAGTATAAGTTGTTCGTAATTGTAATTACCAGGTAGTTAGTTGAATTTATGGCCTTTGGATTTGACTGATTTACCTTGTAACCAAAGTTTAACGGATTCCTTTCTTCAGTTATGTGGATGTCCTCAAACTTTTTATTATTTAGGGTCAATTGCCAATTTTCGCACAACACAGATATCTTTTATAAATCGTTTTGCTTTTCTGATGACTTTACTAGACTATAAACGATAGCACCATCTGCAATCAACCTAACATGGCTGCTCAGATTATTTCCTAAATCGTTTATATGGATAAGGAACAACAGAGGACACTACCTTAGGGAACGCGAGAAATCAATTTTGTTTTCCTCGATGACTTTCCGACAATTACTATGATCTGTTAGTTCTCTGACAGGAAATCACAAATCCAGTCACATAACTGAGACGAGATTCCATAAGCACGCAGTTTCATTACAAGCCGCTTGTGTGGTACAGTGTCAAAAGCCTTCTGGAAATCTAGAAATACGGAATCAATTTTTAATCCCTTGTTAATAGCACTCAACATTTCGTGTGTGTAAGGAGCTAGTTGTGTTTTACAAGAAGGATGTTTTCAAAACCCATGTTGACTGTGTGTCAATAGACCGCTCTTTAAATGGATCAAATGGCTCTGAGCACTACGGGACTTAACTTCTGAGGTCATCAGTCGCCTAGGACTTAGAACTAATTAAACCTAACTAACCTAAGGACATCACATACATCCATGACCGAGGCAGGATTCGAACCTGCGACCGTAGCGGTCGCACGGTTCCAGATTGTAGCGCCTAGAACCGCTCGGCCACTCCGGCCGGCAGACCGCTCTCTTCGAAGTAATTCATAATGCTCGGACACAATATACGTTCTGGCTAGAACCATCAAACCATGTGAATGATTGTTACTTTTGTATGACAACTCCATTAACACGTGGTATGTACAAGAAGAAAAAAGTCTTCCTTTACATATCATAACGTACTGTTGGCCATGCCTGCAGTACTTGGCGGAGACGGACTGCCTGTTCGGTCCCACTTGACTGTGATTGTGACGAGGGGGGTGGTGAACTTGGTGCTGCACCATCACCTGCAAAACACAGTTCTTCTAAAGATCCCTATCTCTTGTGTACCGATCAATGTACATAAATTCACAAAATGACACAAACTTAATCACCTACTGAGGGATCTAGAATTGCTGAAGTGTAAAGGTGAACTGTTGGCGTCAAGATCACAACAGTAGAATTGTCTTGATAGGACGGTAAATATGTCTGTGTTCAGTAACCGCCATATGCCATACCTTCCGTTTTGATAAAGCAGAAAGAACATGGCATTTTGTAGTGATCTACAGGGGCTCATGGCAGCTATGGGTACTGATTATAAAAGTGATCAGCGGAAGTTGTCCATCGACTCGCGTTTCGTTGCGGCGGAATCTTCACACGAAATATCAATCACCATCTTTCTTCTCCGAATGCGAAAATATTTTGTTGACTCCCACGCACATAGATAGAAACGACCATCAGGGGAATCAGTGCTCGCATGGAAACATGTAGGTGTTCGTTTTTCCGCGCGCTGTACGAGATTGGAATAACCAGTATTATTGTGAAGGTGGTTCGATGAAACCTCTACCAGGCACTTAAATGTGATTTGCAGAGTATCCATGTAGATGTAAACTCCTCCAAAGTAAGTCTCAAGTGTGTGCTACTGCATAATGGCAACTTCATACTATCGTTTCAGATAGGGTATGCATCTAACATGAAAGAAACATATAACAGGAAACCGTTGTTATTACTATTGAACTATGACAAGTTGAAATGGCAGATTTCCGGCGATCTGGCAATACTAAATTCTGTTGCTTCCTGTGTCTATGCCAAAGATTGGCCTAACCGTCAATCACATGGACCAGGACTTCACAATGTTATGCACGAAGCACTTGTCGGATCCAAGAACATAATTCTCCCTGCTCTTCATATAAAATTGCACCTAATGAAAAACTTCGTCAAGGTCATGGACAAAACTGGGGAATAATTCCTCTATTTGCGTGAGAAATTTCCACGCGAGGCGAAAATAAAAGGATTTAAGTCGGCCCCCTTATACGCAAACTGTAGAAAGATGAGTATTTCAACACCACTCTGACATGTGATGATAAGTTAGCTTGTGATGCCTTTGTTCAGTGGTCAACAAACTTTCTAGGAAACAAGAGGGCAGAAAACTATAAGAATCTTGTGTCAAATCTTCTGCACTGCTCTTGCCTGGCGTCTCTCAGCGGAACGTACACAAACCAACAAAATTTTACTGTTTTTCTGTAACTGGCATGGAGACAGGTAGAGTGGGGTGCAACACGTCCTTAAAGTAACTTTTCCTAGATTCCCACTTGGAGTTATTTCCTGACAACTAATGTTTGAAATGGCTCTGAGGACTATGGGACTTAACTTCTGAGGCCATCAGTCCCCTAGAACTTAGAACTACTTAAACTTAACTAACCTAAGGGCATCGCACTTATCCATGCCCGAGGCAGGATTCGAACCTGCGGTCGTAGCGGTCGCACGGTTCCAGACTGTAGTGCCTAGAACCGCTCGGCCACCCCGGCCGGCCTTCCTGACAACTGTGGTACTTTAACCGACGATCACGGAGAACGCTTTCACCAGTCAATTTAGAACATGAAAATGACATACAAGGGGAAGTTGAGTGCATCTGTGTTAGCCGATTACTGCTGGACACTAATCAGCGATTCTGTAGCAGAAAACTGCAAACGCGAGGCAAAATGACTGCACCTTCAGTGACCTTTCTCCGAGGGATTACACCAAAAACGCCTTGAACGACTAAAGACAGGACGCCCACACTGACAGGAGATGTATATTTGCATGTTCTGCGGGAATGATTAGCATTTGAACCATGTCGGCCCACAGGTTCAAGGTAAACATCGATATCGTGGCACAACACGAACTACCGGTAAAATGTGGCCGCGGCTCTCCTCGTTATAAACCGAAGATAAGGAATCGGTGCGACTTGAGCAGACTTATAGGATGCCTCGCAGATGTATGCGCAAATCAGATCGGTGAGTTTGAAAGAGGACACATTATTGGAATGACAGAATGTGATGCATCCATCCGGGAAAATGCTGCTCGTGTGGGATGAAATGTCTTGGCAGCACAACGGGTGAGTGCCGAATGGTTCACGGAAGGCCGTAGAACATGAGGAGTTGGGTCAGGTCGCACTAACCAGACCACTCTCTGCGAAGATCGACGCCTCATCCTAATGGTATAGCAGGACAGATCTGCGTCCTGCTCGACTCTGGCGCAGCGGTGCCACAATGTAACACATCGTACACTCTCAGGGGTGACAGGCCGCCCCCTATATTACGGTATCGGTTAGGTGCGCGTCGTCAACTTCTCTGCCTGCCTTTGACGAATGTACAGAAACGCGACAATGGTGTATGGAACGACGTCACAGGGGACAGGAATGGCACCAGGCAGTGTTTTCGGACGAATCAGTGTTCTGTTTGTTTGAAAATGATGGCCGAATTTTCCTTCACCGCAGTCAGGGGGAGCGGCACCACACTGACTGCATGCGCGCAAGACATAAAACGCCAACTCAAGACCTTATGGTATGTGGTGGTATTGGGTACAACCACAAATCGCTTCTGGTACGTGTCCAGGGCACTGTGACCAGTGTGACCCACATGAAAGACATTCTGCGACCTGTAGCCGTACCCTTTCTACACAACGTCCCAGACGCTATTTTTCAGCAAGACAATGCACCACCACATATTGCTGCACGAAAACGTGCCTTCTTAATGTCACAGGATGCCAGCCTTTTGCACTAGAGTGCCAGATCACCAGACTTGTCACCAGTAAAACATGTATGGGGTATGATGAAACGATGGGTGCAGCCACCATAGACGAACTTTGGAACCAGGTAAATGCAGCATGGATAGCTAAATCACAGGACGCCATTCGCGCCTTATTTGCGGCGATACCAGCACGCATGGTACAAGTTATGAGGCCCGTGACGGGTCCTGTGTCTGTTAGGCAACAGGACACGTGCTGAACTGAGGTGAGTGAAATGCTAATCATCTCTGCAGAACATACTAATGTACATGTCCTATGAATATGAACGTCCTATCTCTAATAGCTGAACGTGTTCTGTTTTTTCTGAACGTGAGTGTAACTGCATAAGCTTATATAGGCAATAAAATAAAATTTTCATAGCTTCACAATGAGAGCTAATCTTGCATTTTCATTAACATTTCGTTGTCAGCACACCCGAAAATACATTAGTTAGCCGTTTTCCTACCAGTCACAGAAAAAAAGTAAAATTTTGTTGGCTAGTGTAAGATCCGCTGAGTGACGCCAGGCAAGTAGGAACGCGTTTTGTAATTTTGTGCTGTACATTTTATATGAATTGATTTACTAAAAATTTTTGTTTTGTATTTGTTTCATAATCAACGATCGAGTTCAGTAAGGTGTGCCAGTGCTGTTCTGACGACGGGGCAGCTGATGTACCAGGCGCTATTGGAGTCCAACCGACGGCTAGCGGGCAGGATACATGCGGAAGACATTGTCAAAACTGAATTTCATTATTAAAAATGTCTTGCTAACAAATGAAATCAACGATTGTGTTCACTGTTGTATCTGAGGTCCGACTATTGAAACGTCCCCTTAGAACAATTACTGACACACAATATTTTTTGGAGCAACGCAATCTGACTTTCAATAATCCCTACAAAAGAATGGCCTTGACTAACATTAACCTATACCTTTCGCAAATCACTTACCTCACAAAAATCTTCGTTACTCGAACTACTGCAATACAGCGAGCGCCACTACTGCCAGCTAAATAAAAGACTCAAACTACGGAAGGCACTAACTACTGATAGGCACAGTTAGCAAATGAAAGATTTTAATAGAGAACAAACAATGTATTTACCTTAATAGTCGTAATATATATATAGCAGTTCATGACATCCAGTCTTACAAATTTCAAAACTCCGCCATCTCTCTCCCCACATCCACCACTGCTGGCGGCTCACCTCCAACTGCACAACGCTACGCGCTGTTCACATTCAGCTGCCGCTGCCCAACATTACAATGGTAGACAACAATGCAAACTAGCCACAGACTGCACACAGCACAGCCAGTGATTTTCATAGAGAGCGCTACGTAACGTTGCCCACAAGAAAACATAAACAGCCTACTTACATAGCCCCCATGCTCCCCACAAAAAATTTTACAAATTGTTTCAGGCAGTGGCCAATAATGATTTGATAAAATTTTTCATAATTACAATAACAAAGAAATCAAATGCACACACTTATTGATACAACGTTGGTCAAAAGCTAAAATTTTCTCACAGTCCGTAAAGACAGTCCTGATCGTTCATCACAGTAAAATAGCAGTGTTTTTCTCAAAGTCTGAGCAGTAGAAGAAAATGCACACGGAAGTAGTGGATTTCCAAGCAGTCTTGAATAAGTAGTGTTGTCCTTTCAACGAAAAGACAGTGCTGACTCTTGATATGCAGACAGGTAATGGGCCACAACAGTGCAGACCCACAGCAGAGTCAGTCGAAGTTTTGAAGAATATTGGTACGTAGGTCATCACAGAGTAGATCAACTGTAGTCCTGGTAGAGATTACGGTATTGGTGGGCCACCAGAGGTGCAGACCCACTGCAGTCCTTGTAGAAATAATGGTAATGGTGGGCCATCAAAGATGCAGACCCACTGTAGTCCTTGTAGAGATAATGGTAATGGTGGGCCATCAAAGATGCAGACCCACTGTAGTCCTGGTAGAGATTACGGATTTGGTGGGCCACCAGAGGTGCATACCCACTGCAGTCCTTGTAGAAATAATGGTACTGGTGGGTCATCAAAGGTGCAGATCCACTGCAGTCCTTGTAGAGACAGCCAGCAGCCATCTGTTGCGACTGTGCAGGTGCACAATCATCATCGAAGAGTCTTGCAGACAATATAGCAAGTCCATAACCACCACTTGTGCACTCACAAAGTTTTTGGAATTGTCCTTAGAACCAGCAATGCTGTTATCCAGTCCCTTGCTGAATTTTTAACACACGTGCAAACACTAACAGTCCCTACTTCTCACATGTTGTCCATATACTATTACCAACAGAAACGTGTGCAGTGAAATGGAACTTACAAGTTACTTAATTTGATGAACTGCTGTCAATTACAATTTTATAACATAAGAATACAATTACAAAGGTACAAAATACATCATTAAAGAACATAACAATACAGATAACATTTGTAGTACAGGCTTTACAAAAGAATCGAAATAACATATACATCAGTGTTACAGGAATTATGACATAAGTTCATACATAAAAGAGCAGAATAACTTTTGAAAAATCAACTTCACACTTGAGCATTAAAAGAAAACAGAATAAATAATGTCTAAACATCTTTACAAAGTAAATAACATATTATCAGAAAAATTCTACGACATAAATCTTATTAACTAAACACATACAGACAGGAAAAACACAAATTCACATAGTGTAATAACACAAAAATACAGGACAGGGTTTGTTTTCAGTGTAACATTTGGTACTGCAGCCCAACCCAAAAATTCATTCCATAGATCTTTCGTCTTATTACAACAATTGTTTCCACCAAAAAAATCCAATCCAAGCTTGCTTTCTGTATTTATATGTTCACATATTTCTTACCTCATTATTTATTTTCCATTATCTTACCTCATCATTTATTTCCAAGAAAATCCTACCTAAACCTGTTGTCCCTAAACCCTATTTTTTTGTTCATGTCCTCTTTCAAAATACTTTTTTGGCCAAACCATTTTCTTATAGCTTCTCAATGCATTTCTTTCCATTCATCACAACTCGTTCTCTTATATAGCCTACCCCATCTTAAGCTAACTTAAATCTACTAAGCTCAGATGCTAAACTAAGGGATGAGGTAATGCAGCAGCACAAAACAATTAACACAAACAGCAATGATAAAAAATGCAAATTGGCAAAGCAAGCAGCATAAATTACCAAAGCAAATGCAATATTACAACTAAGATAAGGCAATGCGCAGCAAACAATGAAAATAAATCATTAGTAAAACTGGCTTAACAGAATAATACAAAGTCAAACTCAGTAACACTATGCCTGGCAAACAGTAGCAGCAAATGCAGTAACTTATACCAAAACATGACACAGCTCAAGCAGAAAAAATATTACAGTAAAAATGGCCATGTTTCAATACCTATATCACATCTTAACACTAGAGTGATGCATCACCTTTACTTACTGTACCAAAAATTTACCAAGTCATTGACAAAAATTATCTATGCAATTCCTGTGAAGGGAAATGTCTTTTTGTGCTCCCCCTTTTTTTTATTTTGGAAATAGATCATAAAATTATTGATTTACTGTATCTGTAGGCATATAATATCTATATTAGTACAGCTATTAAATTTTATTTTAACCAATGCTGCAGTGCAGCTAGAAACTAGATATTAAACAAATTGAGCAATCTCTCAACTGGAAAGACAATAGATGTAAAAATGTTTCTCATCATTTCATTAGGCATTTTAGTAAATATCATAAATTAAGAGCTCCACAATGTAATCATATGTTTTCAAGTTTGAGCGTATCGTATTTGGGACGCTTTCTACAAATAAATGTCAATAGCGAGGATAATGGCCTCTTTTTTTTCCACCTGTGCCTCTGAAAGGCACACACTAATGGCTTTTTTCCAGGCGACTGTCGCGCAGCTGGGTGCCCACGACTCATTACGTGAAGGTGGTCACTTAAATTTCTTACCGAAATGTTTACGACACTAGTTTGCACTACAGTGACAGTCTCATATAAAAAATTTCACAGGTCGAGAAATTGCGTTACAAATGTGTAGAAACAAAATCCTATAAATCCTATAAATATACAACAGCGTCCAAAAAATTTTCGTCGGCATTGTGATACATTCACGCATTTACACACATTTTGTAACTCTTAAAGTACGATTCTTGGTTTCCAACATCTTTTTTTCACAAAACAGAGTTCCTAGCCACTACTCATTATTCCTTACCTTATTACACATATACATGTTCATCAACACGTCTTCAATATTTCATCATAACAGATACGTAGCATAATCAGATTCCCCATATATCGTCAGCTTATTGATCAGAAACATACCTCAGCAGCATAATACAAATCGTCGTTGTAATAACAACATCATAACACCTCACTCGAATCTCAAAAACGTCGTAGCTTTCTGCAATAAGTTCAAAACCTAAAAAAAATTCTCTGCTCATTTCTATAGTGTCATCTACCTCAAACATACTTTAAAAATCATGATCCCATACCAAATACGTCATTCAAAGCTCTCATACTATCACAATGGTTCCGAAAAAATATGAACAGTTCACAAAGTACAGACAAAATACAATTTCGTAAGTGTGAAGTTATCCAAATGTGTAATTGCGTAAATATCTGTCACTGACGTAGTAAAAAAATGTTTGTTTCTCTGTTAAATAATCAGATAGCTATGTAATTCTGTGTTAGAGGAATATGATACCGATGTGTAAAGTTGTATAAGCAAATACCATATTAGCTAGGGCTCCTTGTGCTTGCCAAACACATGGTACAACAAAGTAAGCATGTACCCCCTGATGATTAATGTAATTATACCCTCAGGTGTTACAGATTACAGCTATGGAATGAAATGTATCACGGAAAACCTGTGTATCATTGTACTTCAAATATCTTTGAAAATAAATGTTTTAAGTACAAAATTAATCACTCAAATACATGCGCTGTAGCGCTAAACTGTGCGTCTTGTTGTAAGATAATCTCTGTGGAAGTGTCGTAGTTATTGTCCTTCAAAACCTAAGTTCTGCAGAAGTCAACGTACTTGCCTCATGATAAACAAAAGTGAAATGCTTTGCGTATAGATATCTTACTTATTACCCTTATTGCCGTGATAAAGAAAGTACTGTGCTGTAACGTATTGTCGTGCTATGGAAAAGGCTGTCTCATTGTAGCTATACCACAAAAGTTACTACTAAAACATGTTTTACTTTCCAGAATAATTCAGAAAAACTGTGCAGACATAAAACAGAAACACCGCAAAAGCAACATTGTAAATTGTCACTCATTAGTAGTGTCGTGATAAAATCGTGTAGCTGTCACATAAACTAACCACTGTGTCATCTGGTATCTCACAGAAAGTACTTTAAATCCAGAATGTATTTTCAAGCAAACCAAAATGTTGCATTAAAGTCTCATTAGCAGTACTGGTAAATGTTCTAAGTATGTGAACCTTATGGTCGTTACGTAATCATACAACTAACAAGCAAGAATGTACACACACAGTAACACTGTGCCCTCTGTTCACTATAATAATGCATTTGTAATTACGTGTCTAAATAAGTTCCCTAGGTTCTTGACTGGATAGTTAACTTTACAGCATAGTTGCATGTTAACAGTTTGTAAGTGTGACAAAGAGTACTAGTAATGTGAAGTGAAAAATTTTATAGCAAAGACTAAGTTAAAAAAACAGATTGTCTCTCAATAAACGGTTTTACATGTGAAATGTGGTGCAATCTTTTACCCTTCCTTGTACGCAGAGTTTCAACTTCAACGCAATTATCTTGTGGTATCCATCAGTAAAGAATACTGGAATTCTTCTCAAGGTTAGCGTCAATGTTATTTTTCTCTGAGCCATCCGGCGCACGTGGCTGCCTGTGGTGCGAGTCATTGTCTGTCTCTTTGTTGGCGCGCGTCGTTATTGAGATTAGGAGACCTAACTTCCACAAATTCACCTTGTTGAGAGGGCCCTGCCCTGTTGGAATCCCGTCAGTTCTGATTACATTCACGTCTGTCGTTATATAGGTAGTTTCCATAATTTCTTTCTTGTCGGTCACGTGGTGGAGAATTCCTCCCTGAATTGTAACTGCGCGCTGAATTGTTGCATCTGAAGTTATTCTGTCTCCCTTGATAATAATTGTTTTGGTTCCCATATTGTGTGTTTCTATGGTTATCTCTGTCTTATTCACTACTACGTAAATGCGATCTTTCTCTGTAACTATTATTCTGCCAACGGTTGTCATACGGGTGGTGTCTGTTTTCGTCACAATATGCGTTGTAAGAATAGCCTTGTCGTGTCCAATTATTATTTCTTTCATCACGGAATTGCGACGGATGTGACCTGTAACTGTTGTGTTCCTGTTTTCGCGTTTCGCGATTGTCAGTGCCAATTTCTAATTCTTGTAAGAGTCCCTGAAAAGCTTCAATGTCGTCTTTGCAACGTCCTGCCAAAATAATATGTCGTAAATGTTCAGGTAATTTGATTAAGCAAATGCGGATGAGTTCTGAGGGGCTGTATGGGTATGACAGGTACTGATTCTTGTACAACATGTCTTCAAAATATTTCACATGACTGGAAAATTCAGATTGTTCGAAATGTTTCAACATTATGATGCTATGTTTTACTCGGTCTTGTGTAGCTTGAGACCAATATGCTGAGAGGAAGGCATGATAAAATTTTCCTTCACTGTGACAATCGTGAATGACCGATCGCATTCTTTCAGCTGGTTCATTCTCTAAGTAGCCACACAAAAATACTAATCTATGCTCTAATGACCAGTTGGGAGGAAAACAATGAGAGAATTGATGGAGCCACGCTTGTGGATGAATGTCGTTGCCAGAATTCTTAAATGTTTTGAATTTACGTGTAGTAATGAACAGCTTATAGTCAAAATCATCGTGTCGGCGAGTAGCATATCGGTCGTTGTTACGTCGTGTCGGCGGTTCCATCTCAAAATTCGGTGCACCTTGCCAATTTCTTTCATAATTTCCGAAATGCCCTGTGTTATTATTTTGTGGCTGTTCCGTATTTCTAAGTCCCTCTACCCGTGTTGCAGCGCGAGTGTCCTCTGAAATATGTAATATTTGTATTACTTGTGCCAACTGATCTTGTACTTCCCGGATTTCTTTTGTGTTGCGTATTAATTTGATTCTGATTTTGTTTGAATTTCTTAATTTGTTCATAATCTTCTGTCTCAGTGATGGCTACAGGTCTTGTGTCATTCAGATCATCATCTACCTTTGCAGATAAGTTAGTGAACTGATCCGAAAGTTCGGCTACTTTCTCCGATAGTGTACTTATTTCCTCAGTGTGCTTTTCTGAACGAAGTTTCAGAGTGTCCATTTGTGTTGAAATCGTATCTACTGTGTCCTTTAAGTTTTCCTGAGTTTTTGCAAGTAGCGTAACTGAATCGGTAGACACAACTGAGTCAATTTTAGCCCAAAAGGTCTTATGATTTTCATGAACAATGGTTTGCAGTTCTTTTATGGCTGCTTCGTGATTCTGTAATGCATTTTCGTGCCGCGAAAAAATAGGTTGAAAATGCTCACAAATTTGTGTTTTTACGTCATTACAGACTTTTTGACATTTCGATTCAATGTTATGTAACTCAGTAGTTAAATCTTCACGTGTTTGTTCAAGTGTGGTGTCTAACTTTTGAAGCTTTCGCTGTGTTTGTCTCTGATTTTGTTCCATTGTGTCTAACTGTTGCTGGGTTTGTCTCTGGTGTTGTTCCATTGTGTCTAACTTTTGAAGATTTTATTCCATTGTGTCCAGCTTTTGAAGCTTTTGACCCATTTGTTGCATTAATAGTAATAACAATGCACTGGTGTCTGAAACATGTTCCTCAGTGCTATTCGGCAATGCATTTGAACCGGCAATATTCGCATTTTGAAAAGCAGGAAATGTGTCTTGACTTATTTGAGAAAACGGCGAAGACGCAAAACCTGAATCTACAGTATTTGTAGGATTGTGTCCTGTCATTTCGGATTCCTGAGGCAAGCTGTTGCCGACCGATCGATCGATAATGCTTCCCTGTTCACTAATTGTTTCACTGCCTACACCATTATTTGCAGCCCGCTCCATTTCCCTATGCACAGTTACCAAATTACTACTTTGAACAATAGTTTATTCATGACACGGTGGCGCTAACACACTGCTTTGGTCTTCACTGTCATTTCTCAGTTTACTTTGGAGCCTAGTATTACGTTTTTCATACGCCATTATTGTCACAATACTTCACACGACAACACAGAAAAGCACAATTTGAAGAGCAAAATAAGAAAACACATTAACATAGCATTGAAAATACACTCCTGGAAATGGAAAACATAACACATTGACACCGGTGTGTCAGACCCACCATACTTGCTCCGGACACTGCGAGAGGGCTGTACAACCAATGATCACACGCACGGCACAGCGGACACACCAGGAACCGCGGTGTTGGCCGTCGAATGGCGCTAGCTGCGCAGCATTTGTGCACCGCCGCCGTCAGTGTCAGCCAGTTTCCCGTGGCATACGGAGCTCCATCGCAGTCTTTAACACTGGTAGCATGCCGCGACAGCGTGGACGTGAACCGTATGTGCAGTTGACGGACTTTGAGCGAGGGCGTACAGTGGGCATGCGGGAGGCCGGGTGGACGTACCGCCGAATTGCTCAACACGTGGGGCGTGAGGTCTCCACAGTACATCGATGTTGTCGCCAGTGGTCGGCGGAAGGTGCACGTGCCCGTCGACCTGGGACCGGACCGCAGCGACGCACGGATGCACGCCAAGACCGTAGGATCCTACGCAGTGCCGTAGGGGACCGCACCGCCACTTCCCAGCAAATTAGGGACACTGTTGCTCCTGGGGTATCGGCGAGGACCATTCGCAACCGTCTCCATGAAGCTGGGCTACGGTCTCACACACCGTTAGGCCGTCTTCCGCTCACGCCCCAACATCGTGCAGCCCGCCTCCAGTGGTGTCGCGACAGGCGTGAATGTAGAGACGAATGGAGACGTGTCGTCTTCAGCGATGAGAGTCGCTTCTGCCTTGGTGCCAATGAAGGTCGTATGCGTGTTTGGCGCCGTGCAGGTGAGCGCCACAATCAGGACTGCATACGACCGAGGCACACAGGGCCAACACCCGGCATCATGGTGTGGGGAACGATCTCCTACACTGGCCGTACACCACTGGTGATCGTCGAGGGGACACTGAATAGTGCACGGTACATCCAAACCGTCATCGAACCCATCATTCTACCATTCCTAGACCGGCAAGGGAACTTGCTGTTCCAACAGGACAATGCACGTCCGCATGTATCCCGTGCCACCCAACGTGCTCTAGAAGGTGTAAGTCAACTACCCTGGCCAACAAGATCTCCGGATCTGTCCCCCATTGAGCAAGTTTGGGACTGGATGAAGCGTCGTCTCACGCGGTCTGCACGTCCAGCACGAACGCTGGTCCAACTGAGGCGCCAGGTGGAAATGGCATGGCAAGCCGTTCCACAGGACTACATCCAGCATCTCTACGATCGTCTCCATGGGAGAATAGCAGCCTGCATTGCTGCGAAAGGTGGATATACATTGTACTAGTGCCGACGTTGTGCATGCTCTGTTGCCTGTGCCTATGTGCCTGTGGTTCTGTCAGTGTGATCATGTGATGTATCTGACCCCAGGAATGTGTCAATAAAG
Source organism: Schistocerca piceifrons (assembly GCF_021461385.2). NCBI lineage: Eukaryota > Metazoa > Arthropoda > Insecta > Orthoptera > Acrididae > Schistocerca > Schistocerca piceifrons. Next base: position 19,003,353 of record NC_060147.1, on the reverse strand, counting down.
TTTCCCCTTCCTGGGACAATGAATTCACGGTGTTCTTATTTCAATTTCCAGGAGTGTAATATCTCGTTAATTGCAAGCGCAGCTGCGAAATACTTGGTGCAAATCTACATGCATGCCACAACTGTTTTACTGTACAAGAATGAAAAACTACAACTACAAAGGAGATTCTCTCTACAATTACACGCTAGCAATAAACAAAGCCTGCACTAATTACACAAACTACAAGAAAAAATCAAAAGAATCCAGTGAGGTATCCTCGGCTAAGGGTCGACATATAGAAAAATTATACATGACTGTGCTTAAACTGACACACAATATTTTTTTTTAGCACAACGCAATCTGACTTTCAGTAATCCCTACAAGAGAATGGCCCTGACTAAATTAACCTATACGTTTCACAAATCACTTACCTCACAAAAATCTTCGTTACTCGAACTACTGCAATACAGCGAACGCCATTACTGCCAGCTAAATAAAAGATTCAAACTACTGAAGGCACTAACTACTGATATGCATAGTTAGCAAATGAAAGATTTTAATAGAGAACAAACAATATATTTACCTTAATAGTCATAATATATATAGCAGTTCATGACATCCATTCTTACAAATGTACTAAAAAATCCGCCATCTCACTTCCCACATCCACCACTGCTGGCGGCTCACCTCCAACTGCGCAACGCTACGCGCTGTTAACATCCAGCAGCCCAACACTACAATGGCAGGCAACAATGCAAACTAGCCACAGACTGCACGCAGCACAGCCAGTGATTTTCATACAGAGCACTACATGGCGTTACCAATATAACAACCTAAACAGCCTACTTACAACATCCTGTTCAAGTTCCGTGGTTGATCCTTCCACTCAGAGGCCAACCGGCTCTCTGATCGAACACGCTGAGCTACCGTGCCGGCATTATTATTTCTTTTTAACTCAGTTTTTTTATTACAGAGTGTAGCTAACCCTCTGACCGAGGACGCCGAGTTACTGTGCCGGCATATACACTCCTGGAAATTGAAATAAGAACACCGCGAATTCATTGTCCCAGGAAGGGGAAACTTTATTGACACATTCCTGGGGTCAGATACATCACATGATCACACTGACAGAACCACAGGCACATAGACACAGGCAACAGAGCATGCACAATGTCGGCACTAGTACAGTATATATCCACCTTTCGCAGCAATGCAGGCTGCTATTCTTCCATGGAGACGATCGTAGAGATGCTGGATGTAGTCCTGTGGAACGGCTTGCCATGCCATTTCCACCTGGCGCCTCAGTTGGACCAGCGTTCGTGCTGGACGTGCAGACCGCGTGAGACGACGCTTCATCCAGTCCCAAACATGCTCAATGGGAGACAGATCCGGAGATCTTGCTGGCCAGGGTAGTTGACTTACACCTTCTAGAGCACGTTGGGTGGCACGGGATACATGCGGACGTGCATTGTCCTGTTGGAACAGCAAGTTCCCTTGCCGGTCTAGGAATGGTAGAACGATGGGTTCGATGACGGTTTGGATGTACCGTGCACTATTCAGTGTCCCCTCGACGATCACCAGTGGTGTACGGCCAGTGTAGGAGATCGCTCCCCACACCATGATGCTGGGAGTTGGCCCTGTGTGCCTCGGTCGTACGCAGTCCTGATTGTGGCGCTCACCTGCACGGCGCCAAACACGCATACGACCATCATTGGCACCAAGGCAGAAGCGACTCTCATCGCTGAAGACGACACGTCTCCATTCGTCCCTCCATTCACGCCTGTCGCGACACCACTGGAGGCGGGCTGCACGATGTTGGGGCGTGAGAGGAAGACGGCCTAACGGTGTGCGGGACCGTAGCCCAGCTTCATGGAGACGGTTGCGAATGGTCCTCGCCGATACCCCAGGAGTAACAGTGTCCCTAATTTGCTGGGAAGTGGCGGTGCGGTCCCCTACGGCACTGCGTAGGATCCTACGGTCTTGGCGTGCATCCGTGCGTCGCTGCGGTCCGGTCCCAGGTCGACGGGCACGTGCACCTTCCGCCGACCACTGGCGACAACATCGATGTACTGTGGAGACCTCACGCCCCACGTGTTGAGCAATTCGGCGGTACGTCCACCCGGCCTCCCACATGCCCAATATACGCCCTCGCTCAAAGTCCGTCAACTGCACATACGGTTCACGTCCACGCTGTCGCGGCATGCTACCAGTGTTAAAGACTGCGATGGAGCTCCGTATGCCACGGCAAACTGGCTGACACTGACGGCGGCGGTGCACAAATGCTGCGCAGCTAGCGCCATTCGACGGCCAACACCGCGGTTCCTGGTGTGTCCGCTGTGCCGTGCGTGTGATCATTGGTTGTACAGCCCTCTCGCAGTGTCCGGAACAAGTATGGTGGGTCTGACACACCGGTGTCAATGTGTTCTTTTTTCCATTTCCAGGAGTGTATTAGCTGGCCGCCGCTTCGTGTTAATAGCGACCGCCGCTTTGTGATAATAACGGCCATGCACAAGTTACATATTTGACTACCGAAATTATCTTGCGATTTTCTCAATAACGCTTGAGAAGTGCGCTCTACTGCTTACAGATTTTGTTGTCCTCATGGAGTACTACGAGTGTATGAAGTTTGCAGTAAATCCGCATTCCAAACGTCGTGGCATCCCCTTGTTAGTTTTTTTCAAATCGATAGTTCAATTAATTTTGTCCATCTCATTTCTGATTACGATAAAATCACACGAATTTTTAAGATGATGTAATCGATGCTGACGATTGACACTAAACATTTAATGACGTCTGTCTTTTTATGGATGATACCCTCTTATGTCGATTCCTGCATTCTCCTCTACCCGGACGCTATTTATTACCCGAGGACGAAAGACTACGCTGTCATGTGGATCGGAGGTCACGCGATTCTTTATTTATGTGGAGGTGGTGTTATAGAACTCATGGATTTTTGAAACTGTTCAAACGATCCTCATTGTGCTACTGTGAAGAACCTTAAGTACAGTCAACACTTTTCGAACATTTTGCAGAGCATCTTCCACGATCCACCCCGTAACTGGATTATTCATCGCAAGAGATAAATTTGATACATTCAAAGAAGGAGACGAACAGATGACGGTAGAACATGCCATGAAAATGGGGGAGGCGGCGGCATCCGTACAGTATCGACGCCACATGTTACAGAAGTGTAACAGAACTGTTACGGAAGTGTAGGTTTGTCTTTATTTTTCTTTCTTTCAGAGACAAGTAACGGGAAATGTGTGTCGCTTTTTGTCAATAAATAAGTGAATATTCTCCTGTGGCCATTTACCCTTCCATATGATCCTGTTTGACGACAGAAACATCGTCGTGCCCCTGAGATCATTCCTTCTATTCCTTTACCCTACATAAAAATATGTGGTCACGGTGTTGGGCTACCAAGCAGGCGAGACATGTTCGAACCTCCCACGTGCCAAAAACTTTCTTCTTTTGTTTTTTGTTTTCTTCATTGTTCGCCGTATTCAAATTTGTGTCAGTATCGTGGTGTAACGTCCCTTTGCAACACTGAGGTGTAAGTCGAGACCTATAATGATAGTTGCTTCTGCACAACTACTCTATTCGCAGCCTGTTTGACGACGGAAACACCGTCGAGCCCCCGAGATCATCATCATCATCATCATAATTTAAGACTGATTATGCTTTTCAGCGTTCAGTCTGGAGCATAGTCCCCCTTATAAAATTCCTCCATGATCCCCTATTCAGTGCTAACATTGGTGCCTCTTCTGATGTTAAGCCTATTACTTCAAAATCATTCTTAACCGAATTCAGATACCTTCTCCTTGGTCTACCCCGACTCCACCTACCCTCTACTGCTGAACCCCTGAGTCTCTTGGGTAACCTTGCTTCTCCCATGTGTGTAATTTGACCCCACCATCTAAGCCTGTTACTCTGACTGCTACATATATAGAGTTCATTCAGAGTTTTTCTTTGATTTCCTCATTGTGGACACCCTCCTGCCATTGTTCCCATCTAATAGTACCTGCAATCATCCTAGCTACTTTCATATCCATAACCTCAACCTTACTGATAAGGTAACCTGAATCCACCCAGCTTTCGCTCCCATACTACAAAGTTGATCGAAAGATTGAACGGTGCACAGATAACTTAGCCTTGGTTCTGACTTCCTTCTTGCAGAAGAGAGTAGATCGTAGCTGAGGGTTCACTGCATTAGCTTTGCTACACCTCGCTTCCAGTTCTTTCACTATGTTGCCATCCTGTGAGAATATGCATCCTAAGTACTTGAAACCGTCCACCTGTTCTAACTTTGTTCCTCCTATTTGGCATTCAATCCGTTTATATCTCTTACCCACTAACATTACTTTCGTTTTGGAGATGCCAATCTTCATACCGTAGCCCTTACATTTCTGATCTAGCTCTGAACTATTACTTTGCAAACTTTCAATCGAATCTGCCATCACAACTAAGTCATCTGCATATGCGAGATTGCTTATTTTGCTTTCACATATCTTAGTCTCACCCAGCGAACATATGATCCATAAATAATATGAACAACAGTGGAGACAGGCTGCAGCCTTGTCTTACCCCTGAAACTACTCTTAACCCCGAACTCAATTTACCGTCAACTCTAACTGCTGCCTGAATATCTATGTAAAGACCTTCAACTGCTTGCAAAAGTTTGCCTCCTATTCCATAATCTCGTAGAACAGACAATAACTTCCTCCTAGGAACCCGGTCATATGCCTTTTCTAGATCTAGAAAGCATAGATACAATTCCCTGTTCCACGCGAACCACTTCTCCGTTGTTTGCCGTAAGCTAAAGACCTGGTCCTGACAACCTCTAAGAGGCCTAAACCCACACTGATTTTCAACCAATTTGTCCTCAACTAATACTCGCACTTTCCTTTCAACAACACCTGAGAAGATTTTACCCTCAATGCTGATTAAAGAGATACCTCTGTAATTGTTACAATCTTTTCTGTTTTCATTTTTAAAAATTGGTGTGATTGCTGCTTTCGTCCAGTCCGGTGGAACTAGTCCCGACTCCCACGCCATTTCAATTATCCTGTGTAGCCATTTAAGACCTGACATTCCCCGAAATCATTCCTTCTATTCCTTTACCCTACATAAAAAAATGTGGTCATGGTGTTATCCGGCAGGCGAGCCATGTTCGAACCTCCCACATGCCAAAAACTTTCTCCTTTTTTTTCCACTGTTCGCCGTATTCAAATTTGTGTACGTATCGTGGTGTAACGTCCCTTTGTAACACTGAGGTGTAAGGACGAGACCTATAATGACAGTTGCTTCTGCACAACTACTCTATTAGCAGCCTGTTTGACGACGGAAACATTGTCGAGCCCCGGAGATCATCATCATCATCATCATCATGATCATGATCATCATCATCCATCATCATCCATCATCATCATTTAAGACTGATTATGCCTTTCAGCGTTCAGTCTGGAGCATAGTCCCCCTTATAAAATTCCTCCATGATCTCCTATTCTGTGCTAACATTGGTGCCTCTTCTGATGTTAAACCTATTACTTCAAAATCATTCTTAACCGAATCCAGGTACCTTCTCCTTGGTCTACCCCGACTCCACCTACCCTCTACTGCTGAACCCATGAGTTTTTTGGGTAACCTTGCTTCTCCCATGCGTGTAATTTGACCCCACCATCTAAGCCTGTTTGCCCTGACTGCTACATCTATAGAGTTCATTCCCAGCTTTTCTTTGATTTCCTCATTGTGGACACCCTCCTGCCATTGTTCCCATCTACTAGTACCTGCAATCATCCTAGCTACTTTAATATCCGTAACCTCAACCTTATTGATAAGGTAACCTGAATCCACCTAGCTTTCGCTCCCATACAACAAAGTTGGTCGAAAGATTGAACGGTGCACAGGTAACTTCGTCTTGGTTCTAACTTCCTTTTTGCAGAAGAGAGTAGATCGTAGCTGAGGGCTCACTGCATTAGCTTTGCTACACCTCGCTTCCAGTTCTTTCACTATGTTGCCATCCTGTGAGAGTATGCATCCTAAGTACTTGAAACCGTCCACCTGTTCTAACTTTGTTCCTCCTATTTGGCACTCAATCCGTTTATATCTCTTTCCCACTAACATTTCTTTCGTTTTGGAGATGCCAATCTTCATACCATAGCCCTTACATTTCTGATCTAGCTCTGAAATGGTACTTTGCAAACTTTCAATCGAAGCTGCCATCACAACTAAGTCATCTGCATATGCGAGACTGCTGATTTTGCTTTCACATATCTTAATCTCACCCAGCCAATCTATTGTCTTCAACATATGATCCATAAATAATATGAACAACAGTGGAGACAGGTAGCAGCCTTGTCTTACCCCTGAAACTACTCTGAACCATGAACTCAACTTACCGTCACGTCTAACTGCTGCCTGACTGTCTATGTAAAGACCTTCAATTGCTTGCAACAGTTTGCCTCCTATTCCATAATTTCGTAGAACGGACAATAACTTCCTCCTAGGAACCCGGTCATATGCCTTTTCTAGATCTATAAAGCATAGATACAATTCTCTGTTCCACCCGAAACACTTCTCCGTTGTTTGCCGTAAGCTAAAAATCTGGTCCTGACAACCTCTAAGAGGCCTAAACCCACACTGATTTTCATCCAATTTGTCCTCAACTAATACCCGCACTTTCCTTTCAACAATACCTGAGAAGATTTTACCCACAACGCTGATTAAAGAGATACCTCTGTAATTGTTACAATCTTTTCTCTTTCCATGTTTAAAAATTGGTGTGATTGCTGCTTTCGTCCAGTCCGGTGGAACTAGCCCCGACTCCCACGCCATTTCAATTATCCTGTGTAGCCATTTAAGACCTGATATTCCCCGAAATCATTCCTTCTATTCCTTTACCCTACATAAAAAAATGTGGTCATGGTGTTATCAGGCAGGCGAGCCGTGTTCGAACCTCCCACGTGCCAAAAACTTTCTCCTTTTATTCCCACTGTTCGCCGTATTCAAATTTGTGTCCGTATCGTGGTGTAACGTCCCTTTGCAACACTGAGGTGTAAGGACGAGACCTATAACGGCAGTTGTTTCTGCACAACTACTCTACTAGCAGCCGCAAGGAAGCGGCTTTCGAATGAGAACCGCAAGCGTTTGATGACAAGGAGACAAGTCAACCGAATCCTCCACCGGAAAACACGTCTGGTGTGTCATACACGACATTAGTGACAGCACGTGTGTGATATGTAATTTGTACACCTGGTGAGTGAGTGAGATACGCCGCCTTTCCCGATTTAGGTCTTCATATAAATGTGATCACTCTTAAGGAAACGAAAACATAATTGTTTGTCACATAAGCTGCAACAAATGAACGCAACAGTTTCACAATCACACAGTTTCTCTGTACTCCGCCGAAACACATGTTTCTAACGTTGTTTGAAGTTGTGTTCCGTTTTGGAAGTTTTGAATCTTGGATTCCTTTGTTGTGACATAGTCCACACGCGTTTATTTGTTGTTTTCATTTCTGTTAGACGTCTGTATGATATCTCGCCTGCTCTCACTACTCGTCACGTTTATTTGTGGCGGTAACGTATTCTTACCACATGACTCATATCCTATAACCAATGTGTTGTATGACAACTGTTAAAACTATAGAAAGAGAACAAACACTTCAATGGCCGAACAGGCAATTCATAATGTTGTGAAGAAAATTAACTGCGCTCAGAATTACACTTGTTAAGCTTCAACCATTCACTTCTTATTTTTGCTTTTCTTTTTCACATCTCAGTACACCTCCTTCCTGTTTTTGTCGGGCTATCAACTGAACCATCATACCACAAAAAACGAGTTGGTGCGATGGGGAGTTTCCCTTGTTAGAGGCGATATCAGAAGTAAATGAGACTTACTTGCAAACAAACTAATCTATCACAGAGAAAAAGATAATACATATACAGGCGATAGGATACCACCGCAGTTCACGGAATTAACTACATAACCACAAATTATATTGCAAAGGAACTGAGATAAGGGAAAAGAAAGTAACAACAAAAAAAGGAAACATACATGCGTGAAATAAAAAGAAGCGCTGAGAACCGTAACCGCTGTTGATTATGAGATTGTAACATGTATGCAAGCTACTGACATCTGTTAATCTTATGGTGAACCAACTATATACGAGCTAGACCCGTAAACCATATACAGGGTGTTTCAAAAAGGGCTTTACAATTTTGGAAATTCATATAAATTAATTCATAGTACCTACAGAGGTGATTGTAGTCTCAGTTTGTAGGGAACTACATCGAGTTTTGTTGCGCGTAGTTCGCTAGTGTCGAATCGCACCATATGGAGCGCTAGCGGCAGTTGCGTTGAAGATGACTGCCTTCACTGGACCCGAGTGTGCTCGCTGTGTGTTTTGGTTTCAAGAATCGAAGTCGGCGTCACAGTTCAGAGTAATTTCTGTGCCAAGTACGCTAAAGAACCTCCTAGTAGGCCTACAATTTATGAGTGGCATAAAAGTTCTGTAGAAACAGGGTGCTCGGCAAGACACCGTAAATCATCAGGTCGTCCAAACATATCTGACGAAGTCGTTGAACCAGCGAAACAACGTTTTGTCAGCAGTTCTACGAAATCGATCTGGCGTGCATCTCGCGAACTGCAAATCCCAAATACAACTGTATGGCGTGTGTTGAGAAACTGTTCGCATTTGAAACCATAGGGACTGACGATCGCACATGCAATAAAAGACACTGATAAAATTGCTCGCAAGAACTTCTGTGAGGATGTGTTAAATCGGTTACATCATGATGAACATTCCTTGGACAAAATCATCTTTTCTGACGAGTCGACTTTTCACTTAAGTGGCAACGGCTCAAATGGCTCTGAGCACAGACTTAACATCTATGGTCATCAATCCCCTAGAACTTACAAGGGGACCTCCCCATCGCACCCCCCTCAGATTTAGTTATAACTTGGCACAGTGGATAGGCCTTGATAAACTGAACACAGATCAATTGAGAAAACAGGAAGAAGTTCTGTGAAAAAATAAGCAAAATATACAAACTGAGTAGTCCATGGGCTACATAGGCAAAATCAAGGAGAACATCAGCTCAGGAGCACCGTGGTCCCGTGGTAGCGTGAGCAGCTGCAGAAGGAGAGGTCCTTGGTTCAAGTCTTCCCCCGAGTGAAAATTTTACATTCTTTATTTTTGCATATTTATTATCTGTCATCGACGTCTCTGTTCACTGTAATAAGTTTAGTGTCTGTGTTTTGCGACCGCATCGCAAAACCGTGCGATTAGTAGACGAAAGGACGTGCCTCTCCAATCGGAACCGAAAACATTTGAGCGCAAGGTCATAGGTCAACCGATTCCTCCACAGGAAAACACATCTGATATATTCTATACGACACTGGTGACGGCATGTGCGTCACATGACAGGAATATGTTGTCGACCCACCTAACTTGTACACTTGGCGAATGGGTAAAAAGATTCTTCGACCTTGCCCGATTTAGGTTTTCTTGTGGATGTGATAATCACTCCCAAAAAAGTGATGAAAACAAGAGTTTGTCACATAAACTGAAAATAAAAAATTAAAATTCACACCCGATGGAAGATTTGAACCAAGGACCTTTTGATCCCTAGCTCCTCACGTTACCACGAGACCACGGCGCTCCTGCGGTCCCTGTGTCCTTGATGTTGCCTATCTTCCTATGAAGTACTCAGTTTGTATATTTTGCTTATTTTTTCACAGTTCCACACAACTTCTTCCTGTTTTCTCAATTGATCTGTGTTCAGTTTTTCAAGACCTATCCACTGTGCCAACTTATAACTAAATCTGAGGGGGGTGCGATGGGGAGGTTCCCTTGTTAGAACTACTTAAACCTAACCAACCTAAGGACATCACACAACACCCAGACATCACGAGGCAGAGAAAATCCCTGACCCCGCCGGGAATCGAACCCGGGAACCTGGGCGTGGGAAGCGAGAACGCTACCGAACGACCACGAGCTGTGGACTTAAGTGGCAACGTTTACACACATAATTGTAGAATTTGGTACAGTAAAAATCCACATCGAACATTGCAACATGTTCGTGATAGCCCTAAACTCAAGGTTGTTTGTGCATTGGGCAAGAACGAAGTGTACGACCACTTTTTTTCCGTCAGATAACCATCAGCAGGATAGTGTACCTGGATATGCTACAATTTTCAATACCATAGATCGATGAGGATGACCAAGTACGAAATGTTTACTTCAGGCACTATCTGGCTGACGTACGGGATTTTCTCAGTGACCGCTTTCCAGGTCAATGGGCTGGCCGTGATGCGCCAATTGTATGGCCCCTACATTCCCCAGACTTAACAACACTAGATTTTTTTTTTAATGGCAATTCATCAAAGATATCGTGTTTGTACCTCCTGTGCCAGCTTCTCTACCTGAACTTAGAGCAAGAATTTACACCAACACTGAGCAAGTTATACATGCAATGCTACAGCGAGTTCTGGAAGAAATTGACTGCCGATGGGATGTATGCAGGATAACCAACGGAAGCCACAAACAACATCTTTAGTTTGAGGTAAAAAAAAACCTTCATATGTTTCGCTACAAAATAACACTAAACCCAGTTCTATATCTTCTTTCAATAAATTTATATGAATTTTTAAAGCTGTAAAGTCCTTTCTGAAACACCCTCTATATGACGGTTGCGAAAATCTGGCAAAGCAGAAATTTTCATTGCTGTAGTCACGTTCACCGGCTACTCTGACGCCCATTTCTTCATAAAATCTGGAAGCTCTTGAGGAGATGCCCCACCATAAAATCTTGTTCCATGATTTCAGCATTCCATTTTGTAAAACGGACGTTGAGGATTTTAAAACCTTTAAGAGTGTTATCGACCACACTACCAAACCAAAAACTGGCGTTCGACGTAGCAACGTACTTTTAAGAAATTTTGAAATGATATTTCCAACAGATTTCTGTGAACAGTTGTTTAGCATATTCTTGACTGTAATCGTGGGACTCCACCATTTTCTTCAAGTCATATCGAGGGAGACCACTATTTCTTATTTCTCCACCGTCTGTAGATTCCTTGCAAAATCTAGTGCCCCAACACGAAGGTAGATGGCAAATACCAACGTTCAAACACAAACACTTAAGAAAATACTATATCAAACTTGAAACACGTAGACTACTACATTTCAAGGCAAAAGTGAAACAATAGTTTCATCCGACCCTCAAGCCAAAGAATGTGCTTAATGAAAATGGTGATAATTAGGAATGTGAAGTGTTGGGTAGGTCACAATTTTCTGTGTGGTGCATTAAATGTCTGTTACTTATGTTCTGATTCTAGTTTTACATTAAATACAAACTACATTACAGTTAAAAGACACTATTGCCTCTAGGCTGTATATACATACAAATTTTGTAGATTAACTTTACTAATAATAATAATAATAAATATTAAACTATTTTTGTAGGAAATATGGTATGTTATAAAAAGCAAGCCAAACATATGATACTGCTGATTTCCCTACAAATTTGATTTTCAGAAATATCTGTTTTTCGCTAACCTTTGCATATATGCTTTGGCCCTTTATGGTTCTCAGTGCCTGCATCATTATCATAGTTTACGCTAGTAAGTGATAGGTCCGCAGACTACCTTTAAAGCTCAATGGAGTGTCACGCATAGTCACATTCGAGGGTTGGATTCCCTCTCTTCTTCATCGAAGAGTTTCACTGCCTGGGCTACTCTCAGGGTGCGCCTTCGACGTGGAAGATCCTTGCCGTGTCGTCTGCTTGCCGCCGCCGCCGCCGCTTGGTCGCCGCCTTGCGGTCCTCGCCGCCGCCGCCGACGCCGCCGTCGCCGCCTGCCGGGGCTCGCCGCCGCCGCCGCCGGTGCCCGCCGCCGCCGCCGCCATCCGGTGCCGCCTGGTCGCCGCCATCGCCGCCGTCCTGACCCTGGTCTACGGCCGTCTCCGTCTCCATCCGTCTTCGTCTTTGTCTGTCCCCAGTTTCTGTCCTCTCCTCTTCGTTCTGTTCGTTCTTGTTTCTCTCTCCCGTCATGTCTCATGTCCGCCCCCACCACCACTGTCACTACTACCACCACCGCCATTGTCTATACCTCCCCTTCCGCCGCCTCCACCACTATAACTTGGTGTGCCCCGTCCCACCCCCCTCCTTCCATTCCACCTCTCCTCACTCTCCCTTCACCCTCTATCTTTGTCGCCCCCTCTCCCGCTTCTTCCTCCCGCTCATCTCGTTCTGATCCCTTCCCCCCACTCCCCCAGCCTGTCACTGCAGCTCCGGCTCGGGTGGTGGCCCGTCGGGCCACTGCCCACGCCCAGCTCTCCCCGTCACCTTCGCCATCACCGCCGCCACTGCCACCGTCATCGTCATCGTCGCCGTCGCCTTCGCCTTCGCCTTCACCGTCACCATCTCCGGCGCCGACTCCGGCCCCAGGACCTGTCCCTCCCCGCCACATTCCCGTTGTTCCCATCCCCCACACCTCCTCCACCGCCGTCAAGCGCCCCGGTGGCACTCCTGCTTCCTCTGCTTCCAAAAAGGCTGCGCCTCGTCCTCCTTCCCCCACCCATGATGCCATGGAAGTCTCCCCGCCTGTCCCTGCCCCCTCATCCTCCTCCTCTCCCCCTTCCTCCTACCGCTACCTCCTCTCCCGTCCTGTTCCCTCTCTCCTTGAAGCCCGGAACCTCACCCTCTTCCTTCGCCAGCATTGTCCTGGTGCCCCCATCTCCCTCCTCACTCCTCGCCGAGATTCGGTCCTCATCTCCTCCCCCAGCCCAACCCTCCACACCTACCTCCTTTCCCGCATCCCTGTCACCCGCTTTGGCCCTCATGCCTCTCTCACCCCTGCTCCTTCACCACCTCCCTCCCGCCAACCCCAACCTCCGCGTCGCCCGCCAACTCTCACTGCCGTGATCACTCGGCTTAGTCCAGTGATCACGGAGGAGGAGGTGTTGGCGGAGCTCCAGGCGCATCCCCATTTGGAGGTGCGTGCGGTTCGCCGCATACATAACGCTGCCGGCCCCACCCGCCTTATGCGGGTTTTTTCTGAGCACGCCCCCTCCATTGACCGTCTCCTGAAGGAGGGTGCCCTCCTTTTTAACCAGCGGTACAAGGTCGACCCCTCCCATTCCCCTCCTCAATCCCTGCGCTGCCAGAGGTGTCTACGCTATAACGCGCACCCCACAGCTGAGTGCCGCGAGGCCCCCACCTGCCCGCATTGTCGGCAAGCGCACTTCCTCAGGCAGTGCCCCAACCTCCAATCCCCTCCTTCCTGCAATACCTGCAATCTCCCCCATCCCACCTACTCCCAAAAGTGTAAAGCCCGACCCCCTCCAACCACTCCTGAACTCACCGTCCCTGTCCGTCCCCTGGACGCCCCCACCCCTCCTGGCAATTCCCTTCGTCCCCCCCCCACCGCTGAGGACATCATCAGGTTCCTTACCATCGTCCTCCAGAATGTTCATCCCTTTCAGCGCCCACACACCCTCCAACAGATCTCCCTCGCTGCCCGTTCCATATTCCAACTCAAGATGTACGCCACCTACTCCAACAACCAGGCCCATTTCACCTTCTCCCGCCTCGACACCCTCGTCTAAATCCCTATCATGGCGCGACAGCAACGTATCCTTTTCAACAACATCCGCTCCCTACCCGCCAACAGGAACCTCTTCCTGCACACCCTTGCCACCCACCACGTGGATGCCTTCCTCCTTAATGAAACCTTCCTCCAACCCCACCACACCATTCACACTTCGCCCTACCTCCTCCACCGCTCCGATAATCCCCTCCTGATTGCGCGTGGCGGAGTTGCCATTGGTCACCACCGCCAGATCCCCGTTCGGCTCCAACCTCTCCTTCCCGACCCCACCGACCACCTGATCCTTAGTCTCTTCTTCCCCGGCCTTACCGTTACCTGCGCCACCATCTATGTCCGCCCCAACGCTCCTATTCCCTTCGACTTCCTCTCCCACGTCGATCGTACCTTTTCCTCCTACGTGATCGCCGCCGACCTCAACATCCATAGTCGTTCCGCTGCCCAGTTACGGCGATGGCATCGGTTCCTCTCCACCCTTCAAGGTGACCTCGTCCCCATCCCCCGGCATACCCGTCCTGAATCCAACTCCACTCCTGATGTTATCCTCTCCTCCCCCAACCTCCTTGGCCGCATAACGGTGGATGTCGTGGAGCCTATTGGTAGCGACCATCTCCCTGTCCTCCTCACCGTTTCAGACGGTCGTCGCCCTCGCCCCGACCCTCGTACTGACCCTCCCCCTAAGTATGTCCACGACTATTCCCGAGCCGACTGGAATGCCTACTGGGATACCCTTTCCACCCAGGTCGATAGCCACCCTCTCACCTACCACCACCCTGACGATGTCACCCATGCCGCCTCCTTTCTCCAGCAGACCTTGTCTGAGGCCGTGGAGGCCCACGTTCCTACTGTCGCCATCCACCCCCACCGTCCTACCTTACCCCCACAGGCCGTTCTCCTCCTCTGTGAATCCCGTCGTCTCTACCGTGCCTTCCTCCGCACGCGTGACCCGGACACACTATGACGCCACCGGCAACTCCAGCGACACGTTCGTAATTTGCTCGCGGCTAAGAAACGCCGGGACTGGCGACAGACATGCATCCGTTTAAATGCCACCCTACCAAACAACTCGTCCAAGTTCTGGTCGGCCTTCCGTCGCCTTACCGGAACTAAACCCTCCCCCTACTATCCTCTTCTCCACGATGATGACCCCTTCCCTGACACCCTTAGTAAGGCCAATCACTTTGCCTCCTACCTCTCCGATGTCTTCTCCATCCCCGACGATCCCCAGTTCGATTACTCCCTCTTCCCGGATATCCGCGATCGAACTGACACCTCTGTCCCTCCCCTCGCTCCTGGTTTCCAATACTTGGACAACATTACACACACGGAACTCAATGCCCCTCTCACTACACAGGATCTCATTGATACACTCCGCGCAAAACGCAACACCGCTCCTGGTCACGATCGTGCCACCTACCGTCACCTTCGTGAAGCTCCTGTCTCTTTCCTCTCCACCCTGGCCAGGCTCTACAATGTAGTCCTGTCCACCGGTTACTACCCCGACCTGTGGAAAACCTCCCGTATCCTCATGTTCCTTAAACCTGGCAAACCGCCGTCCGCCGTCTCCTCCTACCGTCCCATCAGCCTTACCTCGGTCTTCAGCAAGGTCCTGGAATCTATCCTCACCTGCCGCATCCACCAGCATCTCCGCCAGCACCGCCTCCTTCCCGTCACCCAGTGTGGCTTTCGGCCATCCTTCTCTTCCGACGATCTTCTCCTTCACCTCACTCATCTCCTTTCCGAACAGCTTAATTCCCGTCGCTCCGCAATCTTCCTCTCCCTTGACCTCGAACGCGCTTATGACCGCGTCTGGCATTCCGGTCTCCTCTTCAAGCTCCAAACCTTTGCCCTTCCCATTAACTACGTCCGTCTGATCGGTTCCTTTCTCTCCCGCCGTCCTTCCTATGTCACCATCCATAACACAGATTCCTACACCTTTTTCCCCTCCACCGGTGTGCCAAAAGGCTCCGTCCTCTCCCCCCTTCTGTACCTTTTGTACACGGCAGACATGCCGCCGCCGTCGCCCCCCGTCCAGCTCCTCCAGTTTGCCGATGACACCGCTTTCCTCGCCCTTGCCCCCACCCTGCAACGCTCCCAACGCCTTCTCCAATCCCATCTTGACCGATTCACCGCTTGGTGTAACCAGTGGTTGCTCAAGGTCAATCCTTCAAAAACCCAGGCGATCATTGTAGGCAAAACCACCCCTTCCTTCCGCCTCCTTGATTTCTATCTCACCGTCTATGGCCGTCCCATCGCCCTCACTCCCACCCTTAAGTACCTTGGCGTCACCCTCGACCGTCGCCTCTCCTGGACTCCCCATCTCCATACAATCCAAGCCAAGGCACATTCCCGACTCCGTCTCCTCAAGCTCCTTTCCGGCTGTACGTGGGGTCTGGACACTTACACAATCCTCCACACCTATAAATCCCTCATCCGCCCTATCCTTTGTTATACCGATCCAGCCTGGATCTCCGCTCCCCCTACCTTTTATAAATCCCTCCAAATCCTTGAACGCCATGCTCTCCGCCTCACCTATCGCATCCGTCTCCCCTCCCCCACGTGGATCCTGTATGATCTCATCCCCTTCCCCCACCTCCTCCTTTTCCTTGAAAGGATACGGATCCTGTACACCTCCCGTAAACTCGATCCTCCTCACCCGCTCGTCTCCCCAATCCTCTCCCATCCCCGCCCGCTGCCGCGCCTGTATTCCCATGTCCCGCCCGGTCTCCATCTCTCCACCCTCCTTACTCTCTCCCGAGGTGGCTTCCGCCAGCTCCCCCTCGCTGATGATGTCCTCCTCCCCTCCATCTACCCCTCCTATCAACTTTGACCCTTGTAACCTCCCCACCGTAATTTTTAAAGGAAATGAAAAGACAATACTTAATACAAATGGGAGCCGAGTGTAACCTCCCCACAAAAATTTGAAAGAAAGAAATATGACAATATTTAATTATGAATCCTAATGGACATTGCGCTAAGCGTAACCTGCCCACAATGAAATGTACTGACAATGGCAACAAAAATGTGAAATACGCAATCTGACTGAAATATAAATTTTTCATAAAAAAATTAAAGTCCGTTCAGTGACAAGAAAATTCAATTAAACCGAAATATCGGTCTTTGGCCCTGTGCAAAACAATCAGAATTAAAGTCTTACCTCAGAATAAATGGATGTCACATTTCTGCTCTTGTTGTTGCGCACCGCTTGGAGGAACTGCATTGCAAATACTAATATTCTCTTTTTTTTGTGATTCTAGTGAAATTTTTCTTCAAAAGAAGTGGAATGAAATGGGAAGTGCAACGAAATCTTTAGTTCAATAAAAAATTAAATTTTTGAAAAAAATGCTTTTGAAATAAAAATTATTATTGGGGGACTTGTTGGACAATAATTACAATAAATAAAATTTTTCATTATCTAATGATGATATTAATTAACAGTATACCTTATTCACCATCTTGACCAGTGTTGCCGACCGCCTACATCACACAACCGCACTGGGCTGCTACTACTGACCGACCGCTCTGCATGACGACTATTAGCGTACTGCACTGCACGACTACTACTAGAGTACTGCTCTCAACTAGACAGAGCTACAGACTCGCAACGACTGACTGACTGAGAACCGCTCGCAACACTCGCGCGGTCAAGCGCATACTCTCTGGTCACAGATGCTACAATGCCTCGCCATCGCTGCTGCGTTACATACGTGTTTCATAACCCTCCACTGGGGGGGCAAAAATTTGGCAGCGATGGTGAGTCATTTGGACTTGCCAATCGCGGCAAAATTTGTTAATTAATTAATAAACTTCTACAACTTACAGAATATTTAGATGTAGTACATAAAGTAAATGTTGTGCACACGCACTAAGTACAAGATATATCAGACAAAGACAAAATGTGAGTACAAAACATAGTAACAAATCAGGAAAATGTATATACAAATTATTTGACAGATAACAAAGTGCAGAGGCACTGAAAAAATTCATTGGCATATTCAGAACAAATAAACAGACTGGCAAAATATATTATGTTGACAAGTGACATGAGTGCACATGCACTGCAGTTGAGAACATATCAGTAATTGATGAAATGTATGTACAATTAGTAACAAATGGCATAAGTGCATTTGCATTAAAGTATTGAATATACAGAATAGTAGAAAACATATTGAAAAATGAGATAAGTGTACAGGCACTGAAGTTCAGTAGAAAACATATTAACACCTAACATAAGTGCACATGCACTGTAGTTCAGAACATATCATTAAAATAAAAATGTATATACAATATAAAAGACAAGAGTGTACATATACTGTACTTCAGAACAAATCGAAAAAATGTCTTTAGCATTTTCGCAATAAATAAACATAATGGCAAAAAAAAATCATGTCCAAAGTGCACACGCACTGAAAAATGTCTTTAGCATTTTCACAACAAATAAACATAATGGCAAAACATCATGTCGACCAGTGACATAAGTGTACTCGCACTGGAGTTCAGCGAATCGAAAAAAATGTACAACCTACGAACAGAAATGATGTTACCAAAAAAAAATTTTTTTTTTTCTTTATGTGACAAGAATCAGGATAGGAAAGGGAAGGATTGCATCATGGTTGTAGCACTTTAGATTGCACACAGCTGCTCTGAAAGTCCATATCTTTCCACAGAAGTACAACACCAAGTGACACAACTTGAAGTTCTTTTCCCATCAGAATTTATCAGTGTAGCCAAGACACTGAATTGTCGTAGTAATATTCCATGTTTTCATTTTGGCAGTACATTAGGTACACCAAACAGTGCGACCATAATAACGTCTTCATCGCTCACGGTGGTGGACAGCATGTCGTGTCAACACCACGCTCTTACAAGGCGCACCAACGTAGAATTAGTGCAAAACCAAAGATAGTGCTCCATGATCACTAGGATAAACAGGACAAATGGACATTGCAATAATTCAGGGTAGTCAGCTTATGAGGTGAAGGACATCAAGTCACATAATATTGACAATTAGAGACTTAATTAGTTTGTGGCATTCATAGCCCAGTTATTGAACATTTCTGTACCAAGTATGTAGTATTACAGAAAAATGTTCATTAATTGTTTTATATGGAATCAGTAGCCTTCTTTTCCTGGTTACAAAGCATTATTAAATAATCGCATTCTTTTCAGTTACAGAGTGTATTTAAGAATCATTAACCTTCTCCTAATTGCAGTTAATTAATCATTTGTCATTCCAATAATAATCATTAGCCTTTTCCTAATTACAGTTAATTAATCATTTGTCGTTAATTAATCATTTGTCTAATTACAGTTAATTAATCATTTGTCGTTAATTAATCATTTGTCATTCCAATAGTAAGAATTATTAGTCTTCTCCTAATTACAAAGCATTATTAAACAGTACCATAGTTAATTAATTATGTGTCATTCCAATCTATTAAGAATCACTAGCTGGCATCATGGGTAATCGTATTACAATAAACAGTGGCGGTCCTTGGCCAGTTACAAAGTATATTTAGTATGACAGAATAATGTTCATCATAAGTCTTAGTTGAAAAGGAGAGTCAATTATTGGCCTAGCATTAACATAATACATTGAGTGATACAAATTATTGGCACTCATTGGCCATTAACCAAAACATGAAAACTCAACATGGGAAAAAAAAGGGCTAATTAATGGCATAATTAATAACAATTCTTCAAGTGACATTAATTATTGGCACTCAGTGGCCAGCAAGTATTGAATAGAATCATCATTCAGTATTATTCAGATTATTACGAAGTCATTATTAAAAATCAGTTAATTACAGTCATAGCATTAATAATCACAGGCATTATAAGTAGTCTCATTACAATAAACAGTGTTTCTCCTTCAGTAGTATTCAGATCATTACAAAGTCATTATTAAAATCAGTTAATTAATCATAGCATTAGTAATCATAGGCATTATAAGTAGTCTCATTACAATAAACAGTGGCAGTTATTAACTAGTGACAAAGCATTATTTTAAATATATACTTTTTTTTTTGTCTCATAAGAAGTCATTACTCAAGTGACATACTATTCAGAGTTGATCAGTATTATTCAGAATTTTCTCAAACTGGTATCACTACTTGGGACTGGTAATAATTTTTTTTTTTTTTTGTTAGCAATGCATTGCGTTGGGATCGATAATTAATTGCTGAGGCATAACACTATTTGCTTTTGACCTATTGCTGCAAATGAGGATAGGTAACGTCATTCGTCATGAGTCAGCTGTAGCAAGATTATGGAACAAGGCATTATATGTGATCACATTTATAAATGATAAACACAAATGGGTAAAAAATAAAAATGCAAGTACTAGAACAGGTATAATAACTAACAGGTTTAGTAAGTATCATGAAAAGCTTCTCCTGGAAAAAATACAAAAACGGATTATTGACCTGAAAGAAGAAACGCACACTATGCTGAAAAGTAGTGAACTTCGAATTAACAGGCAGTGAAATGTGTATAAAATGTGTTCCATAGCTGTCCTTTCCAAAACTTTCTGTCATCCTACTATGCAATGTAACACCTGCTGTCAAAGCAAACTGCAACAAATACTTAAATAACTACGTAGCATAAATATATAACTTCAACATTATCCTCATCTGTAAAGAAAAAACTTCATTATCAATACCATCATAACTTCATTATCATCATCACCTGTAAAGAAAAACTTCATTATTCATAACATCATTTTCTTCGTCATTATTCATCAGTATTCATTATCATCTGCAAAAAATCACTTCATTACTCATTATACAACTATTCCTTATCTCTAGCATATTTCATCACTAAAACTAAGATGTGTAGTTCTGTCTGACAGCCTGCATCAATTACCTTGTATTCTGAAAGAAAAAATTAGTTAAGACTGCTATTCTATGATGAGTATAGTATATTCTTGTTAATGCTTGTTAATCCTGATCCATTTACTCTTCCTCATAAAGTCATTGCATCTCCTTTCGTTTATTCCGTAGGTGAAATTCCCATTTCTGTTGAATTTATTTCTTACATGCATCATTTCTTTCTGAAATTCATGAACAAAGATTAATGTCCTGCATTTAAATCATATACCCACTAAATAATGACTGGTTTATGGTGACACAATTAACCATACAGCATAACATGACAGAAAACGTAATATGTCAAAGACATTGACAGTGTTCAGATGCAAAAATGTACACAGAATAATACAATACAGCAGCAAAAAATGTAGAACAGTCACGATGTCATAAGGCAAAATGTCAAAGTCGACTGGTGTGTTATATCTTAACTATTTCACAGTGCATACTAACAAAACTGGAATACAATCGTACATAAAAAAGACAAAATGTGACGTTCGTTGTGTTCAGCTTGTATGTAGTGTAGTTAATCGAGGCGAGAATTAAAGCCTTTAATGGAAAAAAATGTAATGAAATTAACATGTCATTAGCGAACATTGCATAATTAGTCATAAAATACGTAAGTTCGTCTGGAAAAGTATGCACGGTCTGATGTGTAACGACAAGAAAAGCGACCTGCTAACCTTACCTTGCCGGGCACTTGCCAAGAAAAAATACGATAATCATCAGTAATTGGTCAGGTGAAATAATTGCATTAGTAAATGGCATCATAGTGTGTTGAATCATACAGTGGTTTCACTCAATAAACGGTTTAATGTTTGAGATATGGTGATTGCCTTTCGATTTTCTGGTTCTCAAAGTTTCGACGTGTACAACATTGGGGTGAGGAATGCTGCGAATCCGATATGGACCTTCGTATAGAAGTTCAAATTTACTGCACTTACCTTTTAATTTGCTGGATAAATAGTGTGTACGTATTAGTATCTTCTGTCCAACGTGAAAGTCGCGGCGTGTACAAACCTGTTTTTGCTGTCTTCTCCGGCGCTCTGCGGCACGTTTGATGTTGTTCAGCGCAATGTCAATTATTTCGTGGTGTCGTAATCGACGAGATGTAGGAAATGTTATTAATTCTTTAATTTTGTTAGGTGGTTCAGCATTTTTCAGTATAACAGACGGAGATAGCATAGTGGATTCATTTGGAATGGAATTAATTACATCTTGGAATGAGAATATGTGTGTGTCCCAATCAATATGTCTTTTGTGGCAGTATATTCGGCACAGTTTACCAATTTCTTTCATTAATCGTTCACAAGGGTTCGAAGAAGCGTGGTACTTGGATATATAGATCGGAGAAATGTTTCTGGCTCGTAACATGCGTGTCCATACGCTACTACGAAATTGAGATCCATTGTCAGAAATTACTTTCATTACATGCCCTACATGAAATAGAAAATGTTTTACAAATGCTTTCGAAACAGTTTTAGCAGTAGCTTTGCGTAACGGAGTGAAAGTAACAAATTTTGAAGTAAGCTCAACAGCGACAAATATGTAGCAAAAACCTCTGTTAGTTCTCGGAATCGGACCAAAAATATCTACAGCGGCCATGTGTCTTAACTTAACAGGTATAATGGGATATAATGGAGGAATATGTGAAGTGGTGTCTGATTTAGCTTTCTGGCAAATTTTACAAGACGCTAAAACTCGTCGTATACGTTTCTCCATGTTGGTAAAATAACAGTTCTGTCTCAGTATAAGAAAACATTTTTGTGCTCCGTAATGTGCGTAACTTAAATGTGTGTACCAGATTAATTTGTTAACCAGTTCGTCAGGAATGCATAATAACCAAATGTTGCTGTCAGGATGAGAGCGGCGAAACAGAATGTCATTGCGCACAGTGTAATGGTTTCTAATCGTAACATTATTCTTATCTTGCCAAAGGTGTTTAATTTCTTTCCACACATTGTCTTTATTTTGCTCTTGTGCTATGTCCTGTAATGACGATGAAATAAAGTTTTCAAATGCAACTTGCTGAATGTACATGACACTGAAATTTGTTTTGCAGAAGTTGGTTGCTACGTCTTGCTGATTGTTGCTTAGAGAATGCGATAGTGCGTCTGCTATAACATTTTGTGTGCCGGGAATGTGAACTATTGTAAAATTAAATTCTTGTAAATATAGTTTCCATCTACTTAATCTATCGTGAGTGAATTTGGCCGAAAGTAAAAATTGTATCGCTCTGTGGTCTGTGTAAACAGTGGTATGTCTGCCATAAAGAAAATGCCTAAATCTCGTAAAAGCCCATACAACACATAATGTTTCCAATTCTGTAACAGAGTAATTTCGCTCAGCAGATGACAGAATGCGACTTGCAAATTCGATGTTTTTAATTACTGTAGAGCCATCTTCTTCAATTTCCTGGAAAATGTGTACGCCTAAAGCGGTGTTGGAACTGTCGGTATCAATGGAAAAATTTCTGGTAAGATCAGGGTGCGATAAAAGTGGAGCATTCAACAGAGCATTTTTCAAATAACATTCTCGTGAGCAAAATTCTGCGTGTCAAAAGTAATGTTTGCGTTACTGTAATATAAAACCTGTACTGTGTCTGGTGAAATTCTGTCGGGAGGATGCTGTGGCATTTCGACTATTTGAACTGCTCTGTTATTTCTTACTGACGTATTACGCTATCGATGACACCTATTGTCTGTTTCATTCATGATTATCCGTTGTTGCTGCTCATAAGATCGACTGTTATTAAATGTACGCTGAAAATTGTGCTCATCATTTTTACGTCTGTCATGATAGTAATTTCTATACGGCGCATTGCGATACGAATTGAAATGGTGTGTTGTCTGTACGTAGTTATTTCTTTGCTGCCATGCGTTACTATTTGTTGGGGCTGGGACTATACGTGCACGCGGCGAAACATTAAAGTTTGCTTGACCTTGTAGACTGCATTGTTGGTTAGGTATGCTAAGCGGTTAACTTTCATGCTATTGTAGTGAAAAACATCTATTGTTACAAAACTGTGGTTCCGATTGCTCAAAATTTTATACATACTGATGATTACGATTTTTATCTGTTATTAAAATTACGCTGGTTCTGGAGTGCCTTAAGAATGTTGTCACTTTCAGTAAAAATTTGCCACATCGGGTTTTCTTTAGTTATTTTTCTTAATTCTAGGTAGAGCAATAGTTAAAGAGCAGTTTGAATAGATATAAAGGATAGTAGAAGAAAAGGCAGCAGTGCAGAAAACTAAAGATGAAACAGCACTACTACAGCTCGGGGCCCTATGCTCGCTACGGCACATATTCATTAAAGCGTAATGAATCCCCTGAGGTCTATTACGCACTGAGAATAAATTTTAGTTTTTGCGTTACAGGCAATGCCGGTAAAATTCCAAAACCAAATTGTTGTAACCATGTTAATTCAAGTTTCCTCATTACACGCAACGCTGTTGTAAATACGAAAATAAATTGTCACATCTGGTTCAAAGCTAGTTTTTCCATTACAGGCAATAGCGGTGAATGTACAAAGATAAATTGTCGTACACAGTGCAAAGCGTGTACCTGTACGCTGTCATTATTAAATTCCTTACATTTTCTTACAAATGCAAACTGCTTATTATCAACGTTCTCGTCACTGAATTTGAGAACACGTTCGGGTTTGTGTGAGAATTTGTTCGTCTGTGTCATTTCGGATTTCAAGTTGCGTAGCTTTTCAGACTTTAAGTCGCGTGGCTTTCCGGATTTTAAGTCGCGTAGTTGCTGTAAATTGCTCAAATTATACGCACTGCGTAAGTCTGACAAATGCTCGCAACGTGGCGGGTTCTGTGACGTATTGGTGACTGAAATAATTGTTAATTCTGTTACTTTACTACTTTCGTCAATTTGGTTGTTCTGGCGTTCACTTTTATTATTGACTTCCGCATTCAGAGTGTGTGAAACTTCCAGTGACTCGAAATTAAACTCGTCGTGTATCTGTACTGCATTTTTAGGGCATTGTTCATTGACTGCATTAATTTCGTGTATCTGTGTTTCGTTTGCTGAACATTGTTCAGTGACTGCATTAGTCTTGTCTTTATGTGATTCTGTTGTACCTACACGTGTGCTACTTGATTCTTGTGCAACAGTGCCAACTTTTTCATTACTGTTATTAGCACAAGTCTTGGTATACACACGTAATTGTTCGTTAATGTCCTGGCATTGCACGGTAACAGCTGTATTCTGTTCACTAACTTGTCTGTTCCGTTCGTTAAGGTTGTCTTCTTTTTCGTTCGTCAGTTTGAAACTTTTATCAATCATTTCGCTAAGTTGTTTGTGCCGTTCATCAAGTCTTTCATTAAGTTGTTTAAACATTTGTTGCAAAAATGCTATAATTTGAGCTTCAGTAGCATTACCTGCTCTATTCTCTGTACTGTTTGACGGTGTATCTACAATTGTCGCGTTTTGTGTGACCATTTGGTCATTCTGTAATTTACAAAAACGTTGATCAGTCGGATGTACATTGCCAGACACTGTTCTGGAATTAAATAAATCCGTCGTACTTTCAGTATCCTGTTCATTTTCATTAGACAAATTTGTCTGTACGTTACTTGAGTTTTCCAAATCGGGTGTGTTAAGCTGGGTAGCGCTCATTACAATGGAGCGTCCCACGTCATCAATTGTCGTCAAATTAACAGAAGAGACAATTGAGTTCGTTTGTTCATCATTAAGATAAAAGTCATCATTAATGGTTGTAGTGCACTGATTGTTAGTGGACGCAGGATTGTCATCATTACACTGCGTGTCACATGTCCTATCGGTAAAGTCGTTTGAGCCGGTAATTTCGCTCGTAATACCTCGCGATACACTATTCACAGTCTTTCGCGGCATTTTAACAGTAGTCACAATTATTCACAAAACAAATAAGCACAATGCAAAACAACACACAAATACAACAGAGCAACAAATTGCCGTCGACCTGTAGAAAGAAAGTCACAAAATTAGTAAAAGCGTAGCGCCAAATCCTAATTATAGTTAAGCAAACAAGAGCAGATATCTGACTGTTGTTCAAAAGACTCTCAACGAAATTCGATCCTGGACTGGGTGTCGCCAAGTGTAACCTCCCCACCGTAATTTTTAAAGAAATGAAATGACAATACTTAATACAAATGGGAGCCGAGTGTAACCTCCCCACAAAAATTTGAAAGAAAGAAATATGACAATATTTAATTATGAATCCTAATGGACATTGCGCTAAGCGTAACCTGCCCACAATGAAATGTACTGACAATGGCAACAAAAATGTGAAATACGCAATCTGACTGAAATATAAATTTTTCATAAAAAAATTAAAGTCCGTTCTGTGACAAGAAAATTCAATTAAACCGAAATATCGGTCTTTGGCCCTGTGCAAAACAATCAGAATTAAAGTCTTACCTCAGAATAAATGGATGTCACATTTCTGCTCTTGTTGTTGCGCACCGCTTGGAGGAACTGCATTGCAAATACTAATATTCTCTTTTTTTTGTGATTCTAGTGAAATTTTTCTTCAAAAGAAGTGGAATGAAATGGGAAGTGCAACGAAATTTTTAGTTCAATAAAAAATTAAATTTTTGAAAAAAATGCTTTTGAAATAAAAATTATTATTGGGGGACTTGTTGGACAATAATTACAATAAATAAAATTTTTCATTATCTAATGATTATATTAATTAACAGTATACCTTATTCACCATCTTGACCAGTGTTGCCGACCGCCTACATCACACAACCGCACTGGGCTGCTACTACTGACCGACCGCTCTGCATGACGACTATTAGCGTACTGCACTGCACGACTACTACTAGAGTACTGCTCTCAACTAGACAGAGCTACAGACTCGCAACGACTGACTGACAGACTCGCAACGACTGACTGACTGAGAACCGCTCGCAACACTCGCGCGGTCAAGCGCATACTCTCTGGTCACAGATGCTACAATGCCTCGCCATCGCTGCTGCGTTACATACGTGTTTCACCCTGCCCCACCACCCACTTCCGGTGTCCTTTCCTTTAGGCACCCTCCCTCCCTCCCTTCTCTTCCCTTCCCTCCCCTTCTCTTTCCTTTCCTTTTCCCCCGTCCCCTTCCTCCACCACTCTTCCCCCCGGGCTTCCCCTCCCCCTTCCTCCCTCCCCCCTTTCTCCCCTGCCCGTGGCATCTCCGCTCTCCCCTCTCCCTCTCCCACTCCCCTTCCTCCTCCTCCTCTCTTGGCAGGTCCCCGGACTCGCACACGCATGGTGAACATTCGCGCGCCGGAGATCATCGCCGTCAGTGTCTAGTGTGTGTGCTTCGTTTTGTGTTTTGTGCAGTTACAACTCCACTGTTCACATGTGCCGTCGCAGCTCTCCGTATTTTGTGCGCCGTGTCAACAAGTGTTAGTGTTTTTTCGTCCAACGTGAACGGCTTCTTGTTTTTTTGTTTTTTTGTAACTACTTTCTTTGCCCGCCATTTTTTGTATTTTCTGTGTCACCTATCTCATATTACTGTACCCCATACGGCTGAAGAGCGGCGTATTAAGCTGCTGCCAGCCCGCCTTGTATGAGGTGCCGAAAATTACAATAAAGGAAAAAAAAAAAATCACGCATAGTGAACTCGTAATATTATGGAATAGCGGTAGTTCTTAATAACAAATACTGAACTTAGAGGTGGGGGTTTTGATCGGGCAAAGTAAAATTTAACACAACTGCAAAACGAAATAAATAGTAACTCGTAAGAAACGTAAGCAGGACATAAGGGGGAATAAGGAGAGAGGAACACAGAATGTCTAAAAGAGAAATTACAACACATGTAACGAAAAAATAGCAAACCTTGGAATCGATAACCAGAAGTAGGCCGTATAGGTCGATTTTAGTTGTAGAATCCAAGGTTATTTATCGCTTGTTTGCAGCAGTACAGGAAGCGATGATATAATAACGGAACGTGTCGACAAGTACACGGTTATCACGCATTCTAAAAGAATGCGCAGTTACACGATTTTTGTTTTGGTGTTACTTTCTGTACTACTGTTGTTACCGCAGTGGTTCAAATGGCTCTGAGCACTATGGGAGTTAACACCTGAGTTCATCAGTCCCCTATAACTTAGAACTGCTTAAACCTAACTAACCTACGGACATCACACACATCCATGCCCGAGGCAGGATTCCAACCTGCGACCGTAGCGATCACACGGTTCTAGACTGAAGCGCCTAGAACCGCTCGGCCACGCCGGCTGGCTGTTACCGCAGTGTGTACTGTGTATTCTTTGAGAATTGCCATGTATGGCATCATTCTAATTGTTGATTCACGTTCGGTTATTTTTCATTATTTTTATTGGCCGTTAATTATTTTGTCATAAGTGTAACTTTTTCGTGTCACTCGCTATACTACCGGAAGAACGAGAAACATAACTAACGTTGGAATCGATGACTAGACTTGACCTACGGTGACACAGAGACAAAAAGTAAATAAATAAATAATCCTAAAAGAAATAAGAACCAACACGTAATGAAAAAAAATCACGAAAAATAACGAACCGTGGGCTGAAGAACTAGAATTGACCTATATAACTATCCTCTTAGGATGCTGCCTAATCTCACCATCGGCAATCGTGGCACATTCGGAGAAAAACAGCCAAATATTTGTGAGAAGCGGGATTATATATACCGGTAATTGCAGATACTCTCACACGCAGCAGTTTCAACTGCGCTCTTAAGTTTGTGGCCAACCGCGCCTCTGGAAATGGTGCCATAATCGGAAAAAAGTAGTCATATATATTTACGAGGTTATCAATACGATTGCTACTTGATTCACGAGCAGAAACTTAAGCTGTGCACATAGGTTCCTGCCTAACCACAACCTGAGAAATCCCGATATATTTGTAATAAACAGCATACCTTACGTCAGTTACTAAGACAACGACAGATGAAATTTAATAACAAGCCACTTACAGCCTTCGCATCGTAACCTCATGGCGTCCTTCACTCGAAATGTCATTGGTCAAAGCTCACAGGTGGAATCGAACACTAGATTTGACTCAAAATAGAATTTAATCCCATCCAAAATACGTTAGAAAGTCCTATAAAAATATATTATTTCTTACGACAGGGCTATGGAAAACGTCTGTTTCACGACAACAATGCTATGTACTAAACTTGTCGAACGTTACCTACATGAGCAAATAAAGCAAGCAATTGACATCTTCGTAGGTCTATATGTAATTTGTAGGATTCCGATCTTACGCTAATTACAAGATTTATGAAGTTAATGGTTCTGGAAGACAAACTGATTTACACGAATTGTGATGAACAGTCTGGACGACTGACTGGCAAAATTAAAATGCCTCGAATATAACTGCTGTGTTGGTGATCTCCGTATTCATTCAACGTACGTGAAGTGAGAATTAATGTTACGCGCCCGCAGAAAGGTGCAATCGATTTAACGCCTGTGTTTCGGCTGCCAGGGATTGGCGGAAATCAGATGCTGATCAACGACTTACCAGAGATCGCTGTCATTGCTCGTGCACCCATTGCATTTGACGATTTCTTTAGGTTTTGCCGAGTGCAGACAGCGCCATTCACGTCGCTCGCCATTCGACTCGACTCAGACTGTTGCTAAGAAACGACATGGGACGTCGAAGAGAGCCCTGTGTTGTTGAAAACTGCGTCACATCGCGATTGCTGTTGTTTACTCTTAGTAGTGTATGCGACATTTATCGCCGTATAATTAAAGGAACTCTACTCCGATAATAATAAGACGCGCTCCTGCCGTCGTAGCGGAAGGAGCTCTCAGCCGGTGATGGCCGGTGCAACGGTAGCTATTGGGGTTTAGGCCTCGCTGACCGCTCTGCTCTACAGAGTTCCTTTCGAGGCGCCAGTAGCGCTCGGTGGATCGGCGTAAGGTTGAGGTTGCTCCCGTTCGTCGAAAAGCCGCGTAGCTCGCGGAGAAGCTCTATTGTCGTCAAGAGTCACTGACTCACAGTAACCCGTAACTTCGGTTACAAACCTAGCGAGACTCTCTCGTTCTGTGTTAGGGCTGATCAGTGCCAGGGGCCCGTTCACGTCGGACCACCCCGCGTACTGTAGGCCACTTCTCTTCCTCCGCACCTCCTTTAGGTGCCGCGCCACTGCACCAACGGCGCACGGTAGGCCGTAGGGCATTCCCCCTCTTCTAT
This sequence comes from Schistocerca piceifrons, assembly GCF_021461385.2. Lineage (NCBI taxonomy): Eukaryota > Metazoa > Arthropoda > Insecta > Orthoptera > Acrididae > Schistocerca > Schistocerca piceifrons. The sequence goes on along the minus strand of NC_060147.1, from coordinate 18,973,732 downwards.
AGGACCTACTATTAGCCTTTTCTTTTCAGAAAAAGCATAATTGTCGTGCCCACCCATACCAAATAAAGCTCCTGCAAACACACGATGGCAGATTCCGCCGGTGTTTCCCCCGCCCTAACCCGCAGCAGGCTGCAGCTAAAGAGGCGCGAGAGTCGGCTGTTCCCGTCGACGTCAGCGTCCCGCTTGCCGCCGTTGAGGAGGTGTTGGCCGACAAGGACCGGCAGATCGCTGCGCAAGCGCAGGAATTGCTGAGCCAGCGTCGATTGATAACCGACCTCTGCGGCACAAGTTGAGTCCCCCACGCGGACAAGTACACTGCACATAACATTACATTCACCTGCATCTGGTGACTCATGCACCACTGTCCCACTGCGGCAACCGACTCCAACGGCGGAACCGGCAGCCGCAGATGCGGACACAGAACAACACTACACTGGGCCCTGGCAGGTGGAGGGCCCACGACGCAAACAAAGAAACACCACGCAAACAAGCGAGCAACCACACTCGCAAGGTAGCCGAAAGGCGCTGCTACCTACACCAAAACCCGCGCTTCATGTTAGGAACACCAATACAACAACAAACACGACCCGACCTGCGGTCAGCAACACCACACAAGTACCAACCGCAGCTACGCCCACACAACAGAAGACTGGTTTTCCCCCAGTCGTAATCCAGAACTACGGGGACCTCAGCGTCCTCAACACAACATTCGCGGAAAGGCACTCACCTTGCACGCTACACACGAAGTACTCTGGGGATAGGGCCTCACTGTACGTATCAACTAACAGTGAATATAAAGATCTCCTTATCTTCCTCAAAGAAAAGGAAATCGAGCACTATACGTACAGGACCGCTGAAGAACGGACACAGCAGTACGTGGTAAAGGGAGTGGACCCCAACACCCCAAACAACACAGTACAAGCGGCGCTTAACTTCCTTGGATTCGACTGAAAAAGTGCTTCCAGGATGACAGGCTTCCGCTCCCACCACCGTCTACCACACTACCTGGTCGAGATGGCCGATACGGCCGCCTCCCGCGGCCTTCTGCAGATAAAAAGCCTTCTGCGGATGGACGTAAGGGTAGAAACTTACGAACCGCCACAAGTCCCCCAACAATGTAACAACTGCCAGCGGTTCGGTCATTCGGGCCTCCGCTGCGGCCTGGCACCCCGTTGCCGCGGATGCGCTGGCAATCACGCTTCCAACGCATGCACACTAATACACGAAAACATACGCCGTTGCGCCAACTGTGGCCAAGCCCATGCGGCCAACTACAGGGGCTGCAACGTATACAGAGAGGCGCAGAGGCGCAAAAACCAACAGTCGAAGCCACCCAACGTCATAACACGACCAAGGCCCGCACCAAACCCTGTCAGGAACGGTGTGTCGTTCGCCATGGCTACACGCCCTGGAGGAGCAGTGCAGGCCGCGGAACCTCTGCGCCCAGCACACACACCTATCACAACCGCTGCGACAGCAACACAATCGTCTCAGCCAACACACGACACTGCACCCACACCGGTACCAACACCAGCCCCCAGAAACAACACGACCCCACCCCCTGTAGCCACTGCCTGCGAACCTACACATGACACACAAGAAAACACACTAACACAGGGAACCCCAGAACCAAAAACCCAGACGAGACGTAGGCGAACACGTGGAAACAGGAGCGGGAACACGCGCGCACCACAACAGAATACCCAGCGACAACAAAACAATGACACACAGACACACAGTCAGCAAGCCAGCAACACCAGCACACACACTACTCCTCCCCCCACCACATCTAATACACAGGCACCTCAAAATGTTCCACACAACAACAACACAAGCGCCAGCCCATCCATAACGCCAACACCCGCACCAGCGGCCGCTAACACCACAACTGAGCCACAGGCCGACACACACAACGCCAACACAACATCTGGGGGTTTATTGGAAACACTATTCCCCCGTCACACGACCACCCAGATCCTTCACAAGATTTGGGCGGCCGTCGCCACACTCTTCACACAGCTCACGACTGCCCAACCCGGGCAGTACTGGGCTGCCATACAAACAGCGTTCACCACACTGTTTACACACATACATGGATAACACACCACACCCCGCCCCCATCGCAAACAACCAGACACTGACACAGATCCTGTTCTGGAATGCAGACGGGATCAATAACAAAAGGGCGGAATTCACCGCGTTCATGGAGCGTAAGGGTATCCTTATCGCACTGCTGAGCGAAACTAAGCTCAAACCACGCAACCAACTAAACTTCACCGGCTACTGCGTCTATCGTACCGACCGACCGGACGGCTCCGGTCACGGCGGAACAGCCATCATCATACACAAAGACATAGAACACACAAACATAGTGCTCCCTGAACTCGAAAAACTAGAGGCAACCGCCGTCAGGGTCGTGTTCAACGGAGCCTACACTACACTGGTGTCAGTATACAACAGCCCTAAAAACATCAAAACACGCGACATCAGCACAATACTCAACATATCACCGCGCGTAATAGCCGCTGGACATCTTAACGCAAAACACCCGGACTGGAACTCACGAATACGAAACTCCAACGGCAAGAAACTATACGAACATGCACTAGGACGAAACTACATCACACTAGAGCCGACCGAACCGACGCACATTCCCTACCGGAGGGGACACAGGCCAGACGTGTTAGACATGGCCCTCATCAAGGGCATAACAACGACACTCAACGTTGCCGTTGAAAACGATCTGCCCTCAAATCACCAACCCGTTATACTGTACATTGAAGAAACACTGCAGAACATGGAACAACGCAGGATGTTAGACTACAGGCGCGCGAATTGGACCCAGTTCAAGGAAACGCTTGACAGTCGCATCCCACCAACCCACGCGATTAACGAGACAGCCCAAATTGACGAGGCAGTCGAAACCCTCACCGGCGCCGTCCAGGACGCAATAGCCAACACCATACCAATCCGCACGCCACAACAACACAGTGCTGCCCTGCCCCAGGAAATCCTGGGCCTAATCTCAATGAGGAACCGCCTCAGGAGACACTGGCAGCGTACCAGGCGCCAGCACTTCAAACGGCACATTAACAGGCTCCAGGGTATAATCCGGGAAAAAATACAAACATTCAAGACACAACAGTGGGACCAGAAACTCGAAGGGCTAGACACCACGCGGCCTGGCATGTGGCAGCTAGCCCGACACTTCACCAGGGAGTAACTGTACACCCCCACGTTACAAGGGCCAGACGGACCAGCATATTCTGCGGAAGAAAAAGCGGAACTGATGGCCCTCACACTCGCAGCGTCATTCACACCGAACCTGGATCCCTCAGACCCAGCATTCACACTTGATACGGACCAGGAGGTCACACGCATCTTGGCCCAACCAGCGCGCAACAACATCCGACAAGCTAGTACAGCAGAAATCAAATGGGCCATCATGCATACCACCGCTAGGAAGGCCCATGCATACCACTGCTAGGAAGGCCCCTGGTCACGATGGCATTCAAAACCGTGTCCTCCAGGAGTTCACGGACAAAGCTGTAGACTACCTAGCACACATTACGAATGCCATACTCAAACACCAACACTTCCCCGCCTTTTGGAAGACGGCCAAGGTCCTGATGTTCAGGAAGCCGGGGAAAGACCACTTCCTCCCACAAAATTACCGACCCATCAGTCTGCTGAGCGCACTCAGCAAGATCGTTGAGAAGGTAATATTAAAACGACTCACCAGGCACTGCATCACAAACGACACCCTGAGACCGGAGCAATTCGGTTTCAGGAATCACCACTCAACAACACAACAACTCCTCCGCGTCGTTGAATACATAACACACGGATACAACACAAGCAAGGCAACTGGGGCGGTGTTCCTGGACATCGAAAAGGCTTTCGATCGCCTATGGCACAACGGCCTAATACGCAAACTCAGTGACGCAGGATTCCCCGACGGGCTCGTACGTCTCATACACTCATATCTCACGGACACGAGTTTCAACACTGACGTGCAGGGCAAACAATCGACACGACATGGTATACAGGCAGGAGTACCCCAAGGAAGCATCCTAGGGCCCTTACTGTTTAACCTCTACATCAACGACCTCCCAGCTACACATAACACGACGGTAGCAATCTACGCGGATGACACTGCCATCCTTGCGCAAGATTGGAAGCCGTCTAACATTAACTCACGACTAAAAACCACACTCAGAACGGCGGAGCCTTGGCTGGTGAAATGGCGTGTTAGAGTAAACGTCGACAAGTGCGAGGCCGTTCTGTTCACTAGAAGACCGAAGCAACTGCTCAAACATCAGCACTGCAACCCAATAACACTACACACACGCCCAATACGTTTCCGCGAGAAGGTCAAATACCTCGGTGTCTGGCTGAACAGGAAACTACTCTGGGGGGACCACATTCAACACGTGACCAACAAAGCTAACGCGAGGCTCAAACAACTCTACCCTATGCTTAACAGGCGTAGCACACTAAACAGGAGGGTGTCTAGGTCCATGTACATGATACTTATTAGACCCCTGATGACGTACGCAGCCCCTGTCTGGGGATACGCTGCGCCAACTCGCCTGCGCCGTCTGCAGCTCATACAGAACAAAGTACTCAAAATCATAAGCAACGCTCCGCGCTACACACGCATCGCGGACCTTCACCGGGAATACCGGCTGGACACTATCTTGCAGGTATTCCAAAAACTCTCCACACGACTGTACAATAACACGAGACACTCGCGCAACCCGTTTATCCTTTCTCTGGGTAACTACGACCACAACCATAGATGGAAGCATAACGGACCAAAGACATTACTGGCTAGGAACTGAACATCTATGGTCTATAGAACGCCAACACGACAGTGCTGGCGAGCCCCTGCAACACAGTTATTACTGGAAACCCAGATGTACGACTAGCCGAAAAACAGGCAACCGCAGGGAAACCGTACTGTACACAGCACGCAAACCAGCCACACACACCCCCCTACACAGTCCGTGAGCCGATCTATGACCGATCGCCCACTAATCCACAACGACCTTGAACTGTTGCAGGGACGCAGCAACTGCAGCAAGCGCCGCAACAAGCTCCAACTACGACAAAGATAACGATGCACGATACCTCGAACTAACACAACCACACCTTGCATGCACTGTCGCAGATAGCAAGCCGCTACTGCCCTTACTACCCGTCCTACTGTCGCAGAGGTTTTTTCCCCTTGGCGCTGGGCTTGGCACTTTTTTTCCTCTGCTCTTACAATCGCTACCCTTCGATCGCTTTCGACCACTTCTATCTCCTGATGGACCATGTTAATGAGTAGTCTTACCTAGACGCATGGATAACATCACAGCCTGCATCCTGTGACGCCTTGATTCAAAACTAACATGCATACGGAGGTGACAGTAGAACTTTTGTGTTGGTCACCACGTTGGTGCGGGCGTGGAGGGGCCCCATCCTTTGCGATAATAATAGGGGCGTAAATGGGCTGTGGTGTCCGGGGCAATTCCGGCTGGGACACCACCCTCACAGCCTTACTTCCTGCAGCACCTCATCTTATCCACTGAAGAGCTAAAGAAACTAATATCATGTAAGGCCCCGGCAACATGACGTGGCATATACTCGACTAATGGTTGAAATGGCTCTGAGCATTGTGGGACTTAACATCTGAGGTCATAAGTCCCCTAGAACTTAGTACTACTTAAACCTAACTAACCTAAGGACATCACACACATCCATGCCCGAGACAGGATTCGAACCTGCGACCATAGCTCCACCTCGGCCGGCCGCTCGACTAATATCTGAAGTACTGCTGGAGAGAACTGAAATCATGGATCCTGCAGGACTGTCCATAAACTTGTAAGAGTACGAGGGGGTGGAGATCTCTTCTGAACACTATGTTGCAAGACATCCCTGTGTTTAAACTCAGAAGAGTGTTCCTGGAGCCACTGTCTAGGAATTCTGCAGGTGTGGGGTGTCGCATTGTCCTGCTGGAATAGCCCAAGTCCGTCGGAATGCACAATGGACATGAATGGAAGCAGGTGATCAGACACGATGCTTACACACGTGTCACCTGTCAGAGCCGTATCCAGACGTATCAGGGGTCCCATATCACTGCAATTGCGCATCCCCATACCATTACAGAGCCACCGCCAGCTTGAACAGCCCCCCCTGCTGACATGCAGGGTCCATGGATTCATCTATCTACATCTACATCCATACTCCGCAAGCCACCTGACGGTGTGTGGCAGAGGGTACCTTGAGTACCTCTATCGGTTCTCCCTTATATTCCAGTCTCGTATTGTTCGTGGAAAGAAGGATTGCCGATAGGCTTCTTTGGTGGCTCTAATCTCTCTGATTTTATCCTCATGGTCTCTTCGCGAGATTTACGTAGGAGGGAGCAATATACTGCTTGACTCCTCGGTGAAGGTATGTTCTCGAAACTCCAACAAAAGCCCGTACCGAGCTACTGAGCGCCTCTCCTGCAGAGTCTTCCACTGGAGTTTATCTATCATCTCCGTAACGCTTTCGCGATTACTAAATGATCCTGTAACGAAGCGCGCTGCTCTCCGTTGGATCTTCTCTATCTCTTCTATCAACCCTATCTGGTACGGATCCCACAATGCTGAGCAGTATTCAAGCAGTGGGCGATCAAGTGTTCTCTAACCTACTTCCTTTGTTTTCGGATTGCGTTTCCGTAGGTTTCTTCCAATAAATCTCAGTCTGACATCTGCTTTACCGACGATCGACTTTATTTGATCATTCCATTTTAAATCACTCCTAATGCCTACTCCCAGATAATTTATGGAATTAACTGCTTCTAGTTGCTGACCTGCTATATTGTAGCTTAAATGATAAGGGATCTTCCTTTCTATGTATTCGCAGCACATTACACTTGTCTACATTGAGATTCAATTGCCATTCCCTGCACCATGCGTCAATTCGCTGCAGATCCTCCTGCATTTCAGTACAATTTTCCATTGTTACAACCTCTCTATATACCACCTCATCATCCGCAAAAAGCTTCAGTGAACTTCCGATGTCATCCACAAGGTCATTTATGTATATTGTGAATAGCAACGGTCCTACGACACTCCCCTGCGGCACACCTGAAATCACTCTTACTGCGGAAGACTTCTCTCCATTGAGAATGACATTCTGCTTTCTGTTATTTAGGAACTCTTCAATCCAATCACACAATTGGTCTGACAGTCAATATGCTCTTACTTTGTTCATTAAACGACTGTGGGGAACTGTATCGAAGGCCTTGCGGAAGTCAAGAAACACGGCATCTACCTGTGAACCCGTGTCTATGGCTCTCTGAGTCTCGTGGACTAATAGCGCGAGCTGGGTTTCACACGATCGTATTTTTATAAACCCATGCTGATTCCTACAGAGTAGATTTCTAGTCTCCAGAAAAGTCATTATACTCGAACATAATACGAGTTCCAAAATTCTACAACTGATCGACGTTAGAGGTATAGGTCTATAGTTCTGCACATCTGTTCGACGTCCCTTCTTGAAAACGGGGCTGACCTGTGCCCTTTTCCAATCCTTTGGAACGCTACGCTCTTCTACAGACCTACGGTACACCGCTGCAAGAAGGGGGGCAAGTTCCTTCGCGTACTCTGTGTAAAATCGAACTGGTATCCCATCAGGTCCAGCGGCCTTTCCTATTTTGAGCGATTTTAATTGTTTCTCTATCCCTCTGTCGTCTATTTTGATATCTACCATTTTGTCATCTGTGCGACAATCTAGAGAAGGAACTACAGTGCAGTCTTCCTCTGTGAAACAGCTTTGGAAAAAGACACTCATGACGTTATCTCCATACCCGTGCATGTCCATTCGCTCAATACAGTTTGAAACGACGTCCAAACAGGCAACATATTTCCAGTCAACAACAGTCCAATGTCGGTGTTGACGGGCAGGGCGTAAATCTTTGTCGTGCAGTCATCAAGGGTACACAAGTGGGCCTCCGGCTCTGAAAGCCCATACCAATGATTTTTTTTTTTAATGGTTTGCACGCTGACCCTTATTGATGGCCCAGCATTGAATCTGCAGCAATTTTCAGAAGGGTTGCACTTTTGTCACGTTGAACAATTCTCTTAAGTAGTCGTTAGTTCTGTTCTTGCAGAACCTTTTCCTGCCCTAAGTGATGTCGGAAACTTGATGTTTTCCGTGTTCCTTCTATTCACAGTACACTCGAGAAACGGTCGTATTGGAAAACACCCACTTCGTCGCGACCTCGGAGATGCTGAGCCCCATCGCTCGTGTGCTGACTTATAACACCACGTTCGAACTCACTTAAATCTTGGTAACCTTCCATTGTAGCAGCAGCAACCGATCTAACAATTCGAGAATGAGATTTTCACTCTGCAGCGGAGTGTGCGCTGATATGAAACTTCCGGGCAGATTAAAACTGTGTGCCGGACCGAAGACTCGAACTAGGGACCTTTGCCTTCCGCGGGCAAGTGCTCTACCAACTGAGCTACCCAAGCACGACTCACGCCCCGTTCTCACAAGTTCACTTCCGCCAGTACCTCGTCTCCTACCTTCCAAACGTTACAGAAGCTCTCCTGCAAACCTTGCAGAACTAGCACTCCTGAAAGAAAGCTGTGAGGACGGGGCGGGGGTCGTGCTTGGGTAGCTCAGTTGGTAGAGCACTTGCCCGCGGAAGGCGAAGGTCCCCGAGTCTCGGTCCGCCACACAGTTTTAATCTGCCAGGAAGTTTCATATCAGCGCACACTCCGCTGCAGAGTGAAAATCTCATTCTGTACCATTTGATACTTTGCCTATGCTGCACTCAACATTCTCCACTATGAAGCTAGTGTCACAAGTAAACAGAAATATCTCACAATCACCTGTTGTAGAAAAAGAAATATCATTTAGATATATAATAAACACCCCCCAATCAGAACCCATGTTATACCTGTCCTTATTGTTGTGGATGTATGATCTTTCGCTGTATGTTCTGAACCCTAGTATCACTAGGGGGCGGGGGGCAAAAATTGCCCACAGTATTCGTTTTATTTGTGTAATATATCTATTTGTTGGAGTGAAAAAGCAAGAATTTAGGTAATTGTAGAAAAATATCTAGAGTAAGTGCTGCCATATTTAATTTTTATGAATAATTTAAATTTGCCTATTACATTTAATTTAAGCGCGGGCAGTTTTTGCCCCCCCCCCCCCCCCCTTTAGACATCGGTTGAGACAACTTTTCTCATTAAAATATTTCTTAATATGGCAGAAAGAAATGCAGTTTCTGACTGGGTACCGCTGTATTGTGTTGCCATTGTTGTTTGAAATAAATTTCCTTTGTTGTTCGAGCATTTGTACACTACTCGCAGTTCTAATAAAATGTATCGTCAGTATCAGAGGTTTCTTACGGATGAAGAGGTGTGAGCTATAATAAATGAAGCAAGTGAAGTTGATGAAATTGATCCAGAAAATGATGATGTAGTGGCGACATACAATAGTGACACAGCAATTGAAAATGAGTGACGTTCATGGAGTTCATCCCCTGATAAACAGCATGTGGGTGCTTCCAGCATCATTGTTAAGCGAAAAGCGGCAGGGAATATATTAATGTGCGTCCAAGGCAAGTACGCAGGTCAGTACAAAATGAAGTGAATTTTCGTCAAGGCTTGACTCACGAAGACGTCACCTCTAGGGTGTCAGAATTTTTCAAACAGAATCCCGAAATAATGAAGATTATCGGGGATTATACAAACCAAGAACCTCGTAATAAGAACTTAAAACTTACAACCATAGAAGAAATGTATACCTTCATTGGTATTTTGATACTCGTGGGCACAAATAATGACACTACACTGCCTCTTAACGACTTATGGGGGAAAATACAGGGAAAGAATATCTACGTAGCTACAATGAGTAGTATTCGATGTGGAGATCTGTCCCTGATCAGAGTTGATGATAAAGAAACAAGAACCGAAAGACGGAAGCAGGACACGTTTTGCCCCCCTCGTGAAGTTTTTGACAAAATTGATAAAATGTTTGTGAAATACTGCGTACCAAGTGCAGATCTAACGATCGATGAAATGCTCTCCCGATTTCGAGGAAGATGTCCCTTTATGGTCTTTATGAAAGACGAGCCTGGGAACTATGGCATATTGATTAGGATGTTATCAGATGCACACACCCAGTATGTTCTAAAAATGGAGGTCTATGCAGGGAAGGATGAACAACCTGCCGAGGAACGGAGTGCAAAGGCAGTTGTTAGACGCCTGGTGAATCCGCTGGAAGGAAGTGGAAGAATTATAACAACAGATCGTTATTATACATCCACAGACGTAGTCGAGGAGCTTTACAATGACGAAAAGTTAAATTTGGTGGGAACACTGAAGAGTAGCAAAAAATACATAACATAACAGCTAAAGAAGAGGTATATTCCTCCAAGTCCTTATCCACAGATCCGGAAATAGGCAACACACCAGTTACCTTGGTTTCATACATCTCCAAACTGAAGCCTACAAAGAATCTCCTGCTTGATATGCGATCTGAAGTTTTCCCAGCGTATTTTCAATTTGAACAGTTCTCGGGTATCCGACCGGGCAGCGTGGTAATTTCTCCACAATATTTCGGCAGACGTACACGCTGCCATCTTCAGGTGGTTCCTGATGAATGCTGTGCTGTTATAGAGATGGGGCCCCTCCACGCCCACACTAACGTGGTGACCAAACCAAAAGTTCTACTGCCACCTCCGTCAACATGTTAGTCATCTAGTAAGTGGATCACAGGATGCTGGGCTGTGATGTTGTCCGTGCGTCTCGGTAAGACTAAGCATTAACACGGTCCATCAGGTGATAGATAGTGGACGAAACGCGAGTGAGGGTAGCGATTTGAAGAGCAGAGGGAAAAAAGTGCCATGGCTCGTGTCGTGGGAAAAAAACCTCTGCGACAGTGGGATGTGTAGTAAGAGTAGTAGTGGCTTACTAGCTGCGATAGTTCATGCGAGGTTAGATTTGTTAGTATGGGTATATGCATCGTTACCGTGGCAAGTGATGGTGATGTATCCCAGTTGCTGCAGCCGCTAAATTCCTGGAACAATCAAGATTGTTATATATTAGTGGGAGATCGGCCATAGATCATCTCACTGTGTGTGTGTGTGTGTGTGTGTGTGTGTGTGTGTGTGTGTGTGTGTGTGTGTGTGTGTGTGTGTGGGAGGGGGGCGGGGTGGAGCTTGTCTGGATGCAGTACAGCTTCCCTGCGTGGTGCCAGTTATTCGGCAGTGTTTTCCAGCTGGATATCCAGTAATGGCGTCTGATTAACAGGGGCTCACCTGTACCGTTGTGTTTGCGTGTGCTTGGCCATAGATGTTAGGTCCTTACAAGTATATCTTTTGGTCTTTTATGTTTCCATATATGGTTGTGGTCGTAGTTCCCTAGATTCAGAATAAACGGGTTCTGCCAATATCTGGAGTTTCTGTATAGTCTTGTGGTGAGTTTGTGGATTACCTAAGTGAGAGTCTCAAGTCGGTATTCCCGGTGAAGGTCTGTGATGCGTGTGTATCGTGGAGCATTGCTTATGATTTTGAGTACTTTGTTTTGTATGAGCTGCAGACGGCGCAGGCGTGTAGGCGCAGCGTTTCCCCAAACAGGAGCTGCGTACGTCATCAGGGGTCGAGTAAGTGTCATGTACATGGACCTCGACACCCTTATGTTCAGTGTGCTACACCTGTTGAGCATAGGGTACAGCTGTTTGAGCCTCGCGCTTGCTCGGTTGGTCACGTGTTGTATGTGGTCCACCCAGAGTAATTTCCAGTCCAGACAGACACCGAGGTATTTGACTATCTCATGGAAACGTATCGGGCGTGCATGTAGAGTTATTGGTCTGCAGTATCGGTGTTTGCGCAGTTGCTTCGGTCTTCTAGTGAACAGAATGGCTTCGCACTTGTCGACGTTTACTCTAACATGCCATTTCTCCAACCAAGGCTCAGCCACTCCGAGTGCAGTCTGTAAGCGTGACGTAATGTTTGATGGTTTCCAATCTTGCGTGAGGACGGCTGTGTCATCTGCGTAGATTGCCATCATTGTGTTGTGTGTAGTTGGGAAATCGTTTATGTAGAGGTAAAACAGTAGGGGCCCTAGGATACTTCCCTGGGGTACCCCCGCGTGTGTACCATGTCGTGTTGATTGTTTTCCCTGCATGTCAGTGTTGAAACTACTGTCTGTGAGGTATGAGTGTATTAGACGCACCAGCCCGTTGGGGAATCCCGCGTCGCTGAGTTTGCGAATAAGGCAGTTGTGCCATAGACGGTCAAAAGCGTTTTCGATGTCCAGGAACAACGCCCCTGTTGCTTTGTTTGTGTTGAAGCCGTGTGTTATATGTTCAGCGGCCCGTAAGAGTTGTTGTGTTATGTAGTGGTGATTCCTCCTCTCGGCGCCCTATATATACTAGCCGTTACCCCCCCCCCCCCACCGTTCCTCTCCTGGTGTCTGGCTATTGGATGTGGTGGGGGAAGCGGCGCCTGGGTCTGAACTGGGGTCTGCAGTCTCCCTGCTGCCGCCGTCGGGGGCGGCCCTCGACCTCTGGGACCGCATCTTTCTCTCCAGGCTGAGCGCAGGGTTCAAAGCCTGACTGAGTTGAAGGCCGCTGTCATTTTTAATTAGATCGTCCTGGACGATGGTGCCCTACCGTTTCTTGACGTCCTGGTGAAACGGAAACCTGAGGGCAACCTAGGACACAGTGTATACAGAAAACCTACACACACCGATTTGTACCTAAATGCCTTCAGTTGCCACCACAACTCCCAGCGTGAAGGGGTTTTGCGCACACTTGTTCACTGGGCATATGGAAAAGGGTAGAGAAATCTTCGTGGCTTTTATATATTTAGAAAAGGCTTTTGATAGAGTTCAGTTGAACAAGATGATATCCTGAAGAGGAAAGGAGTAGACTGGAAAGAGAGACGACTGATACAGAATCTATATTTACACCAGAAAGTAAGGATAAGGATAGGAAATGAAATGTAAGAAGGAAGCAGCATTGGTCGAGGTGTCAGACAAGGTTGTTGCCTTTCCCCACTGTTGTTTAATGTATACCTTGAAGAGATTATTGCGAGAAGCTTAGATGGGAAAAGAGGAATACGTATTGGTGGAAAGAGAATAGAATGTATAAGATTTGCTGATGACATGGTATTAGTGGCAGAAAGTTACTAAACACATATGAAAGGAGCACACTCTCGAGAAACAAGATAATAGATAGAATAATTAACATAAAAAAGATGAAAAACTAGAAATAAATGATCCGCGCTTCGTGCGAATAAACACAGTACCTGTGGCGATGCGCACGGAACTACTGAAGCACGAGCGTAAATTTGACACTCGCATACTAAAACACACACACACACACACACACACACACACACACACACACATGGTAGGTGGCTGCGGATTGCTACACAGGCATTTCGCGCTCCACACGTGAATGTAACCGGAAGAAACCTTAACAACTGGTCCAAAGGGACGTTCTCTCTGCCATGCACCTCATGGTGGTTTTCAGAGTATAGATGTAAATTTAGAGAGAGTTAACACCTGTTGCACTAGTTACAGACCCTCCCATTATTTCAGTCGACTGAAGACTTTGCTCGATGTTTGGCCTTCCATTCTGTCATAGTAGCACACAACAATAGAAGCTGCCCTGTAATATTCATTAGAATTTCAAAATCAGATGGCGACGCCCTACTGAAGTAAACAAGAGCAGTTTTTCAAGTTCAGTTCACACAACGCGTCATTCTCGCCACGTCTTCTACAATGATGACTTGGCATTTTCGTCTGCTTATTTACTCGAGTACGGTATTATTAATGTAGGAACACACATCATTAGCTCTTCAGATTCACTTGTCATAGCGCACCGCTGTCTCTTGATGCAAATGCACAATGTGAAATGTTTCGTGCCAGTTCAGCGTTGCAGACGTTTCGAATACATGTGTAACTTCCACACCACTCGCCACCCAAAATCACGCCATACACACCTATGGTACAAGACAAAAATTGGATGTACATATTCAAAGTACCAACACTATGTTATTTCAAAACAGTATTATCCATCCTGCTATCAAACTATACAATACATTACCAGATACCATTAAACACATACGGAACATTGGTCACTTCAAATATAAATTGTAGTCGTACTTAATTGATCACTGCTTTTACGCGGTAAATGAATAGCTACAAAAATAGATGTTTCTGTATTAACCCAATCTAGTCTCATACAGAAGAATATTTGTTTATTATCTCTCTGTATATACCGTAACAACATTTAAGAATTCATTAACTGATAAATTAATATACAAAGGTATAATTATATAAAAGTATTAATATTAACTTAAAATCCAAATATCTCCTGCACATTGTGCAGCTGCAGATGAAATGGATCAATAAATAAATAAATAATTAAAGAAATAAAATGTTTTCCGCTTGTGTAGACGCGGACACGCACAAAGAACAATGTTGCCAGTATGATAAGGAACAAGTTGCAAATAATGTTGCAAATATAAACGTATTTTTAAAGTCATTGTAGACGCGAGTTAATACACACTGAAATTCTCATCAATATTTTCCCTACCACGCGGTTTAATACACACTGAAATACTCATCAATATTTTCCCTGTCACCTTAAACAAATTTCTCAGTTGATCTTGGAACCTCGTTTATAACTGAACGTCTATTCAATATCGATCGAATGTTGGCAACAATGATCACGGGAGTAAGAGACGGTCAGGGCTGCTACGTGTGTAAAAAAGATAATACCAGGCGCTTGTGATCATACTCTTATCATAATTTCAAGTCCTGTAGGGTATCTGATCATAACTGAAGGATTATACCCGTAAATACGATAATTATGGGACTCATTTTACTTTCCGAGCAAGAAACCGTTGCGAAACAAACTCTACACACATTATTAGGTTACTATTAAGCGATTACGATGTTCGTACACAATGACACACGCTCACGTTAAGATTATTTAGCTTAGTGTAGGGATGTCTTCCGATACACGCCCCCCGCAGGGACCTCATAATGTAGTAAGGCTTATTTCAGCGCTGTTTGCCCCTTACAGTTCGCCTTAATGCTTCAAACCTTTAACTAACAATTAATTTCGGCTACGTGTTTCCTGTAGTAAATGATTCCTCGTTGCTCATGGTTATACCGACAGCTGTGCTGTGAGCTGTTCAATAACCATTCTCAGCTGTTCGTGCTCTAGTTCGGTACGTAAAACGCCTTGACAATCAACACACAGCATTAACATTTTGTGTTAGTTTGTAAATTAATTATGCAGGTGTAATGTCAAGTAGTGATAAAGATATAAGCTATGTTTCTACGCCAAAGAAAAAGAAGATGCAAAGAGGTGAGTTGCCAAGAAGTGCGAAAACTCAGAACACGCGTCAACAGTATCTGACTACATGGGAGGAGGATTCAGCTTTTCGTTCAGGTATAGCAAATGATCCTAGTAATTGCTATAGGACAAAATGGCTTACACTGTAGTGATTATGTAGTAGCTACTCTAACTGCATTAAAGAAAGACATGCAATCAAAAAAGTATATTAATTAACTTGGGCAATGTTTTTTGTCTAAAGGTACGACAAATTGCCACGTTCCTCATAGCAGCTGATGACATTCCTTTTAATCCAAGTGAACATTTGAGATCTGTTAAATAGCGCGTTTCCTGAGTCTAAGACAGCACAAAGTGTTACGTAAAAGAACGAAAGCATGACTGTTACAAGAAATGCTATTCCACTCTCCAAAAACTGAAATTTTCCATTTTGACAGATGAAACTACCGATATCGCTTCAGACAGTTCTGCTTGTACTGTTGGGTGCAGTTATGACGGTATGAAAAGCCAGATATTGAGCAAACACTTCAATTTGACTGTAATAACAACGGTGTCAGCAACTGGGGATGACCCGTATGAGTAACTCACTGTACATTTACATCTACAGCTACATCTGTACTCTGGAAGCCACCATGAGGTGCATGGCAGAGGGGACCAGATATTAGGGTTTCTTCCCGTTCCATTCACGCATCACGCATGGAGCAAGGGAAGAATGATTGATTGAGTGCCTCTGAGCGTGCAGTAGTTATTCTAATCTTATCCTCAAGATCCATATGGGAGCGATATCTATGGGATTGTAGTATAGTCATAGCCATCACTTGAAGGTAGTTACTGAAAATTTGTTAATAGACATTCTCAGGATAGTTTACGTCCATCTTCAAGAGTCTTCCAGTTATTTTAGTATCTCTACGACACTCTCCCACGGACAAACACCTGTGACATTCATGCTGCTCTTTACTGTATATGTTCCATAACTTTTGCTAGTCCTATCTGTTACAGGTCCCACACTCTTGAGCAATATCCCTGAACTGGTCGCATTAGCGATTTGTAGCAATCTCTTTTATAGTCTGATTGTACTTCCCCAGTATTTTACCAATAAGCTTGCTTTACCCACGCTGAACCTATGTGATCATTCCATTTAATATTCCTGTATTGTGTTACACCTAGGTATTTGTATGAGTTGGCCGATTCCAACAGTGAGTCATTGATGTTATAGTAACAGAATACTGTGTTTTCTCGTTTTGTCAAGTGCACAATTGTACATTTCTTAACATTTAAAACACATCGACAATCTCTGCACCACTTTGAAATCTTATCAAGATCTGACTGATAATTTATGCAGCTTCTTTCAAATAGTACTTTACCATGGATAACTGCATCATTTGCAAAAAATCTGAGGTTACTGTAAATATTGTCTGCGTGGCCATTAATATACAACGTGAACAGCAACGGTCTCAATTCACTTCCCTGGGGCTCAGCAGAAGTTATTTCTACATCTGACGATAACTCTTGATCCAAGATAACATGATACATCCTCCCTACCAAAGAGTTCTCTGTCCAGCCACAAATTTCACTTGATACTCCTTATTATCGTACTTCTGACAATAAGCGTAGGCGTGGTACAGAATCAAATTCTTTTCAGAACTCAACAAATACGACATCTGTCTGATTGCCTTGAGCCAAAGCTTACAGTATGTCATGTGAGAAAAGTGTAAGCTGGGTTTCATATGATCGATGTCATTCTGTTCAAGATACCTCATTATGTTTGAGCTCCGAATATGTTCTAACATTCAACACCAAATTGATATCAAAAACATTGGATGGTACTCTTGTGGATGAATTCCACTACCCTTGTGCTTTTTTTTCCAGGAACTGGGCACAGCTTTTGTTCAAGGGATCTATGATAGTTTATAGTTAGAACAAGGGCTAACTCAGCTGTAAATTCAGTGTAGAGTCTGACAGGGATCCCATCGGGCCATAGTGGTTTGTTCAGTATTAATGATTTCAGCTGTTTCTCAACACCACCGACAGTAATACTCATTTCATTCATCTTTTCAGTGGTACTAAGATTAAATTGGGGCAATTCTTCTGGGTTTTTCTTTGAAAAGGAACATTTTAAAGCGAAGATGAGCTTTTCAGCTTTTGCTTTGCTATCCTCAATTTCAATTCCTGTCTCGTTCGCTAGGGACTGGACACTAACTTTGGGGTTGCCACTGATAGCCTTCAGATATGACAATAATTTCTTTGGCGTATCATTTGACAATATTCTGCTGTGGTAGTCATTGAAGGCATCACACGTTGCTCTCTTGACAACCAAAAGCATTTCATTCAGCGTCTCTCTACCTATAGATCTACACTTTGGTTCACCCCTGTTATGGATCTGTCTTTATTTCTTTAAAGGTTTCTTTACAGTGACTGTATATCATGGAGACTCCCTCGAATTATGAGCTGTTCTACTGGGTATGTATGCGTTCAGTGCATGGTCAACTATTCTTTTATACTTGAGCCATAGTTCCTCTACATGCTCCTAGCCTGTGCTGTTCCTTACTGAGATATGACACTACTGATGTTTTTTAATCTAGTTTACCGAACATGTATATCTTTCTGCTTGGTTTAGTTGTCCTTTGTATTTTGGTAATTATTTTTGGAACAACTGTGTCGTGTTCACTGGTACCAGTTTCAACGTGGACATCCTAAAAGAGATCAGGTCTATTTTTTGCCATAAGATGCAACTATCTGTTCTAGGTAGCTTTCAAAGAAGACATTTACTAATGTTTCACAGGATGTCTTATCATACCCACCGCTAACAAAACTGTAATTTTCCCAATTAATTGTTGGATGATTAAAGTCTCCACCAATGATTACAGTATCACTAGGGAACTTATGTACAAGTGAACTGAGGTGTTTCCAGAGTTTTAAATTACATCCGTAGATGAGTGTGGTGGTTGATGGAAGGATCCAATTACCATTTTATAACCAACCCCTGATACTGAGTCTTGCCAAACAAATCTCACATGCAGCTTCAATTTCAATCTCAGTGGATTTGAGTTTCTTGTTTACTGTGACAAGTACACCTCCTTCATTAGCCATTTGCCTGTACTTTCGATGTAGACTTAAGTTTTCCCCAAAAAATTTCACTACTATCAGTGCCTGGCTTCAATGAGCTTTCTGTACTTAGTATTATGTGAGCTTCGCTGCTTTTCATGAGAGCTTCAAATGCTAGCACTTCGTTGCAAATGCTTGGGCAATTTACCATTAGGATTTTAATACTCTCACCTGTGGTGGGGGGGGGGGATTTCTTTCAATCTTGTATTGATACTTCTGGGTTTCCTACAGCTATCGTTATCTGAACTGGATGGAGAGTCATCTAATCTAAAAAACCCTTGTGTGCACCCCACATACAGTCAGCTAGCTGAGTGGCAGCCTTTGACGTGCACACCTGAAGTGTTGATGGTGCTAGTCCAGGAAGTCACATCCTAGCTTGTTGCAGAACTTTCTAAGTCTCTGGTTCAGTCCTTCCACTCAACTCAGAACCAAAGGGCCACGATCAGTTCCGGGGACACTGCTGCAGATTGTGAGCGTCATTGAAACTCCATGCGCAGGGCTGGTCTTCTCAACCTGTTCTGTCAGCCGCTGGAATGACCCAAGTATGACCTCAGAGCCCATATGACAGGCATCATTAGTTCTGTGTCCTACAATCTACAGTTGGTTGCACCCTGTTCCCTCAATGTCTGCTATAATAGCCTCTTCAAATGTTGAATGAGCCCCCAGGCGTACACAATGAGTGCACCTGCTATCCTTTCCTGACCCTTGCTGCCATTTCCCTTAGGGGACCATCATTCGCTGTACACTAGAACTGCTGAAGATTAAGAGACCCCCTACCATTTTGTGTATGCCTTCTCCTGACACCAGGCAATGCACATTTCCCCAAAACAAGTGAAGTGAGTTCCACTGGCTCCGTTTCAGTTTGCGTGAAAGCACCTCAAACGTGTTTGTTGGGGAGATCAGTGCAGCGCCCTGAGTCCTCCCTGTTCCCTTTCCACCCTGTACAGGGTGCCCAGATCTACCACTGAAATGCCACTTGCTGTCCAGTGGATGACAGAACCTGTACTTTCTACAGAGGAGACAGGGTCCATTGGAGAGGACAATATCTGAGGTACCTCTGCCACTGCTATCACAGGTACACGACTCTCAGGAGTTGTTCTAACACACCAATTTGCAGCACCTGCCAATCGTTTGACAGTAGTTAGAGCAATTTCCAGCAGCTTACAAATGTCTTCCATCTCACCCTGTGCTCGAGAACAGCATTCATAGTGGGCTAAATTTTTGTGTAATGTATTACAAGGCAGTGAACAAATACCGCTAACTTTAAATTAACCCACTGATTATCGTGTAATCTGTTAAGCTAAAAAGTTACTAATTCTCTCTAAGAATTGAAGTTAATAGGCAAAATGAGGTTCCTATTAAGGCAACACAAAAAACTGTGATAAAAATTTCTAGTTTCCTAAAACGTTTTGAGGTTAGTTATAGTTGTTACCAAACTTGAAAGCGGAGTTAATTTACGGTAAATGGAGGCAATATATAGGTCTACTCCTGGTTAAGGGAAAGCTAGATATAAATCAAAATGTTAGAATATCTGGTACAGTAACTAAATCCCAAATGCTGATTTACTACCAACTGCTCATAGATGATGCAAAGGACAATGGTAACTTTCAAAAATTCTCAAAAAGGAATGCTTAATTGTGTTGATACACAATGAAATTCAGAGGTGATGTATTCTTTGGCAGAACTGTGAACCACAAATGCTGATTTGCTTCGAAATTTCTACAATGAAATTAGAGAACAATATTTTTGAATGAGGATAAGCCTGCTATATTCAAAAATTTTAAATGAGCACAATTAAGTTTAAGCTTACAATTGACAATAACACTAGGAGTTTGTTGCAGCACTCAAGAACGTTCAAAACTTCACAATATATGACAATACAAATTGATAGTGACACACTCAATAAAAGAATATGCAGAAGTGATGTGAACAGTAAAACATGTCAATCTAGAACTTCAAATTGGCACATAAATCTTACACACACGGTTCCACACAAAGGAAAATTCCAAAGCCAGATTCGCTCTAGAAATAAACGTTGCATATTGCATAGATTTTTCACTTAGATGTTTCTGTGCACACTTCTACACTGCCATGCCGTAGAAGAATACTGCAAACACTCAGAAAATCACTAAAATGTTGAGCACCAGAAAAGTATATATATATATATATATATATATGGGGGGGGAGGTCTTATGGGACCAAACTGCTGAGATCTCCGACGGTGGGAGCCGCATGGACCGTGACAATATGCTTATAACCATGCAGCTACCCCGCATGGCAGAAACGTATATCTTCTGCCTATTGCAGCTAACAATGGCTCAAGCCTTGTACAGCATAATATTTTATTAGAAAATATCATTAGTTATGGCTCAGATGGTGAAAATCCTTCAGTTGGGAATTACGATTTAGTGTCCATTCGATTAAAAGTGTTTCTTCCTGGAATAACATTAACAAAATGCAATTGTCATTCAAATCGCTTAAGTGATATTGATGGATGGAAGGCACTTATCAGTCGTCATGAGGAACTTGCAAGAGATGTACAAAATTACTTTTAACAAAGTTGCGAGCAACAATGTCAGCTAGAGCAATTTTTAAAAATTTATGCAGCTTAAAGTACGTAAAATACTACATTCAGCGCAGACACGTTGGCTTTCACTTCTTCCTGTGTCAAAGGGATGTTGGACAAGTAGGCTGCAGTAACTTTATTTATTATAGATCAGTGAGCAACAGAAAAGGCAAAGCCTTAGGACCCTAAACTTGGCCCGTTATTATTTCTTAAACTGTATTTCCAATTTATAAAGTGGAGTTTGCACAAATATAATACAATAGATGCTTATTTCCAATCTTCAAAAGTGTAGCACTAAACTTGAAGAAGCAAGCTTTCTATTTTCTTTAGCTTTTTTAACAACTACTTCATCATACTTTCCAAACATTTATTAAACAAGAAAAAACGGTTAGGATTTGCATTTACATTTTTAAGAAATGTTGTATTTTACTTCTAAACTTACCTTTGTTTGATTTTCTAGACATACATATTGTTAAAAAACCAAATTCATCATTCCAACATTTGCTACAAATTTCTTTAAAATTATCAAACTTTAAATCTCCATGAACTAATTCATGGTAAAAATGATTTAAATTCGTATCATCTTGTCTATATATATTTAAAAAATTTAAGTTATCTCTGTTGTGGTATATTTTTATAAGTTTGAGCTAAGTAAAAGCAATTTATACCTTTGTGTCTGGCGCTAGTAAAATAATCTCTAACAATATCTTGATTTTATAGAATAAAGTCATCAAATACTACTGAATTTTCTTTACATTCATCCAATGGAATAATTTCTTCATTATTTTCAATTCTCTAACAATATTACATTGTTTTATAAATTCTTGATACTTTGGTTGGTCTACACTTTTTGAATAAATATATAAATGTGTAATTTTATTCCAGTTTAATCATCCTGGAGCTAAAATATAATTATCAATCATTAATGTTGTTTTCTCACACCCACTTGGACCAATTATTACTCACCTTATAGAATTTGGTAAAAGTTTTCCATGTTTGTTTTTTAAATTATTTTCTGGAATTATTACTTTAGGTTCCCAATCTGTTTTGTTCATTTATTTAATGATTTTTTATTTTTTTATATTTCTCATTTATTTATATTTTTACATTTATTAAATTTTTACATTTATTTATACTTTTTCATTTATTTACATTTATTTACATTTTTCATTAGTTAATGAGCCGCCTGGCGCAATCTAAGAACAGCTTTGGCTGTCACCTATTTAAACTTAGTAATAAATCATCTGAACTTAGAAAATATGTGGTAATTATACTGATGTTTCAGTAGTTGGTTTTTATTCAATATTCTGAACACCAAATATTAAAACAAAATACAATAAACTTTATTGTGATGTAGAAAAGATAGAAATTCCAGTAGGTCAATATGGTTTTAACAATTTAAAAAATTATTTATTCGAAAAAACCTAATATTCATATTAAAGCAAATGAAATTTTAAATAGAATTAATATTGAAAGTAATGTAAAATTATACATGGATATTCAAGATAAAATTGGAAATTTACTTGTTTTAATAAGTTGTTTTACCTAATGAAAAAGCTGTAGCTTAAGATGTTACAAAAATAATTGCTTTTGAACTAATAAATATCAATTTTAATCTTTCTGATGGAATGTATGTAAAACATAATGATCATTTTCATAAAGAAACTAATATTATTGCTTCATTTAAACATAATGCTGAATCTGGTGGACCAATAATTTATGAACCAAATTATCCTGTAAAAGTTCCTATTTTTGATACAATTCAATATTTAGAGGTTACTATAACTAATGAAAATCGTAATTTAATTGACTTTAATGGTGCTACTGTAACAGTTATTTTAAAAATATCTTAATACATTTTCTCCTTCATAAATAAATAATTGGTAAAACAATAAGATAGCTAAAGCAATCTGACTGTGCCATGGATAAAACTGAAAGTTATCAGTTTTGTTCATTTCCTTTTAATGAAAAAACTAAAAATAATTTGCATGTTCCTAACAAAGATACAGAAATTGAAATAAATATTGGTGGTGGTTGGTTACATCCAAATCATGCCCAATTATATATGAATTTTAAAATTATTGGAAATGATAATACAGATTATCCAACTTATGATGGAAAATCAAATAAAAAATTGATAATTATGTAGCTAAATTTTTTGCTTTGTAACAATAAAAAAAGAAATAATATATTACCTAGAATCGAACATCCTTTTATTTCATCAACAGTTTTATTATATTTTACTTCATCTCTTACTGATAAAATACGTTTAGCACGACATATTCTTAATACAGGAAAAGTAAATAGTGAAAGGAATGAAGTACTTTATAATAATCAATTAGTTGATTTTTCATTATTTAATCATGTTAAACTACTCAATATTTATTTAAAAAATGGTAGAAATGACGTTTTTCCCCAAGAAATGTGGAATGTTAATCCACCAAATTATTTTCTAAAAGCATATGATGCATTTTTAGATTTTAAACGTATTACTTTACTAAAATCAGATATTGATATTGGTCCATTTAGTTAGTAAATAATTATCCAAATTATGAAATTAATGTGACACACAGAAGGAATGTTGTAACTACACAAAAAAAAACAACTATGAAACATTGTCCAACTTTTAATGATAAAATTCCAAATGTTACACTTGCTTATGTAATAATGTATGGTAATAAGAATGAAAAACTTAAAATAGTAATAAAAGTGTTAACTTCATGCTTATATAAATTTCTGAAACATTTCAAGATAGAAAAAAATTAAAATTTTAAAATGTACTTCGTTAACTAATACATTTTAATTGGTTTACTTATCTTCATATACATAAGAAAAGTTCTTTACTTTACTTTCAACAACAAAGTTTCAACTAATTTTTCAAAACAATCAAATTTTATGAATCTGGTAGAATTGTATTGAACAGATCACTCAAAAACATTTGCAAACAACAGATCATAGTGATCTTATGGCTGCTAAAGCTGAAAGTAAATTATTTTATATATTTTATTTATTATATATTTATTACAGTCACCTATGAGAAATGTATGTAAAATAAAAGTTATTTTATTATAGTTACTATTATATTATAATTATTATGTGAAGGGTTAGTAGGATGATTATGTAGGTTCAGGATAATTAGGTCAATTTTGTGAAAAATAAAAAAAAATTGTGAGTGTTAACGAGCAAATTTTTTATAAAATTGAGCTATGGGCTAGAACCTACAAAATCATCTTACTTACAAAGAATAAATTACAGAGAAAATTCCTTAGAAGATTGACAAGATGATAAAATAAAATACAAACAGCGGGATAATTCCATCCATGTTTTGTGGCTAGCCCGGTATTCGGCAGTATTGATTAATGTTTTGTGTGTTTCAGCAAGATGAATGGTATTACACATATCCTGCAGACTAGCAGATGTTGGTCCTGCATGTTATCGTACTCGCAAATTACGTCATCACTGGTGAAGCCCTATTTCCAGAAGCTGAACCTGCATCCCCATTCTCAGCCTGTAGAGTGTCTACGATGTCATAGTATGAATCAGCGGCTGGTTGCCTCAGGCAAACATTCTCGCCAAAGTTCTGCTCGGTTTGGAAGCATAGGGACACACACTCTTAAACCATCTATAATTTTATGACAAATATTTAAAAGAGATTTCACATTTTTCCGAAACAATCCCACATCTCTAACTCCCACGAACTCATAACGCCCAAAACAAATTGTAGTCCTAAATAACAAGGAATAATGAGGCTAAAATTTACTAAATTTACATCGAAACTACTAACAGGAACAGCACAAACTTAATTTTACGTTACAATAACTTTAGACATACTGGGTCACAATTACTGAACCGTATTAAAATAAATCGCCGTAACTTCTGAATGGTTTGCGTTGTGACGTTCAAACTGCACAATTGGCCACGAGGTATGATGGGAGTTAATATGAGCTGTTCAGTTTGGTTTAGCGCCAAAGCCCGCTTTCATTTCGAAGGGTTCGTCAATAAGCAAAACTGGCGCATTTGGGGGACTGAGGATCCACATTTGGGGACGAGAAGACTCTTCACCCTCATCGAGTGACTGTGTGGTGTTGAGTGTCTAGTCACAGAATAATCGGTGTGATATTCCTTGATGGCAAAGTGATTACTGAACGGAATGTGAAGGTTTAGGAAGATGATTTCGTCTCCATTATCCTAAGTGACCCATATTTTGACAAGGTGTGCTTCATGCAAGACAGAGCTCACCCCATCGAAGCGGGAGAGTGTTTGATGTCCTGGAAGAGCATTTTGGGGACCGCATTCTGGTTCTAGGGTACTCAGGTGCCACTGGCAGGGGCCTCGATTGGCGGCCATATACTACGTATCTGAACACATGTGACTCCTTTTTGTGGAGCTACATTAAAGACAAGGTATACAGCAATAATCCCAAAACAGCCATTCAGGAGGTTATCGACAGCATCAATGTTCCAACGCTGCAGCGTGTCATGCAGAATTTCGCCATGTTTTCTGTGCCACATCACCACCAATGACGGCAGGCCTATCGAACATGTCATAACCTAAATCCGAATATCTGTAGTAACGTTGACATGTTGAATACAGTGTGTGCACGCCGTACTTTGTAACCAATTTACGTATTTTCATATAGTTCAAAAACTGTCATCTTTTATGTTAGCATAGTTTGCCGGAAACCTGATTCACAGCCTCATAGTGGTGCTACATCAGCGCCACTCTCATGCATCAGCACGAAAACTGAGAAACATGCCTACCAACTTTCGTTTCTCCTTCTCAGTGATGCGATCATTTTTCCCATCTGTATACTTTCGTATAAAACGTGAGAAGAAAAGATAAAGGAAAATTTGAGATTACAGATGAATTTCCTGGGAGGGATTACGCAAGAACTTTGTATATAAATGAGCTACCTTTTTTATTTTACAGTTGATGGTTTGCTTGTGCTGGGATGGTATTTATCGTAGCAGGAGGGGAACCAGTGATTTTATTGGCATCTTACACACATTATAAATCACGCATTTTTACAAAGCAGCGGAAAAAAAGCTTTCGTCAGAGTACGAAAAAGGCGATTACGTTCCTCTTTAAAAAACTGACAAACTAGCTGTCTCAGTCCTCATTCCGCCTTTCCCCGCCAAAAATCATGGCATGTGAGCATATTTGCGCTCTTTTAACGCAGAACATTCTAAATCATTTTACCCAGTCTCTCTTTGTAGTTAAGCCTTCATATTCAACATGTCGTCCTCACTGTCTATAGTCTCTCTCTCTCTCTCTCTCTCTCTCTCTCTCTCTCTCTCTCTCTCTCTCTCTTTTATTGCAACTATCTCCCCTCTCTTTGGCCACACTACTATTATCTTCATCCACACCTCTTTCTCTTTAACTACCACTTTCTTCCTCGCACAAACACTGTCTCTTCTCTCTTCCACGTCACTGTCTCTCTGCTTTCTTTCAGCACGAGAAAGTGCGAATATGTCGGCATGCCAAAAATTCTGGATAAGAAGGCAGAATGAGGATTGGGGTGGCTGGTTCCCCACTTTTCTCTGAGAGAATTTAATGAGGGCTTTATTCGCTTTTTTGTGCCTATTTTCACCGTTCCTTGTCGTGAGGAATATTGCATCGCATCTTATCTCACTTCCTGTTTGGCACGTTCTGTGAACAATTAGGACAGACGAAATTTCCTTAGTCTCGTGTTTGTAGTTAATGTTGTGTGTTATTGGCGTGAGCCAAGCTGTTATGCCTAAACACAAATGCACCATTCATACCGATTTAAAGGAATAGTATGCTTTTCTCGAAGAGAGAAAGCTTAGTTACGAAGTTCACTAATCTGGCTTATTCTGCTACTGTTACAACTTCTGAAATCAATCACTTTGGAAAAAGAGGGTAATTTTCCTTCACACATACCCAGGAAGTCCGCTGTTTCTTAAAAAAAGTAAAACACTGCTAGCATACATATGCTTTATTGGTTTTCAGTATCAGAGATTTTACATTAATTATAAAAGACGAAACACAATATTATCGGTGAGGACTGATCTGGTACTTCACAGTAATTACTATACACAATGTCGGCTCTACACTGAGGCGACGAAAGTCATGGAATGCCTCCTAACATTGTGTTGGACCCTTTTGCCTGGCGCAGTCCAGCAACTCGACATGGCATCAGCAAGTCGTTGGAAGTCCCCAGCAGATATATTGACCCATGCTGCCTCTGCAATCTTCCCTAATTGCGAAAGTGTTGCCGATGCAAGATTTTGTACACAAACTGACGTCTCGATAATATCCCACAAATGTTCGATATGTGGCCAGATCATTGGCTCAAAATGTCCAGAATGTTCTTAAAAAACTAACGACGAACAATTCTGGCTCGGTGACATGGATAATTGTCATCCATAAAAATGGCGTGGTTCAAATGGCTCTGAGCACTATGGGACTAAACTTCTGAGGTCATCAGTCCCCTAGAACTTAGAACTACTTAAACCTAACTAACCTAAGGACATCACACACACTCATGCCCGAGGCAGGATTCGAACCTGCGAATGTAGCGGTCGCGCAGTTCCAGACTGTAGACAAATGACAGCTCCACTTTTTTTCGTTTCCCACACCCATAGGGGGCAGGGGAAAGCTGGGGGCAGGGGAAAGCTGGGAGCAGCACAATCCGCTGCTCTTCAGCCAAGTAAAATATTTAATAAAAAGATGAGAATGATACATATAAAAGGCGATAAGGGGGACATAACATAATGAGGGGAGACAGTGGAGATTAAAATATACATGTACATGGAGACGTTCATTGTGGTACACTTAAAAAAAGGTCCACATAAAATTAAAACACAGATGGCGATTTGTAGTGTAGTGACGTAACAAGACTGTTACGCCACTTGAGGTAGCCGAAAGAAAGGCACTCGTACACACACGCCGACGGGTGTAAATTCTGGAACAGGATAATTATTGAATGGAAGCAAGAAAAGTACGGAGCTGCTTTATACTTAACTTTAATAATCCTTGTGATACATCTCTCTTGACTATACAAATGCGACTCGTAAGATACATGCACTGTTACAATTGGCGCCTTGCTAGGTCGTAGCCATGGACTTAGCAGAAGGCGATTCTAACTGTCTCTCGGCAAATGAGAGGAAGGCTTCTTCCGTATTGTCGCTAGTAATGTCGTCGTACAACTGGGGCGAGTGCTTGTTCGTATCACGAGACCTGCCTTGTGGTGGCGCTAGGTCTGCGATCACACAGTGGCAACACGCGGATCCGACATGTACTAAATGGACTGCGGCCGATTTAATCTACCACCTAGCAAGTGTGGTGTCTGGCGGTGACACCACTGTAGCATGTAAAAAAACACTGAAGTCAGAGGCATGAGTTAAAGGTTGGCCACAGCATTAAAACACACCAGAACAACGACACTTTAAAACCACCGCACGTGACAGAGTACACATGACGAAGGGCAAAAACTGCCAGGAGGGACCAGCCAAGGAGGAAGGGGGAGGGGCTGAGAGGAGGGAAAAGAAGGCACAGGAGGGGCAGATGTACTGGAAAGGGTGGGAGGAAAAGCAAGGGGGGCGCACCAAGAGGCAAGTCACAGGATATGGAGAGGGAAGGCAAGTTCTAACGGAGTGCAGAGATGCAGAAGGGGTGCACTGGAAAGGGAGGGGGCGGTGAGGGAGGAAAAAACCGGTCAGGGGAAGGGAAGAGGAGGGGAGAGGGAGCCCTGAGAAGGAGTATGGGGGAGGTGGGGTTAGAGTTGGTAGGAGGAGTAGGTATCAGGGCGAAGCTCATCATCCAGGAGGGATAGGCACTGGAAGTTGCATTGGGAAAGGAGGCAGATGGCGTGGAGATGGTGAGAAGAAGGTGTGATAACAAAGTTGTGGTTACACGCTGGTGGTGGAGAGGATAGAAGACACAAAGGGGTGGGGGAGATCGAATCTGCAGATGATGTACAAGGTGTGGATGTTGTATAGGTGCCAGGTGGGATAGACATCCATGCTTGTTGCACTTGTTATGTCAATACAGGGATGGTTAATGCTGTTTGTGGATGACACTGGTGTTGTCATCTGTTGATGTCCCATATATGCTCCATTGAAGACACATGTAATGAGTGAGGAGGCCCTGGCAACATGTCCACACTCCATAGACCATGTTGGGTTACGAAAGCAGTATGTGAGTGGGCGTTGTACTGTTGGGAAACATCCCCTGAAATACTGTTCATGAATGGCAGCACAATGTGTCAAATTACCAGACTGACATAGGAATTTGCAGTCACAGTGTGTGGGATATCCACAATAGTGTTCCTGCTGTCGTATGAAATTGCACTCCAGACCATAACTCCAGGTGTACATCCAGTAAGAGCAGCACACAGACAGGTTGGTTGCAGGCCTTCAGCTGGCTGCCTCCTAACTAACACACAGCCATCACTGGCACTGAGGCAGAAACAGTTTACATCAGAAAACACAACAGACCTCCACTCTGTGCTCCAGTGAGGCTCTCCCTTGATACCATTGAAGTCACAAATGGTGATGGTTTGGGGTTATAGGAACACACACTGCATGGCTTCTGGCAGTGAGCTGTGCTTGAAGTAATCTGCCAAATTGCTGCTGCAGTGTCACATGCTGAACATGTCTGTCTTCCCTTTCACAGTGCCATGTGGCCATCAGGAGCTCCATCTTATTGCAACCACACATTCTCATGACCACCGGTGCCAGCAATCATGTACAGTGGCTACATTCCTGCCTTGAGTCTTTGTGCAGTATTGCATAAGGAACATCCAGCTTCTTGTAACCCTATTAGATGACCTCGTTCAAACTAAATGATTTCAGATAATGGCATCTTGGTCACTTAAAGCCATTCTTTAATTACAATAACACTGATATTTAATTTCTGTTTATAGGGTTTTGTCGGCCTCTGTAGCTGAGAGCTGAGTGGTTCTTATGGAAGACTCTCGTGGGGGGAGCAGGGATACAGGTTTGATTCCTGGTACTGTCAAGGATTTCTCCTTGATGACATAATTACGGAATATATCAGGCACTGTAGGTTCTCTAGCTGACCTTCTGAACTCGCATTTTTGTTCTTGTTCATGACTCATTGAACCTCCTATGATTCCCTTGTCTTCTATTACATTTCCATGACTACTCTGTAATTCACACATAAGTCACAAACTATTTTATATTCCAGGCAATCAACTCTGTTGAAAGACATGATGTTAGAAAGAAGTCTGCTAACAGCTGGTAAAATTGTTGTTTATTAAACCACAATCAGTTTCGTGGACTGAAGCCAGATCATCAGGTGCAACCTACATGGTACAAACCAAAGTCAGGTCACCACATTTTGGGGATATCAGAATTAATAAAGCTATGTCTAAAATGTATTCTACATTAAAAGACCATACAAATACCCTTCACTACTAGTAATAAAATTCTCTATTATTCTCACTTGTAAAGGTAGCAGCGACCCAGCACTCCTAGTAACGAGTATATGGTATCACAGTGTCCACATGGATAGCTGTCATTGCACCAGCCAGCTAGTCTCTCTTCGTCATTCATACAGGCCACTTTCACTTTGGCCTATGCCGAGCAGTGCTGTGGTCACAACAGTAAGACACTATCACCTGATGCTTCCCTGAGGGCTGTGACTATTCGTAATAGCAGTGGCAATTTTTTATCACCAATCTGGCCCCTTTTTAAAAACATTTAGTGCTTGCTCAGTTAAAATATTTTACTATTTTTCTTTTTAGATGCAGGCATATTTTAAAGAATGGAGCACATATTCATTACACTTGCTTGCCATAGTACTGACAATATTCACTGAATACCAAATTTTGACTATGAACAAAGGGTATTGTAATACCACAACACCTTAGGACTTTATCTCCTATTCCAATTTCATCTCTGCTCTCCTGAAGAGGACATATATATAATATTAGTATGTTGCACTCGTTTAAACGTGTTTTGATATTGTTTACATTGGGTCTCGCCAGTAAATGCAATGAAGGGAACATGTTTGATTATGCAGCATCATAATTTACACACAATACAATCGACAGGCACATGGTAGAAATGATTTTGCTCTTGTAATTATGGAGTAATTGATGATTAAAGTTGCAATATTCCCAA
The DNA here is from genome assembly GCF_021461385.2 of Schistocerca piceifrons. Classification (NCBI taxonomy): domain Eukaryota; kingdom Metazoa; phylum Arthropoda; class Insecta; order Orthoptera; family Acrididae; genus Schistocerca; species Schistocerca piceifrons. The sequence goes on along the minus strand of NC_060147.1, from coordinate 18,942,592 downwards.
GTCATAGAGAGACAGCTATTTTTATGTTTCGAAGCCAGAAATTGTTTGAATCCTTAACAAAAATATGATACAATGAGTCAAAATCAATCACACTCATGTTTTAATTGGAACTGGTAATTACAGCCATATAGAAATATAAATTTTACTCATACAAAAATAATTACTTGCATCTAGGCCTTTCATTCGATTAAACTAATCACTCTGTTCACCTGAAAATGCTAGCATGATTTTTCTTTCAGTCTATTAATTACTATATGCAAATTAATGAAATATATTACTGCAGTGTTAAAATGTAATTTATAGTTTTAAGAAAAACAGATTCTTCCCTGTCTTTATATGGATGTATTAACTTTTATTCTATGTAAATTTCTATGTAATTTGGGAAGATGTATGTAAAAACTTTAATTGTTTCTATGCAAAATTCAATAAGTAACAATGACAGTAATTGTTTAAAACGATATGAAGAGAGGCAATTTGTACATGGCCAAACTTCAGTCTTAGGCTGAATTTTGTATCAACAGCATGTAGTCTGACTTTGTTTTTATTTCTAACTGGAAGATGTAACTTCTATGATGAACATTCGCTGCCAAACATCTTGCTTGCAAAATAAAAAAGCCTTTGTAAACAAGAACTACTAAAACTTATTTTGACCATTACATGATATCCATGTGATGATGCAGTAACATCAAAATACATCTATGGCAGTACATATAAAACTGGTGGAGGATTAGTTAAATGTTGATAATGTGTTGTTAAACATGGTATGAAATAATTAGATAGTGACTGAACTTTTTTCCCCTTGCGTTAAACTATGATACTCACCCCAGACTTCACCATAAACATTTCACACCACGTTATATTACAGTATGCCTATGATCTTTCAACACTGTATGTATATTTTAGACATTCCTGTATTAATTTCAACATCCATAAAATGTGGTGACACTGTACTTTGCTCCTTATCATGTAGGTTGCAGCTATTAACGTGCCTTTAGGCTGCAAAACTGGTTGTGTTTTAATAAACAACAATTTGAACAGCTATTAGCGGAGTTCTTCCTAACATCACACGTAAGTGTCCAGCAAAGGGTTCATCAGATCACTTTCATACTGTTTCTCTACCATTCCAATTTCGAACACCATGCAAAAAATGAACACACAAACCTTTCCATACAAGCTTACCATGTGGTGGTCCCAGCAAAATACTTTTGCATTCAGGGTAGAAAGTTGGAGATTTAAATTTCATGAAAAGATATCACCACACTGCAACAAAGAATGCCTTTGTTTTAATTATTGCCATCTATAATCACCTATGATACCCATGACATGCTGTCCTTCAGATGATGACAACACAAAATCAGCTCTCCTTGATTGAACTTTTCTGATGTCCTCCATCTGTCTTATCTGGTAAGGATCATTTGATCATTTGCTCATTACAGATGAATTCTCTATGCATTTTCACTCAGAATCACTTAAATGTCCACCTCCTGTATAACAGTCCTCTAGACTGACCACTTCTTCCACGATATCAATATGTCAGGCAACAATAAGTTTATACTTAATTCTCAGTGACAAACTTCGGTGTAGCCTATTAAAATTCCAACACTACTTAATGATCCACTATGAATTTTTCAGCTGTTCCGGTAGATGTAAAAACCAAAAATGTACTTCCATACAGCCTGCAATTTTAACATTAGGTTTTTTCCCAAACACTATCTCTCCTTTGAATAGTTCAGCTGCAGTTCTGTTCTGAGACAGTGCAGCTGCAGAAATGACTTCAGGTGGGGCCTCCGCTTCAAGCCATGATCTCTTGCCTGCTCTTGCTTCAACCAACAGACATCGCAACACATTGTACCATTATTTTTTAATCATAACCGAATGTGTGAGAAATAATTATTCACTAAATTATTTTGTTTCTCAAGATTATGTTTTAGCTCCACTTGTCATTTATGCTCTCACTTATCTTTCTATGTCCGATCGTGGTAGAGGACATGTAAGTCTTGTGTATTGCCTGCTTACAGAATAATAAATTGTGCGCTTAGGACCTACACACTGAGGGTTCCGTACAAACTTAATTATGTATACAGACAGTCAATCCATTCTCGGAATAGAGGATTTCAACGATTTTTGCTTGTTTTCAACATTGATAGTGGCAAGATATTGCTTCAATGGATTCCAAGACCTTCATGAATGTTTTAAAATCAAATTTGAAATCAAACAACCAAAGGCAAAAGAATTTTTCTCGGATGATATAACTACAAATTAACAATTTTCCAATTTTTTTCCTTTACTTGTATTGTGAAACCTTTCTTCTTGCCAAATTTATTGGTTCTACATCAAGGGAAAGTACCCTGTAAGTTCTCATGAGCGAGTTTGTATCACAGTATCATAATGTTAATACATGCACACAGGAACTAAAGTATCAATTTTTAATATTAATTATACAAGGTGGTCAATGAATCCTAAATAACTAGAAAGGTACTTTTCCATAAATGTGCACAAAAAAAACAAAAAAAAAAACATGTGAGGTAACCTTTGGGAAATAGATGCTTTCATATTCATAACTCTGATGACTCCTCTATCACACATTAAAATCTCCAATATGTGAACAGCAATATTTGAAGTGCTGCACCCTAGGTACCCATCAGGTACTATAGTAAAAATGACACACAAAATAACAACGTCTTGTGAAATTGCATTCTAGGGACCTCCATGTTCATGTGGTTCATTTATAGTAACAGAGGCATACCAGGCAGCTACAATGTGACCACTGCTAGGTTAATGACGCTAGCAGTGGAAATCAAAATATCACAGTAATGAAGACTAAATAACATTGTATATTGGCATTATCGTTTCACTTACTTTTCTGTAAGAGTAATTTTGTGGTCATTTGCTGATGTTACCAGATAGTCTGAATGAAATTTGCAATTTTTAATTACTTAAAATTAAATAACTATGACTTCTGACTTCACTGCTTTACAGAAACTATATTTGTTTTAGGCTATGCCTAGAAGGCATTTTTCTATGCACTTTATCATGGATGCATGTCAAACGATCCAAGAATTCAAGAGAAATCAAAGAATTATTTCCATAATTCAGCATTTGCAGCATAATGCAGCATTTGCTATGGTCATTTCTGGAGCCAAAACTTCACACAGAGCTTTATAGGGATTATATCACTTTAATATTCGTGATATTTTTTATCATAGGTCAGTTCCAATGACTTCTATGTATGATCATTCACCATCTTATACACAATTATATTTTTATGACATCGATGCTGCTCTTTGCTATAGACTGAATGAAGAATCATCAGTCATGCTATACTGATAACAATGTAATACTAAAATTCCTGCTGAATTATAACACAATCCTTTTGTGCATTCTTTCACTGTGATGAAAGATTTTTGCACAAGAGTGGAGAATGAAAATAGAGACATTTGTATGGTTACTATAGTTACTAAAAAATTATACATCTTGCTTTACAACGAGACAATTCAAACAGATGTGACTGCTGGAAATATTTAAAGGAAATGCAGTGTGTTTTTCTTAAACACCGGTGCTGTCCAAAACACTCGGTTTTAGATTCCTCACTAGATCAATTATCTCCTAATGGAGACACTGAATGGTATGCTAATTTGCTCCATAAAACATCAAGTACATCTGCTACCTAGAAATAAAATGACTGTTGCAATTTACATTCTATTGCCTTTCAATTAGAGATGATTTAAGCCTTTTTCATCATTCACAAAAATTATTTCTGCAGAGCATTGTTGAAATGTATGTACCTATTTAAGGTAGGAGGCTATTTTGTAAGAAAAATCAGTCTGTCCTAAGGTCAGAAATTTATATCAACTTACATTATTGTTTACTACTAAACGTGAATGATATTGCAAATATTGCAAGAAGAGATATTTTGCCTTCTTCATTTAATGGTTCTACAATAAATCTGTAGAATAGAATAGAACAGAATATTTTTTATTAGCCTTTCAGTATTTTTCATACAATTGGCTTCGTCAAAGTTTACAGAGGGTTTTAGTTTCAGTACGATATTGAAATAGTTACAGAGAGGGGAGAAAAGGAACTAAAGACCTTTTCTTCAGCATTCTGTGAAACAATGTTTTATACAATAATTAAATACACACATAAGAAAAGAATCACAATAATTAACTAGCTTATATAATATCAAAACATTTTCTCCATAACTTAATAAAACATATATTTTGATGATTAGTTTCTAATAATTCTTCAGCTGTATAGAATTCGTTGTTTTATAGCCAGGTTTGCAATGTATTCTTATATTTATTTAGTGGTACTGTATGAGCTGAGCATAGTAACTTATTGAAAAATTTTATGCTTAAGTACTTATAGTTATTATGGAATACAGCAAGTCTTGTGGAAGGCAAGTCCAGCAGGTGACTGTTCATTGTACTGTGTGCATGCACATCACATCTCATGTTCAGTTTTTTCAGATTATCTCTGGCATATATTAAACAGTTATATATGTACATGTTTGGCACTGTCATTGCGCCAAGAGATTTAAAATAATTTCTGCAAGACTCTTGGGGTGCTAACCCTTCCATACACCTGATTGCTTTCTTCTGACATCTGAAAATACATTCAGCCCCTGAGGAGTTACCCCAAAGCAATATTCCATATTGCAGTTGGGAATGAAAAAAGCATAGTATGAGTGGAGTAGCAATTGCTTGCTCACTCTGTGAGCTAGTTTACTATATAGATAATTGGTGTGTCCTTCCCATGAGAGATTTTGGTCTATGATTAGTCCAAGTAATTTCACTGTTTTGTTTTCATTTTTAGTTACTTTGAGATTACATATTATTTCTTCTGTTTTTGTTTGATTTATGCACAGCTGGTTAGCCTGACACCAGTAATTAGCCATTTGCATCATTTCTCTATTTTTGTCCAGTACACTAAGTTCTCTCCTGTATGTATTAATGTCATATCATCAGCATATAGTAGGTTCTTACACGGTATGTAATTTGACAAGTCATTAACGAAGACAATGAACAGAAAAGTTCCAAGAACAGAGCCTTGGGGTATTCCTCTTTCTATAGGGAGTATTTCTGACCTCTGCTTATTTGCATATACAAGTTGTAACCTATTGCTTACATAAGATTTGAATAGACAGAGTGTATCATCTTCAATGCCATAGTATTTTAACTTTTTGATGAGTATGTCATGTGACACCCAGTCAAATGCTTTACTTAGGTCAATAAGTGTTCCAGACATTGATACCCTTTTTTCATACCCTTCATAAACATTGCTCACCAAAGCTTCTACTGCTTTTACAGTTGATATGTGTGACCTGAAGCCTAACTGTTGTTCATTTAAAATTTTATTTGTTTCAAAATACCTGTATATCTGATTATGCACACAATTTTCTACTAACTTGGATATGATTGGTACTATGGAAATGGGTCTGTAGTTATTTGGGAGGTTTCTTTCACCTTTTTTATACACAGGCAATGTAACTGTGAGTTTAAGACACTCAGGGCATATTCCTTCATCAAGTGAGAGAAGTGGCATTTTAATTCCTTTTGCTATACATTTTATGACGAGATTACTGAGTCCATAATAGTCTTCCATTTTGGAATTACTTAATTTGTTTATTGACTTATGAATATCATTTAATGTGATTCGGGTCCAAGTGAACTTCTCACTTCTTGTCTGTTTTGCACGAGTGAGCAATGCCTCTGCATCAGAGGCAGAATTGATGGGTGGGGTGGTGACGCAATTTACAAAATATTCATTGAGATTATTGCAGTCAATAGGGCTACTCCTTTCTTATTGGTATTATTAATTTCTCTTTTAATAACAGTCCAGGCAGCTTTACATTTATTTTTAGAATTTAAAATACGTTCATCGTTTGCACAGCACTTCGCATTTTTTATTTCTAATCTGTAAAGGTTTCTCATTTTAGTGTAATTTTCCTTGTCCCTAACACTGTTATGAGATTTGTCTTTCATAATCATCAGTAGTATCCTTAGTTTGTTAAGTTGTGGGGTGTACCACTTGTTAGTATTTTGTTGCTTATGAGTAATATTACTCTGTACCAAGGGGCATGTCATTTCTACTATATGCTTGATCTCTGTCAGGAAAATGGAAAAACATTTATTAATCGTTTTCTTGTTATCCATTACACGAGACCAATCCATTTCTTTTAACCAGTTTATCATTTTGTTTACATTGGATTCACCTATAATTCTGTGTGTCACTTCTCTCCCTGTAGAACTTAAGGCTGACTTTTTGATTTGATTTGATTTATTGAGCACCCATTTTATCATGTACAATGATATGGGATATGTCATGTGTTAAATACAGAAAAATACGAACAACAACATATTATGTAAAAAAACATCAGTGAACAAATCTGAATTAAATATATAGCCAAAAACACTTATAGCTTACATGATATAAATTTGTAACAATATAGGACACAAATAAGTTACATATATTCTGTGTAAAATGGACAGCAACAAGAAACAATGATTATAACACTATATTAACAACTTAATTAATTTTTGTGGCTACATAAAAGAGTCTACCCCACATTCCAAGTTTGTACGTGAGTGAATTATAAGATAGGTGAAGGCACGCTATGTTTCTGAAGAATTCATGTATTCACTAACACTGTAAAAACTATTACTAATTAACATTCTTTTGAGTTCACTTTTAAAACTGCTCAGCTACTGAATCCTTTTAATTTTTAAGGGAAGAGCACTATAGAGAATTTCTGGCAGTATATTGCACTCTTGTTGTACTGGGCTTTCTTATGCACTTCTCTGTGAAAATCATTACTCTGTCTTGTTGTATAGTCATGGAACTCACTGTTTAAAGAAGAAAACTGGGGGTGAGACTTCAGAAAGCATATACTTTCATAGATTTCTATTTGAAGCCATAGCCCTGCGTGATCTGATATTCCTAATTCTATTACATCACATTATATGGAGTCTCTTTGTACACTGCTAATTATGTTATCAAGGCATGTGTTCAGTCTAGTGGGTTTTTCATTGAGACAGTAATAGTTTAATGACTCCAGAGTGTTAATCATATGTGTTACATTTTTTCTAGAAAGTTTGGAAGGTAGGAGACGAGATACTGGCAGAAGTAAAGCTGTGAATACCGGGCATGAGTCTTGCTTCGGTAGCTCAGATGGTAGAGCACTTGCCCGCGAAAGGCAAGGGTCCCGAGTTCGAGTCTCGGTCGGGCACACAGTTTTAATCTGCCAGGAAGTTACATTTTTTCTCTTTGCCCTTATATCTATGTTAATATCACCTACAATTACAATTCTATGCTGTTTATATTTTGACAACAGCAATATTAAAGTATTTGTGGCGACTATCGACTCTATGAGTGAGATATCTCTGCCATAGCAAGCTCTCTGACCCATGTGGACTTCTTGTGCGCCGCCATATTGCTTCCCATTCTGTTGTGTGCTGCCGACTGTATAAGACGTTGTAAATATTCTCGCATAATAAAGTGGTATTAATGCATGTTTGTGTGTTATTTAATGATCGCTGCCACTCCGCACATCAGGAATAACCACATTGGTGACCCCAACCTGTTTTAGTTCAATTCGCAAGTGCTATTAACAGTGATTAGTATTGTGCTACGAACAATGTTTCAACAACCATTCAGTCCCTGTGATGCAACTTCTCAGACGCAGTTTTTCAAAGCGGAAAATGAATCCATTCCAGAAATCACGCCGCAGTTTCAGTGCCAAAGTGAACTCCGCTGCCAACCGGATTTTTACCTACGTGGCCCCGAGATAAACTAAACGGTTCCCGCTTGGCCGCCGCAGCACGTTCCCGCGCTTACGGCTGCCTCACGACTGTCGGACTGCATTCTGCTTATAGACGCCCCAGCACTGCCAGCGCCTGCCGTTCCTGCTCATCTGCTGCACCCACACATGACGCCTGCTCCACAGCCGCAGACTACGCAACTCTCCACGGACATCTTACAACCGCTCAGGTATGATGCAGCCGCGTCTCCCGCGCCTTGCGCCATCCCGGCTCCTGTTCGTCTTCCGCACGTTTTCCCGACGGTTTCGTCCGTCTCTGCCGCGTCGGTTTCAACCGCACCTGCTACACTCCCAAACCCATTGTTAACAGCTCCAGCATGCCTACCGCCCGCGCCCGCGGCGGCGGCGGCACCGGCCGCCCCACCCGCGCCGGTCCACAACGTTTTATCGACTTCCGCGACGGGCTCTTTCGCTTGGCAAACACCGGCCGCGTGCTCACCTGTCCGAACTGCACCTGTTTCCATGGTACTGGAGAGTCTTCCGCACCCAACCGTGCCCCCACCAGCTGGGGCCCCAGCAACTGTACCTGCGTACACTATGCAACCGAACTCACATGTCAAGACTGAACTCTCTTCTTGCACTCCTGCCGCTTGTATATCGTGTGGTTTTGTCCCTAATAACCAGATTAGTACAGCTACTGTGTGCTAGTCTCCTGGTGCCTACAATCCCGATTTGGCACCACTCTACACTGCTACACCGTCTGCACCTCCATGTAGTGTATTCACTGCACTGACCGTTCCTCAGTACTTCGCGCCTAGCAGATTCCCAAGACTGCCAGCCCTACAAACGGAGAACCGTAAGACATGGTTTGCATTAGTTGATAAAATGTTGGACATTCACGGCATGCTAGACGACGGAGCCCGATTTGTGTGCCTTCTAATAGTCACCTGCATGATCACACAGATCTTATTAGTGACCTGCTGCTTTCGCCTCCCATGCAGAGTAAGTACGAATTTGCTAAAGCTTGTATCGTTGAACGCTTATCCTGTCCCCCTGCTGAGTCGATCCAATGCATCATCCATGGGGAACACATTGATGAACGTACCCCATCACAGCTGTGGCGCCACTTACGCGCCCTTGTGGACACAGACTTTCTACCAGACGTCGCACCTTGGACAATTTGGCTGCTTAAACTTCCTTCTGAGCTATAACTGCAGTTATTGTCCCATGTCTCTGAGCCCCTCGAAGCACGCCTGCGCATCGCCGACCGTGCCTATAGCATCATTCAACACCAGTACCTCCAGCATTCGAGTCCGGCATCCACCGCCCCTACGCACTATGCAGTAACAGAAGCCAAGCCTGGCCGCGGCAGGACACGCGCCACGCTGTCAGCACAAGCAACGGCCCCGCCACCCCGTGGTCGCCCAACTGCACCACCTACTTTTACGTTGCCGCCCCAAAGGTCACTGGAGACGGCCAAGCGAGCACCGGAGTACACTCTGGCTGCCCAGCTGGCCGCCTCACCACCCAGCCATGCTCCTGCACCGCAAGCTGGCTCTCCTTATTGCTGGTTCCATGCTAAATTTTTGCGCTTTCCCAAACATTTATGGCAGGCACGTCTAGGCATCACACCCCACCACGCTGCCTCACGGCGCCTACCGGCATCTCGTCCGACGCCTGCTGCACTGTCTTCCGCTTCGCGCCTCTTCGTCGAGGACACCAACACCTAACTTCGTTTTCTAGTGGACACTGGAGCTGACATTAGTGTTACCCCCCCTCCCTCGCCCCTAACATAGATCCCTTATGTCCACCGCCACTGATAGCTGCTAACAATTCCCCGATTCCGGTGCTATGTTCCTCACAACTCCTGCTTAAATTTGCCCCAGATCAGGTTTTCCCCTGGACATTTTACGTTGCGGAAGTTGATGCACCTGTACTGGGCCTCGATTTTCTTCATCACTATGCCCTCTCCCCTAATCTGCAAGCCGGCTGTCTGACTCACGTCTCCGATTCGAATGTTCCTGGTGCATCACAACATTCCCCCCCCTCAGCCCGAAGTTCCTATTGACTGTTCACATACTGCCCTTTCAGAGTGTATGTCACTTGTTACAAAACTTTCTTCTGCTCTCTTAGCTTTCTTGTGCGAGTGTTCAGATGTCGATGCATTGTGCACTCAGAATGTCGACCTGCGTGTTTGCATTGACAAAGTCCATGCACAACTGTTGCAGACACAAGAGCAGCTTCTACAACTTCGCACACCCACTCTTGCGATCGTGGACAAGCCTCCGCAGCCCGGTCATTGTGACGCAGCTGTGATTCCATTAACGGTCTGGCTAGCCTCTGCCCCTACCCCCCCCTGCCCCTACCCCCCTGCCGCTACCCCCCCTGCTTCTCCCACGTTTTTGCGTGCAATTGCCAATGGCACATGCCACAGAATAAACACAACTGAAGGACCACGTGTGCAGCATAAGGCCTAAACACGCAGAAACTTTGCCGTGCTAAAGACATTGTTAAAGATCTTTTGGATTCCAACATTCTCCATCAATCTGATAGTAACTGGTTGTCACCAACCCATCTCGTGCCGAAGAAGGACGGTACTTTCCGCCACTGTGGTGACTACCGTGCTCTTAATGCACGCACTACCATGGATAACTACCCTATCCCCCACATTCAAGATTTCACCCAGATGTTGCATGGTTCCCAGATCTTCTACGTTCTCGATTGTAGCAAAGCATATCATCAGATTCCCATGTTCCCTGACGAAATCCCCAAGACAGCCATATTCACTCCATTTGGCCTCTTTGAGCACTGTTCCATGCCGCATGGTCTCAAAAACGCCGCACAGACATGGCAACGCTTCATCGACACACTGTTGTTTGACCTCCCTTTCGCTTATACCTACATAGACGATATGCTGATTTTCTCTCCCTCACCTGAGGAACACACTCTCCATGTTTCCAGAGTGCTTGCACTGCTCGCTGCTAATGGAGTGGAGATCAACCACGAGAAGTCTCAGCTTAGCAGTCCTGAGGTCACCTTCTTAGGTCACAGAGTCATGGCCAAGGGTGTCTGCCCTACCTCCTCTCGGGTTGAGCTCATACTTAGCCTCCCTTCCCCAGAGGACTTCGCTGAACTTCGCCATTTTCTAGGCATGGCGAACTTCTACAGGCGCCACCTTTCCCATACTGCGTCTATCCAGATCCCTCTGACTGACGCTCTGGCGGGTAAGGATACTAAAGGCAAACGCAAACTCATTTGGACACTGTATAAAATAAATAAAATAAAATAAAATAAAATATTAATTATTTTTATCTGTATGATTGGCTCTCCTATGAGTCGTCAGGTTTTGATTATTCGGTATCAGACGCTTGACAATGGCTTTTTCGTAAAGGCAATGTTACTCGTAGTTGACCGTGAAATAAAACTGAAATAATCGGACTTCGTAATTAAATCGTTTCCAAAGACTGCTGCAGTAGGTGCGGACTCATAATCTAAATCTCAATATTTCAATAATTTGCCAGCCATGCCAAAACGTCGTACAGAGGTGATTGTCTACTAAACATAAAAAGTTTACACAGTTAGTTAAATCAGATATATTCAACGAATAAGCCTACAGTTCATAATCCTACTTACTTTTATAAATATAAATTCTTTTCAGAATCGAGTGCCTAGTATGGTTGCAACTCGCTGTAATTTTCTATAACATGAAATATGGCGGTGTGCCAGACAATAAACTAAAATACGTGCTTCTCGCACCACTTCAACGAGAGCTCTCCCTTTTTTTTTTTTTAATCAAACATACGACTAACGAAAATGTACTTTTGTTTTATCAGCGACACAGCGCTGCAGTTGTGTGCCATAGGCTTTATTTATTTGTCACTGATTATTTATTTAATTAATATCTCGCGTTTCCGAGGAAACTCACGCTCGGCATGCAAATGTGCCTTTATATTGCCCCCTGAATTGCGAGGCGAAAGGACACACCTGCAGGCGAGCAGTTCACCTAAAGGCACAAGAAAATCTAAGTTATCTACAACTATTTACATGACTTACATTATACTGTATATTATACACAAAATTTGAATGACGCGCGTGCGCCGAAAAAGTTCTTATGTTGGCAAAACAGAGTGCGCGCATGCGCAGAAGCGTCTGTGTAACTACGGCACTGCCGTTATTTCGTAAATTTAGATCACGCGGCACAGTATTGCAGTTCATATTGTTCGTGTGCGCGCGCATTTCTTAGTCGTTGCACAAAGAAAATATTCCACCAAGATTACATATGAAGACTACATTCTATGACAGGTAACTTAGTTTTAAAATTACAATATTTGTTATAATACAATACAACTTTAGATTGTTGAATGTTCTTAGTTACATAGCATTGCAATGAAATGCTTCAAAGAAAAATGTCCGTATTTTTCAGGTGCGTTGACCTATACACATGGTGTCGTTATCACAGTTCATATTCATCTGCTGCACAATAATTTTTTACAGGTTAGTATCGTCGTGGTAAAGTTTTTTTGATCACAGTAACATCGTTGTATAACAACGTGATTGATACATAAGCATGTCCATTTCCTATTTCCATTATAGTCGTTGTGATGCAGTTCGTTGTGACAAAAAGCATTGTTTATTACAGATCAGACGTGACCCGTCGAGTAATTAGTCCATATGCAGTTCGTTTTCGATATTCCGTGGAAGCTTGGTTGCAGAACCTCGGACGGCACATAGCTGGCGTCGATCCTTGGACAGTCCAGGTAAGCGTGTCCGTCACATTTCGAGAACATTTCATTCCCTGAAGTTCCAACCAAAATTCTTCCACCCGTCGTGTTGTTTTCTGGACAGGCACTTTGTGTCCATTTAATCCAGTTAACATCTTGAAGTTGGGTACTGTAGTAATGTCACTAGACGATGCACGAATTATTCACTTCACATTTTCAGTTTTTTTGCTGAATATAGCTCACCTAAATGTTCGTTAATGTCCGTGAACAGAGGTTCACTATGCAATGTCTTTTTGGCACTCGTTTTGTTCAAATTTTCACACAGTAACAGTTACATTATACATCAGTTTAAAAAAAAACATAAGTAATAATACATACACACGTCACATATTTTCTTAGCATAAACATAATACAGTTGCACATAAACATGTTTACATCATCATTACATAGCTATAGGTTATTACATTGTGTCATATTTGATTACATGAATTGCAGATATTTACATCCTCTTTAGCGGTTTTGCTGGGATATTATCGATGTTTTTTGTGATGTCATCTGAAATTAAGATAGGTTAGACACAACATTCATTACATCAGTAGGCAAGACCAGGCGTTTTCACTACTCAATAAATATTCAAAATAGTAAGAGAGAGAAAATGTTCGATTCCTCGCGTTTTGTGCGTGTGTGTAGTGTGTCTGTGTGGCCTTGACTACTGATAGATGCTTTTCGTGTTGAGAGATGTGCGTCTAATCTATTTCTCAAAGTAAAAGATCGCTTCACAGATGACGTCTGTCAGTTCGTCAGGTGTCATACCAGGTCAGTGGTACCTACAGTCACAAATGTTCCGTGAAAAATTTATATATCATTCACTGCTACGTAATCATAAATTTTACTTTAATATTCAGTCTTCTCGGTGGAACCGCGGCGTTGAAAGAAAAGTTCTTCTGTCTTCAACTGCGACTCTGGAACGCTGAAATGAAAATTTCTATACTACTTATTATCTGTGTTGTAGCAACAGAGTTTTTCGAGTTGCTTAGCAATATTTTGATGGGTATGACTTTTACATTATTCAGCATGAAATGCTCTAAGATCTCGGTGTGCGTATAGCCCAATAATTTTGTTAGTTCTACGATGTTGTAACAGATACGCACCAGGGTGCGGTATGTTAACAATTATATAAGGTCCTTCATATAGCAGACGCCACTTAGCGTTGCGTCGTTTGAGTGCAACAGATTTATGATGAGTACGAAGTAGTACAAGCATTCCTACCTCGAATTTTTGTTTTCTTTTTATTATGTTTCTGTGATGTTTGTTTCGTATCTGTGCGTGATGTGTCAGCGTAGTCAATACTTCTTTTATTTTCTGTTCAGGTGTGATTTCCTTGTCTGACAACTTAGGTAATGGTTCTATCCACTGATCGTTCTGTTTGCAATTGAACATGATCTCGTTAGGTGTGTAATTTGTATCGTAAATATTTAAGTTATTGTGTACGTCTTCGAAAAGACTTAGGTAGGACACCCAATTAGTATGTTTTGATGAAATATAGGTCCTCATGAATCGATTTAATTCTCGGAAAAGTCTCTCAGTCGCGTTACATTGTGGACTAAACCTCGAAATAAATATACTTTTAATGTTATTGTCCTTCAAGAAATTTCTCCATTTGTACCCAGAGTAGTATGCTGCATTATCTGACAGAATTGCTTTAGGTTTTCCCACGTGCGTCAGGTAATCACTTGAGAATCTTCGTATTATAGCATTTGCAGTGGCGGATTTTAAAGCATAAAGTTTTACGTGTTTAGAAAATATATCGTAAAAAGCTAAGATATATTTGACGCCTCCAGAGCTTGCTGGATGCGGTCCACTAATGTCAGTACACAGAATTTCCAGGGGTCTACCAGGTAAAATAGAATGTAAATCTGTTTTTGTGGATAAATTCTGAGGTTTTGATTTTTGACATATGACACATGTTTTTAGTTCCCTGTAAATTTTTCTTCTCATATTGCTAAAATAACAGTATGTACTGAGCTTTGCCAAACACTTTTTCGTCCCATAATGACCCCAAACTAAGTGTGTGTGCCAAATTAGATTACGTTCAGACTCTTTGGGAATGCATACACACCAGTTAGTAGCATTTGGATGTCGGCGGTAAAATAACACATCATTGTGTAACTTGTAATACTTAGTCAAAGGATGGTTGTGTTTTTCTACCAGTAATGTTATTATCTTATACCAGTGAGGATCAGATTTTTGTAATTCAGCCATGTTTCTGCACATATCAATATAATATTGGTGATACTGCTTGTCTTGCATTAAGAGAATCCTGTAGTCATTTATATTTTCTAAGTCACTGTTGGTATCATTCATACCTTGTGGAAGTCTAGACAAAGTGTCTGCAATGGTGTTGTCCTTACCTCTTATGTACTTAATTTCAAAAGAGTAGTTCTGAAGTGTAACTGCCCATCGTGATAGTCTAGGATGTACAAGTTTACAAGTTAACAAAAATGTCAGGGCCTGGTGATCGGTGTAAATTACCGTATGTTTTCCAAATAAATAATAATTGAATTTCTTGAATGCCCATATTATGGAAAGTGTTTCTAACTCAGTAGTGGAGTATGTACGCTCACATTCAGTTAGAGTGCGACTCGCAAACCCAATAATTCTTATCTGTTCCTCCTCTTTATTCTTTACAACTTGAAATAAGCAACAGCCCAAGCCAGTACGTGAAGCGTCACAAGTCATACAAAAATCTAAATTGAAATCTGGATGGCTCAAAATGTTAGCATTCACTAAAGCATGTTTAATTGTATTAAAGTCATTCTGGCACTGTTCCGACCAGATCCAAACTTGATTCCTTCTGAGTAGATTTAGCAGATGTTTACTGTTCAAAAGTGGTTGTGGCAAAAAACGTCTGAAAAATGAACATAGCCCAAGGAATGATTTTAACTGCTTTTTTAGTTCGAGGGCTAGGAAAGTTTCTGATAGCATCTAATTTACTGGGATCCGGACGTATGCCCTGTGAATTAATGATATGTCCTAAATACTTTATCTCACTGCAACCAAATTTTGATTTTCTTAGGTTGGCTGTGACTCCAGCTTGTGCAAATTTTTCTAAAATTCTTTGAAGTGTGTCAACGTGTTCATTCCAGGATTGTGTAGCTATCAGTATATCATCTACATAGTGTGTGACTGTCTCAACTAAATCGTCGCCAAGCACGGTATCCAGGGCTGTAATGAATACCCCAGAGCTGACATTCAGTCCGAAGGGTAGAACACAAAACTGATAGGTTCGCCCCCCGAACATAAATGCAGTATATTTCCGAGAATCAGGAGTGATACCCACCTGCCAAAACGAATTAGCGAGATCTATTGTGGAAAAATATTTTGCATCTAGAAATTTCTGTAATTGCTCTTCTAAATTTTCAGGTTTTGTGTGAACCGGTAAAATTATTTCATTAATAGCTCGTGCGTCTAACACTAACCTAATGCCTCCATTTGATTTTTTGACAACAAGTAGAGGACTACAATAAGGTGAGGTGGATGGTTCAATGACCTTCCAGTCTAACATTTGTTTTAATTCTTGCCACACAGCAGGTCGTTGAGATAACGGTACGTTATATGTCTTATGGTAGAAGATCTTGTGAGGCTTAACTTCAATCTTGTACACATACGTGTTGATAACACCTAATCGTTTGGTAAAAACTTGTAAATATTTGGATAACACTTCCTGTAGTTTTATACGTTCATGTACACTGAGAGCTGTAGCTTCACTTATCTTATGATCAAGCAATGTTTTCAAGTCCATTAGCTCTGTGTCAGATGAGTGTGTTTGCATGTCTTGAATGTCTTTGTCAAGTACTAACTGAACCTTGTACCCTGTACAGTGTTTGTCATGCTTTAGAGTTCCCCTGTCCAAATCAATAATAATTACACTGCCTTTATCATTTAAAATACATTTACCTTTGGAGAAGTCTATAATGCAGTCCTTCTCGCTCATAATATCTATTCCTAATATGCAATTAGTCACAAGGTTTTGTACAACCAGGAATGGCCATTGTACGGTTCCATTACCTATTTTAACGTTTACAAAAACTTGCTTCGTAACCCTACATGACTTATTACCTAGTGCAGTAGTTATTTTACAGTTTTGGGCAGGAAACTCAGGCACAGGTTCCAATTCACACATCTTTTTATAAAAATTAAAAGATAAAACGCTCACAGCTGCACCTGTATCTAGGATAATAGTAGTTGGAATCCCACCTACTACACCAGTAGTGGATGCTAAAACAATTTCATTTGTGTTTAAACGACATTGTGTACTGTCTTGTAAAAGTTCATCTGATATATTGTCATTGTGGTTGTATCTTATAAATAAAACAGGTAGCTTTTGTTTAGAATTATTAGGCACATCAATATTTTGTTGTTCAATTGTGGTGTCAAATAACTGATTAACATTGAAGCCGCCCCCCAAGGATTCTTCAGCCACGACCTGGGGCAAAGTAGTGACTGTTTCTAGTTTGTTGGATTATCATTTGTACTAGGTACTGACACAGATTGAGGTTGTGCATCAGGCGTCATTTCTATTATATTCACATTCGGATATTGCCTATTATGATCTCCAAACTTTTGCGGTTGTTGTTGCTGTTGCGCATTGTAACTTACCTGTCGGTCGTAAGGTATGCTCCAATTTTGACCTGGTGGCTGCTGTGGTAAAGCAGAGTTTGAATGAAAGTACTGATCGTTACGAGTCCAACCTTGATGCTGTCTTGGCTCGTAGTTATTATTATTTCTATTTCTGTTTGTGTTTTTGTTATTACCTTTGTATCCGTTGTTACCGTTGCAGTTATTACCGCGGTGCCTTTTGTATGGATTGCCGCATGAAATGTTATTACTGTTGTAACTATTGTTCGTATTGGAATACGCGTGTTGATTTTGATTTCCGTACTGAGACGGCATGTGAGTTTGCTGTTTTTGTTGTACCGCGTATCCAACTGTGGGCGCGCCAGAATTGTGTTGGCAAGCCTGCATGTTTTGCATACCACTAGTGTAAACATTGTGGCTGCTGTTTTGCCGCGCGAAGCGCTGATCTTCAAGTAACATGTCAACCGAATCTAAAGCTGTTAAAAAATAATCTGAATCGTCATCCGGGATATGTAGAAGTTTTTCCTTAATGTTGAAAGGCAATTTGGCCTTCAACGCTCGGAGTATATCACGTGTTGCGACTGGTTCGTCTAAAAAATGTCCCATGTTCAAGTATTTTTCAAAATATCTGCGTAAGTTACCATTTTTACTGTTAAAAGTTTCAGGTTCTAAAATTTGTCTCTTGAGTCGCTCCTGGACGGATTGCGACCAGAATTTGTTCAGAAAGGCACGCTCAAACTCACTGTACGTGGTACATACGTCAGCTTGACTGTATGCCCAGACAGCTGCATCGCCTTGGATGTAACCGACAATATATGAAATCTTTTTCCGGTCACTCCAAGTGCGTGGAAATGCGTTACTAAAAGATTTAAGAAAAATCACCGGATGAATGGTTCGTTTCTCTGGGATAAAAGCCTGAAATTGCCTGTGTTTTATTAAGCTTTCGTCTTCCTTTGCATTATGATATGGATTTGTTCCACTGTAATTACTGCAATGCTCAGCTGGCGAGTAATTACGATAATGTTGCTGTGGTTTACCATGATAATAGCTTGTGTTTGTGGTTGCACGTCGTGGTATGTGTTGTAGTCGTGGTGTGTTTTGTTCTTGTGTGTTTGTGGTGTGCGGTATGTGTGCGTCATACTCGAATGTATATTGGTTTCTGAACTGTACATTTTGACTGATATTTTCGTTACATTCAGACTGTGGTTGATCGGTGAATTGTCTCATGGGTGCAGTGACGGATTGTACTGCGTCACTAATCAGCTGTTTGTTATTAGTGATGTATTTCGCTACGGAGTCGTGCACAATTGTTGGTAAATTTTCACGTATGCATCTATCAAAATGTTTGTCTTTGTTCTCTACCCAATCATGAAATTCTTTATTAATATTTTGAAAATGAGCTGTGGCATCAGATTGTAAGATGTCAGTCAGGTGTTGTTCAACATCGTCAAATTTATTCTGCACGTCAGTAATTCGTTTTTCAAGGTTGTCGTGTACTGAAGGATATGTTTGAATTTGTTCAGTAAGAGCTTCACACGTGACATTAAGGTTTTTTAATTGTTTCTGTAAAAGTGCTACGTCATTTGTAGTCTTTTCTTGTCTCGTATTAAGCTTGGAAAATTTCGTACTGAGTTCAGTCATCTGTTCGGTCAGTGTGGCGTCTATAAGTTCCACACGTTTACACAAAGTGTCATTACATGCCTTGATTGCTATGAGATCAGATTTAATTTCGTCATTTTGTGTCTTTAACTGTTCATTTTGTGTCTTTAAGGTTGCCATGTTTTCCGCGTTCTGCATCCTTAAGGTTGCCATATTTTCTGCGTTTTGTTTCATTAGCATTTGTAACATGTTGGCAATGTTTACTGTTTGCAAGGTCTCTGCCCCCGCCGCGTCATTAGACGTGACGTCATGTATTAACATGGGCTCTGACTGAGACTTTGAAATTTTTGTGGTGGACGGCCTATTGTCAAAATTTCCGTTGACACTTGCGTCAATATTTGATGTATCGTCACTACCGGTTGCTGTCGTAAAGTCATTTTCTAACATTTGTCTCTCGTCCGAGTCGGATTGCGTCTGAATAGTACGTCTTTGCTGTTCCATTTTTGCGTATTGTTTTCTAGTTATTACCATGCCACACGTGCTATATATTTCAAGAAATTAATGTTTGACACTGGTTTTAAAATAAAATGCAGTTGAGCATGAATCGGTCGTAGCAACAATGGCTGTCTGTTAATTTAAAAATATAAACTGAATTTGAGATTATTGGTAATGGCTGCTGGCCATGTTACATGATATCGTACAGAAGTCGGCCATATTGTACACTCGTGTATTGGTATTGTTGCATACGTTATTGTTTAAGGAAAAATACTGAGAATGGAATTTATCACTGAAACTGTTATGCGGAAGAGAAACACTACAGAATTTTACTGAAAAGCTAATACACTGAATTATACGTCTGGTCAAGCCTGCTAATGCAAAGATGCTGCGTCTTACCTTATTTTGCTGGAAGCTTCTTTGCGTCTTCCCGCAAAATTTTATAATTGGCAAATATCTTCTGATTTTTTTTTTATTTCTCATATAGTCAAGTCCAGGACCAGAAGGTTGATTTTTCACATGAAACAAAGAGAACAATGTAACAAATGACAAAATAACAAGTCCGACACGCAGTCGCCAATATAAAATAAATAAAATAAAATAAAATAAAATATTAATTATTTTTATCTGTATGATTGGCTCTCCTATGAGTCGTCAGGTTTTGATTATTCGGTATCAGACGCTTGACAATGGCTTTTTCGTAAAGGCAATGTTACTCGTAGTTGACCGTGAAATAAAACTGAAATAATCGGACTTCGTAATTAAATCGTTTCCAAAGACTGCTGCGGTAGGTGCGGACTCATAATCTAAATCTCAATATTTCAATAATTTGCCAGCCATGCCAAAACGTCGTACAGAGGTGATTGTCTACTAAACATAAAAAGTTTACACAGTTAGTTAAATCAGATATATTCAACGAATAAGCCTACAGTTCATAATCCTACTTACTTTTATAAATATAAATTCTTTTCAGAATCGAGTGCCTAGTATGGTTGCAACTCGCTGTAATTTTCTATAACATGAAATATGGCGGTGTGCCAGACAATAAACTAAAATACGTGCTTCTCGCACCACTTCAACGAGAGCTCTCCCTTTTTTTTTTTTTAATCAAACATACGACTAACGAAAATGTACTTTTGTTTTATCAGCGACACAGCGCTGCAGTTGTGTGCCATAGGCTTTATTTATTTGTCACTGATTATTTATTTAATTAATATCTCGCGTTTCCGAGGAAACTCACGCTCGGCATGCAAATGTGCCTTTATAACTGGAGATGGCTGATTCATTCAAAAATCACAAAACCGCCCTCTTTAAAGCTGTCACACTCGCTCACCCTGCTCCCGATGCACCAATTTCTATTACAGCTGATGTGAGCGACACTGCAATTGGTGCAGTGCTTCAGCAACATGTATTGGATACCCCCCAACCCCTCCGTTTCTTCTCCAAGAAATTAACCAAATCCCAGTCCAAATGGTCCGCTTTCGACCGTGAACTCCTCGCCCTGTACAAGGCAGTCAATTTCAGAGCCGATGTCGAGGGTCGCCCGTTCACGATTTATACAGATCACAGACCCTTGGCAGATGCAATCCGTAACCCCTCACGCGATCTCCCCCCACGACGCTTCCGCCATATGGATTTCATATCCCAATATTCCACTGATGCACAATATATCCGAGGCGCTGACAATGTAGTTGCTGACTACCTGTCTCGTGTCAACATCATCACTACCCCACTTGACCTTACCGACATGGTCCGCCGGCAAACCGAAGACCCCGATATTCATGCCTTGCAACAAGACACAACCTCTTCCCTCAAACTGGAACGATGTGCATTCCCCGGCACCACAGAACCTGTCTGGTGCGATGTTTCCACTGGTAGCCCCCGCCCTCTCATACCCGCAGCTCTCCGCCACTCTGTTTTTGATGCACTCCACAACCTAGCTCACCCAGGCATCAAAGCGTCCACCAGATTGGTCACGGAAAGGTACGTCTGGCCTGGTGTTAAACATGATTGTAGGATGTGGGATTGCGCCTGCATACCATGTCAGAGAGCTAAAGTGGGCCGCCATGCACTTCCTACACCAGGCACTTTCGACTTACCTAAAGGACGCCTGCGACATGCCCATATTGATATTGTAGGTCCCCTCCCTCCCTCCAAGGGCTTTCGATATATCCTGTCCACTATTGATAGGGTCACTAGATGGGTCGAGGCAGTCCCTTTGGAAGATATTTCGGCTGAGTCTGTGGCTCGGGCCTTCATTGCCACTTGGATTTCCCAATTCGGAAGCCCTACTTCACTGACCACCGACGAAGGTAGGCAGTTTGAATCACACCTGTTCGCCTCCCTCTGTTCGTACTGTGGCGTCGCAAAGTTTCACACAACCGCTTATCACCTCCAGGCCAATGGACTTGTGGAGCACTGGCACCGCATGCTTAAAGCCGCACTTATGTGCCACGGTGGCCAGTGGTCTGAATCTCTCCCCTGGGTTTTGCTAGCCCTCCACACCGCATACAAAGAGGACTTGCAAGCCTCCCTCGCCGAGATCCTTTACGGGGAGCCTCTGGTTTTACCAGCTGAATTCGTCGAGGATACGCCGCTACCAAGCTCTTCTGAGCTCCCAGCACTCGTCGAGAGCGTCCGAGGGCACATCGCACTCGTCAAACCTCCCTTGCCATCTGCCCACTGTAGGCCTCGTGTGCTCATGCATAAGGAACTGGCCACATGTGAATTTATCATGTTACATGATGACACAGTACGGACAACCCTGCAGCCTCCCTACACTGGTCCGTTTAAAGTCCTGTCCCGAGGCCCTTCCACATTGTCGATACTTAACAACGGCAAACCAGTAACTGTTTCACTCCACCGGGTGAAACCTGCGTGGACCTTGCAGGAGCACTCTGCAAGTGACCCCGACGTACATGACGCCTGCCCTCCTTCCCAGGAATCCCATCATGATTTGGACGGACCCACCACCCCTCCCCCCCTTCCTTCCCCCTTGCAGCCAACACACGGGCCAGATGACCCATGGTTCCACCCCGTTGGCACAGGGATTATGTCCTAGCTTCAGTCGAGCTTGCTACACCTACCCCCAAGTGTTTTGCGTGTGATTTCACCATGGACAAGTGCTTTTGTGACCATCAAGTGTCCCACCCCCACCGGGCTGGCACAGGACTTGGCGCAACACCGTGCTCCACACTGCAAGGGGGGGCTCTGTGGCGACTATCGACTCTACGAGCGTGGTATCTCCGCCATAGCAGGCTCTCTGACCCATGTGGACTTCTTGTGCGCCGCCATATTGCTTCCCATTCTGTTGTGTGCTGCCGACTGTATAAGATGTTATAAATATTCTCGCATAATAAAGTGGTATTAATGCATGTTGGTATGTTATTTAATGATCGCCGCCGCTCCGCACATCAGGAATAACCACATATTAATTTTTTCTATAAATACTATCTCAACAGTGCCTGGGATTCGATAGATTGAGACAATTACAGTTTTCTCTTCGTGCATTACCTCACCAGCTACTTCTATTGTAGCTTCAAGGCACATTCTACTAAGGTCTATAACTGAGTAATGCAACTCAAGGTTACTTTTGACATACATTAAGACCCCATCATGTGTAATACTTTTTCTGCAGTAGCTTGTAACCAACGAATATCCAAGAGGAACACACAAGTCTATTTCAGTGTCTTTCGTCCAGTGTTCATTGAGGGATAGAACACAGCAGTTGATTTATCAGAGCCAGTATTGTAATTCATCGATTCTACACCTAAGAGATTGTACATTTACATGAAGGAGGAGGAAACTGTCACTGCTACATAATGGTATTCAACTTTCACAGAACCTTCTGTATTCATTTATTTTCGCTGCGTGATCTACGGTTGTGCAATTATCCGAATGAATTAGACTGCTACAGTTTCCACTTAATGTGGTTTCTAACTTCCCTTCGTCTATAATGTTTTCTCTAAAAAAGGGGGGTGTACAGGCATGTTCTGTGGGACTATCTTAAGACAAGGCTGCTGCGTACTCGTATTTCACTTACAACTTTGTTTATCTCCTGACACAAAAATGTTTTCCCATCTTAATTTAGATGTTAAACATGTTCAGTGTGAAAATTTCTTTCAAGTCTGCTAATATACACTACATTGCATGTGGCATATGTGGAACATAGTAGTTTGATTTTTATATTTGTTTTAAAAATCTCTTTGTTAATACATGAATTATAGATCAAGTCATGTCTATGAGGTATCGTCACAACAATAGTGTTTTCTATCTTTCTTAAATCTAAAAATTTTTCAAACCTGTTATATACTTTTTGGCTTCATTATGTGCTACATCGTTTGCACCAGTCACACAAACAACAAAGTCACTGCCCCTTGTTGTATTTTGTGTTGTGAGATTTCTTCAACAATATTTTCTGTCCTTGCACCAGGTTTTACGATGCCAGTTGCACAAAGATCCGTATTCACATCCTGTAGAATATTTGCTGCCTTTCTTCCGTGGTTGTCCGCTAGAAAAAGCACATTGTGTTTCTTTGTTCGCTGTTTCTGGTTGTTGGCGATGTTTTTGCAGCTTCTTATAATGTTTTTATCTTCACGTTGGGTGGCTTGTTCACTTTCAATGTTTATGGAGTAGCTGCTGCTTTCTGATAACAAACTGAACTTGTTGGTGCACACAAGCTTAGGTTTATCCCATGTATTTCGTTGTGAGCAAGGCACTTTTTTAGTCACTTTGTTTGGCATTACACGGGAAATAGTTTTTGAATTGTTTACACACTTTAGGCCACTGTTTTCACTTTGAAGGGCATTTGAGTTAGGCCTATTTACGCAGTTTTGGCCGTTACTTTCACTGGCATTTGTGTTCGGCCTATTTACGCAATTTTGACCATTACTTTCACTGGAATGCGTGTGTTTATGCTCTTTTGGCGTTTACTGCTCGCAACCAATGTTTCTAACTCACACTTTCCTTCACAAGTTTTGTGATATATCGTCTCAGTATATCAGCAACTAGCTGAAGACTTTTTAATCGTTCATTTAACTTTTCGATTTTGCCTTTAGCGTTATTACAAACACTATTTTTTACAACGTAGCTGTAGCTTTTGGTCTCTTTAATATTACTCACTTCTGCACTTGACGTGCTTTCCCTTAAATATTGTACAGCTTCCCAATCCGTTGTAGTTCCTACCTCTTTCTTCAGCTGAACATGTAAGGCAGACTCGCATGGTTCACATCAAAACTACTTGGATGTAATATCCTTAGTTCAACATTTTGGGAAACCATTTTTTACAATGATTTGCAATCCTAGTTGATTGGAAATTGATCAACATAAAGCTGCTAATTTACATTCAGAAATTATTGTGTAAGTATTCAAGGCTAAAATAAAGGAATTAATTGAGACATTGGCGACAAAACATTTCTGATACAGCTTAGGCAATCATTTACACTACTTAATTTAAAAGAGAGAGGGTTGCTTCTTGCCCATATTTTAATCATTTTAAGTGAAATCTACAAAGTAGTAAACATTTGTGGTATTGATGAAGTCCTGCGTGTAGAAATTCCTGATATTCAAACACACTGTAAACTATGTATGTTGCAAAAGATTTGCTGCATCAACCATATGGTGCACTTAATCAAAATCCTGTGTGCACGAGAGATGGCAAATGCACAAAAAATTTCCTAATTATTTTTATCAAATCACATGACAAATTATCGTGCAAGTATTCAAGGCTAAAATAATTGAATTGAGACATTGGGGATAAAACATATCCAATATCCATTGTACAGAGGGTGTCTTCGTGGTATTAGCATTAATGTTTGAGGACAATCACTTGGCAGTCGTTATTTTGTACCTTACAATCCATACTTCCTAAATTTGATTGCTATTTGAATGTTGCAGTTTGCATGACAGTTTAAAGTGTTAAATACATTTATAAATACATATATAAGGGATATGGTAGTGCAGCTATAGAAGTAGGGGATGAAAGAACACGTGGTAATAAAGAAGTTCAGATTGATTAAGTACCCAAATTTGAGAAAGGCCATTAAGTTGGATCAACGTAAGCAACAGTTTTTTTTAAGAAAGTATCTTCATATTTGCATTAAATGAAAATGATTTTTATCACATGTTCAACAATATACTGACATGTCTCTGCACTAAGAGGAGAGCATGCAGTGGTGATAAAATGATTACATGCATGTACGCTATGTGTCCAAAGGATGTAGATTTCTCAGTTACACTTTTGTGATCCTAAATCATTTGAAGATGTTAGAACTTGTGATGGAATTGTTTGCAGTACATATGTGACGTCACGCACGTTGGATGTAGTTTGTTGTTATGAAGTATTTCAGTCATAAAGCCTCTGCCACATTTTGCAATTGGCTAGCGCTTGTATGTGCAGTATATTTTGTTGTTGTAAATGGCGCATTGCCTTTGCAACATAAGTTTTATTTATTTACGTTTTTCCTCTTGTTTCTGTTTCATTGCTGCAGTATTATTCTCTAGTAGCAGAAAACAGTAATATTGTTTTAAAGAGTATCAGTTGTTACAGTCAGAGTTATAAAAATTCCATTGTTTTCCCGGTTTTCTCCCTGACGAAAAAATTGTCGGGATTTTGCCGGGTGTCCCAGGGCGTATACACCATCAACAAAAGATTATATATTTAAAAAAAAAAGATGCGTTCCTGAAAGTAGCAAGTAGCAGTAGCTGGAACAGAGACATAAACAAAATGTCTATTGTATGCAAGAGCGTGTAGCGAGCTAGATTCTGAATGCGTTCACACGTACTGTGTGAACTAGATCGCCTAATGTATGTTCATGCAAACATGTAAACTTTTCCTGTATTATTCCTGCTTACAACTTAACAGGGATTCCTGAATACCTCTGTTCCTTCACGCTCCTCTTCCCACTCTATAAATAATTTCAAAGAATAGAAATTGCGTCAAATCGCTCAGTATATTGAGATATTGCAACGAGTGTAGCCTGTGCACTAGGAGTGATTACACTAACCAGAGCGCAATTTTGTGAATGAAATTAGGGTGTGTTGGCACCATTTGGTATGCTGTAATGTTGCAATGACTGTTGCCTGGCATGACTCTCTAGCAGTCCTAAAATTGACCAGGTCAACATTTAGTCAACGAAATTATGCTCTCTTGGCACATTGTAGGTTGTGTGTGTGGGCAGCGTATCTTGGTGCCGATATAGTGCTTCCTGGAGGCATACAGCGAAAGCTTACATTCGTCTTGTAGGGCAAAAAACTAATTCATTCCATGCTTAATAGAAAATTGTTAATTATTTAAGTTTTTAATCCTGTGTAAGTAAACACAATCTTCAGAATGTGCCCAAGTACCGAAGCTGCTTATGCAGTTTTTTGGACCTACAGCTCACTTTACAATAAAGTCATCGAAAATATACCCTACAGCTAAAAACGTAGTTAATTTTGTATTCTTCTCGAACTGCAAGTAACTTTTTATGACGAGAATGTTCTAGTTCTTATTACCTTCACCGATTAATTCTATTAGCTTCTGGATGTAGAGGGCTATGCAGATAAATTGATGTAAATCTGGTGTTTATCACCGGTGTTCGCACCATCATGGACGCTGGTGTTCCTTCATTAATGTGGAACTGAATTTTATGTTTAGGTAGCGGAGCTTCATATACTTCTCTCAAGAAGTTCATATCCAACTGCAGCAGTTTACAGACAGCTATATGTTTTTATTTCCATTCTTTTCAGCAGACTGACTTTACCAATAGCACAAAGACGATTGTATATGATATTTCCGGAGGAGGGTACTATTTACTAATGTTCTGGACTGGAATGGATAATCAGAAACAGCTGACAGGTATTCTGATATAAGGTACTTCGTTTAATAAGTCTATTATTAGAGTAAGATCTACAGAATACCACGTATTTTTTGATGTGTTTGGTATGTTTAGAAAATTGGACGAAGTGTTTATACAATCCACAGTCTCAGGAGTAGTAGTAGTAGTAGTAGTAGTAGTAGTAGTAGTAGTAGTGACGTAGAAAGTTTCATTAAAGATGTTTCGCATGACGGAAATGCCTATAACAATCACTGTGTTGCAGGAATTCCGGATTATTGATATTCAGACTACTTTAGTACAACAGTGCGTGTTTGGAATAAAAACTGCCTGGTTACCATTACTGATTTGCTTTTAAGGGAAAGGCAAATGAAAATTGTTACTGCTAATGACAGTGAGTTAAAAAATTAAAGCAAACTGTCAAAATATATTTTTATGGGGAAAATCATGATAACATACGTCGGACTACTTGCAACAGCTTGTTCAATTAGCGATATTGCCAGTCATCGCGAAATATTGTCGTTTATTGCAACAACACTTATGAAACATCAATGCGGCCATACGTTGCTGTAAAATTTCGCCTGTGTGAACACACTTCGAGACGGCGTGGGCGTTGGCTAGCAACGCAAAAAGCACAGAGCGAGCTACGCCACTGCAGATATGCGAAAGCAGCAGAGCCATTTGTGCGTGCCAAGACGTATTACATTGCGACTATGGGCGTGGAGGGCACGAATGTCACTCAGAGACCTGAGAAAAGGTTTTAGATAAGAAAAATAACTGCCTTTGTGAAAGTACTAGTAGTTGGAATAGAAAAAGAGAGAAACTTGTCTATCTATGGCATCAAGTTTAGCGAGCTAGAGTCTTAAAAAGATACTAGCTAGTAAGACTGCGCTCACATATTGTATGGAAAAGCTTGTTAGATAAAGTAGACAAGATCAAGCAGGCGGTATGCGCATTCCGAGCTGGGATGCCGCGGGCGAAGGACGTGTGTGGCGATGCGACGGGTGTGGCGGATCGCTGTCCGGCGGAGCTTGCTCCGTCGGCGGCCCCATCCGGCCCCCAACCTACAACGACCCTGCACTCGAAGACGGTAACGACTGGGCCTACAAAACGGACGAAGACAGCCGCAGCCGGCGGCGTTATTGCGCTGCCTATGACCGCCGCAATCTGCACCTCCACCATCACCACCACAACCATTACCACCACAACCATCACATCCACAGTCCCATTACCACCACAACCATCACATCCACAGTCATCTGCCCCTCCCCTGCCACTCCCGGTTGCAGTTTCATTGAAGCAGTCATCAATGAAACTGCACCTAGGGCTATTAGGGATAACTGCGCATCAGGGCCCCCTTCATGTGGGACAAGCCCGCGTGCGCCGAGATCTAGATCCCGCTCCCCCCTCCCTCCCCCCGCCGTACCACCACTAGACATGCCGGACTTAGGGGATGCTGTATGCGCTCCTAAACCGCATCCGGCACCCAACGACGACATCACGTCGTCCGTAATGTCAGAAGCTGACCTAATGGAGGGACTAGCAGAACACATGATTGCCCTCCGCGATGCTGCGGAGGAGGGGGGCCTGCAGGTCGACCCTGTTCGGCGTCAGGCCCTCTTCTATCCGAACATGACTGCCGCGACCGACGACAGCGATGACGGGAGCGTGATGGAGTTTGATGACGACCATCGGCGCCCGGTCGCTGAGCGTCGGAAGCGGCAGTTAGCCTCGTCATCAGACGATGAGGCCACCCAGCCCGCCGAACGCGGCCTATCCAAAAAGAAAAAGGCCATTGTTGACGCGGAGGGCTTCCAGGTGCCGCGCAAATCGGCACCTCGTCGCCAATTCACCACGTCACTGTCCGACGTGCCCGTTAGCAACACTTTCGCGGCTATTGATGGTGCCGCAGACACTCCTCCCACTCCCCCGCCCCCCCAACCATCAGCCACCCCTCCCCCCCTCCCATCTACATACAACACAAGGGACCCTACAAAGAGCTTCAAGATATCCTAACTACTCACACTGAGTACCCCTTCCGTATCAAATGGTCTGGAGCAGATAATTATCGCCTGCAACTCCAGTCCGCCGCAGACCTTGCTAAGACACTCCATATCCTCAGTAAGTGCAACATAGGTTTCTCCACCCCCCCTAAAAGGACCCGCCGCCTTCGGGTGGTTGTCAGAGGGCTCCCCATGGAGTACTCTGATGACGACCTGAGGAAGGCGCTCACGGCATCGAACATAACCACCACAATCATATCCAGGATCATTTCCCCTCGTACCCAACTCCCCACCCCACTCTTCTTCGTCTCCGCCCCTGACACGCCGGAGAACCGCCACCTCCTAACCCTCTCACTCATCGATCGCGTTTGCGTGACGATGGAGAAACCGCGCTCCAGGAGGATGACCCTGGTATGCTACCGTTGCCAGGGCCTGGTGCACTTCGCGGGTGATTGCACCCGCGAGGTGCGTTGCGTGAAGTGTGCCGGGGGACACGCCTCCTCGGAGTGCACTAAACCCCGAGACGCCCCCCCTACCTGTGCCCGCTGTGGAGGAAATCACACGGGCAGTTACATGGGCTGCCCAAAAATCAAAACGTACAAGGCAAGCCAGAAACGATTTGCAGGGCCGGCGGCGGCGGTCCGCCCGGGCACCAGTTACTCTGGTGCCCTGGCGGGTTCGGCGCCGTGGGCCCACCCCCCCCCCCCCCCCCCCATGCGTCTCGCTCCCATCCCGCCCCTCCGGGCTCCTACCCACGCCCCCTCCTCTCCATCCCTATCCAACCCCCCCCAACAGCCTTCCCTCACCTCCCTCCCCAGCAGGTGTCAAGCTCTGCTTCCCCCTCCCCATGGCGGGTGTCACGCTCCGCTGCTCCTTCCCCATCCCACCAGCAGGCGTTAAGCACTGCTACCCCCCTCTCCCACCTCGGTACAGTTCCAGCAGCACCCTCTCCCCTCCCCATCCTCTGCTCCCACCCACCTCAACGACCTCATCACCCATGTTGTTGAAGCACTGACCTCAGCAATCTCCACCACCTTCAATTCCCTCCTCCAAACCATCCCACACCAACTTGCCACCGCCCTCTCCCAATCCATGTTTCCCGCCACCACTACCACTCCCATTCCAACCAGTCATGGCTGTTAGACATCATGGATTGACAGCCATGATCTGGAATGCCAATGGTCTCCCCAAACAACAGGGGGAGTTCCGACAGTTCCTCCTCGATGAGAGGGTTGATATTTGCCTTGTTGCAGAGACACATCTCAAACCCGGTGTTTTCGTCCGTGTAGCAAACTACTCCTGCTACAGGACAGACAGGCCCACCGCCTATGGTGGCACGGCGGTGTACGTTCGCAACTCCCTCCGCCACCACCCTATTTCCCTCCCCCCACTCAACACTGTGGAAGCCACTGGCGTCGTCGTCCACACGGTGAGGGGTCCCATCACGTTTGTGGCTCTTTATAGACCACCACGAGGCCTTCTAGAAACACCGGACTACGAAGCATTGCTGTCGCTCGGCAACGACGTCTTCGTTGGCAGTGACTTCAATGCCAAACACGCTGCCTGGAACAGTAGATTAACAAACACATCAGGTCGTCGACTCCTCCGGGTCGCTGAGCGGCATCATGCCCGCACCATCGACCCGCACAACCCCACCATTTACCCCTCTGGAGGACATCCCCCAGATGTTTTAGACATCGCAGTGGTGAAAGGGCTACCCAACCCCATCACTGCAGCCACCCGCATCGCTCTTGCCTCAGACCACCGCCCGGTCATCTGTTCCATCGATCTCGTTGGAACCCCGACCACGCCAAGTGATGGCCTGAACATCCGCGGTATTGACTGGCAGTCCTACCAGAGACGGGTCGAAGCAGCCCTACCCACAATCCCTGCTGCCGATCAAACGGACGCAGATCGTACCCTAATACACCTCACCACCGTTGTCCTAGATGCTGCAACAGCAGCGACCCCTCACCGCCCACACCGGCCCCCAGATCATCTGCGTCCTCTCCCCCACCATATCCTTGCCCTCATCACAGAGAAAAACCGGATCATCCGAGAATGGCAGCTCACTCTGAACCCGGCAACTAAGCGCCTCATCAATAGACTGCAGCGCCAAATCAAGGCTGCGGTGCAAGACCACCTCAATCAGGAATGGGAGAACAAAATCTCTGCCATTGACCTGAGTGACCCGTCCGCCTGGTGGCTCACAAAAAGCCTTCTGAGGCGAGGGCAACGGATTCCCCCACTCCAGGTCGGCAATGACTTTGTGTCCGAACCAGATGCCAAGGCTAACGCCTTGGCGGATGTCTTCGTGCACAACTTCACCCCGGTCAATGACCCCGTTGACCCCGACCATATCCGCCTGGTAACGGCACGCCTCCCTCAACTCCTTGCCGTCCAGGACCCTGAGGATGAAATCACCCCCATTAATGAAGAGGAGGTAGAACTGCAATTGCGGCACCTCCAATCCAAGAAAGCTGGCGGCCCCGACAAGCTGACGAATGCCCTCCTCAAGCAGCTACCCCCAGCTACTATTCCCATCCTGACGGCCACCTTCAACAACATCCTCTCAACCAGGCAATATCCCACTGCCTGGAAACATGCTGAAGTGGTCGCCATACCAAAGGCTGGGAAGGATCTTCGTTCCCCTGCCAGCTATCGCCCCATCAGCCTCTTGCCCGCCATCTCCAAGGTGTTCGAGAGGCTGTACCTTAAACGACTGCTCATCCACATTGCCCGAGAATGAGTCCTCCCTGATGAGCAGTTTGGCTTCAGGCAGGGACATGCAACCACTCACCAACTCCTGCGCCTTGTAGAAGAGGCACTGGACGCCATAGAACGTAGGGAGTACTTTGGGGCCATACTCCTCGACGTGTCCAGAGCGTTTGACTCGGTCTGGCACGAAGGGCTGCTCTACAAATTATTTTCCCTTGGCTTCCCAGTGTCCCATGTACGGCTTATAGCCACATACCTGGAAGGCCGCACCTTCCATGTCAGGATCCCAGATGGGAAATCCACACGACGACGAATCAGAGCAGGAGTACCACAAGGCAGCGTACTTGGACCGCTACTCTACTCCCTCTTTACAGCCGATCTGCCCTCTGCGCCGAGGGTACAATTAGCTCTCTACGCAGATGACACTGCACTCTTCTCTCGTTCTCGGAGTGCGGCAGTTCTTCAACAGCGGCTCCAGGGGGCTACAGATTCCCTAACCGTTTGGGCTAGGACCTGGCGTCTGGCATTTAATCCCTCCAAAACCCAAGCCCTTATCATTTGCCGACGCCGTATTCCCATTCGGCTCCCTCAGGTGGCGGTCCTTGGTACCCCAGTCCCCTGGACTCGTACTGCAAAGTACTTGGGTGTTACCCTGGACCAACGCCTAACCTGGCGCCCCCACATCGACGAGGTGCGTCGTAAAGCAATGGGGCGGCTATGCCTGCTCTACCCTCTCATCAACCCTACCTCTTCCCTCCCCACGCACCTTGCTGTTAGACTGTACACCTCCCTTGTTCGCCCCATCCTTGAATACACGGCGGTGGTGTGGGGCAATGCTGCCCCCACCCACCTCCGCCGACTCCAAACCATCCAGAACCGGGCTCTCCGGCGTGCCCTCCGCCTCCCCTTCGACTTCCCAACCCACGAGCTCCACCTCCTGGCTGAAGTGCCGCTCCTTCGTACCCGCATCCTCTCTGCAGCCCAGTCCTTTTACCAACAAACCCGTCTCTCTCCTAATCTCTTAATCCTCTCCCTGGGTACCCGTGTTCACCGTCTGGCCACCACCCGATGGCCAGACCTTTTATTTCGCCCCCCATGACTTCACATACAATAGCCATCCCACCTCACGACAATCACTCTCTCACACCATAGACCCTCCCCCCCAACATGTCATGTCATTCACCCCCCACCAACCCACACCCCCAATCCCCACTGTCGGCCTAATTCACGACAGGCCTTTCCTCTTTCACTCCTTCATCTGTCACCCTCTGACTTCTTTCTCTCTCCCCGCCCCCCCAACCCACCACTCCAAGACTCACTGCTGTCACCATCAAGACGCCGCTATGGAGAAGGAGAAGAGGCCAGGACAATGGCCTTTCGTTTTTCACTCTCTCCCACTATTCCTCCTCCTCTCTTTAACTCTGTAATGTAGTCGTAAACCCCGGCTAGTCTATGGGCCGTTCGTTTTCCACCACCCTTCTACTGTCCCTCCTACTGTCCTGTCTTCTTAAAAAAAAAAAAAAAAGAAAAAACCGGGCCAGTCAATTGGGCCTTTCGTTTTCCCACTTCTTAAACTATCACTCTCGCTATCCTTTCATCTTTTTTTAAAAAAAAAAAAAAAAAACACACAGCACAAAAGTCAAGAAACTACACCCGTCATGTCACACCCACATTCTCTCCACATGAAGTAAGAAGGAGAAGCGCATCAAAAGCGCTAGAACTTCGCTCACAGCTGAGGGTTCACCCCTCCACCATGTGCGTCGTCGTAGGCGGTATGCGCGCATTCGAGGGTTGGATTCCCTCTCTTCTTCATCGAAGAGTTTCACTGCCTGGGCTACTCTCAGGGTGCACCTTCGACGTGGAAGATCCCCGCCGTTTCCCTGCCGTGTCGTCTGCTTGCCGTCCATACTGCCTGCCGGTGCTCGCCGCCGCCGCCGCCGCTTGGTCGCCGCCGCCGTCGCCGCCTGCCGGGGCTCGCCGCCCCCGCCTGGTCGCCGCCTGCCGGTGCTCGCCGCCGCCGCCGCCGCCGCCGCCGCCGCCGCCGCCGCCGCCAGCCGGTGCCCGCCGCCGCCGCCGCCGGTGCCCGCCGCCGCCGCCGCCGCCGCCGCCGCCATCCGGTGCCGCCTGGTCGCCGCCATCGCCGCCGTCCTGACCCTGGTCTACGGCCGTCTTCGTCTTCATCCGTCTTCGTCTTTCCCCAGTTTCTGTCCTCTCCTCTTCGTTCTGTTCGTTCTTGTTTCTCTCTCTCGTCATGTCCGCCCCCACCACCACTGTCACTACTACCACCACCGCCATTGTCTATACCTCCCCTTCCGCCGCCTCCACCACTATAACTTGGTGTGCCCAGTCCCACCCCCCTCCTTCCATTCCACCTCTCCTCACTCTCCCTTCACCCTCTATCTTTGTCGCCCCCTCTCCCGCTTCTTCCTCCCGCTCCTCTCGTTTTGATCCCTTCCCCCCACTCCCCCAGCCTGTCACTGCAGCTCCGGCTCGGGTGGTGGCCTGTCGGGCCACTGCCCACGCCCAGCTCTCCCCGTCACCTTCGCCATCACCGCCACCACTGCCACCATCGTCATCGCCGCCGTCGCCTTCGCCTTCACCGTCACCGTCACCATCTCCGGCGCCGACTCCGGTCCCGGGACCTGCCCCTCCCCGCCACATTCCCGTTGTTCCCGTCCCCCACACCTCCTCCTCCGCCGTCAAGCGCCCCTGTGGCACTCCTGCTTCCTCTGCTTCCAAAAAGGCTGCGCCTCGTCCTCCTTCCCCCACCCATGATGCCATGGAAGTCTCCCCGCCTGTCCCTGCCGCCTCATCCTCCTCCTCCTCTCTTCCTTCCTCCTACCGCTACCTCCTCTCCCGTCCTGATCCCTCTCTCCTTGAAGCCCGGAACCTCACCCTCTTCCTTCGCCAGCATTGTCCTGGTGCCCCCATCTCCCTCCTCACTCCTCGCCGCGATTCGGTCCTCATCTCCTCCCCCAGCCCAACCCTCCACACCTACCTCCTTTCCCGCATCCCTGTCACCCGCTTTGGCCCTCATGCCTCTCTCACCCCAGCTCCTTCACCACCTCCCTCCCGCCAACCCCAACCTCCACGTCGCCCGCCAACTCTCACCGCCATGATCACTCGGCTTAGTCCAGTGATCACGGAGGAGGAGGTGTTGGCGGAGCTCCAGGCGCATCCCCATTTGGAGGTGCGTGCGGTTCGCCGCATACATAACGCTGCCGGCCCCACCCGCCTTATGCGGGTTTTTTCTGAGCACGCCCCCTCCATTGACCGTCTCCTGAAGGAGGGTGCCCTCCTTTTTAACCAGCGGTACAAGGTCGACCCCTCCCGTTCCCCTCCTCAATCCCTCCACTGCCAAAGGTGTCTGCGCTATAACGCGCACCCCACAGCTGAGTGCCGCGAGGCCCCCACCTGCCCGCATTGTTGGCAAGCGCACTTCCTCAGGCAGTGCCCTAACCTCCAATCCCCTCCTTCCTGCAATACCTGCAATCTCCCCCATCCCACCTACTCCCAAAAGTGTAAAGCCCGACCCCCTCCAACCACTCCTGAACTCACCGTCCCTGTCCGTCCCCTGGACGCCCCCACCCCTCCTGGCAATTCCCTTCGTCCCCCCCCCCCCACCGCTGAGGACATCATCAGGTTCCTTACCATCGTCCTCCAGAATGTTCATCCCTTTCAGCGCCCACACACCCTCCAACAGATCTCCCTCACCGCCCGTTCCATATTCCAACTCAAGATGTACGCCACCTACTCCAACAACCAGGCCCATTTCACCTTCTCCCGCCTCGACACCCTCGTCTAAATCCCTATCATGGCGCGACAGCAACGTATCCTTTTCAACAACATCCGCTCCCTACCCGCCAACAGGAACCTCTTCCTGCACACCCTTGCCACCCACCGCGTGGATGCCTTCCTCCTTAATGAAACCTTCCTCCAACCCCACCACACCATTCACACTTCGCCCTACCTCCTCCACCGCTCCGATAATCCCCTCCCAATTGCGCGTGGCGGAGTTGCCATTGGTCACCACCGCCAGACCCCCATTCGGCTCCAACCTCTCCTTCCCGACCCCACCAAACACCTGATCCTTAGTCTTTTCTTCCCCGGCCTTACCGTTACCTGCGCCACCATCTATGTCCGCCCCAACGCTCCTATTCCCTTCGACTTCCTCTCCCACGTCGATCGTACCTTTTCCTCCTACGTGATCGCCGCCGACCTCAACATCCATAGTCGTTCCGCTGCCCAGTTACGGCGATGGCATCGGTTCCTCTCCACCCTTCAAGGTGACCTCGTCCCCATCCCCCGGCATACCCGTCCTGAATCCAACTCCACTCCTGATGTTATCCTCTCCTCCCCCAACCTCCTTGGCCGCATAACAGTGGATGTCCTGGAGCCTATTGGTAGCGACCATCTCCCTGTCCTCCTCACCGTTTCAGACGGTCGTCGCCCTCGCCCCTACCCTCGTACTGACCCTCCCCCTGAGTATGTCCACGACTATTCCCGAGCCGACTGGAATGCCTTCCGGGATACCCTTTCCACCCAGGTCGATAGCCACCCTCTCACCTACCACCGCCCTGACGATGTCACCCATGCCGCCTCCTTTCTCCAGCAGACCTTGTCTGAGGCCGTGGAGGCCCACGTTCCTACTGTCGCCATCCACCCCCACCGTCCTACCTTACCCCCACAGGCCATTCTCCTCCTCCGTGAATCCCGTCGTCTCTACCGTGCCTTCCTCCGCACGCGTGACCCGGACACACTACGACGCCTCCGGCAACTCCAGCGACACGTTCGTAATTTGCTCGTGGCTAAGAAATGCCGGGACTGGCGACAGACATGCACCCGTTTAAATGCAACCCTACCAATCAACTCGTCCAAGTTCTGGACGGCCTTCCGTCGCCTTACCGGAACTAAACCCTCCCCCTACTATCCTCTTCTCCACGATGATCACCCCTTCCCTGACACCCTTAGTAAGGCCAATCACTTTGCCTCCTACCTCTCCGATGTTTTCTCCATCCCCGACGATCCCCAGTTCGATTACTCCCTCTTCCCGGATATCCGCGATCGAACTGACACCTCTGTCCCTCCCCTCGCTCCTGGTTTCCAGTACTTGGACAACATTACACACACGGAACTCAATGCCCCTATCACTACACAGGATCTCATTGTTACACTCCGCACCAAACGCAACACCGCTCCCGGTCACGATCGTGTCACCTACCGTCACCTTCGTGAAGCTCCTGTCTCTTTCCTCTCCACCCTGGCCAGGCTCTACAATGTAGTCCTGTCCACCGGTTACTACCCCGACCTGTGGAAAACCTCCCGTATCCTCATGTTCCTTAAACCTGGCAAACCGCCGTCCGCCGTCTCCTCCTACCGTCCCATCAGCCTTACCTCGGTCTTCAGCAAGGTCCTGGAATCTATCCTCACCCGTCGCATCCACCAGCATCTCCGCCAGCACCGCCTCCTTCCCGTCACCCAGTGTGGCTTTCGGCCATCCTTCTCTTCCGACGACCTTCTCCTTCACCTCACTCATCTCCTTTCCGAACAGCTTAATTCCCGCCGCTCCGCAATCTTCCTCTCCCTGGACCTCGAACGTGCATATGACCGCGTATGGCATTCCGGTCTCCTCTTCAAGCTCCAAACCTTCGCCCTTCCCATTAACTACGTCCGTCTGATCGGCTCCTTTCTCTCCCGCCGTCCTTCCTATGTCACCATCCATAACACCGATTCCTACACCTTTTTCCCCCTCCGCCGGTGTGCCCCAAGGCTCCGTCCTCTCCCCCCTTCTGTACCTATTGTACACGGCGGACATGCCGCCGCCGTCACCCCCCGTCCACCTCCTCCAGTTTGCCGATGACACCGCCTTCCTTGCCCTTGCCCCCACCCTACAGCGCTCCCAACGCCTTCTCCAATCCCATCTTGACCGGTTCACCGCTTGGTGCAACCAGTGGTTGCTCAAGGTCAATCCTTCCAAAACCCAGGCGATCATTGTAAGCAAAACCACCCCTTCCTTCCGCCTCCTTGATTTCTATCTCACCGTCTATGGCCGTCCCATCGCCCTCACTCCCACCCTTAAGTACCTTGGCGTCACCCTCGATCGTCGCCTCTCCTGGACTCCCCATCTCCAGACAATCCAAGCCAAGGCACGTTCCCGCCTCCGTCTCCTCAAGCTCCTTTCCGGCCGTACGTGGGGTCTGGACCCCTCCACCATCCTCCACACCTATAAATCCCTCATCTGCCCTATCCTTTGTTATGCCCATCCAGCAAGGATCTCCGCTCCCCCTACCTTTTATAAATCCCTCCAAATCCTTGAACGCCATGCTCTCCGCCTCGCCTATCGCATCCGTCTCCCCTCCCCCACGCGGATCCTGTATGATCTCATCCCCTTCCCCCACCTCCTCCTTTTCCTTGAAAGGATACGGATCCTGTACACCTCCCGCAAACTCGATCCTCCTCACCCGCTCGTCTCCCCGATCCTCTCCCACCCCCGCCCGCTGCCGCGCCTGTATTCGCACGTCCCACCCGGTCTCCACATCTCCACCCTCCTTACCCTCTCCCAAGGTGGCTTCCGCCAGCTCCCCCTCCCTGATGATGCCCTCCTCCCTTCCATCTACCCCTCCTACCAACTTTGATCCTCCCGCCCTCCTCCTGTACTTACTCCTCCGTGCACCCTCCCTCCCTCCTCTCCCTTTTCCCTCCCTCCTCCTTTTCTCCCCCCCTCCTCCCCCGGGCCTCCCCTCCCCTGTTCCTCTCCTCCTGCCCCCGACTCCTCAGCCATTGGCATCCTTTTCCTCCCCTCTCCCCCACCTCCCCCTTCTACCCCTCTTGGTAGGTCCCCGGACTCGTACACATTACGTGGACATTCGCGCGCCGGAGGTCGCCGCCATCAGTGTTTTGTGTGTTTAGTGTTTAGTGTTTAGTGTTTAGTGTTTAGTGTTTAGTGTTTAGTGTTCACCGTCCCCTCCATCGTTCACCAGTGCCATCATCCTCTTCAGTGGTTGTGCGTTGTCTCATCAGCTAGCAGTGTGGATTATCGACGAGTGTGAACGGCTCCGTGATTGTCTCTATGTGTCTCCTGTTTTATTGCCAACCGCTCTGTGACTTATGTGTCTTCTCACTGTTTTTGCTGCTTGTGTCTTCTATGGCTGAAGAGCAGCGTAGTGTGCTGCTGACAGCCTGCCTGTTGTACAGGTTTTAAAATAACAATAAAGTAAAAAAAAAAAAAAAAAAAAAAAAAAAAAAAAAAAAAAGCAGGCGGTATGCAAAATGTACGCGAGTATCCTCCTCGCTGCCTGCACGTAAGTGCGGGTAATCCAATATAACCCTTATTCCTTCCTCTTCCCTTTCCCACCCCCCCCCCCCCACAAAAACAACTAAAGCATAGTAACAACAAGGGCCATGGAGTGGTCTTTGATCTTAATGAATGCTCTGATGTTTATAGCTTTTTCTGGCGTAGTGATTGTTCCATAAATATACAAGATAACTGCTGCATATCAGTAACGTCCTGCCACGATATTTCGGCGCATTAGTGGGGCAAGACATCACAGTAGCAAATTCTTAAGATCGCTGAAGGAATAAAGATGTCGTACTAATCGGCGAAGAACTTAATAAAATCGTACTTCAACCAATTTAGTTAATCAAAGAGCGTATTTTCTTCATTCTTTGGGTACGACCATATTTCTTCTACATTTGCTTATGTTACACGCTACTTAGAAACACACCAGTTCAATATAAACGGTGGTTATTGAAAGACCGGACATATGTCACATATATTTTGGCGGGACAAAAAGTGACTCACTATAAATATACGGGACGATCCCGTAAAATATATGGGACGTCTGATCACTACGTCATCCCCCTACAGTCCAGATTTGGCATCCTCGGATTTCCATTTATTTGGTCCCCTCGAGGAGGGGCCTAGCATCAGATACTTCCTTTAAGAGAAAAAAAACAACTAACTCATCATTGGGACAAATATATTTGTGGGGATTAACGTTTTCTTAAACAGTCAGGAATTTGATTTTTTAAAGTACCGCTTGGTGTTTTAATACATGTCCTCCAGCACATTTTTTTTTTTCTCTCGTGATTTTACTGTTTTCAGTTCTTTGTGGAAAGTCGTTCAGAGCGAATGAACTATACTCGGTCTCGGCAGAAACTGCATTTATTGCGCAAATATTATCCGTACACGGTACGAGGTGCTGAGCTAGCGTCATTATTTTGAAAGCTCTGCTGTCTCCAAGATATTGCGCACTAACTGTCAATACCACCCTCATATGGTCTGTATTATTGCGCAGTACTCAGTACTGAGAACCATTTACAGATAAACAGTCTCCACCTTTGGTGGACAAAACCAGCAACAAGTCAACAATACGTCGGCAACTACTTGCAACAACTCGTTCAATCTGCAATATTGCCCAGTCATCCCGCAATAATGGCTTTTATTGTAGCAACATTGATGGCAGCACTGTTGCGGCTACACATTGCCGTAAAATATGGCCTGTGTAAACGCACCTCGAGGCCTATTGTGCGATGACTAGTAACGCCAAATGCTCAGAGTGTTACGCAACTGCAGATGTGCGAAGCAGCAGAGCCATCTGTGCGCACGTAAACGTATTACGTTGC
This sequence comes from Schistocerca piceifrons, assembly GCF_021461385.2. Classification (NCBI taxonomy): domain Eukaryota; kingdom Metazoa; phylum Arthropoda; class Insecta; order Orthoptera; family Acrididae; genus Schistocerca; species Schistocerca piceifrons. The sequence goes on along the minus strand of NC_060147.1, from coordinate 18,902,220 downwards.
GACTGTGAGCGAGGGCAACAGAAGCTGAAAGATACAAAAAAAAAGATGGCTTCCTGAAAGTAGTAGTAGCTAGAATAGAGAGAGAAATAAAATGTCTATCGTATGACAAAACGTATAGCGAGCTGAAGTCTGACAAAGGCATCAATTGGTAAGAATGCGCTCACACGTACTGTGTGAACAAGATTGGCATATATAAAGGGACGACATAATGAAGTTTCATGCCAACATGTATTATTTTCCTCATTAATCCCTGCCTGCCACTAGCTGCAGGTAATCCTAAACACCTGTTTCCTTCCCGCTCCATTCCCCCTCCTACTCTAGATTAAAGCTAAACGTGGATACAGATCAAATCGTTGAGTGTTCGTAAGTGGCAGTGGCTTAACGTATTGTATGTGGGGAGAAAGAAAAACGTTGTGGCATTATTATGTCCTATATTTTCTGGGATTGCGAGGTTTGAGACTAGAGGTGGACCAAACGGTTATTCTGGAGTAACCGTTATCACAGTTCCAGTTATTCTCTGATAACCGTTATTGTTAACGGTTATTAATAACTGCCAAGTTATTTTTCGCTAGCGAATACCGAATACTCCGAGAGTTAAATAAAGACATAGTTGGAATCCATCAGTTTATACTGCGAGTAGTGTGAAATGGCAGGAATGTCGTATGAATCGTGTCATAACCTTAGCTTATTAACACCCCGGGTACGTTTTAGTTGATGTTAGAACGATTATTAGTGTTTCATATTATATGTTTGTAGGTTATCGGTCGCTATTAGAAATATTATCTTCGCAGCTGCATCAGAAATTACGCGAAACTTCGCCACAGCACTGTTTAAGTAAAATGTTAACAATGTGCGTTTTTAAGTATGAAGTAATATGTAAACTGAGTACTGTAGGTTAAATTCGAAGCTTAATTTCTTGTGCTGCTCACATAATAGAATAAAGTGTACAGCCTTGTAATACAACAAAAAATCTACGTAATGTGACAGATTCGTTTACTCCTGTCCTGTAAAAGACAGACCTATTGGGGAAAGTGTGAGTACGCTAATCCAAGTTTTATGTGAGATTTGGAAACTGCTCGATTTCTCCAGCTACAGCATGTTTATAACATATGAAGACATGCAGATCGAAAAGGTTGACAGTGTTACATTTCTGGGACTACAACTCGATAATAAATTCAGTTGGGAAGGGCATACCACATTTTTTCACTCTATTATTTCATAAGGGAACATATTCTGTGGTAACTCATCAAACGTAGCAAAAGTTTTTTGCATGTAAAAGCGTGTAATAAAAATCGTTTGTGGTATAAATTCAAAAACATCATGTAGAAACCTGTTCAAGGAACTTTGTATTCTAACCACTGCTTCCTAGTATATTTATTCCTTAATGAAATTTGTTGAAAGTATTTCCAACCAATAGCTCAATACATAATAAACTGCCAGCAAGTCAGCAACCATTAAAAACTTGGTTTCAGATAAAGCACGGTTTACAGTGTGTTTGAAAGACTTTTTGATACAGAAGTGTCTGATTCCACCCGTCATCAATATGCCGGAAATGGTTATTTTAAGTATGTCCATGACGTCACTACACACACACACACACACACACACACACACACACAAGGCAACAAACACGAAGATACATATAAATAATACAATAACATCAACCACCAAAAATACAATCAAACCAACGGGACAACTGCGGGAAGTTGGGGGTTTTAGGGTGAGGACAAGCTAGTAAAGAAAACACACCATGATCCCAAAACACAAAATGAAGAACAAAAAGAAAAAAAAATTACAGCATTCTGCTACACCAACAAAAATCTGCAGGAATCGGACACTTCCCTTGAACACTATAACTCAACCATAGGTGACCATACCAGAACACCAATACCCACAAACTAAAAGCACGAAAATTGGAATCGGACATTTCCCTTGACCTACATAGGTAAACCTCAGATGACGATAGCAAAACATCAACACGTACAACTATGAAAATGGGAATTGGTCATTTCCGGTGACCTATATAGGTCCACCACAGCTACTGATGCCAAAAAACCAACACCTACAACTGCGAAAAATAAAACCACAATCCCAAAAGTCCACAAATCAATCATCCCTACATAAATTAAATCGCATTCAATACTCCATAAACACACAAAACATCACAGCTAGAAAAAAAAAATAATAATAATCACCACCAGCAAATTCCGGCACTGCAAACGTGATCGACCAACCGACCCCCCCCCCCCTCCCCCCCCCCCCCCCCCACACACACACACAAAAACCAACTCATAAACACCGTGCCGTAATGACATTAACACACAACACCACTTTTTTTACGTCGAAGCAGACGGGTGGGATCGGACGCTTCCAAGGACCCCTCCTTCTACTCTGTAGATGAGTATCGTAACAGAGACTGATAGACCAGCTTAGGTAAAAATTCTGCTATATTTCAGTTTTGACAGCACTTGGTTGCTACAGTCAAGATCGGGTATTCTGTGTATGATAAATTTATAAAAAGTGCGTAATTGTGTTTTATTCTGACAGTGTATCAATTCTGTATATATTAGCAGTTACTGTAATATATTCACATATTTTGACAATCTCCTGACAAATGATGAGGATAATAATTATTATATTCAACTGTATTATGTCATTCTTCCTGACATGTTATTTGTTATTCGCGATGGCCAGCGGCTATTTCCGAAGAAGTACGTAAATATTTGTTCGCTCCAGTAACTATCGTCTCTGAAATATCACCGGGGTCTAAGGCTGGAGTCACTGTATCAGCAACACAGACACACAGTTATTCCGTTACCAACTTCCAGGTTACCTGTAATGGTAGCCCGATAACTGCCAAAGAGCGATAACTGTGAGCCAATAACGATAACTGCCAGAGGAAAATATTTTTTTTTCTTTTTTTTTTCTTTTCTTTATTGTATTTCAATTCCCCATTGGGGCGGGCTGGCAGCAGCATATGCGCTGCTCTTCAGCCGAAAGACATAGAACAAAACAATAGAAGACATTTAAAAACAGCAAAGGAGAGAAGAAGGCGAACATAGATATAAAAAAAGGGAGAACATCATGGAAGGCAATAGACAAAAAAACGGGGTGACTGTAAAATGGAGATAAAAAACTGTTTAAAAGTAGCACACACAAAAAGCCACACACTGCGACGATTAAAAGAACACAAGGCACAGTATGACTGGAGCAGAAAGGTGTTGACGGATGGCATAGCACACAACGTAACACTGACGGCGAACCTCAAGGCAGTACACAATTAAAATCACACCTCTTGACGCACACGAGAAACAGCACTAAACACAACACTGATGTGGTACACTGATGATGATCAATACAGAGGATCTGCCAGGTTGAAGGAGATGAGGGAGACCTGAAGGAGGGAGGGAGGGGAAGAGATGGGGGAGGGGGAATGGGGGGGCGTGCGGAAGAGGGCCAGGTAGGGAGGGATGTGGGAAGGAGAGAGGCAAGTATGGGGTGCAGGGCCTCAGGGGAGGGGGGGATGGAGGAAAATCCGCTCTGGGAGAAGGAGGAAAGAGGAGAAGGGGGCCCTGGGGAGGGGGGTGGGGAACAAGGCCGGGTTATAGTTGGAAGGAAGGGTATATGTCACGGCGAAGTTCGTCATCCGGGAGGGGGAGGCGTTGGAAATTGCCCTGATGAAGGAGATGGAGGGTGTGGAGGTGGAGAGAGGGAGGGATTCAGCGATAGAGGCGCGGCAACGGGTGGGGGGTGGAGAAGAAGGAGGAAACCAGAGGGTGGGGGGGATCAACCCTGCGAACAATGTAAAGGATGCGGAGATGTTGGAGGAACAAGAGGAGGTGGGGGAAGGGGATCAATTCATACAGGAGCCGTGTGGGGGAAGGAAGGCGGATACGGAAGGCAAGGCGGAGCGCATGGCGTTCAAGGATTTGGAGGGCCTTGTAAAAGTGGGTGGGGGCGGAGATCCAGGCGATGCTGGCATAACAGAGGATAGGACAGATGAGGGATTTGTAGGTGTGGAGGATGGTAGAAGGATGCAATCTCCATGTCCGGCCGGACAGGAGTTTCAGCAGGCGGAGGCGGGAATGGGCTTTCTGCTGGATGGTCAGGAGATGAGGGGTCCAGGTGAGGTGGCGGTCAAGGGTGAGGCCAAGGTATTTCAGGATGGGGGTGAGTTGGATAGGATGACCATAAAGGGTGAGGTAGAAATCATGGAGGCGAAAGGAGCGAGTGGTGTGGCCTATGATGATTGCCTGGGTTTTGGAGGGGTTGAGACAGAGGAGCCACTGGTTACACCAAGTGGTGAACTGGTTAAGGTGGGTTTGGAGGGCACGTTGAGACCGTTGAAGGGTAGGATAGAGAGCCAGGAAGGCGGTGTCATCAGCATATTGGAGAAGGTGGACTGGTGGGGGTGGCTTGGGCATATCAGCTGTATACAAGAGATAAAGGAGAGGGGAGAGGACAGAACCCTGGGGGACGCCAGCCGTGGGATAAAAGATACGGGAGTTGGTGTTGTGGAGGGTGACATAGGAGCCAGAGGAAAATACCGATCTCTGACAGTTATTTCCACAGTCGCTCGAATTCCTTATGGTACCTCTCTTTATACTACCCGTCCAAGCTAAATTGACATATGAGGCGGTGGCTTAAGGGAACGACCGTACTTGTTAATGCCTGTACTGCATCTCCTATCAGCCACCGCTCGCACATTAACTTTATTTAATTGTTTGTGCTAAAAGTAACGAAGACGCACGATATAGTACACAGTTCTTATCAACAGATGGCGCGCAGTCTCACAGTTATTCCCATGGCCTATAGAACGCCTACCAAATGGTCTACCCTCTCCCTAGTTCCTAGCCAGATCTCCGATGAGTTGACGGGAAAGCGTAGTACGATCCTCGGTCAACAATGGCGCGAGGCACTGTTGACATTATACAGTTATTGAAATAACTGCCTGTATCAGAGGAACAGTTATCGCAGTAACTGTTACTTCTCAGTAACCGGTTATTTCTATCAGTTACGTTATTTTTTGCCACCTTTATTTGAGGGGAGAATGACCTTGAAATGTAATCTTCAGCAAGGCCTTGACAGTTAAAGAGAAGCTTCCTTAATGATGTTCTCTCCTGTAAAACAGAAATAAGTCTGGAAGAACTGTTAATTTTTACGAAAACTTTGATTATCGTGCCTGTATCTTTGACAGTTTGGCGGCATATACTTTCATTAATGTGCTGTGTTCCAACTGTAACTGTTTTTTCCATTTTCCAAATGAGGGTTGTGTTAACAAAAACAAACACACAACAACCAAAACACGTGATCTGTAGACTGGGACACTAACTCAAGCTGCCACCAGAACGCGCTACGACCTCACAACATGTAATTACGAGCATTATGTAATTGTGCGTTTTAAAAATGCAGAACGCATCGAATTAACGAAACTTATCATTTTATGTTTCTTAATTTGTAGGAATTTACGGTAAAAATGCAACAAAACGTGACAGTTTATCGTTTCGTGATCACGTAGCCGAGAAATGAGCAATCGTGTAGATTTTACTCGGTGTGCTATTGAAGTTAAATGTTATAATCATAGCGTGTAGGCTTTCACGGCCGGCGTCTTCAGTAATTAAAACTTCCGGGCTAAGAGGCCGTGGTCCAATAATAGAAATACTTCTCCCTGACGTTTCGTTCCCACTTCTGGAAAAAGCAACATCATCTGAGGTGAGTCTACGATGATGTTGCCCGCATCTGGCAATGAAACGTCAGGGAGAAGTATTTCTATTATTGGACCACGGCCTCTTAGCCCGGAAGTTTTAATTACTTAAATGTTATAATTTGCGAATTGCTAGGGCTGCATTCAGGCTCATACATTCAGATTTTTTTTTTTTGTAAATATTTGATCTCACTGGATTCTTTTCACGCTTAGCAAAAAATAGGACTGCCACCATTTACTATAAACAACTGTATTTGCAACGACGAGATTACAGTTTCCTTCATTGTCAGGCTTCTTACAGTCAGTACATTTGTTGTATGCGCCTTGGCATTTTGCCAAAGTCCTCTTGTTGGCAAATAATACACTGACTCCTGTATGGCGTTTCCATCAGGAACCAGCATATTTCGATCATGATATAGAACTTCACTACTTCTGGAAAAAGCACAGGCACCAGTTTTATAAATGTGAGAGTAACTCTGCCCGTCACCATTTGACAGCTAACACACTGAATCAAATGTGATGGAGTTTGGTGCGGAGAAAGCTTAAACCATGAGGAAGACCATATGCCACTTAAAAAATTAAATGGGTAGGTAGAGGTGATGACACTCGATAGCAGTGAATCAAGGCAGCAAAAAGTTTGTTCGCAATGCATTCTTTTACGAGGGCTGTTCAAAAAGTAAGATGACTTTTCAAATTGCGCGGGCAAGTTACATTCGATTATCGATCTTTTTTGTTATGTTCCGAACATATGTTCACAGTTTCAAGCACAGTCTAACATGGAGGTAAAAATAAGAGGAGTTGTCATGACGTCACAAACTTGAAGTCGACTCAAGTCGAGATCCGCCATGTTAGCTACCCCAAAACATTCGCTTCTGGTAGTTTGATTTCGTGTAGCAGTGAAGTGTTTTGATAAAAAATGCCGACTTGCGTCGCTTACTGGTGTACTAATCGTTCTGATTGTAGTCTAAAGTTTAAACAAATCACATTTCATCCCTAAGTGGACTTATTTAATGGCTATTTTCTTATATATACTTGAAATTCTGATGCACTGTAAAGTAATACAGTGTGGTTTTATTTCTGTGATTTGACTTTAGATTTCCTATCAGTCCAATGCGAAGAACTCTCTGGAGGTGATCAATACACTTGGTTTTCATTGTTTGGTTATTCCCAAGTAACTAAAAAGTCCTGGCAAGAAATATCCTGGAAATGTAGACTAATGTTTTAAAATGCGATAATTTAATATAAAAGTAGTGTAACTTCATGTAGATAATTAAATGTTAAGTAAAATCTGTGGAACACATGTTACAGTGGTTAAATTATGAGTACTTAAAGGTTTATATATTTGTTAAAGCAAAGTTCCCTATCAATGTCCAGGCTATTTAGATCATTATATTAATCACTGCGTTGTCGTGTTAACCTGTATATTGCTGTTATTTGCCACACTGAATGCCACTTGGTAGGTACAATTTGAAAACAAAGTAGATGTGTAAACTACGATGGGCCTGACAATCTTAAATTCCGTTCTTTTCCTTCGTAATTTAACGAACCTTTCACTTTGTTGACATGGCAGCTGGCTTGTTTATATTGTCCCTGCATACCTCTATGAGACACCAAAGGAAATAAGGCAAGTTTCTTGCAAACCTGAACATTTAAAATCTGCATTTGAATTGAAAATGCAACGAATACAAATCGGTGCCTGTAAACTATCAATCATTGTTTTGGAGTTCTGGCTTTATCAATTATCGACACACACACAATGAAAGTGAATAGAAATGGAGTATGAAAGCACGCTTTTCACAGCACATACTTCTCTTCTCGGTTATTCGTTGTATAAACAAAAAGGAATTACAGTACTGAGGCCAGAAGCATTATATTTTGGTGTCGTATTACTGCATCGAATATGCATTTAAGACCAGAAAAACGATTGAAGTTGCGTTCCTTATGCTGTGTTGTTCACTAAAACAGTGTAACATTTACTATATAAAATAAATATCGCGTGCACACGACAGAAATAACGAACACGAAAGAATTGTAAACACTCGTCTGCTAATGTTTTGGTGGATCCAAGATGGAGGCAGGTCCCGCCCACTGGCTTCAAACCAACGTACATCGTAAGTCTGTAGTGCCATCTCCCCTTATTCTACCTCCATGGTCGCGACACTCAATGCTGCAAAAGTTGTTATCGTTTAGACAGCTGCAACGACTCTAGCGCTCCAAGCGGCAAAAAAGGGGAACTTCAGATGTGTCGGAAGCATAGTATGTGTTTTGCATTCCTTTCCTACGTAATTTACGAAACATTTGAATAATTTTTTTGCCTCCCAGAGTTTGTGTAATATTAGAAAACATAGATGTTTCTAAGAATAGTTCTAAAATAAGCAGAAGTAGGGATAAAACTAATGAATCCAGTGGCAAGTTACAACACATTCGCTAAGAAATACTTGTGACGTTGGATAGAACTGTGTTAGACTGTGGTTTCAAGTATACAGCATACTTCTTGCTTTTGACAGATAGAAAGGTTATACGTGTTTCAGTGTGCTCGGCGATTTTCGATTATTATAAAAAAAATGGAGCACAGAATTTGCAACAAATTTTGTGTGAAAAATGGAATGAATTGCTCTAAAACACTTGGGAAAAAGAAATGTTTACAAGTGGTACAAGCTCTTCCAAGATGGCCGAGAAGATGCCAATGAGGAACCTCGCTCTGGACGTCTCAGCACATCAACAACAGGTGATAATGTCGAAGTTGTGAAGGTAATTGTTTTGGAAAATCGTCGAATTACCTTAAGAGAAGTTGCTGAGGATGTTGGCATATCGGTCAGATCGTACCATGCAATTTTTTCGTATCTTATGGACATGAGACGTGTGACGTGTATCAGCGAAGTCTGTTCCAAAACTTCTCTATTTTGATCAGAAGAACCGTCAGATGAGCATCGCTCCAGATCTTTTGAATGACGTCAATGATGATCCTGATTTCCTCAAAAGGGACACAACTAGTGACGAAACGTTGGTTTATGGTTATGACGTCAAAATCAATGCCCAACAATCCCAATGGAAGCATCCCGGAGATCCAAGACCGACGATGCACCCCAAGTTTGATCAAACGTCAAAGTTTGGTTCACTTACTTTTTTTTTTCAATTAACGTGGCGCAGTATATCATGAGTATTTGTCTCAAGGTCATACGGTCAATAAGGAGTATCACCTTGACGTTATGCGCCGTTTGCGAGAAGCAATACGCTAAAAACGTCCGGAATTGTGGGAAAACAGTTTATGGCTTTTGAATCACGACAATGCACCTGCTCATTCATCGTCGCTTCCGAGAGAATTTTTGACCAAAAACAACACGCCCATCATCCCTCGACTACCATATTCACCGAATTTGGCCTCCTGGACTTTTTCCTGTTCCCAAAACTAAAGATTCCTATGAAAGGACGAAGATTTACAACGATTCAGGAAATAAAAACTGCGTCACTGGAAGTACTCAAGGCTGTACCAAAACGTGTTTATGATAACTAATTCGAGGGTTGGAAGAAGCGTTGGCAGAAGGGTATTGTATCTGAGGTGGATTACTTTGAAGGGGACAACATGAATATTGACGAATGAATAAATATTTTTTCATAAGAATAGAAAGTCACCTTACTCTTTGAACACAGACTGTTCAATTCGTTGCACAGGCGGTCAGAGTTACTACTTTAATTGCACCTGATGTAACAATTCCGAAAGACATTACAAAAGTGGTGATTGTGAACCATGGAACGTATGTTCTAGCAGAGTTTTTATATAAATTTTTATATCTCTATATTAGTATGATATCGAAATATGTACTAAATATTGATTAGGCAGCGGGTTACTGCCTGAAAACTCTCTTCTTTATATAGCAGTTTAAAGGCAAACAGCTGAACAAACTTCCATCGCTGGCCGCGGTGGCCGAGCGGTTCTAGGCGCTAAAGTTTGGAACCGAGCGACTGCTACGGTTGCAGGTTCGAATCCTGCTTCGGGCATGGAAGTGTGTGATGTCCTTAGAATAGTTAGGTTTAAGTAGTTCTAAGTTCTAGGGGACTGATGACCTCAGATGTTAAGTCCCATAGTGCTCAAAGCCATTTGAACCATTTTTGAAACTTCCATCAAACTTATGTCACGACAATTCTGATTGCATTAACCTTCAAATAAATATTTAAATCGATGCATTCATGGTCGAAGTTGTGATGACATACACATACAAAGACGTTGCTCAACTTTTAACACCTGACTTCTTACGACGGGGCAGCAGACGGGACGGCGCTAATTGCAGCATGTGCTTCTCCGATACTCACTTGAAACGAAATCACGGCTACACTCGCCCGAGGGCGGGAATCAGGTGGCCAACATCCTTGGTCTGGGAACAGGAGAGAATAGGAAGGATAAGTGAGAGAGGTACGGGCAGAGATTGCATAAGAAACCAGAAGCTGGGACCGTCGAACAGAAAGGAAAGGGGGGGGGGGTGTCCCAGCTTCAACCAGGAGACTATCAACAGGGCTGGTAGGGAAGGCACCGGTGGCAAAACGGATACCACAATGGTGGACTTATCCAGGAGGCGCAGTGTGAAAGGAGCAGCTGAACCATGAACTTGACAACCATAGACCAAGTGAGACAGCACTAAAGCGTGATAAAGGTAGGGAAAGGTGGAGTGGTCCACACCCCAAGAGGTGTGTGCAAGGAAGCGAAGGACATTGAGTTTACAGAAACATCCCACCTTCAGAAGTCTGATATGAGGCAGCCAAGTGAGCTTGTTGTCCAAAAGAATACCCAGGAAACTAAACTGTGGGACCACAGGTAATTATTGTGCATTGAGGTAGACCTCCGGATCAGGGTGGACCATAGTACGGCAACAAAGTGGACCACCCACGATTTTAAAGGAGAGAATTTAAACCCGTGTGAGAGGGTCCTTGCAGAGGCATGTCATATAGCTCCCTTGAGCTGCTGCTCTGCAGAGGCCATTGAAGAGGAACTAACCGAAACGCAGGAATCATCCACATACAGAGCAGGGGTGACCAAAGGACTGACAGACACTACAAGTACATCCACAGCAATGAGGAAAAGAAGTACACTCAATACGGAACCCAGTGGGATGCCATTCTTCTGAGTCTGTGGAGAACTAAAAACAATACCAGCCCAAACCCTGAACAACCGATGGAGCAGGGACTGGCAGATAAAAATTGGGAGTGGGCCCTGAAGACCACACTCATGAATTGTAAGTAAGATGTGAAGGCGCCAAGCATTGCGTAGGCCGAAAAATACTGCATCCAAACGGCGGCGCTGGGAAAAAGCCTGCCAAACTGTGGATTCCAAGTGAAGTAAATGATTGATCGGAGACCGTCCCTCTCGAAAGCCACACTGGTCAGGGGACAATAGATCCTGAGATTCGAGGACCCAATTGAGCCGACGAGCTACCATCTATTCAAGTAACTTGCAAACAACGTTTGTCAGACTAATTGGCCGATAGCTTTCGACAAAAAGGGGGTTCGTACCAGGCTTAAGGACTGGAACCCACTGAGAAGGACAGTCACCCTGGAGCCAAATACCGTTAAACACCTGGAGAAGATGTTGTCGTTGTGAAGCACTGAGATGTTGAAGCAATTGGCTATGAATGGTGTCTGGGCCAGGGGCCGTATCATCAGAAGAAGAAAGTGTGGAAAGAAGTTCCCACTCAGTAAAAGTTTCGTTCTAAGATTCTGACTGACAAGGGGTAAAACATAAGGCAGAAGCTTCGGCCTGCTGTTTCTGGTGAAGGAAAGCAGCCAGATAGGAGGTTGATGCTGTTGCAAAATGGGTCGCAAGATGTTCCACGAGAATCAACGGGTCCATGCAAAGGCCATCCGGGAGACAGTGAAGTGTAGCCTATACCCATGACATAGGGACAGTAGAACTGAGGGAAGAAACAAAGCATTCCCAACACACCCACTGGTCCGTTTGGTTTAGTAATGGGCTTTGGCACAAAGGCGTTTAAAGGTAATAAGATTGACAGCAGATGGGTGTCTTTTAAGGTGTTACAAAGCTCAACGGCGATCACGGATGGCAACTGCAATGGCCGGTCTCCACCACGGGACTTGCCGGCGGCGAAATAGTCTGGATGAGCATGGGATAGCGAGGCTAGCGGCGTGAACAATCGCATCAGACACGTCACAGGAGGGAGAAAGAACGACCTGTGCAGTGTATAGAGGCCAGTCGGCGCATTGGAGAGACAACGAGGTAACCTCTCCACATCGGGAAGCCAGAAGTGAGCAAGAGAATGAATGGGAAGTTTGCCGTGTGATGACCAGTGGAATGAAGAGAGCACGGTGGGAGAAGAAAGAGAAAGATCAATGGCAGAGAAGGTACCATGACCGGCACTGCAATGAGTAGGGGAGCTATCATTAAGAAGGGACAAGTCGTGGTCTATGAGAAGACCTCAACTAGGAGGAAATGCCCAGCCATACAAGTGATGGTGAGCATTAAAATCCCCAAGGAGGAGGAAGGGAGGAGGAAGTTGCTGAAGAAGGGTAGTTAAGGCAGCAGGTGTAAGAGTCCTGTCAGGAGAGAGATAAAGATTGCAAACTGTGACCTCAGAGTCCAAGTGGACCCTAACAGCAACCGCTTCCAGTGTAGTTTGAAGAGGAATCCACGTGCTAGCAATGTCCATATGGACCAACATACAAACACCACCAGAGGCCCGCAGGAGGCCGACCTGATTTCGACAGATGGTACACAAGTTGCAGAGTAAAACGAAATAAGAGATTTCAACTCCGGAAGGTGATGGTAATATCCTTTACAATTCCATTGGATAACCACAGAATGATGATTAAAATTGGGGGGGGGGGGGGGGGGGGGGGTGAACAGGCTAAAGCCAGTCATGCCACCAAGTCACCATCCATCACTAACAAGGAGGGGGCGACATCCATGAACAACAGGTCAGAGTCAGGCTGCAAAGGTGGGGACAGGACCTCTGGCGACACCAGAGGCTCCTTGTCCTGGGGCTTATGTTTCTTGTTCTCTTCTGTTTGAGATTGAGCAGGCCTGTGTCACAAAAAGGAGCCAGCTGCAGCAGGATTTGGAACAGAAAGAAATCGGGCAACCTGGGGGCCCACAGACCGTGGTTCTCGTGGTCGTCATGTGGCAGCAGACCTTTAGCCTGGAAGGTGCCGGGAAGGGGGATCCCGGGAGGGGCACCCTTGACCGGCAGATGCCAAAGAAATGGGACACTTCTCTGGCTGGGGAGGGGGTGTAGCACCCGGAGGGGTGGGTGTGGGAGCCTCAGAGGACGGGAAGGGAGGAGGAGAGGGGTTTGGGACTGGGGTAAAGAAGGGGGAGGAAGGGGTGACAATATAACTAAAGCATAGCTAGACATCATGGACACAGGATGAAGACTTGCATACTTCTTACTAGCCTCAGTGTAGGGATTTATACTCATGTATCTTCTTTTCCTTCTTACGAACTGGGCAATCTGGTGAACATGGAGAATGATTTGCATGACAATTAACACATACAGGAGGAGGAACACAGGAACTCCCTCATGGAGTGGACGTCCAGTAACCACGGAGAGGGGCGTGGGATCATCGGGAAGACGTGGCCAAAACGCAAGCACTTAAAACGTCTCATAGTTGGTGCGATGTACGGCTTCATGTCACATCGATAAACCATAATCTCGAACTACTCAGGGAGGGTACCCCTTAAAAGGCCAGGATAAAGGCTTCAGTTTCAATGCAATTGCCCTTGGGACCCTTCTGAACATGCCGAATAAAGTGAACACCCTGCTATCCAAGATCGTCCCTAAGTTCCTCATCAGTTTGAAGGATGAGGTCCCTGTGAAAAATTACACCTTGAATCATATTCAAAGACTGGTGGGGGATAATGGACACTGCAATTGTGTCAAGATGGTTACCGGCACAAAGGGCTGCAGACTGGGCAGCTGAAGCAGTTTTGATCGACAACGAACCAAACTGCATCTTGCTCAAGGTCCACTTCACCAAACTTGTCAATGTGTTCCACAAAAAATAAAGGTTTGCTATTGGTGAAAGTATCCGCATCAGTCCTGGTGCAAACCAGATAGCGGGGCAAAGGTTTCACACGTAGCCAACGAGCCTGACCCTCCTCCCAGGGGGTAGCCATGGAAGGGAAGGCTGAAGGGGCAGAAGAAGCAGCACGAGAATCATTTCCATGCAAAGAGATGGCTGTAGAAGAACGGCCAGAGTTCTGGACCCGTATGCATTTCATTTGATACCACCACTCTGATCAGGGGCTCTCCCCATGGGCGCCACCCAGCCACAACAAGGGCTGTCTGGCACAAATGCCATTGCTGGGAGTTCTGATGCTCCAGGATGACAAGCAACCACTCCTAGGCTTACATGAGGAGGTCACAGCTCAGGTATCAGAGGTGTGATCCCTGTGTTTTCAATGGGCTCAACCAAAAGGGTACATAGCGACCCCACCACATGGGCTGGCTACCGTGCTGGCTATGCAACCTAGCTAGACAACAACATGAAGGAAAAGGTGGAGGAACTAGGAGGGCACACGTCGGAGCCACTAGGTAAGGTGCTCTTCCCCAAATGGCTCACATTACGGAATAGAAATTTAGTAATGGAGGTCAAACCCAGAGGGAGACCAGAGAATGCCAAAAGGATGAGGTAATTATGCAACAAAACCAAACTGCAAAGCCAGCATAACCAGGAGGATAGCAGGGGCAAAATAAATATGGACACCAAGAGATGGAGAGGAGAGGGCGAAGGGGAAGGGGAAGGAGCAAGGACAGGAAGGAAGGGAAAGGAAATGTAACACAGCCCAGGAAAGGAAGGAAGGCCGGGATAGCTCGGGGCCCCTTGCTCGCCAAACATGTAATCACGAAGGACCGTGAGCCCCCAGGGCAGGGTGGGGTAGGAGGGGGGATAGTAAAGCAGTGGAAAAAACCGCTGCAATTTCACTAGAGGAAGACATCGTGAGACTGGGAAGGCATGGAACATTCAATGAGACAGTTTACACCTCAGGTTCACCTGCTGCGACCAACTTATTCCCTGAGCAGTCTATATCCATTGTCTGAGGGTCCGGTGAGATCTAGGTCCTCAGCAAACGACAGAATCTCCACCCCATTCTCAGATGCAGAGGTTGTCGGTAACAGTGGTGTGGGTACTACCGCAATTTCCTTGGTCTTAGGGGTCTTGTTTTAGGACTTTTCTCGCTTCTCCTTGGGTTTCTCTGGCTGGTAGGGCTTCACTGATTTGGTCTCTGGGACTGAGGATGATCATGAAGGTCTACAACGAGCTGCTTGTGGCCACTACAGCCACTGACGGGCGTCATCTTTCCCATTAGCAGAAACCTGGGAAGGGAGTGACCCAAAGGACCCTTTCCTAGCGAGAGTATCTGAAGAAGACTTGCACTTCTCTGGTTGAGAAGTGGGGACTGGTGTCCCCGACGGTTCAGGGGAGTGCTCCCGAGGTAGGTGTTGCGAGAGCAACAAGGGAGGAAGTAGCCCCTCACCACCAAGAGGGCAGGTGTAGCCTTCTGGCTCCGAGAGCCGACTGCAATTTGCGGAGCTGATGGCGCTACAACTGTACCCGTAGCGGTGGTGTATGAGGAGGTCATAGCCACAGGATGTCGGTGCTCATATTTTCTCTTAGCGTCAGTGTAGGTCAGTCGGTCCAGGGTCTTGTATTCCACGATTTTCCTCTCTTTCCGTAAAATCCTGCAGTCTGGCGAGCAAGCTGAATGATGCTCTCCGCAGTTGACACAGATAGGAGGCGGGGCACATTGATTATTGGGATGTGATAGACGCCCATGGTGCTGGAAGTACAGGGGGAAGACATATGGCTGAACTTCCAGCACCTGAAGCACTGCAACAGGGGAGGGATATATGGGTTGACATAACAGCGGTAGACCCTCACCTTGACCTTTTCAGGTAAGGTGTCACCCTCGAAGACCAAGATGAAGGCACTGGTGGCAACCTGATTATCCCTCGGACCCCGATGGACGCACCACACGAGAACACCTCGCCGCTCTAAATTGGTGTGCAGCTCGTCATCAGACTGCAAAAGCAGGTCCCTGTGGAAGATAATACCTTGAACCATATTAAAGCTCTTATGTGGCATGATGGTAACAGAAACATTTTCAAACTTGTTACAAGTGAGTATTACCCGTGACTAGGCAGAGGATACTGTATTTATCAAGACTGATCCAGATCACATTTTAGACAAGCACTCTACCTCCCCAAACTTATCCTCTAAACGCTCTACAAAAAACTGTGGCTTCATCAAAACAAAGGCGTCCCAATCAGTTCTCGTACATACGAGGTACTGGGGTGAATAAGGTTTGCTGCCATCCTTAGTCCGGCATTCCTCCCATGATGTGGCCAGGGAGGGGAATGATTTAGGGTCATACTTTCTTGCATTGTACTGGAACTTGGAGGGCTTAGAGATTGCTGGTGTTTGATCACCAGCAAATGATGGCGTGGTGCACTTTATCGCTAGTCATCGACACTGATGCCACCCACTCTGACCAGGGACCCTCCCCACAGGTGCCATCCAGCTGCAGCAAAGGCCACCTGGCAGGATGGCCATTGCCGGGAGTCCCGATGCCCCGGAATGACTGACATCTACTCCTTGGCATACATCAGGAGTTAACAGCACAGGCATCAGCAGAGCTATCACTATGTTGTCAGGGGGCTACAATCAAAAGGGTACATGACAGCCCCACGACAATGGTCTGGCTCCTGTGCAGGATATGAGGTGCAAAGAAGTCCACGGTCATCATTGGCGCAAAAAGCGACACTGCATAGTGCATGGTGGAAAACACACCCAGGAAGGCATCCTAGCCCAAGAGATGGAGAATGAGCTGGACTGATGTGCAATGATGAGAAAGTGGGCTAAAGATCTCAAGGCACAATAGACATGATGCACCATGTAAGGTGCCCTTCCCCAATTGGCTAACTGTTCAGGAGAACTTTGAAAAACAGTGGTCAGTACCTACAGGGGACCACCACATAAGGCCAAAACATGTGAGACTCCTTTTAGTTGCCAATTGCAACAGGCAGGAATACCTTGGGCCTATTCTTATCCCAAGACCTGCAGAGGGGGATACACATTGGCACAAGTCAGTAGTCTTCATGATTATGACATCATGTTTCCAACTGCCGCCAGCCACAACCTTCAAACAGCTGCTATGTATATTCTCAGTGAACATGTGTCCGATAGTAATTACTAGAGGATTTAACATTAGCAATGAATGATGAAGACACACAAACCTCGGATAACTACAGGCATTAGGATTTCCAGCGTAATCATGAAAAGACTGAACCAAGAAATTAAAACTTACTCAGATCCACAGGCTTAAAACCAAATATGGCAGCAGGTGTTGAAGTATCCGTTTCAATCATAATAAGGACTGCAGTGCAGATTGCAAAACCTTTAGCACATATTGCAAATTTATCCTTTAGTGAAGGTGTGTTTCCTCAGTGACTGAAGATCTCAAAAGTGAGTTAAAATGTGGTTTGAGTCATGTCTCAAGAACAGATCTCAGATTCTAGAGCTCACCACCGTAAATTCAAATAAAAAAATAAGGTTAGTTTGAGAAGCAAAAGAAGTTCCTTTAGGAGTATCCAAGGGCAGCATCTTAGGGCCACTACTCATGTCAAAGATTTACAGTTACAATATGATACAGCCAAAATTGAACTATATGCAGAGGACACAAGTCTGATAGTGAGCGACCTTAAAAAACTCGTTACAGTCAACTACTGACAAAATCCTAAAAAGTATTGAGGCTTGGTTCAGTGCAAATAAACTTACACTCAATGCAAAGAAAGCAAATTACATACAGTTTGGTAAAATGATTCAGGATGAAGACATTAATCTAGAACTGGATGACAGACTAATAGAGAGTGTGCAGTTTGCAAAAGTGTTAAGAATGCATATAGATGAAGCTATGAACTGGAAACACCATGTAAAATTTCTTACACACAGACTTAACTCAGTCTGCTTTGCACTGAGAGTTATTGCAAATGTTTGCACCCTAGAAGGCATCAGAATGGCATACTTCGGAAATTTCATTCTGTTGCCTCATTTGGAATAGTGTTCTGGGCCAGCTCAAAATCTAATTTGAAATACATTTTTATTTTACAAAAACGGGCTGTTCGAATAATTACCCATAGTCTGACACAAGCTCACTGCAGACCTCTTTTCAAAACGTTAGGAATACTTACTCTGCCATCAGTCTATATACTTAAATTTGTACTCTTAAACAAAACTAATTAAGTAATCTCCACACAAATGCAGACTGTTACAACTATAACACAAGGAACAAGAATGATCTCCACATAGAACAAGTAAGAAAAACATGAACTCTGAAGCATGTAAGCCACATGGGCATTAAGCTCTATAATGCACTGCCTCAGTACATTAAAGATTTAAAGGACAATACAAATTTTAAATTGGAACTTAAAAAAATTTTTAATTGATAAATGTAACTACTCAATAAATGAATATCTTGAAGTCCAAGAAAATGACTTTACAAACTAACCTCCAAAATTTTCTATCTTCATTTGTTTCAGCTTTTATTATACTTTACCACCTATAATACTAGTTATATATTGTTACTGAGAAACAAATTACTATGAACCATTTATATGGAAAGAAACTAAGTTTGATGTCATTTATTATAGACAATTTCATTTTGTACATTCTATATTTTTATTTCTGTGTATGACAAATCCAATTGTTGGAAATTTCATTTTCTATATTCTATATTGTTAATTTCTATGTATGACAAGTCCAATATTGTTTGTATGATACGGATGCTAAATAAATAAATAAATAAATAAATAAATATTCCTGGCCCTTTGTGGTCATGTACAATTGCAACTGTCCAATGGGTTAGGAGAAACAAAAGATAATGTGCCATTGACACACACAACAAGACATCGTCATGCTACTAGATAGCTGTAGCTGCTGGCAGGCATAAACAAAAGAATAGATACACTCATCACAACTTTGAAATCTCAGTTTATTATACTGTAGGTCTCTGGTGATGCTTGAAGTCATACTACAGGAAATAGTTCTACCTAAATTTTGATTACAATGAAATTTCTTAATAACTTAGAGGGTCTCTGGTGTGGTGAATACTACATCAAAACCATTGAAACATGTATACCTCTTATTGTTCACTTTGCTAAACAAGTGTACCAGGACTGCAGCATAACTAAAAACAAACGCGCACAAATGCACCCGCACATATCTAAAAAATGATTAAACTTTTGCATCCTTGTCACAAAATTTAGACCTATCATGGCTTTTGGTGACCATGTGGAAAAAGTATATTGCCTGTCAGTAGCTAAGAAATTGTGTAATTACTTACAACAGGTGTGGGCATCTCAAAACCAAATATAAACAGAATCTGAGGAGGCGACACGTGTACGTTTTCAGTTTCTCCTCAACTACACAGCTTTTACTACTGTAGTGAATGTTGTGTTTTTTACTTTGGCTATCTATTTTATGTTGTGAGGATAAAGTTCCCCTCACATAACTTTAAAGTTTTCTAGTGTGAATTTTCGTTTTGAGATAGTGAAATTAATATACAAGAGAGCAAAACACATAAATGCAGGAAATCAAGGAGGCAAAAGGGAATACAGATATCTGAATAATTTGACTGTCAGCAACTGCAGTATGATGAGCATGAATGATCAGAGCAAAAATCCAAACAGAAGAAGACCATGTGTCTAAGGGAAATATAAATGCTACTATTAAGAAAATTTAACAGATCTCTGCAGAAAACTGAAGCACCTGTATGAATGTTAAGAGAACTATCAGAAGCAAGCAAACAGGGCAAGAGTGATAAGTGTAAGGAACATACAAAAAGGCTGTACAAAGGAAAGAAACAACAAAACAATGTCAAGGACTGGGAAGATGAGGTGACAAGACCCGCTATACTTTGAGAATAATGTGATTGAGGACTGAAAAGCCTAAGTTGAAACAAGGCACATGGACTAGCTGACATCCTGCAGAAATATTGAGATGCTTGGGGAACAGGCCATACCAAAATGAGTTCAGCTGGCATCCAAGATACATGAGACATGCAAAGTATTGGGTTCAAAAACATAATAACACCATTCACCTGATATGCAAGATATTTGATACCCAGAATAGCCTCTTAATTCAAGAAGAAAGTAATAAGTTGTTCAAATAATTTACGGGCCTGCAGAAGGGTATCTCAATAGCCACCAGTATTTCAAGAGGAGCGCACACTATCATTCACCAGGTACAACTGCAGCAAGTAAACACTGTGTAAGGGAATTTAAAACCTCTATCTGTGGACAAATTCTGGAAAGATAGCAAAAGCAACACATTATACACACTAGTGCATCACACAATCATATGTAACAACAAAAGATTGACAATGTAATGCAAATGGATAGACAAAAAAAATCCACGTGCACTTACAAAGATTTAACTTTTGGAGCCAGTGGCTCCTCCTCCTAGCAGAAGAGGTGAAGGGGAAGGAAGAGAGGTGAAGGAAAAAGGACTGGAGAGGTTTAGAAATAGGGGTACTTGTTCAGGAAAGTCCCCAAGAACCCCA
The DNA here is from genome assembly GCF_021461385.2 of Schistocerca piceifrons. Lineage (NCBI taxonomy): Eukaryota > Metazoa > Arthropoda > Insecta > Orthoptera > Acrididae > Schistocerca > Schistocerca piceifrons. Next base: position 18,881,950 of record NC_060147.1, on the reverse strand, counting down.
TGTCAGAAGAGACTTACATGATGGGATGTGAAGGGAAGACTGATCGTTGGGGACTGCAGTGGATGAGGTTTGAAACCTGAGAGCTTAAATGTAAAAGACAGGGTAATATGCAAGACAGAGATTACTACTGAAACACTGTGTATGAGTTAATAAGGGTAAAAACTGTGATTGTATGTAACAGGGGTAGGATGGGAATGGGAAAAATAGACATGGCAGAAAATGAGAGTTGTACAAAACTAAAATGGAGTGATGAAAGGAGTAGTTACAGTGCATAAATGCTGAAGTGGAAACAATTAACATAAATTAAGACCAGGTAGCTGGCGAGAACCAGAGACATGTTGCATCAGTTCTCACCCGTGGAGTTCTGAGAAAGCAGAGTCTGGGTTATGAATCCAGATGACACCTGTGGTGAAACAGTCACCGAGTTAATGACTGTCTTGTAGAGCATTCTCTGCTACAAGATATTGCATGTTAGTGGTATACACCCTCTGCCTATGCCCCTTCATGCTGATTAACAACTGGGTGGTACTTAAGCCAACATAAAAGGCCAAACAGTGTTTACATAGCACCTGGTATATGATTTGTTTCATTACATAGGTGGCTCTCCCTTTGATGGTACATGTTTTGCCAGTTACAGGGCTGCAATAGGTGGTGGTAGGAGGGTGTATAGAGCAAGTCTTTCTGTGGTGACAGTCACATGGATAGGAGCCGTAGGGTAGGGAGAAGGGTGGGGAAGGAGCATAGCGTCTGACAGGAATGTTGCGGAGATTGGGAGGGCAACAAAAAGCTATTCTATGTGTGGTGGGCAAATTCCCAGACAGAATGGATCTCATTTCAGGGTATGATTATGGGAAATCATGGGTTCTTGGGGGGGGGGGGGACTTCCTGGGATCCATAAGCCTTCAGCCCCTGGTTTGCTTTTGATACACTGATGACGTCATTGGTGTATGGACTCATGGTGAGGCTGACCTGTTAAAATTTCTGGACACACTAAATTCCTTCTCCCAATTAAATTTCACATAGCCCTACCCTGAGTCCCATGTCACTTTTCTTTATGTTGATCTGATCCTCACTGAAGACAAGTTACACACTTCTGTCCACATTAAACCTACTAACAAACTACAGTACATACATTTTGATGGTTGCCATCTTTCCAGTGTCAAATGTTTGCTCCCATACTGGCTTGGAATTTGAGGCAAATGTATTTGTTTGGATGCAGACTCCTTACAACAATACAACATTGTCATCTCAGCCTTCACTGAACTTAATTACCCTAACAGCCTAGTTCAAAAACAGATTTTCTGGACAGTCACATCCAATCCTGGTACTACTGATTCCTCCAAAAATAAACTCTGGAGCACACCACTTGTCACCCAGTATTATCCCGGTCTTTAATATATTATTCAGCTACTTCAAAATTCTTTAACAGTGTAAAAACCTTTTCTTCTGGCCATTTTTGGATATTATTTTTAAAGGTATTAGGAGATGCAATGTGCCTGCACAGGTAAAGTGTTAAAAAGCTTTATTCCCATGTGTTCATGCCTGCCAGTCGTGATTTTTTAAGTCGTGTTTCAGGCATGTCTATCAATGCTTAATGAGTATTATGATTATGAATGGGCTCCTCAAGGCTGTAACTGTTAAAATTTTTCTTTACATAAAAAATGCAGCTGCATATGCCGAAGTCATAAAAGCCATGGGGTAGCTGTACACAAATATACAGATAGTGGTAGTATCATGTACACAAGGTAGTACATTAGCAGAGCCATCATTTGTACTCATGTGAAAAGGTTTATACAATGGGAATTAACAGACTTTGAATGTGGAACAGTAGTTGGAACTTGATGCATGGACACTATTTTGGAAATAGTATGGGAATTGAATATTCTGAGACCCATATTGTCAAGAGTTTGCTGAAAATATCAAATTTCAGGCATTACATCTCACCAAGGAAAATGCAGTGGCTGATGGCCTTCACTTAATGACAGACCAGCGGCATTTGTATAGAGTTCTCAGTGCAAACAGACAAGCATTATTGCATGAAATAACTATCAATCTTGGATGCACGATGAACATATCCAGTACGGTAGTGCAGCAGATTTTGGTATTTATTACCTATGGTAGCACACAACTGATGTAAGTGCCTTTGCTAACAGCACCACTGTGCCTGCAAAGTCTCTGCTGGGCTTGTGAGCCTATCAGTTAAAACCCAGGCAACAGGAGAACTGTGGTCTGGTCAGATGAGTCCTGGTTTGGGATCTTTGTCTGCCAGCAACAACAGCACGGAAATGAACATCAAGGAAAGATTTGCAGTGGGAATGTAATGCCAGTTTTCCCTCAGGGAGGCACTCAGCTCAAAATCAGTATCAACAAACACTAAGATGAAAATATGTAAAATTTATATGCCCAGCAGTTGTGTACCGTTCAGAAACCCAGAACATGACTAAATGGATAAAGGAAAAATTACAAATATTTGAAATAAGAGTAATGAGGAAGACATGGAGACTGATGTTAGACAAAGGAGAATGGAGAAGAATGATGAATGACAGATTGCTCTCTTCAGCCAACAACCAACAATCCTACAGAAGGTGAAGAGCAGAAGAATCTAGTGGGCAGGAAACATAGCCTGTATGCCAGAAGACAGATGAAGAGGGCACTTGTGGGCAAACAAACACCAGACACTCCATGAGACATCCAAGGCTGTGCTGGATGGGTGACCTGGTGAATAACCTTTTAGTCCTAGGGACTGAAGACACCTGGAGGAACTGAGCACAGAACAAAGGAATGGAGGCAGTTTGTGGGAGCAACACATGGTCTGCAGGGCCTGTGACTGCTGGATATGTATGTATGTATGTATGTATGTATGTATGTATGTATGTATGTATGTATGTATGTATGTATGTATGTATGTATGTATGTATGTATGTATGTATGTATGTATGTATGTATGTATGTATGTATGTATGTATGTATGTATGTATGTATGTATGTATGTATGTATGTATGTATGTATGTATGTATGTATGTATGTATGTATGTATGTATGTATGTATGTATGTATGTATGTATGTATGTATGTATGTATGTATGTATGTATGTATGTATGTATGTATGTATGTATGTATGTATGTATGTATGTATGTATGTATGTATGTATGTATGTATGTATGTATGTATGTATGTATGTATGTTAAGAGAGATGGGGCTATCAGTGTACATAATTATTTAAAATAAGAGATGCAAGATATTTTAGTTATGGATACTCCAGACATATCCCACCCTGATGACAGTGGGAAAAAAGCGTAACAGGAACTCGGCAAGCTTTTCAAAAAGATACACACTTTACTCAACAAATAATTAATACATGACAACTTGTCATATGTGTGTTCTGTATGACATTAAGAGATATACACTCATTGCCATCATTCAATATTTGTCTGGAGTATAGCCTCATACGGAAGTGAAACACAAATGACTGGCAGGGCAGACAATAGGAGAATAGGCTTTTTAAACGTGGTTTAGAAAAGAATTATGAAGACTTGATAAGTAGGTTGAGTAGCTAATGAAGAAGTACCGGACAAAAGCTTTCTGGCACAACTTGATTAGAAGACATGTCAGATTGCCAAGGACATGCCCTGACGTGTCAAGGAATATTAAGTTTGGTACTGAAAGGAAGTGTAGAGGTTAAACAGTTGTACAAGGAGACCAATTCATAGCAACACTAAGCAGACTCAAATGGATACAGCAGCAGTAGTAATGCAGAGAAGACGACTTGCAAAGGATAGAGCTGAATAGTATCAGTCTGGACAACAACCACCACAAACAAACATCTTACAGTCTGTTTTATGCCGTTACATGACTGGAATGGATGGCTATTCAAATAAATTAATAAATAAATGTAGATGCATGAAAAAGTGACATATTAGGAACACTACTATCATATAGAGGAATTTAGGAAGACACAGACAACTGATTTAACATTTTGTCGAAGACATTTGGTCAGAACGTGATACTGGACTGCCCCTGAAATCTTGTTTGGGGTGACAGACTGATACACAATGTAACGCAAGGTCTAGGTTAGGTTGAATGGTGATAATTTTGTTGCTAGTTGATGAGGTCAATGAACATGAATTTCTAAGGTTCTGGTAAAAGCCAACCTGGCGTGTAGGCTAATGTTTATGTTCACACAGTATATTAATGCTCTCTGCCATGGTTAACTCACTTTTCATTATAAAATCCAGAACTGCAAGGTAAATTCAGAAAATTTGTAACAGGTAATGGACCCATCTCTGATGGGTATTTTGATCCTAAAGAGCGTAAAGTCATCAAAAATGCCTCCTCCCAACCACCCATCTGCTTAAGTGGAACCCATGATCTCCTAGATATGTATTCTTACGCACTCTGCAGGAATCAAGTGTGGATAGTAACTTCTGCTTCTACCACCATTTAATGGAGTGCACAAGTTGTCCACTTTCACCATTACATGTTTTGGCAACAAAGATTTTGCAGATGTCCAAAACACATTTTGATCCTGCAACCACTATGAATCAAGACACAAAGGATTAAAGACATTAGCTGTCAATGGGCATTGATTTATATCAATGGTGCAAGTTGAAAACTTTTGCTAGACTGGTATTTGAACTCGGGTCTCCAGTGTACTAGGCCGATGTGCTGACCACTATGTCACCTGGACACAGTGGCCATCACAACCACATGGACTAACCTAGATCACTTCTTGTTAGGCACAAATTCTCAACTTATACCACACACTGATGCAGTGTCCTAGCTCATTAGTTGTTGAGGCCAGCATAGTGGGCAGCGCATCTGCCTAGTACGCTGAATACCCGGAGCTCCAACACCTGGAGCTCGAATTCCAGTCCAGATCAAATTTTCTTCTTGCCTCATTTATATAAATTAATTCCTACTGGCAATTAATGTATGCAATTACTCCGTGAAAATATTTTGCACTGCATTACATTTTTCATTATTTTCCCAAGATATTGGCAAATAAACCCTTCAACTTATTTTTGTGTTCTTACATAGTAAGATTCAAGTTTAATGTTTATGATCAATCCCTTTAGATGTTTGGTTAATTTATTTGGTTAACATAATGTAGGTTGTAGTTGTGTAAACTGGACTCCTTACCTGAAGCAGATCAGTTACCTTTACATGTTTAAAGTCTCCCTATATCAGTGCACACACGCTTATTCACTCAGAATTCTATTGCAGATTCGAAGATGGTAGTGGGGAAGGAAGATCAAAGAAAGTGGTCCTCCTTAAATGGCAAGCTACTGATGCAGTGCACAAAAAGATGTGTTGGAAAATGTTCAGTAAACAGTTTACTGTTCCAAAAATAACACTTATGAACTTGTCCAATATGATAAACAATACACCTGAGGAAGCAGCAAAAACAGTTAGACTTACAATTTTGGGTAAAAATTTGATGAGCTGATTTAGTATTGCCTTGCTATGGAAGTTTCTTTCATTGCTGTATAGTTGCTAGAGAATTAATACTGAACACCCTTTTAGAGATGAAACTGCTGGGAAAAATTGGATTAGTCTTTGCCTTAAACGGCACAAAAACCAAAGATTCAGAAAGAAAGCCTGTAGGAATGTCTACTACAGGGCTCTTGCTTTCAGCAAAGGAGATAGAAGTTTTATTATCTTCTGATTGGTGCTATATTACACTATCTGAAACTAGATCATGTTCTCTTATTTGATAGCAATTTCACATTTGGTACTACTATGATTATTTTTTGGAGGCTCCAATTTTGGTAATTGTTTTTCAAACTCTCACACATATTTCAAAATATTTTTTTCATAACATTTTAATAATTTTTTTAAGTGTAAAATATAAATGGTGGAATATAGGGAAATACGGAAGCGTCCGATCCCGCCCGTCTGCTTTGACCCATGACGCCACAAATACGGCGGAAACGATCATAAACCACGATTCCAGTATGTCGCATATAAAGTCGGTACGTACACATTATGAGGACGAAAAACAAACATACACACTTTCCACAAAAAGCCTAATAACACTAATGCGACAAGCGCTGGAAATAGGGGGTTTTTGGGTGAGGGCAAACTAAATATAAACAAATTTAGACACCCACCCCCATACAAAACCACACAAAACGACGAAAAAAACCGACGTCACAAAACTCCCCAAATACCACTAAACACAATACCATCTGCAATCGGACACTTCCCTTGACCTATATAGGTCAACAGCAGCTCCCGATCCCATAAATTAGGATCAAACACTTCTCTTGGCATATATAGTTCAAAAACATCTATCGATACCAATATCAACATACACACACACACACATTGGGATCGAACACTTCCCTTGACCTGCGCACTGTTAATTTTATCCGTCATATCCATTAATGAACATAAACAACAGATTAATTTTAGTGAAATTACCACACGATGTACTGCGAACAACACTAAATTAACGTTCACACAAAATCGTTAACTCACTGAAATGAATTCCACTAAAACACAGCCGACACTCGAATAATTCTGGATAATGAGCAAAAGCAAACTGAGCCCATTACTCCACACAAACGAAAACCATGAACATACCACCAGAGAGCACAACAAACCACAACACGACGATATCTACAAACACGCCTCACTCACAAACCAAACTCCGCGCCGTCATGACGTCACACACGACAACACCCTTACGTCATGGGTCAAAGCCGACGCGTGGGATCGGACGCTTCTGTCGACCCAATCTTCTGATTGGCGTTATACTACACTTAAACTGAAACTAGATTGTGTACACTCTTATTTGATAGATATTTCACATTTTATTTGGTACTACTATGATTATTTTTTGGAGGCTCCAATCTGGGCAGTTTTCAGAACTCTCACGTTTTTTAAAATAATTGTAATTATTTTTTTTAAGAGTAAAACATATATGGTAATATAAAGTAAAAATCCTGTGCCCTTAAATGTTGATTTTTACTACTTTATTTTTTAAATAAACTGCGGGTCTGGTTTTCAGCACTTTCCCCTCTGTACTGTATAGATAGCACACCCACAAGAAAGTGACCCAGGTCGAAAAACGCCATTTTTTTAGTTTGTCACTGAAAAATACGTGTGGAGTGCCCAACATATACGAAAAATATAATGGAATTTACAACCAACAAACCTTACTTTAAACTTAAAGAAAGCTTAAGTAATTTCAATATAAGTTTTTTATTGTGTAAGTCGACTTTCTCAAATATTGGATTTTTTGAGTTCTGTTTCTGGACTTGGCTGCATGCAATATATAGTAGAGTGAGGGGTTCTCCATAACTACTAACTTTACTGGTCATTCATTCAGGTGAGCATTCACAAATATCTTGTTTCCACAAATTCCACCTGAAGGAATGTGGAAAGACTTAAGTTAACTTTACAAAAACTGGTTGTAGGAACCACTGAAGGCTGCTTCTATAAAATATGAACCACAGCCAGAACTGATATTACTTAAAAACTTGAAAGCGGCAACTTACCTAAATGCCCACACGCAGTTTTCACCGGCAAATTTAACTCACTGAGTGCACTTTTTTTTTAAATTAAATCTTGCAGGACGACGTCACCTGATAAAATATTGAATAACATGTAGGGGATTACAACACATAAACAGAAAATACATACCGTGCCTTACGGAAATTGTTTACAACAGCGCTACGCAATAGAACTACGACACACACGATATTGCCATGCTCACCTCCTAATATTCCAATTTGCAACTGAGATTTGTCGAAATTTTCGACACAGTCTCCGAGAAAACGATTCAAAAGATCTGCTACGATGTTTTCTGAAACCATTCTCACATTTCAACCACACAGCGCTTCCGAAACTAATTTGCTAAATATGGGTTCGAGCAAGTTTACGGTTCATAACAACTCGCGCATGAATGCCCAGGCGACACTGCCTGCTACAGAACCTGTTATCAGGGCACGTGAAGTCGTCAACACAGGACATGCGACAAAGTTTGTGGTTGGTTGGACTTCGCGAAACTTCGACATTAGGGTTTGTAAACACCACGATGTCACCCAACCGACCTGCCGTCCTCTGCCGAAACCTACGAAAAGCCGTGGCGCACAAGTCAGCAGGCAAAATGTGGTTCTACATCTGTTAACTCGTAGCTGGGCTCTTGCGTACTAACGAGAATTGGGACCCGCTTTTAGAGAGTCTTACTGGTTACTTGTACCACAACGAAATACGTAATTTTGCATTATGCTTAAAAGCACAGCTGAAATTCCTGCGTGAGGAGAGAAAAAGCAGTCAAATATTTGTGACAACCAAGATTAATAATTTAATTGACGCTCGGTTTATTCTAAATCTACATCTGCACTCTAGAAACTACCGTCAGGTCCATGGCAGACGGTACATCCCATTGTGTACGAGTTATTTGGGTTTCTTCCTATCCCATTCACGCATGGAGAGCGGGAAGAATGTTAATTGAATATGTGTGTGTGTGTGTGTGTGTGTGTGTGTGTGTGTGTGCGCGTGCGCGCACGCGGGCGCGCGAAGTAATAATTCTAATGTCATCCACATGATCCCTATGTGTGCGATACGTAAGGGGCTGTAGTACCTATATCCCCGGAGTAATCATTTAAAGCCGGTTCCTGAAACACTCTTGATAGACTTTCTCGGGATAGTTTACATCTGTCTACAAGAGACTGCCAGTTCAGTTCCTTCAGTATCTCTGTGACATCCTCCCACAGATTAAACAACCTTGTGACTGAATTACGTTTACATACTCCTTCAAACAAATCGTTAGAAACTACAGGAACTATTTGACATATAACTGGCTTTGAAATGAGGAACAAACATGTTCAGTTTTGATTGGAATCCACTGTTGCCAATAAATGTAACAGTAACCCAAATCACTCGTGCGACCAGTTCCAGAATATTGCTCAAGTGTGCAGACAGGACTAACAGGGGAAATTGAACGTATACAGAGAACGGCGGCAAGAATGGTCACAGGTTTATTTGATCCGTGAAAGAGTGTCACAGACATACAGCAGCAACTGAACTGGGAGACTCATGAAGATAGACGTAAACTGTCTCGAGGCTGTCTATTAACAAAGTTTCAAGAACGGGTTTTAAAGGATGACTCTACGAATATACTACAATCCAATACGTATCACTCACATAGTGATCGAGAGGATAAGATTAGAATAATTACTGCATGCACAGAGGTTTAGTGCAGAGTCAACGAATTAGGTCCTGCGACTCTGCCATGCCATTAGTAAAACAGTTACACTTCGCGCCAAAGTGGTGATTTTTTTCTTCTTTTTTGTTCGTTAAACTAAACTATGGAACTTTATTTTTGTGTACGGCACTAAAATACAGGGCTCACGATTCTAGTAATGTGCAATAGTCTAGTCGACGTCAGTGAGTTCCTCGTTGCTAGCGTTACTAAACACATGAAAGGAGCTCAAGCTAGAGAAATAGAAATAAAAAATAGAATAATTAACATTCAAAAGATAAAAAAACATGAAATAAATGACCCGCGCTTCGTGCAAATAAACCCAGCGCCTCTGGCGGTGCGCACGGAACTACTGAAGCACGCGAGCAACTGTGACTCACATACTAAAACACACACACACACACACACACACACACGTATGGTAGGCGGCTCCGGGTTGCTACACAGGCATTTGGCGCCCCATACGTGAATGTAACCGGAAGAAACCCTAACAATTGTTCCAAAGGGACGTTCCCTCTGCCATGCACCTCATGGTGGTTTTCAGAGTATAAATGTATATGTAGAGTGAGTTAACACTTGTTACCCCCCCCCCACCTCCCCCTTCTACCCCTCTTGGCAGGTCCTCGGACTCGCACACGTTACGCGGACATTCGCGCGCCGGAGGTCGCCGCCATCAGTGTTTTGTGTGTTTAGTGTTTAGTGTTTAGTGTTCACCGTCCCCTCTATCGTTCACCAGTGCCATCATCATCTTCAGTGGTTGTGCGTCGTCTCATCAGCTAGCAGTGTGGATTATCGACAAGTGTGAACGGCTCCGTGATTGTCTCTATGTGTCTCCTGTTTTATTGCCCACCGCTCTGTGACTTATGTGTCTTCTCACTGTTTTTGCTGCTTGTGTCTTCTATGGCTGAAGAGCAGCGTAGTGTGCTGCTGACAGCCTGCCTGTTGTACAGGTTTTAAAATAACAATAAAGTAAAAAAAAAAACTTGTTGCCCCAGTTACAGACACTCCCATTATTTCAGTCAACTGAAGAGTTTGCTCGATGTTTGGCCTTCCATTCTGTCATAGTAGCACACAACAATAGAAGCTGCCCTGTAATATTCATTAGAATTTCAAGATCGGATGGCGACACCCCACTGAAGTAAACAAGAACAGTTTTTCAAATTCAGTTCACACAACACATCATTACCGGCAGTCTTCTACAATGTGACTGTGGCTTCTTCGTCCGCTTATTTCCTCGAATACAGTATTATTAATGCAGCACCAAATATATCATTAGCTCTTCCGATTCAATTGTCGTAGCACACTGCTATCTCTTGATGCAAAGGCACAATGCGAAATATTTCCTGCCAGTTCAGCGTTCCAGACGTTGCGAATACATATGTAACTTCCACACCACTCATCACTCAAAATCACACGATACACAGCTATGACACAAGACAAAAATTGGATGTCCATGTTCAAAGCGCCAACACAAAGTTATTTCAAATCAGTCTTATCCAGACTGGTATCAAACTGTACAATGCATCACCAGATACCGATAAACACATACAGAAAAAATAAATTTTTCTATGTTAACCCAAGTAGGTTCATACAGAAGAACATTTGTGTATTATCTCTCTGTATATAGCGTAACAACATTTATTTAAAGCATTCATCATTAAATGATGTATTAATGTACAAAGGTATAATTATGTATAATATCGTTAATATTAACATAAAAATCCAAATATCTCTTGTGCAGCTGTACATTAAATTAATCAATAAATAAATAAAAATAAAAAAAATGTTTGCCATTAGTGTAGACGTGAACACTCACAACGAAAAATGTTGGCAATATGTTGAAGAACAAGCTATAACAATTTTGCGAACAGAAACATATTTTTAAACTCATTGTAAACGCGATTTAATACATACTGAAATACTCATTAATATTTTCTCTATTACGCGGTTTAATACACACTGAAATACTCATCAATGTTTTCCCTAGCACCATAAACAAATTTCTCAGTTTACCTGGCGATTGTATTTATAACGAAATGTCTTTTCAATATGGATCGAATGTTGGCAACAATGATCACTGGAGCAGAGGAGGTCAAGATTGCTAGGCGTGTAATAAATATAACAGCAGGCGCCTGTGATCGTACTCTTATAATTTCAAGTCCTGTAGGGTATATCATCCTAAGTCAAGGTTTATAAGCATCAATACTATAATTTTGCTACTTTTTTTTACTTTGTGAGCAAGAAATTGTTGTGAAACAACTCTACTCTGCATACATTATTAGGGTACTATCAAGCGATTACGAAGTTTATACACAACCATGACACACGCTCACAATAAGATATTTAGCTGAGGGAGGGGACTTTTTCCGTTACAACCCCCCCCCCCCCCCTCCCCCGCGCAGGAGCCATGTGATGCAGTAAGGTTCATTTCAGCGCTTTTTGCCCATTACAGTTTGACTTAATACTTAAATCTTGAACTAACAATGAATTTCGGCTACATGTTTCCTACATTGCCGGTCGGTGTGGCCGTGCGGTTAAAGGCGCTTCAGTCTGGAATCGCATGACCGCTACGGTCGCAGGTTCGAATCCTGCCTCGGGCATGGATGTGTGTCATGTCCTTAGGTTAGTTAGGTTTAATTAGTTCTAAGTTCTAGGTGACTGATGACCTCAGAAGTTAAGTCGCATAGTGCTCAGAGCCATTTATGTTTCCTGCAGTATATGATTTCTCATCGCTGTTGGTTATAGAGATATCTGTGCTATCAGGTGTTTAACAGTCATTCTCAGCTGTTCGTGCTCTAGTTCGGTTCAAAAATGCCATGACAAACAACATACAACATTAACATTTTGTGAATAATTTTTTAAGCGGACGTAATCTGCAAAATACTAACGCGAATTCTTTACAGACGAATGGAAAAACAGGTAGAAGGCGACCTCAGGGAAGATCAGTTTGGATTCAGTAGAAATGTTGGAACATGTGAGGCAATACTGACCCTACGACTTATCGAAAGATTAAGGAAAGGCAAACCTACGTTTCTAGCATTTGTAGACTTAGAGAAAGCTTTTGACACTGTTGACTGGAATACTCTCTTTCAAACTCTGAAGGTGGCAGGAGTAAAATACAGAGAGTGTCAAGCTATCTACAATTTGTACAGAAACCAGATGGCAGTTATAAGAGACGAGGGACATGAAAGGGAAGCAGTGGTTGGGAAGGGAGTGAGACAGGGTTGTAGTCTTTCCCCGATGCTATTCAATCTGTATATTCAGCAAGCAGTAAAGGAAACGAAAGAAAAGTTCCAAGTAGGTATTAAAATCCATGGAGAAGAAATAAAAACTTTGAGGTTCGCCGATGACATTGTAATTCTGTCAGAGACAGCGAAGGACTTGGAAGAGCAGTTGAACGGAATGGACAGTGTCTTGAAAGGAGGGTATAAGATGAACATCAACAAAAGCAAAACGAGGATAATGGAATGTAGTCTAATTAAGTCGGGTGATGCTGAGGGAATTAGATTAGGAAATGAGACACTTAAAGTAGTAAAGGAGTTTTGCTATTTGGGGAGCAAAATAACTGATGATGGTCGAAGTAGAGAGGATATAAAACGTAGACTGGCAATGGCGAGGAAAGCGTTTCTGAAGAAGAGAAATTTGTTAACACTGAGTATAGATTTAAGTGTCAGGAAGTCGTTTCTGAAAGTATTTGTATGGAGTGTTGCCATCTATGGAAGTGAAACATGGATGATAAATAGTTTAGACAAGAAAAGAATAGAAGCTTTCGAAATGTGGTGCTACAGAAGAATGCTGAAGATCAGATGGGTAGATCACATAACTAATGAGGAGGTATTGAACAGAATTGGGGAGAAGAGGAGTTTGTGGCACAACTTGACTAGAAGAAGGGATCGGTTGGTAGGACACGTTCTGAGGCATCAAGGGATCACTAATTTAGTACTGGAGGGCAGCGTGGAGGGTAAAAATCATAGAAGGAGACCAAGAGATGAATACACTAAGCAGATTCAGAAGGATGTAGGCTGCCGTAGGTACTGGGAGCCGAAGAACCTTGCACAGGATAGAACAGCATGGAGAGCTGCATCAAACCAGTCTCAGGACTGAAGACCACAACAACAACAATGTCAAGTAGTGATAAAGAGATTTGTTATGTTTCTACGCCAAAGAAGAAGAAGATTCAAAGAGGTGAGTTGCAAAAACTGCGAAAACTTGGCACAGGTGTCAACAGCATCACACTGCATGGGAGTAGGATTCAGCATTTCGTTCAAGGATAGCAAAAGACCCTAATAATTGCTGTAAGGCAAAATGCAAACACTAATGATTATGTAGTATGTACTCTGTGTTAAAGAGGCTGGCCGTTGTCGCCGAGCGGTTCTAGGCGCTTCAGTCTGTTAACGCGAGACCACTAAGGTTGCAGGTTTGAATCCTGCCTCGGGCATGGATGTGTGTAATGTCCTTAGGTTAGTTAGCTTTAAGTAGTTCCAAGTTCTAGGGGACTGATGACCTCAGATGTTAAGTTACATAGTGCTCAGAGCCATTTGAACTATTTGTGTTAAAGAAACACATGCAATCAAAAAAGTTGCCATGTTTTTGTCCAAAGGCACGACAACACTCGACAGACTGCAAAAGCAGAGCTTAAAACTGCGATGTTCCTCATAGCAGCTAATGACGCTCCTTTTAATACAAGTAAGCATTTGACATCTGCGTAAAATTGCGCGTTTCCTGAATCTAAGACAGCACAAAATGTTACGTAAAAGAACAAAAGCATGGCTGTTGTACGAAATGAAATTCCAAGATGACAGATGGAAGTGCTGATATTGCTTCAGTCAGTTCTGCTTGTACCATAGTGTGCAGTTATGACGGAATGGAAAGCCAGATATGAGCAAATCTTCAATTTGACTGAAATAATAACAGTGTCAGCAACTGGGGCTAACCAGTATGAGAAACTCACTCTACATCCACACCTACATCTGTAGTCTGGAGGTGGATGCCAGAGGGGACGTGTCATCGTATCAGTTATTATGGTTTCTTGCCTTCCATTCACGCATGGAGCGCAGGAAGGATGATTGTTTTAAAGCCTCTGTGCATGCAGTAATTATTCTAATCTTATCCTCATGATCTCTATGTGAGTGATACGTAGGGGGTTGTAGCATACTCACATATTCATAGAGTCATCATTTAAAGCCTGTCTTGAAACTCTGTTAACCCTAGGACGCCTAAGGGGGGGGGGGGGGGGGGGGGGGGGGGTTCATTGAACCCATAATTTTTTTATGTCCCCTGCTTTTGCCCAAGTAACTTTCATACTACATATTCCCTTTGAGTTATTGTTTGTTGGCTATTTTATGAAACATTAGTGACAATATATTTTATAGAAAGTTCCCGCATTGAAAGAAAAAATAAATAAACTTATTATGGGTCCAACAACCCCCCCCCCCCCCTTAGACTTCCATGCTACTGAAAATTTCCCTTAGCAGGATTTCGTACTTCTCATCTCTACAACAATGCAAGTTAGTTTTTTGTTGGTTGGTATTCTTGATATTCACAACAATCGGTTTACTTTCAGAGGAAGTGATTGTTGATGTCAGTCAGCTGTTATTTATCTTGTAAACTTGCAGTGAGTTAGTGCAGTTCCCAACACGTAGGCCTCCAGTAACTTCGGTGTCCTACGCAGCAAAAACGAAACCAAGTAAAAACTTACTGATGGTTCAACAATGCACCGAGATAAAGGCACTGTTGGAGGAGAGAAGAATAAAACTGATATAAATGCATATTATAATTCCACTAAAGGTGGAATTGACACCATTGATCAAATGGCGCGTATGTACACCTGCAAGAGGGGAACAAAGAGATGGCCTCTATCTGTATTTTACTCTCTCATCGACATTTTTGCTATCAACACGACCACCATATTCAGCCAGCAACATCCAAGATGGAATGAGAAGAAACTCAACAAACGAAAACTTTATCTTCAGCAAGCTGGGATGGAACTAGTGAAATTGCAGGTAGAAGAAAGAAGTGCCAATCCAAGAGGGTTATCTAACCAAATTGTTCAATGAATGGTGACTATTCTACAAAAGAAAACCAAAGAAGTGACAACAGAAGCACATCAGCCTCCTGGAGGGAATGGTCGGTTCCATATTTGTGTAAGAAAAGCTAAAACAAAGAAGCAGAAGTACAACAATCTAAGTAAACCAAAACAGTATTGTGGACAGTGTCATAAACATGTGTGTAACACACATTCAGAAGAAAGTGTGTCTCTTGCCTTGAAGTTGAGGACTCAGAGTAGTCTATTGTATATGAACACATCTGTATTTTGTATTGTAATATGTCAATTTTTTATTCACTCAATCCAATATTTATAACAAATAACAACATAACTAAACCAATGCCTTAGTTAAAATACATAAACCATTTTGGAAGTCGTAATTTTTCGTCAGTAAATTTATTTAATACCTGTGGGCTCACCGAACCCCTCCCCCCCCCCCCCCCCCCCCCCCCTCCCTTGAGCATCCAAGTTAGAAAAAAAGGCTTGGGCATCCTAGGGTTAATAGACTTTCTCAGAATAGTTTACATCTGTCTACAGAAGTCTATCAGTTCAGTTTATTCAGTATCTCTGTAACATTCAGCCAAGGATCGAACAAACCTGTGACCATTCGTGCTGCCCGTCTCTGTGTACATTCAATATCCTCTGTTAGTCTTATCTGGTATGAGTCCTACACATTTGAGCAATATTGCAGAACCAGTCATGTAAGTAATTTATAAGCAATCTGGTGTGTAGACTGATTGCACTTACCCAGTATTCTACCAATAAACCAAAGTCTACTATCTGGTTTACCCACAACCGAGTCTATGTGATCATTCCATTTCATATCCATACAAAGTGTTATGCCCAGGTATTTGTAGGAGTTGCCCAATTCCAGCAGTGAGTCATTGATATAGTCATAGTACACTACATTTTTGTGCTGCGTAAAGTGCACGATTTTTCATTTCTGTACATTTAAAGCAAGTCTACAATCTCTGCACCACTTTGAAATCTTATCAAGATCAGACTGAATATTTATGCAGCTAGCAATACCGCAAGCCTTAGTACAGCATATTTCATTAGACTGTGCAAATGCTACAGTGGAGAAGCACAATTCAGTGTCCAGTCGATTAAAATGTTTCTTCCTGGAATCATATTAACAAAATGCGATTGTCATTCAATTTGCTTGTGTGCTATTGATGAATGGAAAGCAGTTCCCAGTCATTGTGAGGAACTTGCAAGAGATGAACATACACTCCTGGAAATGGAAAAAGGAACACATTGACACCGGTGTGTCAGACCCACCATACTTGCTCCGGACACTGCGAGAGGGCTGTACAAGCAATGATCACACGCACGGCACAGCGGACACACCAGGAACCGCGGTGTTGGCCGTCGAATGGCGCTAGCTGCGCAGCATTTGTGCACCGCCGCCGTCAGTGACAGCCAGTTTGCCATGGCATACGGAGCTCCATCGCAGTCTTTAACACTGGTAGCATGCCGCGACAGCGTGGACGTGAACCGTATGTGCAGTTGACGGACTTTGAGCGAGGGCGTATAGTGGGCATGCGGGAGGCCGGGTGGACGTACCGCCGAATTGCTCAACACGTGGGGCGTGAGGTCTCCACAGTACATCGATGTTGTTGCCAGTGGTCGGTGGAAGGTGCACATGCCCGTCGACCTGGGACCAGACCGCAGCGACGCACGGATGCGCGCCAAGACCGTAGGATCCTACGCAGTGCCGTAGGGGACCGCACCGCCACTTCCCAGCAAATTAGGGACACTGTTGCTCCTTGGGTATCGGCGAGGACCATTCGCAACCATCTCCATGAAGCTGGGATACAGTCCCGCACACCGTTAGGCCGTCTTCCGCTCACGCCCCAACATCATGCAGCCCGCCTCCAGTGGTGTCGCGACAGGCGTGAATGGAGGGACGAATGGAGACATGTCGTCTTCAGCGATGAGAGTCGCTTCTGCCTTGGTGCCAATGATGGTCGTATGTGTGTTTGGTGCTGTGCAGGTGAGCGCCATAATCAGGACTGCATACGACCGAGGCACGCAGGGCCAACACCCGGCATCATGGTGTGGGGAGTGATCTCCTACACTGGCCGTACACCACTGGTGATCGTCGAGGGGACACTGAATAGTGCACGGTACATCCAAACCGTCATCGAACCCATCGTTCTACCATTCCTAGACCGGCAAGGGAACTTGCTGTTCCAACAGGACAATGCACGTCCACATGTATCCCGTGCCACCCAACATGCTCTAGAAGGTGTAAGTCAACTACCCTGGCCAGCAAGATCTCCGGATCTGTCCCCCATTGAGCATGTTTGGGACTGGATGAAGCGTCGTCTCACGCGGTCTGCACGTCCAGCACGAACGCTGGTCCAACTGAGGCGCCAGGTGGAAATGGCATGGCAAGCCGTTCCACAGGACTACATCCAGCATCTCTACGATCGTCTCCATGGGAGAATAGCAGCCTGCATTGCTGCGAAAGGTGGATATACACTGTACTAGTGCCGACATTGTGCATGCTCTGTTGCCTGTGTCTATGTGCCTGTGGTTCTGTCAGTGTGATCATGTGATGTATTTGACCCCAGGAATGTGTCAATAAAGTTTCCCCTTCCTGGGACAATGAATTCACGGTGTTCTTATTTCAATTTCCAGGACTGTAATTACTTCATAACAAAGTTGTGAGCGACAATGTCAGCTAGATCAATTTAAAAAAAATATGCAGCTTGACATGCATAAAATACTACATCCAGTGCAGACACACTTTCTTTCACTTCTTTCTGTTGTCAAATGAACATTGGAACAGTGGGATGCATTAATTTTATTTATTATAGATCAGTGGGCAACAGAAAAAGTTAAGTTCTTAGAGACCTTAAACTTGCTCTGTGATCAATTTCTTAAACTGTATTTCCAATCTGTAAAGTAGATTTTGCCCAAATTTAATACAATGAATGCTTTTTCTAATTTTCAGAAATGTAGTGCTAAACTTAAAAAAGCAAATGGGAAAAAATTTAAAGACTTTTGATAACCTATAAAAAACAAGATCATGTTCAAGAATTTCTGGATACAGTTATTGTGGATCCTGTAGAGGTTGCAGACACAGTGTAACATGTATGTTAGACTGTGGCTGCAGATGAGACTAATTTTTTGAACATTAACAGCAAGCACTTAGATGTAGATCTTCTGGAAGCAATGACATCAAAGAATGTATTAGTCATGCCCGATGTTATAAGGGAAAGTAGGGAGAGATGCCCTACCTTCTTAATCTGTGGATGTGAAAGAATTCAGGGGCAGTTAAAATTTAATGACCCTGTGCTAGAAGATTTATCTCTATTATCTCAAATAAGATCTTTCTCTAGTACAGAGACAGGAGTTACACCGACTTTAGCAACACTGGCAAATCTTGTATCATGAGTTAAATCATTTGAAATGCAAAAATTGGATGATGAATGGCACTCTTTAGTCATGGATCTGTGCCTGTTAGATTTTTCTTCAGAATCTTAACCTGATGTATGTTTAGTTTTCTGTTATTGCCAAAAAATTGTAAGCTATTTGGTTTTTACTGTTTGCATCCTTATTGGCAACTAGTGAGATTATTTAATGTACAAAAAAAAGTGAGAGATGAGATATCCTGGTTTCAGAAATTGCAATTTTGTTTTTTTAAATTAATTTCTTTTTGAATTTTTGGTTTCAGTAAGATATTCAGGATGAAACCAAGTCAATAAATCAGTTATCTAGATCAACAATGAATGGAAGTCTCCTGGCATCACACAGCATCAAATGGTCCAGCGACCAAGTCTATAATTGAAAGAATGACCACTGCTCATCTTTGCCACTGAAGGATGTAGATGAAGTTGATAAGTTTCCATCTGTATCAGCCAATTATATTAAGGTCGATGACAGTGAACAGATTCGTCCAGGCAACAAACAGTTCTAGCAGTGACATTGTTTATTTCTATTTTATTTTTAAATAGTTTTAATATATTTTTTTATAATCATGGGCCTATTAATACTATCAGCCTAGGCTGAGATGATAGTAGGTGGGCAGAGATTAAAAAATAAAATGTATATTATCATTTGTAATATGATGTTTTTATAGTGAGTTGCTTACACTTTGTATTTGCATGTAATAATATTTTTCTACCATGAATCATTTAACACACTCACAGCAAAAATGCCCCCATTAAATTGTGTTGTGAGGGATATTTGCCCTGGGAGAAATTCCCCTACAGCAGGCACTGTTAGCAGAGCCTCCTAATTCCATGAAATCTCATCACTCCGGGCTGCTAATTACTGATGGACCTCTAGTGTTGCCAGGAAGTGTCATTCGAAATTTTGTCTCTAGCAAAATTTGATCCTCGTCATGAAATCTATCACCCCTAGGCATCTGATACAAAAACTTTGAAACACTCTGCATATAAAGTACCTACCACACCACATTAATTGTAACCTCAGACTTTGTTTTGGCTCGTGCAGTTATATTATAGTGAAGTACTCTCTGAAAAAAGTTGCAGTCAGGTGTCAATAAGATGTCAAAGTGGTGCAAAGATTTGCTTTAAATGTTCGGAAATATAAAACAGTGTACCGTACAAAATGTATCCTGTGAGAAAAATATCTGAGAGTCACAATTTTAAGTAGTCAACTCGTGCACATACCTATGTGTAACAGTTTGCAGAGATATGAAAGAGAATGATATGGGATCCATTGTAAGTAAATCAGATGGCAGGCTTCAGTCCATTTGTGGAATATTAGAGAAATGCAATCACCCCCAACATTCTCTTCAACACTCAACTTTATTTTAAGAGGATAAAAACAATATAATGTCCTTTCATAATTTTAATTACACCTGCATTTTGGCTCTGCTTCTCAAATATTTATTACAGACATCCCGAAAAATTGGATCCTACTCATGTTAAACATAAGCTAAACACTAATATTCAAAGATGAGACACAGACTTTCATCACATCATATTGAACAATAGAGACAAAAAGAAAAAAACATTAAGTCTCTAGTTTATATAGGAAAAATAAGAGAAAATATTTAGTACTTGTTCTATCTAGTGGATGACTATCTGCATACACATGGAACATTTCACAGGTCATACAAAATTTCATTATGTGCAAAGTTTCTCCAGCTTGCACTTATTGGCAACAAATATAAATTGAATGGGTCTTGTATGTGTCACAGATAAATTGTTGTTAACAGAGTTTGTAATTCAGCACATCTGCTACCTGTCAGTTGGCAGTTCCTTTTCTATCATTCATTGTTTGTTAGATTGCTTCTTGGCCAGTTCCACTTTGAAAACCCATATTGTAGGCTAAACAAGAAAACTTCTCAGTATTCACATTACAGAAAAAATGAAAGAAACCAAATATCCAGTCAAAGTTTCTGTTTTTATCAGATCTGCCCAAACTATGATGTAAAATTGCTTCTCTTCTAATAGCTTGGGCAACTGGAGGCAGCGCAAGACTTGAATACATTCTGCGAATTCACAAACTAAAAGGACCAGCTATATTTTGATAACATTTTTGGAAATGTGGACTCAGTTTCTATATTTCAATATTATTTTTTGTTTATTCTTCTTTGTCATTAGTGGTAAAACAAAGTTCTGTTACATGTCTTGTATTCCATATTCAGTTTCCATTTTAATATTAGGTGCACTTGCATACTACATGCACTGTATAAAAGTGCGCTTTGTTAGCATGTACTATCCTATTGCCTATGTTGTTTTTCTAGCTGTATACCATAATGTGTTGAAAAATTTAGAAAAATAACAGTGACAGTATTGACCATGAGTAAAGAATTTGTGGGAGTGACAAGTCGATAGTCGACAAGACACTGAGAGATTCTCTTTATGAGCGGGGTTCTTTGGAGGACACGAGGAGTGTTCGTTTTCCCGCGTTAACGTATGTATCAAGTGTGTTTTGTGCGGTACAATAAAGGTGGTCGTTTACAGTATAAATTCCACACAAGTGTTTTCCTTTATGTAGTGAAATTACCCCTACATAAGTGGTGACCCCGTAACTAAGCAGTGTGACAGTAGGCAAGTTTCTTGAGATATTTTCCGCGACGTCTCGTATCGACATGTCGTCTGCACAGAACCTCTTCCGCGACATCGACGGTGTCATGCAAAACATCAAAAAGGAGCTCGATACGATGCAGCAAAACCCTCAGTTCACAGTGCCACGGACGCCTACATCTCAAACCGACTTCGCCCACGACGTTACGTTTCCAAGCACGCCGCGTGTGCCGGCGGGTCACGCGCTGCCGCCACAGGACATTGCCTCGCACAACCAGCGCGCAGGACACGCCGATATCAGACCCAAAGTGCTCCCGTTTTCATCACCCGCGTCGGTACCGCTCCCACGAGTTTCGCACTTTCCGTTCACCAGTGATCGTGGGCCACCCGCGTCGCGGTTACAAATTCGACCCCCACCTTTCGTCCACGAGCGTCCGGAAATTTGGTTCGCTATTATGGAGAACATTTTCGTGCAGCAACAAATAGTCAGCGATTTTGAACAGTTCACACTCGTGATATGCAACCTGGACCAACGTGCGTCGTCAGTGGTATCGGATATAATTATGCAACCCCCACCACAACAAGCCTACGCCACTCTCAAGACGGCTTTAATTTCGCGTTGTACAAAACCTGTGGATCAGCGGATATCACAGCTCCTGTACCACGAGAAACGCGGTGACAGGTCACCTTCAGACTTTTACCGGCATTTACGTGCTATGGTGGACCCTTCCGTGTTCTCAGACACATTACTTTTGCACATATGGACAGAAAACACTGCCAGTGGACATTGGGCTACCAGAAGAATGCAACTGGACCTTCGTTATGGCCGATATCAATCAACCTATACTAGGTGCTGATTTCCTGGCAAAACATGCATTGTCCGTAGACTTACACAAGTCACAACTCGTCCATACCAAAGGGTAGATAACCTCAGTGCACCCACCTGGGAGGACACCATAGCAATGAAGGAAGCTGACCGGCACATGGCTCAAACGACATCAAAACAGTTAACGACACAACAACAGGCTCCTGCTGTTTCAACCACAAAGGCGACACCCAAACCACAACAGGGAACAAGAAAGAGCAGGGCGAAGCATGAGACGGTGCACCACATCCGGACAACTCCAGGCCCACCAGTCTCCTCACGTGTTCGCAGGCTTGCACCTGATCGCTTGTGGGAAACCAAGGCCATTTTCAACGAGATGCTACAGGAAGGAACTATACAGCCATCCAACAGTCCGTGGTCCTCTCCTCTGCATCTTGCCCGTAAAAAGAATGGGTTATGGCGCCCGTGCGGTGATTATCGAGCTTTGAACGCCCGAACTATTCCAGACAGATACCCTGTGACACATATACAGGATTTCACCCATTCACTGGCCGGGGCATCCATATTCAGTGTTTTGGATTGCCGTAAGGCTTATAATCAGATCCCAATGGCAGAGCAGGACATACCAAAGACTGCAGTGACAACCCCATTCGGGCTGTTTGAATTTTTGGTGATGCCATTTGGGCTGAAAAATGCGGCCCAGACATGGCAACGGTTCCTAGATAGCGTACTAAGAGGACTACCATATTGTTTCGCCTATTTAGACGATATTCTGGTGTTTTCGGAGAATGTTTCTGACCATCAGAAACACGTAAGCGAGGTGCAAAGCAGGCTTAGCGCTCATGGAATTACACTTAACAAGGACAAGTGCGTGTTTGGGGAACCCGTTGTAACCTTCCTGGGTTATAAAGTGTCAGCTCAGGGCATTTTCCCACTGCCAGAGAAGCTGGAGTTGTTGCGTACCCTACCACGGCCTCAAACCTACCACGATCTCCGACGGTTCCTAGGGATGATAAATTTCTATCGTCGCCACCTCCCCGGAACAGCAGCAATCCAGACGCCATTGAACAATGCCTTGGCCGGACACAACAAAATTGGCAAGCGCCCACTCCCATGGACACCCGAGATGGACTCGGCTTTCAAGGCACTGCAAAACAGCCTTCACAACGCAGTGGGGCTTGCACACCCTGCACCAGGAGCTCAGCTAGCCATAGTAGTGGACGCAAGCCAAGTCGCAATCGGGGCAGCACTGCACCAGAGAGTGAAGGGTCATTGGCAGCCACTAAGTTTCTTCTCACAAAAACTACAGATGAGTCAAACTCGTTGGAGTGCATATGACAGGGAACTCCTCGCAATGTATGAAAGCGTCAGGCACTTCCGCCCCTTAGTTGAGGGCAGGCAATTCACCATATACACCAACCACAAACCTCTCGTGGCAGCTTTCTACAAAGTCAGCGATTCATGTTCCCCCCGCCAGGCCCGCCATTTAGAGTTTATATGCCAGTTTTCGACAGACGTGCGCCACATCCATGGTGCCGAAAACATTGTGGCAGACTATTTCTCACGTATTAATGGGATAAGTCCAATGTTAGATTATTCCGAATTGGCAAGGGCTCAGGCTTCAGATGCGCAGCTGCAATCCTTGTTGGTGGACCCATCCACTGGCCTACATTTACAACTTGTGGACGTCCCCTGCAGCCCATGTAAGGTATGGTGCGACACCTCCACGGTTAGACCACGCCCATACATCACCCCCCAGTTCCAACGAAAGGTATTTGACAGCATTCACAACCTGGCACATCCGGGAACCAATGCCTCAGTGAAATTAGTGACGGACCGTTTTGTGTGGCCTTCAATCAAGAAAGATACACGGGAGTGGGCCCGCAGCTGCTATCAGTGTCAACGTAACAAAGTGGGACGCCATGTTCACGCTCCAGTAGGACAATTCCCAAAATCAACGGCACGTTTTGGGCATGTACACATTGACTTAGTTGGACCCCTCCCCCCTTCAGAAGGTTACAGGTATTTGTTTACGGCAGTGGATCATTGCACGCGGTGGGCAGAGGCTACACCAATCAGGGACATTTCTGCAGAGACTACTGCACGCGCATTCTTGGAAACTTGGATGGCTCGTTTTGGGTGCCCATTTTTCGTTACCACCGACCAAGGACGCCAGTTCGAGTCAACACTGTTCCAACAACTGTCAAAACTCTACGGCTTCCAACGAAACCGTACTACTAGCTACCACCCGGCCAGCAACGGTTTGGTGGAAAGGTGGCACCGGACCTTAAAGGCTGCCCTGATGTGCCACGAGGACTCATGGACTCAAGCGTTGCCATTGTTTCTGTGGGGTTACGGACCGCATTAAAAACGGACATCAATTGTTCCTCGGCAGAGTTGGTATACGGAGAACCACTCCAAGTTCCAGCAGAATTCCTTGCACCAGTTCCTCTCCCAGATGACACACAACTACCCCACCTCTTGCAACAAATGAGGAAGCAGGCAGAGACACTACGTGCAGCCCCGACGTCTCAGCACGGCACGCATCCAGTGTTCATACACAAGTCCCTCGATACTTGTTCCCACATCATGCTCCGCACAGACCTGGTACGTCATTCGTTACAGCCACCGTACACTGGACCATACCAAGTGCTAGGATGGGACACACACACAATGGATATCCTCCTCCAGGGAAAGTCAACCAAAGTTTCCATCGAGCGAGTAAAACCCGCTTGGACAATGCCAGCACCGACGACAGTCTCACAGACGACTTCAGACACAACTTGCAACTAACCCACACCTTCCGCAGAACCAGGCAGCTGTGTCCCACATGAGCCCCACACCAGGGGAC
This sequence comes from Schistocerca piceifrons, assembly GCF_021461385.2. Taxonomy (NCBI): domain Eukaryota; kingdom Metazoa; phylum Arthropoda; class Insecta; order Orthoptera; family Acrididae; genus Schistocerca; species Schistocerca piceifrons. The sequence goes on along the minus strand of NC_060147.1, from coordinate 18,857,002 downwards.
CTAATGCAGCAACAGAATCAGCAAGCAGCACCCACACCCGCACTATCCGCACTCAGGCAGGCCGAGAGGTGAAGTTTAAGTACCCCACCATACCGGGTGCTCCGCACTTCAGGGGGGGGGGCTGTGTGGGAGTGACAAGTCGATAGTCGACAAGACACTGAGAGATTCTCTTTACGAGCGGGGTTCTTTGGAGGACACGAGGAGTGTTCGTTTTCCCGCGTTAACGTATGTATCAAGTGTGTTTTGTGCGGTACAATAAAGGTGGTCGTTTACAGTATAAATTCCACACAAGTGTTTTCCTTTATGTAGTGAAATTACCCCTACAAATTTGACTACAAATAACACACACCTTCAGGGGTGCACAATCGAGTGCTTCTTCACGTCGAGGGTAGCTCGATTACATTAAAACATGAAACAAAAACAGCACATAATGATAACAAGATGTATAAGTACAGAGTGACACACGTGTGTCAATTGAACTAAGGCTGATTCTTTGTCAAATTGTTTTTGGCAGAGAATTAACTGCAGTAGAAAAGACATAATGAGACTTGTTGGAAAATTGTGATAAAAGTAGTTATGATGGTGTGACGTATCAAGTTTGAACTAATCCATCTCTTATGATTTCGAATCCTGATAATAAATATTTTTTTTTCTTCTTTGCTCATTTCTCAGCTTTCATAAAGTAGTTTACATGTGATAGGTACCCAAATACACTGGTGTCGAAAATTATAGAAACAAACTGCTATTTCCCAACCAGTGTCTAATTTGTGATACAATCAGGCAAACTGTCCATAAATGTCCATACGGTCGTGTCCTGCACGGAAGATGGCATTGCAGTCAACGGAAAACCACGCCAACAATGATGTCAGAGCACCTACTGAATGGACTAGTGTTTGCTGAGTCGTCCCACTCCACAATTGGTGTTTACACAGTTATAGACAGTGCAGTATGGCCCAGAGAAGACACCTACCAGATTCTCTGCAGTGAAGAACTGTGGCAAGAATGGAAACAGGACAGCCGCAAACTCGTGTGGGTGTAGCCTGATGACTTAACGTGAATCGTTCTGTTGTTTCGCGGATGGGGGCGACAATTTAGACAGACCAAACCTATATCCTGAAGACGAGGGCAGGGTTAATCACATGTAACATCAGAAAGAGAGGACCATTACTTGGCTGTAAGGACATGATGGAACCACCTTAGTACTATGCAACAACTGGTGCCTGACGCTGCAGCATCCACTGGATATGTTGTATCAGTGGAAATGGTATAGAGAAGGTTTCAACAGAGTGGCCTTTATTGTCACACACCCTCTGTACGCGTGCCTCTGATACGTATTCATGGAAGGGAATGTGTAGAGTGGATTCATCATCATGCCATCTGGACAGTCAAACAAATGAGTCCTGATTTGGAATGGAAAGTGATTCTTGATCGGTTTGCATCTGAAGGGAATGCAGAACACGATTTCAAGACCCAAACATTGTGGAAAGAGACTGATATCGAGGAGGATTGCTAATGGTGTGGACAGGGATTATGTTGATCACTCAAACACCTCTTCATGAAATTGTTTGGATGAATCAGAAAGGTTTAATTGCTGTCAGGTATTGTGACAAGATCTTGGGATCTCAAGTACAGTTGTTCTGGGATGCTGTAGCCTCAGACTTCATACTGATGAAGGAAAATGCTCGACCTCATGGAGCACGAGTGGTTGACATTTTCTTAGAAGATACTCCATGCATGGCGTGGCCTGCTTGGTCTCCGTATGTTAATCCCATACAACATGTCTGTGATGCACTAGTGATACAGTTTGCATCACTTCGATATCCATCAATCACTCTCAAAGACTTTTGAGCAACTTCGCAGGAAGAATGGGCATTATCACCTCAACATGACGTCGTTGATGCTATTTACAGCATGCCCTGTCGTCATCAGGCCTGTATTACTACTAGAGGTGGTCACATCCCATAGTGAGCACATAGGTCAGTTGTCAGAATATGTGCACAAATCTGTTAAGTTGGAAAAAATGAAGAACATTTTCCTCTATTGTTAGGCATGTTGCAGTTGTTTGCATTCTGTATTTTTTATATTGTTTCTACTTTGCTATCATTTGTATATACCGTTTTGTGGCAAAATAAATGCAGCCTTGCAAAATTTCTGTTTGTTGCTTTAAGTTTGGACACCAGTGTATATCCAAACACAAATTAAGCTTATCCCATTTAAATTCATTATGCAAGGTAATATTTTAAATGTGCCAATTCTAATGCTGTGTATAGTTTTACTGGAAAGTCAATTAGTCAGAAGATTAGACTAACTGGAAACAATATTGCAGTTTGTAATGAGAAAACTCTAGTGAGTTAATCCACGTATCATATTTAGATAAAATAACATACACCATTAGAAACAATGACATTTCAGCTTTTCAGTAATGCATTCCAATTTTCTTAAAATGAATTAACTTATGAGATAGCTAATGACAAAATTCCAAACCATGATATTTTTCATTGCAGATTTTACCTCTGCGCTTGTTAAATTCGACTGTCATCTCCATCTATGTACATACTCTGGAAGCCACCACACAGTGCATGACAATTGATTCCCTGTATCATTTTTACAGAAGAAGGTAAACTGGATGTTTTATGTATTTGTAAACACTGGCTAGCTGAAGCAGAAGGTGATTTCTATAAATACTTAGACATGGCCAGCGCTTGTTTTCGAAGAACTGCAACCCAAGGTGGGGTCTCTGTGTATGCCAACAGAGATCATAGCAGCGAGGAAATTGATTTAAGCAGTTTTTGTGTGGATTTTGATCTTGAATTAGCTGCACCGTTATTAACAAATATTGATTTAGTTGCTGTTGCTGTGTACCATTCACCAGATGGTAACTTTGAGAACTTTATTGGAGATATAGAGAACTGTTTGTGTTACCTAACACGCCTAAAGTCAAAAATCGCACTGTGTGGACATTTTAGCATACACATAGGTGATGGAGAAGCCAGAGAGAGGGTCTTTATGAGATTATGGGTTGTTTATTGCAAATAAGCTCCCAACAAAGGGTGGTGCATGCCTGGACGCCATAATCACCAACCTCAACATCTAGGATTATAAACTCAGTGTAGTTGAACCTATGATAGCAGATCACTGTGTGCTAGTAATGGAAACCAGTATGAGGAGCAAACTGCAGATAAGCACTTGGCATTCAAACTACACATTCAAAAGAAGATTTGTTAAAGAAGAGAGATGAATTCTTCATTGATAAATGAGTGACACCATTGTAGCCACATCCAGAAAGGTTTCACTACACTGCTGCATCGGCTCTTTTACTTACAGCTGAGTACAATACTGCTCAGACCCAGGCTACAATCGTCAAGAAAGATGACAGCATCGTCTTCTGGTAGGCAGCCGGGAGGTACCTGTGTGCACAAGGTATTAGGTAAAGAACTATGTTGAGGTCGTTTTTAGATGTACAGAGTGTGAGAGACCTGTATTTTGTTTGTATCAAGTGATTTTTAATTTTCAGAGACAGTTTTTAACACTCGAGAAATTCCTGTGGAAATGGATTGTACAAAGTAAAGTAATTCTTCTTATCTATTTAGTTATAAAGTAAACTAATAATGTACGTGTTATAGTCTCAGTCTCCTCCCAAAGCAAACTGAAGAACCCAACAGTGTACCGATAAGTGTATTTTTATCTGGTACAACATATACTCTACATAATTGTGACAGTTAAGTGGTTCTTAGCTCTGTAAACAATGCAATGACCTGGTCCAGTTTCATATTCATGTGCTTTATATAGGGAGAGACCTCCACACTTTTATCTCCAGACATAACCTCAATAACACCATCTCAGTGAACGATGTTGTACAATAATCGATGAACACAATAATGGCTTGACACAGTGCACACAATAATGTTTTCCATAATGTCACATCAGTGAAAGAATCAACTGTTAAATCAATCACTGCACAGATCGAGATGTTAAATAGGAGCTAACTGGAAACATACGTTTGTGAATAAGTGGCATTGTCAAATGGATGTTATGCATACTTGTTACCCAGATGTTGCTAAAGTGTTCAAGACTCGATGATGCGTGCAGACTGACATAGTTGTTACTCGTGATGTCAAGGTGAAGAGTGTGGCGTCAGCTTATTTAAAGATTGGTGTATGAACAAATTATTTTGGAAGCAAAAATGAAATATAATGATACATACATTAAAGAGGCCCAAAATCCTTGTAAAGCTGCCTAGAATCTTGTAAATGAGAACAGAAAGAAGACTACCTCCTGCTTAAATTCATGTAGCCCTGATGAATTCAATGAATATTTTGTCAGAATAGTGGAAAAGATAGTGAGTGAAATTCCACACTCTGACCTAGATCAGACTGCAAATATAAGAAATGCAGACGGTTGCAGTATTCAAAATTGGAAGGAAGTACACCCTGAAGACATGATAAAAATTGTGAACTCCTACAAACACTCAGAAAGTGTAGACATCTACGGCATGTCCTGCACGCTGCTAAAGAAAATTATTGGAGAATTAGCTCAGCCACTAGCCATAGCAATAAACAAATGTCTATCTTCTGGTGTCTTCCCAAACTTCCTTAAACTGGCATGCACAGTACCAATATATAAGAAGGGGGATCCATGCGAGGTGTCCAGCTTCAGACCAATCTCAGTGGTACCAGTACTAGCCAAAGTTACTGAGTCTGTGATGCACTGCCAGGTACTGAATTACTTTGAGGAAAACAACTTATTCCAAAACACACAGCACGGGGTCTGCAAAGGGAGGTCGACAGTGACAGCCACACTGAACTTATTAAAAATGATTTTAACTATATATGATGGTAGTATCTGTTCCCGAAAGAACAGTTACCGTGGATGACCAGGCAGCTTTGCTAGAAATGAAATGATAATTAAATGGACACCCTAGCTGCAAACAGGCATTGAGGTACTTCATTGGGGACATGTTGAAAATGTGTGCCCCGACCGTCATATATAGTTAAAACATGGCTTCCCGGCCATTGACCTTCTTGTGCAAAAGCACACGCTATGCCCAAACTTGTACGGGACTTGGTAGATTAATCTGCCACGAGTAATGAGTATGATGGGCAAACATCTATTAGGCGCACTACGAATGTAGTGGTGTGGACATGTTGGGAATGTGGATCTCACGGGGAGTGTGCAAGAGATAAGTCCCTGCAGACGCACTATCCTCTGTGCCCGCGGTGGCTCGGATGGATAGAACGTCTGCCATGCAAGCAGGAGATCCCGGGTTCGAGTCCCGGTCAGGGCACACATTTTCAACATGTCCCCAATGAAGTACATCAACGCCTGTTTGCAGCTAGGGTGTCCATTTAATTATCATTTCATTTAAGAAGAATTACTTTACTTTGTACAATCCATTTCCACAGGAATTTCTAGAGTGTTAAAAACTGTCTCTGAAAATTAAAAATCGCTTGATACAGACAAAATACAGGTCTCTCACACTTTGTACATCTAAAAACGACCTCAACATAGTTCTTTACCTAATACCTTGTGCACACAGGTACCTCCTAGCTGCCTACCAGAGGACAATGCTGTCATCTTTCTTGCCTGGGGCTGAGCAGTATTGTACTCAGCTGTAAGTAAAAGAGCCGAGGCAGCAGTGTAGTGAAACCTTTCTGGATGTGGCTACAATGGTGTCACTCATTTATCAATGGGGCCTGCAGCGGCTATCTTTTATTGGGATTGTGCTGTGAAGTACAAACCAACTATAGCACTTCAGTCATCAGGCTACACCACTGTATTGTTTGTAGTTAGTATATTACAATAGTGTTGTTCTAAAAGGTATTTAAAAGATAAAATGGATTTTGATTCTAGCTAAGAATGTATTCAGGTTTATTAGGTGGATGTAAATTCGTTTAATAAAGGTCATTAAAGGATTAGTGCAAATACTGGTAGACAGAGTTAATTATTTTGTACTGAATGAATATAGCACAGAGGAACTTACTTACATGGCTGAAGCCCAGGAGTCAAACTGCATAAACTGCAGCACTTCTGTAGCATGAAGTCGTTTATTTTGGATGATCTGAGTAAATGATTTTCTTATCTGTGAGAACATTTATAGGATATAGTCTCTTAATGAAAAGACTGCTCACTCTGGAAGAGTGATGTGTAATCCTACTTTTGCCTTTCTTATGAATGAGACTCATGCTTGATGAAATGGTGTAATGAATTATTATATGAGGGATCACAACTGCTGTGTGAACATTTTTATTTATTTTAATGTGGTGAGCCATGTGGAGGAATGATGGGGAGGCAGTCACAGTAGTTTTGTGAGAGGAAGTACCTGTGCAGGCACAATATTGGTGTTCAGTGTAGTGGTTGGCCTATGTCAGAGGAACAGGTTTTCCTAATAGTAAATGCCAAAACTGAACAGGGGCTGTATAGATGTTAGAAGACAGAGGAATATTGTAGTATAGGTATTGTAGTAGTATTCCGAGCTGTCAGTCAGACTTGTCAAGCTGCAATTCACATTCACATATTGAACTACAAAGTTATGGGTAATGTTATCGAAAAAACGAGTATGTGTTGTAATAAGATTATTGTACCAAATATAAAAAATATGTGGCACATGTATCTTAGAAACATCATCATATTTATTTTGAGAAAATAGATATTGTCTTCCTGCACACATTGTATAATTCAGTGAAGAAATGTGCAATTGAAACCTCCATGGGCAACCAGAATAGTATTTAACATTCACTGCTTGACACAGATCTAAACTTTGAGAATACTCAATGAGAACTGTACAGCATATCATAGTATGGGAAAATCTCCTCTGTTGAAAACCAAATAACAAATTGGTGGCACTGTTTGACGATTATATAAGTGGAGTTATATTTAATGTTTTAAATGTTTTATAATATTTTTGGGGGCAGGGGGATGTTAAGGTACAAACTCTTGTCTTGTGGTTTGTAGGCTAAATGAAAAAAAAATCGTACTTCCTGTAATAATTACAAACTGCTGATGGATTTTTAATGTCTAACTAGGATGCCTCTAGCAACATGCACCACGGCAGCACCTTCAGGAAGTCTTTTAGATGTCATCCAATCACTATCCCTGCTCTGGAGCCACAAAGAATGGCAACAGAGAAAACAGTAAGTGCAAAGAATGTTTGTTAGTAAAACAATGGAAGTTTGAGTGTACTGGTTGTAAACTTCATGTGGATTTGATACAAACTGCTGTTTGTCCCTCTTATCTCAAGGTGAAATAATACACTGTTACATAAACTGTACAGTTATTCTGGTTATGTTGGAACTTAAATGCGTATGTGCTTTTTTTCTTGTTTTTTTTCTTTTAATGTGAGAAGCAGTGTGTGATCCACTGGAGATGCTCAGTGCTATGACAATAAAAGGGAAACACTGGCCAAAGCAAGCAATGTGCTGTCCAGTCATATTGGTGTGAAGTTACTGCACACTCAGATATACACACATCAAAAAAAGTTTTGCATCACCTTGGTTCCAAGAGGTCTGTACAGAAAATTGAAGAGAGATCAACATAAACATCATTGCTGTCCTTTTATTGCTTATGAAAACCAATCACTGCATGTTGTACTACCATACAGCAAGACATTCAGAGGTGGTGATCCAGATTTCTGTACACACCGGTACCTCTAATACCCGGTACCTCATCCTCTTGCGTTGCTGCATGCCTTATTCGTTGTGGCATACTATACACAAGTTCATCAAGGCACTGTTATTGTCCCACTCTTCAACAGCAATTTGGCTTAGACCCCTCAGAGTGGTTGGTGGGTCATGTTGTCTATAAATAGCCCTTTTCAATATATCCCAGGCATGTTCGAGAGGGTTCATGTCTGGAGACCATGCTGGCCACTCTAGTCGGGCATTGTCGTTATCCTGAAGGAAGTCATTCACGAGATGTGCACAGTGGGGGTGTGAATTGTCATCCATGGAGACAAATGCTTGCCAATATGCTGCCAATATGGTTACACTATCGGTCGGAAGATGGCAGCCACGTATCGTACAGCCATTGTGGCACCTTCCATGACCACCAGTGGCGTACGTCAGGCCCACATAATGCCACCTCAAAACAGCAGGAAACCTCCACCTTGCTGCACTCGCTGAACAATTAGCATTCAGCCTGACCGGGTTGCCTCCAAACACGTCTCCGACAATTGTCTGCTTGAAGGCACATGCGACACTCATTGGTGAAGAGAATGTGATGCCAATCCTGAGTGGTCCATTCGCCATATTATTGGGCCCATCTGTACTGTGCTGCACGGTGTCATAGTTGCAAAAATGGACCTCGCCACGGACGAGAAAAGTGAAGTTGCACTTCGTGCAGCCTATTGCGCACAGTTTGGGTTGTAACACGACATTCTGTGGTGGCACGAAAAGCATTATTCAACTTGTTGGCATTGCTGTCAGAGTTCCTCCACGTCATAATCTGTATGTAGTGGTTACCTACTGCAGTAGCAGCCCTCGGGTGGCCTAAGCGAGGCATGTCATTGCCAGTTCCTGTCTCTCTGTATCTCTTCCATATCCGAACAACATCACTTTGTTTCACTCCGAGGTGCCCGGACACTTCCTTTATTGAGAGCCCTTCCTGGCACAGGGTAACAATGCAGATGTGATCGAACCGCGGTAATGACCGTCTAGGCACGGTTGAACTACAGACAACATAAGCCATATACTTCCTACCAGGTGGAATGACTGGAACTGATCGGCTGTCGGACCCCCTATGTTTAGTAGGTGCTGCTCGTGCATGGTTGTTTCCATCTTAGTGACAAGTCTGAAGGGTCAAAGGGACTGTGTCTGTGATACAATATCCACAGTTGATGTCTATCTTCAGGACTCCTGGGAACCGGGGTGATGCAAAACTTTTTTTGATTTTTGTACTAACAATTAGTATTCCAGTGCAGCCACATAACTGGTTAAGGTTAGCTTCACATACATTCTATAGGGTGTCACAGGAGAAATAGTCAATATTCAGATGTATGACAGGAATGATCAATGGAAGCAAGAAAGTCTAGTAGACTCAAGCTCTAGAACACACACCTTAAGAGCTGTGATCACTCTCCCTCTTTGACACTGTGAGACACCTCTTCCACTGCAAGTCCTTTGCTCTTCATATTTTGGGAGGAGGTAGTATGGACCAGAAAAAGAAAAAGTAGTCTAACATGGGCTCTGAAATGTGTACCTTAAGAGATACAAGTGCTTGTTCCGTAGAAGAGATGAGCTTCACAGTAGTGAATAGGAACAGTTCTTCCTGGAACACCTCATTTGTATTTGAGGAAAGAATGCACAATGGGTTTCTCATTCAGAAATCACATGTAAATGTCGCTTGCTCGTAATGTCATGCCTTGTGTAAGGAGAAATGAGCAACGTCTACCAGCTCACGTGTGCACATGTGTTCACATCTGTCAGCAGATATGGAATCGACAGGTTCAGCAGGGCAGTACTCGTCGCCATGTAGGATATCGTCGGTACAACATGACTAGCACCTGATGTGACCACTATTGTATGGCATGTCACGTACCTCGAGTCGGGAAATGGGCCTGTTAGCAGCAAGACGAGTGTCTACACAGAAGTGTGACAATGCCCACACCACCACCAACTGTCAGCATGGCAGCTGTTGTTGTGGCTTTCCCTAATTGACAGCAGAGAGGGCCACACTGACAAGTTGTTTGTTCAGTGACCACACTGGACACAGGAGTGGCACCATCTTTTTAGAAGGGTCCCTGTTCAATATGCGACCAAAAAAGTAACAGAAATGTTTGTTTTTCTTAAAGAACCTTTATTTTTCATTAACATCAACTTTGTCCCCCTTCAAAGTAATCCAGCTTCAGATATAATACATTTGTGCCAGCACTTTTTCCAGTCCTTGAAGCACTTCTGGAACTCACATTTAATTATGGTGTTCAACTCCTTTAGCAATTATGTTTTTATCTCATCAACGGAGGCAAAACGACATCCTTTCACAGTTCTCTTCTGCCTCGGGAATAGAGAGAAGTAGCAGGGAGCCACATCTGGCAAAATACGGTGGCTGAGAGAACATAATGGTTTTGGTTTTTGCCAAACACTCATGAACAAGCTTTTGAGATGTGAGTGGGAGCACTATTGTGAAGCAATTTTCACAAGTGGTTTTGCCACAATTCTGGTCATTTTCTTTGGCTTGCTTCACGTAAACGACACATAACTTCCCGATTGTATTCCTTATTGACTGTACAATAATAAGACAGGAACTCAAGATGCGTATCTCATTATAATCTGTGAGGACAGTGAGAAGAATCTTCACATGTGATTGAACTTTTGGATTTTTTTGTTGTTGTCTTGGCTGTTCACACAAGTTTCCATTGGGACGGTTGGACCTTTGGGCTCTGTGCACTATGGGACTTAACATCTGTGGTCATCAGTCCCGTAGAACTTAGAACTACTTAAACCTAACTAACCTAAGGACATCACACACATCCATGCCCGAGGCAGGATTCAAACCTGCGACCGTAGCGATCACGCGGTTCCAGACTGAAGCGCCTAGAACCGCACGGCCACACAGGCCGGCGCTTGGACCTTTGTTTCAGTGTCATACCCCTATATGAATGTTTCATCACCTATTATAACATCCTATGGAAGTTGTGGATCATTGCCAGCTTCATTCAGCAATTCTTGAGCAATGTCTGTCTGATGTCACTTTTGGTCGAAATTCACATTTCTTGCCTGAAACGTCAGAAAACAATTGCTTAACATGAACCAAAGGATATGCTAACATCACCAGCAATCTCCCTGATGGTAATTTGGCAATTTTCCAGAACCATTTTCTTTACTTCTTCCACATTTTCGTCAATAACTGATGTGCTAGAGCATACGAGGCAGTCGTCTTCAATGCATTCTTGATCCTCTTTGAAATGTTTATGCCACTTGTAAACCCTTGTCTTACTGGTTGCAGCTTTGTCAGAAGCCACAGTAAACAGTTTGAAAGTCATGCTCCACTTTATTTCATTTTTCAAGCAGGATTTAATGCAAATTCTTTGAACCATTTTTTTTAAAGTAAAAATCCACTGAGCACTTGAAAACACACATAACCTTTTTGACCGTCGACAAACTGGATATTCAAAATTGCTGAAAATGCTAACATACATGAGGAAAATGTGTACAGACAACATAAAAAAATGAAAATTTGATCTATAAAGGCCATGAAATTAAAAAGTTCACATTATTCTTTAATCACTCCTTATATAGGGAAATAGTTATACGTCCTATCCCCCTCTCCTACCCTCTCTGTATCCATTCCCCCCCCCCCCTTTCTCTCTCTCTCTCTCTCTCTCTCTCTCTCTCTCTCTCTCTCTCTCTCTCTCTCTCTCTCTCTCTCTCCCCCCCCCCTCTCCCCCCCCCCCCTCACCCATTCAACCAATCTTCTTCCTCCTCCTCCTATCTATGTCTATTTCCTTCCCTGTTTCTGTATCCCACCTATGTTTCCCCCCATCTCTCTGACCTTGAGCCTTGTTTATTGTTATTGCCAATTCAGATTCCGTAACAGTATTCTAATCATCAGCCAAGACTGTAAGTGCAATTTCCCTGTTTTCTGTGAAAACTGACTGCGCGGAAGAAAACAAAACAGCACATTGTTGTGCATACAATTTTCATTTAAAAATATATCTCATGAGAAAGAACATATATGGGAGAAACATTTGTCTAATGGTTTAAATGCCCTGATATTATAGTTAAAACTGACTGCAAGAAAGAAACAGACACAATATTTTTCCTCACAGAACAACACAGCATTTTTTCCTTACAGCCAATTTTATCAGAAAACCTGTACATTCCTGTTTATTAAAATATATAGCCTATACAAGCCTGAATGTTTATTAGAGTATCATGTAAAATTATGAAGTACATCAGCCAGCACAATGAAATTTTTCAGGGGCTTGAAAAATCAGCCTACATCATGGGGGCCGGCACATTGTTTCTTGCCACTGACATATAGGATATCCTGTAGAGCAGGGTGATTTGGCAGGCTGATGCTATTCCCACACAACATGCCTGATGTGCAGGCAGCTTATACACTGGGGGCAGAAAAAACACTTTCTTTCCCATGTCTCTGCTCCTATTGAAGCTATGGGACGATAAACATCACATTGCTGATACTTGTGTAGCAAATTGGGTTGAAATCGATCATGTGGTTTGGGAGCAGATCCCGACACAAACATAATACACTGTGCTTTATATATACAGGGTGAGTCACGTAAGACATAACACCCCCTTTATTCCGGGGGCGATTGCATTACGTCTTATGCGACTCACCCTGTATATATAAAACGGGTGACACACAGATTGAAAAATTAAAAACTCTTATGCCCGTCTCAATGTTTATTACAGTGTCGCATAAGAATCTGAAACAAATTTGTCATGTAATTTTGAAGATTTTTGGTAACAATGTTAAACAATGACTTGTCTTTGTTCTCTTATAGTAGCATAGATAACTATGGATGTATTAGTGTGTGGAAGTTCACATTATCCGTTTTTATGCTGTGACAGGAGTGTTTTTCTGGTGGTTTAGATTCCTAGGTGACTTGAGGATGTACAGGGTGGGGAATTTAGCACAAGGAGGTGCTACCTGTGGCAGCAACAATGGCTCTAACCCAGATTGGCATATAGCTAAACTGAACTTAGACAACAGATGTGGGTACATAATTCCCTCCTACTACAACCCCATGCCAGATATTATCAGTTGTTGTGTCTGTACCTCTCTCTTGGTAACCCATGATCAGATGTTTGCAGTAGGCAAGAAGTGTGGAGAAAGTGCTGGCCAGGGCAATAGTCCAACACCCTCTGTATCAGGGTATGTCAGGATGATGTGGGCAGTGTGTGGTCTCATGTTATCTTGTCGAAAGGTAACATCACGGTGACTACAAAGAAAGGACACAGGGCTCTAGTGCATCAGAAATGTAACAGGTGCTGTCCGTATTAACTGAAATGCAAACAAAGAATTTTGTTGCGTATCCAATAGTAGCCCATAAGGCAATGACAAATTTGCAGTTGGCACTGTTCATTCTCCCTGGAACTTCCAATTATACAGAGACAGTGCATCAAAGTTTTATTGGTGGAAAAATTCTGACTAAATATGCAATTTGGTGTCTCAGGATCCTATAACGCTTGTCCTGCACACACTATGCCAATTAGAACTACATTTATGGCTAGGACCAGATGTTATGTGCACATTTTATGTGCTTAAGTATGGTAAATTTGAACCTCTGCTTCTTGGTGATGAATAATGATAATGAGAAAAGGTTCCAAGTTCCCTGAGAATACCATTTTAAGAATGTACGGTAAAGATTTTGACAGTGAGCCATGAACAGAAATTGTAGACGTGCCCATCCTCACAATTGGCACTTTTCATGCCCTAAAATCATGTGTTTCTCAGCATTTTCTCAGAAAATGTTGACAAACAAATGGCGCTTTTATAAGCTGCCAAAGGTCTACACCTAACATAGAACAAACTAACAGATTTGCTCATTTTGCCTGGGCTGGAAGAAGTGTGTAATGTTTATATTTTGATCCTGGTCCACTACAGCACACCCTTTCTTCTGATAGGTATAAAATGGTCACTACACCAAAGGCTATCGAAAACACTTGCCCCCTTATCTCTGTGATCAGTATAATCTCAGATACAATACCCTGAGAAATTGCACTTTCACGTGTGTCATTTTTTTAACATATTGGTACTGTGAATTGTTGTGCATGGACTGATTCTGTATCCTCACTGCTCTACTACATAAAGACAATAAGTAAAATTTTGGTATTTGTTATCCTGCTGCTTGATTAGTTTTAATGGTCAGCAGTGTTTGTTCTATTAGTAGAAATCTATGAACAATGCCTTTCAATTAATAATTTTGTATCAATTCATATTAATTCTGTCCAAGTCATATATTACAGACGCTTCCCAGGAGGAGGTCGTAGTGACAAGCACGTGGCAGAGTGTGCATCTCGTTGCACTGATGCCACATTCATGATACATCCTACTGGCTGAGGATGAAGCTGATTTGTAGCAGTGTGTTGTAAATGACACATTTACAATCATTTCTTGAAGGCACTATTGGAAAGTGACACTGCAGTTGCTTCAAGAAAAATCTGTCATTCGCTATTGTCTCAGAATCAACCTTAGCAGTTTGTCTACAGTGTGTGTTTGAAGAAGCAATGTTGTAAAACTGGAAATTTCATATGAACATTTTCGTAGTATGACAATTTTCATAAAGGTCTCACTCCGTGAAAATGCCTTTGATTGACATGTTCAACTTCAATAATCAATAACCTTTGGAAAAGTCTGTTTAGAATCATTTTGCAGAAAATTACAATCTCTCTTCTGTCAGTGATCATCTTCATGTAGGCGGATGATGAACCATTTTTGCACATCGAAGGCTGCTGTCTATACAATTTTGCATGAACATTTAGCTGTAAAAAAGATCTCAAAAACAGGTTCTCTTCAATTGGTGTAAGGAAATGCTAAAATAATTTGCCTCAGAAGATAAACAATCTCTATACAACATTGGAACACAAGACAAAACATAGATATATTTGTCCACGATGGAAACTGTGCAGCAGTCAATTCTTCAGGGGTTCCAAGAAACTCGAAATTTAAGTTGTTAGTTCCTGAAACACTTCTAAGAAAAATGTGGCTTGTTACTTTTGTTACACTGGAGATGATGTGACCTTTGTTTCTTATGATATAAAGACAGTCACTGCCAAATGGTGTAAAACAATTTGATTGCCACAAGTCAATGATTAAATCAGAAAAAGCAATCAGGACCATCACAAAATTCTTAATCATGATGTCACCACATCCAAAAGTTCATGTATTCAATTGTTTTTCCTCTAAATACTGTCTTATCACCTGTAGTCACTTAAGTTACCATGATTTGACTTCTTTTTGTCCCTGTAAGTCAAACAAAAACAGCTTGGTAAGTATTTACATCACCTCAAGATGTTGAGTCCTTCCAAAGTCATGTTTTTGAGGTTCCAACATTAGAACAGAAAAAAAGGTTTCCAGAACCTGTTCTAGTGATGACCAAAGTGTATAAATTTTAAAGACAAATATTTTGAGAAATAATGAAATAATTTGTACAAAAAATGTTGATGACATTATTTTTGTAAAAAACCTAAAAGGCTGCCCTCAAATTTTGCTGACAGCTGGTATTGCTGTCTCCCATGATCATTACTGTGGAGTAATGTAAACATTACATTAAATGTAAAAGGCACTACCATAATCAGTCTATATATGGTTTCAAAAGGAAGGAGTTGAAAGTACTATTACTCTAGAAAGTATAATGTCCAAAGTAACAGATGTAATGGGTTATGGAAAGGGAGAGAACATATTTAAATACACAGAGTACCACTTGTTTCTGAACTGTTCTTTAATGTCCTTCATTGCAACCATACTGAATACAACAAAAGCATTTAATTTGTGTTCTTTATGCAATGTTCCACAGAAAGCCCTGTCATCCAAAAAGCAAACAAACGTTGACACACATTCCTCCAGATAGACAGTCCAATTAAACTTAGAACGACTACATGAGAGTGGATGCTATAAATTAAGTACTACAGATTTCTAGTATGCTGTAAAAAGGCTCAGTATCAAAAAGTGTAAAAAACACTTAAAAAATAAAGATATATTCTAGTCTTTGTTTCTGGGTGACTTGTGCAAACATTTTTTTAAAAAGCTAAGCACTCTCAAAAATATGACTACATACATACTCTCAGTAACAAAACAATCAGTACCAAAATATTAAACTTTGGTGTGTGAAGAAACTACCTGATTCAGACACTTTGGTTAAACATTGTAAGCATCTGGATCACAAAAGGCAGCAATGAATAAATAAATTTGTAGATAGAAGAAACAAATTGACACTCTTGTGCCCCATTGTTCCCAGGTATGTTGTAATGCAACCGAATAGTCCAGCAGAATATGATTTAACATTTGTCATATCAGTCAACAACTAACAATGAACGGTAAATAGTTCCTCTTAAGTAACAATGTCAAACAATCACTTTCATTATTATTTCATTCCCCTAGTCAGCATATTTCAATCTGCAACAACCATACACAAAAACTGCAACCAACACTGACTCACTCACTCACTCCACATGTCACACCAGCCCTTTTCCAAAAAATAAAATCAACACATTGCACAGTGTTGCATAAACGTTTGCCAAAAGGCAGCTAAACACTACCAGAGCCAAAATAAGTGACCTCATTTACACATTTCAGACATTTCCTAAAAAGCTGGAATACTTTTCAGAGAAAATTTAAGCATAATTGCTTTGTTAAGTTAGCATTTGTACTGTTAATATAAAGTAAAAGGAACAGTGGCCGAGACACGGCAATTCTTGCTCGCATTCCCTTGTAACGTGAGCAGTGACAGGAAGACGTTGCAGCCTTCAGCCCACCAGAGATTATTTTCACTTCTTTATCATTTCCATCATTTTATTAAACAGCCACTAAAAATAGAAATATTGAATGACTAATTACAATACAGTAAGTCTAATACAATTACAATATTTATTAATACATGAAACAAAGTCTTAAGGAATTAAAGTTGTTCAGTCTCTGAAAATTTTAGAAAGCAATCTTCTACAGAAATCTAAAAAACTGACTGATACAATTACAGTGATGCAACAGTTTAAGAGACAACAAATAAACAAAAACATGGCTACAAACTATATGCAAGAAGAGAAAAGTACCAATAAGAATTCTAAAATGTTGAAGATGACAAAATTTTAGTTCCCTACATTGTGGAGTTTCTTTGTCAGCCACCGCTGTACACTGGCAAGAACCAGGAACCCTGATATTGGGCAGGTTAAAAGCATATTTACACCGGGATGCAGGTTAAAATGTGTGTTTTTTACGTAAGTACTGTTTCTAAACGTGGCCACTGCAAAGCTGCAGACAACGATGCAAACTGAGTGCTTGCAAGTGTTAGCTATCCTCCTACACCATTCAGAAGATATTTCTCCGAGTATAGTGAAATGTGTGGAGAAAATGCTACATGTAATCGAATGCTAAGAAAATGGCTTAAGGTGTTCAAATGTTCACGATGAAGTGCAACATGGGCTACAATCTGTCACCAATGATGGTTCGGTGCAGAATGTTCGTGAAAAAGTTTGAGAAAACAGACTCTTTACAATTCTGTCCTTATCTAAAGAATTTCCTAAACTCGAGAATTTTTCTTTACAAAATTCTTACAGAACACTTGAACTACCAGAAGTTGTATACATACTGTTTCAAAAATGCTGGGTGAGGAACACAAAAGTGATCAAGTAGCCAATACTCTGAATTTCCTTGAACAGTATAGTAATAAAGGTGTTGAATGTTTAAATCCAGTTTTAGCTACAGATGAAATATGGATGGCTCATATTAAACCGGAATCCAGACAATAACTCATGGAATGGAGGATTTCAAGATCACCAATAAAAGTGGCTTTCAATTTAACAACTGGAGTGCAAAAAAATTATGTACGCACACACTGCTTTGTGATGGGATATTGTTGCTTATGGATATTTTTCACCACAGGCTAACGTAATTAATTCAATATTGTACGAAATTATGTAATTTGTATGGAGCATTCAAAACACTTGATGTGGAAAGCTCGATAGGGAGATTTATTTTGCTTCACGACACTGACATACAGCTGAACAGACACAAGACCTCATTGCTTATACTGCTGGGAACAACTTGATAAACCTACAACCTCATCTGGTGCCTAGTGGTTACCACTAGTTCCTGTAAAAAATAAATAAATAAATAAATCCAGGACCAGTTTCCAAGACAATGACATTTAGCAATACTTGCCAAACCAGATGCTGGATTTTTATGATAATGAAATTGAGGAGTTAGTTATTCAGTATGATAGACACACTGAACAAACAAAAGTAGTCACCCCCACATGTATCACATTAACACTGTGTAACACCATCTACAGACCCCATAATGTCCGCAGTTGGAAGTAAGAGCATTTGCAAGTTGCTTGAAGGCATGCCAAATACAGGGTTTCCACAAATACTTTTACTAACTTTTAAAAAAAAGAAAGAAAGAAAAAAGTAAGTAAGTAAGTAAGTAAGTAAGTTCATACAAATATGTAGGATGTATCATGATTACTAGTATAAACGCATAAAGTTGAAAGTACACGATCCTAGAAGCACTGAAGTCTCAGTAAACATAGGTCTGCAAAAATGAACCATTTGCAATACAATTGCGACTTTGTTATTACCAGTCACTACTGTCATGATTCTGTGTAAACATCACATGCTGGTCTGTGGTGTGGTCTTTGTTTATATACTTGAGATGTGGCACTGTAAACAGAATGGATATGACAGTACAGTACACAGTCAGAGTGGCACTCACGACAGCTGTCTACCGAGCGACAGTTGCATCGTACGTGTTGCTGGTAACGTGGAAAATTATACTAATGAGGAATATGTAGACATGCATTTCCCATATGGTAGGGCTAACAGCAATGCACAGGAGGCTGCACGCTTGCACCGAGACACATATTCTGCTCTAAAGCACTCCAAGAGTCAAACGTTTACGTGGGTGCATCAACATCTCCGAGAAACTGTTAGCTTCGCACATGCAGTGGGAGTGGGTAGGTCTGGACACATTACATCTGTGCTTGTAAACAGCTGGAAACAGCGCCACATTCTATGGGAGTCCCGACAAGAAGACTTTACCGTCCTGTCAGTGGATGCAACAACATTCTGTATGCAATCCTACATTTGACAAAAACATTTTATTTACAGCTGAAGAAGGATGTGCTCATGATAGTGTGTTCCATTATCACAACTTCAAGTTTGGAGTCATCTGGTCTCCAACCCCGTGCACGACTCTTGGGCCACGAATGTTGCCAAACAATCTCAATGCATAGAATTACTTTCAATTTCCGTGGTGTCATCTTGCATAAGTATTTGAGGATGTTTCCTTAGAGTGACGTCAGATGATGTGGTACATGTACAATGGAGCACCAGCTGTTTTGCTGCTATGGTGAGATGACTAATGCGCTGATATGGCCAAAGATGTGATTGGGTGAGGAGAACCTGTACTGTGGTCTCTAAGATCACCTTCTGTGAACCCCACATATTTCTGTGTTTGGAGCCAACTTAAGGGTACAGTGACTGCCACTTGGTTAACACAGTTGAGGAATTGGAGTAGATAGTTGTTAATGCCTGTAAAGAATTTCAAAGTGATCCAGATGCATTTGAAAGGACTTTAAATTCTTTGTGGGGATGGGTACCGGCCTGCATCTGGGCAGAAAGACAACACTGAACACCACCTTTAACTACGAGTAGTTGTGTTCATTCAACACACTTATACTTCAACTAAACTGTCTCTAATAACTTTTCTTCATGTTTTACAGTATTCTTACCTTTTCATAACCTGGATGATGATTACACAGAATCAAGTTAGTGGTACCTGGTGGCCACAAAGTCACAATTATCTTGCAAATAGGTTGTTTGCAGACCTATATACTTAAGATTCTTTGCTACTAGTATCACACACCTCCAACTGCATGTGTTTACACCATTAATTATGATACATCCTTTACGTCTGAAAATCCTTCATTTTTGAGTTATTAATCAACGTATACAATTTAGGTGACTGGAGCTCGGCAACATATAAGCTAATAATAAATGCTCGAAATGTCCACCTTTTGCTTTTAAAAATGCATGCACACATTGCATTGGCTGTTAGACCATATCAAACAATCGCCGACCGTTTTAAATGCTTTCACAGGTTCCTACAAGATGCCAATAAAGAGTTTCTGCATCTAGATGGCGTGCTGCACAGACCAATTCTTTAAGGTGCCGCCAGAGATAATAATCCACTGGATTGAGGTCAGGGGAATATACAGGCCACAGAACTGGTACTCCTCTACCTATTAATCTGTCGTCATCGACGGAACTTTCTCAGCAGAGCGGTACGTCGACAATATTCTACGCCCAGTTTTGTTGCCCTTCGTGACGATCCATCCCGGACTCACATTTCTGCAAGATAATGCCAACCCGCACACAGCGAGAGTTTCTAATGTTTGCTTTTGTGCTTGTTAAATCCTACCTTAGCCAGCAAGGTCATCGGATTCTCCCTCCCAACTGAGAACGTTTCGAGCATTATGGGCAGGGACCTTCAACCAGCTAAGGATTTTGATGATCTAATGCATCAGTTGAACAGATTTCAGTACGATATCCCTCAGGAGGGTATCTAACAACTCTATCAATCAAATGTTCAAATGTGTGTAAAAAAAAAAAATCGAGATTCAAGCACTGAAAAAAAAAAAAAAAAAAAAAAAAAAAAAAAAAAAAAAAAAAAAAAAAAAAAAATCGAGATTCAAGCACTGAATAAGTACTTCGTAAAGAAAGGTATGAAAGCAAAGGACATTCATGCTGATTTCCACAATACACTGGGGTCTCTGCTCCTTCATATTCAACTGTTGTCAAGTGGACAGATGAATATAAATTTGGTCAGGATAGCTTCGATGATGATCTGCACAGTGGTCAGCCGAGATGTGTCACTACTCCAGAAATCACTGCAAAAGTGCACAAAATGGTAATGGATGATCGCCAATTCAAAGTGCATAAAATTGCTCATGCTTGCCAGCTGTCATCCAGAATGGCTTATCAAATTTTCACTGTGGTGTACGTACTGTCAGACCTTTACAATACACACCATCAGATTATTTGACTTGTCACTATAACGAAGTATGCAAGTGTCAGCAATTTGTCTTCTGGTCTTATCGTGGCATGTTTATCTTCTGCCGTTAGGTCAGACGATAGAAATGCCACTTGCACGCTTAGAGTAGCAGATTGACGATGACCAACTTTAAACAGAACATTATTAATTTTCACACACATTCATTAAAATAATAACAAGCATAAAAATACTTAACTTGGTTCTCAATGCTATTTAAATTTCACAACCTGAGGTTCCTTCGGTATAGGTACGTTAATTTTATGCTCACATATATCTCTGATACTTGACAAAAGTGTCTATACATTTATCTTCATGGCTATGTACAGGAATATAATAATCTTATTACGCGCAGACTGAAACTTGATTATAGACTGGTAAAGACAAATGTAGAACTCGTACAGACTGGTGCCGACAAAAGCAAACAGACTAATCAGAGGTCTGCACACTCGTTACAATACCTTGCGCATTCGTTTATCACTGCGCAAGTGTGATCTGCGAGGAGAAAAGGTTCTATCAAAGAAAAATACTACATACTTATATTTACTTGAAGGAACAATATATAAAACACTATCAAGCCTGAGTACATACCAATAAAAAAACAACTTGTACTCTAACCCCTCCCCCCCCCCCCCCCCCCCGCCCGCCACCCCCACCCTCTCGTGCACATCATGCTGCTGATGGTGTGTCATTTCCAACAAAACCCCAGTTGATGGGCAAATAAAAATTGCACCCTTGTAATGTGAACACCCTGCTGTGAGAAAAAAAAATTTACAACATTTTGGAAATAAAATGCTACATTCTTATATGAACTTGAAGGAACAATCTTTAAAACACTATAAAGCCTGAGTACATAAGGATAGAATAACAACTTGTCCTCTTGCCCACCCCCCCCCACCCTCTCGTGGACATCAAGCTGCTGGTGGTGTGTCACTTCCACCAAAAAAAGCCCAATTGAAGGGCAAATAAAAATTGCAGCATTGTAATGCGAACACCCTGCTGTGAGAAAACAAAGATTTACTACACTTAGGAATTAGAATGCTACGTTCTTATATGAACATGAACGAACAATCTTTAAAGCACTATAAGGCCTGAGTACATACATATAGAATAAACACTTGTCCTCTTCCCCCCCTCCTCGTGGACATCATGCTGCTGGTGGTGTGGCATTTCCACCAAAAGCCCTGATGATGGGCAAATAAAAATTGCAGCCTTGTAATGCGAACACCCTGCTGTGAGAAAACAAATATTTACTACACTTAGGAATTAGAATGCTACGTTCTTATATGAACATGAACGAACAATCTTTAAAGCACTATAAGGCCTGAGTACATACATATAGAATAACAACTTGTCCTCTTCCCCCCCTCCTCGTGGACATCATGCTGCTGGTGGTGTGGCATTTCCACCAAAAGCCCAGTTGATGGGCAAATAAAATTTGCAGCCTTGTAATTCGAACACCCTGCTGTGAGAAAACAAAGATTTATTACACTTTGGAAATAAAATGCTATGTTCTTATATGAACCTGAACCAACCATCTTTAAAACACTATAAAGCCTGAGTACATACCAATTGAACAACAACTTGTAATCTCTGCCCCCTTCTCGTGGACATCATGTTGCTGGTGGTGTGGCATTTCCACCAAGAGCCCAATTGATGGGCAAATAAATATAGAAGCCTTCTAATGCGAACACCCTGCTGTGAGAAAACAAAGATTTACTACACTTTGGAAATAAAATGCTACGGTCTTATATGAACTTGAACGAACAATCTTTAAAACACAGTAAATACTGAGTACATACAAATAGAATAACAACTTCACCTCTTCCCCTCTCCCCCCACCACCTCTCTCGTGGACATCAAGCTGCTGGTGGTGTGGCATTTCCACCAAAAGCCCTGTTGATGTGCAAATAAAAATTGCAGCCTTGTAATGTGAACTACCGTGCTGTGAGAGAACAAAGATTTACAACACTTTGAAAAAAAAATGCTACGCTCTTATATGAACAATTATTAAAAGACTATAAAGGCCTGAGTACATACCATTAGTACAGCAACTTGTCCTCCTCCCATCCCCCCCCCTCTCGTGGACATGAACATGCTGGTGGTGTGTCATTTCCACCAAAAGACCCCTTGATGCCAAATAAAAATTGCAGCCTTATAGTGGGAACACACTGCTGTGAGGAAACGAAGATTTACTACCACTTTGGAAATAAAGTGCTACGTTCTTATATGAACATGAACGAACAATCTTTAAAACACTATAGAGCGTGAGTACATACCAATAGAATAACAACTTGCCCTCTTCCCCACCTCTTAGTTGACATCATGCTGCAGGTAGTGTGCCTTTTCCAACAAAAGCCCAGTGCATGGGCAAATAAAAAATGCAGCCTTGTAATGCACACACCCCCCTGTGAGAAAACAAAGATTTACAACCGCTTTGGAAGTAAAATTCTACGTTCTTATATGAACTTGAGCGAACAATCTTTAAAACACTATAAAGCCTGAGTACATACCTATAGAATAACAACTTGTCCTCTTCCTCCCCTCCTCGGGGACATCATGAAGCTGGTGGTGTGTCATTTCCACCAAAAGCCCAGATGATGGGCAAATAATAATTGCAGCCTTGTAATGCGAACACACTGCAGTGAGAAAACAAAAATTTACCACACTTTGGAAATAAAATGCTATGTTCTTACATGAACTTGAATGAACAATATTTAAAACACTATAAAGCGTGAGTACATACCGAAAGAATAACAACTCGTCCTCTTCCCCTTCCCCCCCCCCCCCCCTCCTCCCCCCCGGCCCACTGCACTGTCGACGACATCATGCTGCTGGTGGTGTGTCATTTCCACCAAAAGCCCAGTTGATGGGTAAATAAAAATTGCAGCCTTGTAGTGCGAAAACCCTGCAGTGAGGAAACATAGATTTACTACACTTAGGAAATAAAGTGTTACGATCTTACATGATCTTGAACGAACAATCTTTAAAACACTATAAACCGTGAGTACATACCAATAGAATCACAACTTGTCCTCTTCCCCGTCCCCCCCACCCTCTCGAGGACATCATGCTGCTGGTGGAGTGTCATTTCCACCAAATGCCCAGTTGATGGGCAAATAAAAATTGCAGCCTTCTAGTGCAACAACCCAGCTGTGAGGAAACATAGATTTACTAAAATTTGGAAATAAAGTGCTATGATCTTATATGAACTTGAACGAACAATCTTTAAAACACTATAAAGCCTGAGTACATAAGAATAGAATAACAACTTGTCCTCTTGCCCACCCCCCCCCTCTCGTGGACATCAAGCTGCTGGTGGTGTGTCACTTCCACCAAAAAAAGCCCAATTGAAGGGCAAATAAAAATTGCAGCATTGTAATGCGAACACCCTGCTGTGAGAAAACAAAGATTTACTACACTTAGGAATTAGAATGCTACGTTCTTATATGAACTTGAACGAAGAATCTTTAAAACACTATTAAATCTGAGTACATACCAATTCAACAACAACTTGTCCTCTTTGCCCCCTCCTCGTGGACATCACGCTGTCGGTGGTTGGGCATTTCCACCAAATGCCCAGTTGATAGGCAAATAAAAATTGCAGCCTTGTAATGCGAACACCCAGCTGTGAGAAAACAAAGATTTACTAAATTTAGGAAATAAAATGCTACGTTCTTATATGAACATGAACGAACAATCTTTAAAGCACTATAAGGCCTGAGTACATACATATAGAATAACAACTTGTCCTCTTCCCCCCCTCCTCGTGGACATCATGCTGCTGGTGGTGTGGCATTTCCACCAAAAGCCCAGTTGATGGGCAAATAAAATTTGCAGCCTTGTAATTCGAACACCCTGCTGTGAGAAAACAAAGATTTATTACACTTTGGAAATAAAATGCTATGTTCTTATATGAACTTGAACCAACCATCTTTAAAACACTATAAAGCCTGAGTACATACCAATTGAACAACAACTTGTAATCTCCGCCCCCTTCTCGTGGACATCATGTTGCTGGTGGTGTGGCATTTCCACCAAGAGCCCAATTGATGGGCAAATAAAAATTGCAGCCTTGTAATGCGATCACCCTGCTGTGAGAAAACAATGATTTTCTACATTTAGGAAACAAAACTCTACGTTCTTATTTGAACTTGAACGAACAATCTTTAATGCACTACAAAGCCTGAGTACATACATACAGAATAACAACCTGTCCTCTTCCTCTCCTCCTCGTGGACATCATGCTGCTGGTGGTGTGGCATTTCCACCAAGAGCCCAATTGATGGGCAAATAAAAATTGCAGCATTGTAATGCGAACACCCTGCTGTGAGAAAACAAAGATTTACTACACTTTGGAAATAAAATGCTACGTTCGTATATGAGCTTGAATGAACAATCTTTAAAACACTTTAAAGCCTGAGTACATACCAATAGAAGAACAATTTGTCCTCCTCCCATCCCCCCCCCCATCCGTCTCGTGGACAACAAGCTGCTGGTGGTGTGACATTCCCACCAAAAGCGCAGTTGTTGGGCAAATAAAAATTGCAGTGTTCTAATGTGAACACCCTGCTGTGAGAAACCAAAGATTTACTAAACATTGGAAATAAAATGCTACGTTCTAATATGAACTTGAATGAACAATCGTTAAAACACTATAAATCCCGAGTACATACTAATAGAAAAACAACTTGTCCTCTTCCCCTCCCCCCCCCCCCCCCCCAGCCACTATCAAGGACATCAATCTGCTTGGTGGTGTGTCATTTCCAACAAATGCCCAGTTATTGACAAATAAAAATTGCAGCCTTGTAATGCGAACACACTGCTGTGAGGAAACAAAGATTTACTGCACTTTGGAAATAAAATGCTACTTTGTTATATGAACTTGAACGAACAATCTTTAAAACACTATAAAGCCTGAGTACATACCAATAGAATAAACTCTTGTCCTCCTTCCCTCCCCCCCCTCTCGTGAAGGTCAAGCTGCTGGTCGTGTCTCATTTCACCCAAAAGCCCAGTCGATGGGCAGATAAAAATTGCACCCTTGTAATGCGAACACCCTGTTGTGAGATAACAAACATTTACTACACTTTATAAATAAAATGCTACGTTCTTATATGAACTTGAACGAACAATCTTCAAAACCCTATAACGCCTGGGTACATACCAATAGGATAACAACTTGTCCTCTCACCCGCCTCCTCGTGGACATCATGCTGCTGGTGGTGTGTCATTTCCAGCAAAAGCCCAGATGATGGGCAAATAAAAATTGCAGCCTTGTATTGCGAACACCCTGCTGTGAGAAAACAAAGATTTACTACACTTAGAAATTAGAATGCTACGTTCTTATATGAACATGAACGAACAATCTTTAAAGCACTATAAGGCCTGAGTACATACATATAGAATAACAACTTGTCCTCTTCCCCCCCTCCTCGTGGACATCATGCTGCTGGTGGTGTGGCATTTCCACCAAAAGCCCAGTTGATGGGCAAATAAAATTTGCAGCCTTGTAATTCGAACACCCTGCTGTGAGAAAACAAAGATTTATTACACTTTGGAAATAAAATGCTATGTTCTTATATGAACCTGAACCAACCATCTTTAAAACACTATAAAGCCTGAGTACATACCAATTGAACAACAACTTGTAATCTCTGCCCCCTTCTCGTGGACATCATGTTGCTGGTGGTGTGGCATTTCCACCAAGAGCCCAATTGATGGGCAAATAAATATAGAAGCCTTCTAATGCGAACACCCTGCTGTGAGAAAACAAAGATTTACTACACTTTGGAAATAAAATGCTACGGTCTTATATGAACTTGAACGAACAATCTTTAAAACACAGTAAATACTGAGTACATACAAATAGAATAACAACTTCACCTCTTCCCCTCTCCCCCCACCACCTCTCTCGTGGACATCAAGCTGCTGGTGGTGTGGCATTTCCACCAAAAGCCCTGTTGATGTGCAAATAAAAATTGCAGCCTTGTAATGTGAACTACCGTGCTGTGAGAGAACAAAGATTTACAACACTTTGAAAAAAAAATGCTACGCTCTTATATGAACAATTATTAAAAGACTATAAAGGCCTGAGTACATACCATTAGTACAGCAACTTGTCCTCCTCCCATCCCCCCCCCTCTCGTGGACATGAACATGCTGGTGGTGTGTCATTTCCACCAAAAGACCCCTTGATGCCAAATAAAAATTGCAGCCTTATAGTGGGAACACACTGCTGTGAGGAAACGAAGATTTACTACCACTTTGGAAATAAAGTGCTACGTTCTTATATGAACATGAACAAACAATCTTTAAAACACTATAGAGCGTGAGTACATACCAATAGAATAACAACTTGCCCTCTTCCCCACCTCTTAGTTGACATCATGCTGCAGGTAGAGTGCCTTTTCCAACAAAAGCCCAGTGCATGGGCAAATAAAAAATGCAGCCTTGTAATGCACACACCCCCCTGTGAGAAAACAAAGATTTACAACCGCTTTGGAAGTAAAATTCTACGTTCTTATATGAACTTGAACGAACAATCTTTAAAACACTATAAAGCCTGAGTACATACCTATAGAATAACAACTTGTCCTCTTCCTCCCCTCCTCGGGGACATCATGAAGCAGGTGGTGTGTCATTTCCACCAAAAGCCCAGATGATGGGCAAATAATAATTGCAGCCTTGTAATGCGAACACACTGCAGTGAGAAAACAAAAATTTACCACACTTTGGAAATAAAATGCTATGTTCTTATATGAACTTGAATGAACAATATTTAAAACACTATAAAGCGTGAGTACATACCGAAAGAATAACAACTTGTCCTCTTCCCCTTCCCCCCCCCCCCCACCCCCCCCCCCGGCCCCCTGCACTGTCGACGACATCATGCTGCTGGTGGTGTGTCATTTCCACCAAAAGCCCAGTTGATGGGTAAATAAAAATTGCAGCCTTGTAGTGCGAAAACCCTGCAGTGAGGAAACATAGATTTACTACACTTAGGAAATAAAGTGTTACGATCTTACATGATCTTGAACGAACAATCTTTAAAACACTATAAACCGTGAGTACATACCAATAGAATCACAACTTGTCCTCTTCCCCGTCCCCCCCACCCTCTCGAGGACATCATGCTGCTGGTGGAGTGTCATGTCCACCAAATGCCCAGTTGATGGGCAAATAAAAATTGCAGCCTTCTAGTGCAACAACCCAGCTGTGAGGAAACATAGATTTACTAAAATTTGGAAATAAAGTGCTATGATCTTATATGAACTTGAACGAACAATCTTTAAAACACTATAAAGCGTGAGTACATACCAATTGAATAACAACTTGTCCTCTTCCCCGTCCCCCCCGCCCTCTCGAGGACATCATGCTGCTGGTGGAGTGTCATTTCCCCCAAAAGCCCAGTTGATGGGCAAATAAAAATTGCAGCCTTCTAGTGCAACAACCCAGCTGTGAGGAAACATAGATTTACTAAAATTTGGAAATAAAGTGCTATGAACTTATATGAACTTGAACGAACAATCTTTAATACACTATAAAGCATGAGTAGATACCAATAGAATAACAACTTGTCTTTGCCCCCCCCCCCCCCCCCCCCGCACCATCCGTTCCACCACCGCCCACGCGAGAACATCATGCTGGTGGTGGTGTGGCATTACCATAAAGAGCCCAGTTGATTGGCAAATAAAAATTGCAGCCTTGTAGTGCGACAACACTGCTGTGAGGAAACATAGATTTACTACACATTGGAAATCAAGTGCTATGATCGTATATGAACTTGAACGAACAATCTTTAAAACACTATAAAGCGTGAGTACATACCAATAGAATAACAGCTTGTCTTTACCCCTCCCCCCCCCCCCCCCCCACACGAGGACATCATAGTGCTGGTGGTGTGTCATTTCCACCAAAAGCCCAGTTTATGGGCAAAAAAAAATTGCAGCCTTGTAGTGCAACAACCCAGCTGTGAGGAAACATAGATTTACTACAATTTGGAAATAAAGTGCTATGATCTTATATGAACTTGAACGAACAATCTTTAAAACACTATAGGGCGTGAGTACATATCAATAGAATTAGTACTTGTCTTCGCCCCCCCCCCCCCCCCCCCCGCCAATCGAGGACATCATGCTGGTGGTGGTGTGTCATTTCCACCAAAAGCCCAGTTGATGGGCAAATAAAAATTACAGCCTTGTAGTGCAACAACCCAGCTGTGAGGAAACATAGATTTACTACAATATGGAAATAAAGTGCTATTAACTTTAACGAACAATCTTTAAAACACAGTAAATCCTGAGTACATACAAATAGAATAACAACTTCACCTCTTCCCATCTCCCCCCCCACCACCTCTCTCATGGAAATCAAGCTGCTGGTGGTGTGGCATTTCCACCAAAAGCCCTGTTGATTTGCAAATAAAAATTGCAGCCTTGTAATGCGAACTACCGTGCTGTGAGAGAACAGAGACTTACAACACTTTGAAAAAAAAAATGCTACGCTCTTATATGAACAATTATTAAAAGACTATAAAGGCCTGAGTACATACCATTAGTACAGCAACTTGTCCTCCTCCCATCCCACCCCTCTCGTGGACATGACATGCTGGTGGTGTGTCATTTCCACCAAAAGCCCCCTTGATGCCAAATAAAAATTGCAGCCTTGTAGTGGGAACACACTGCTGTGAGGAAACATAGATTTACTGCAATTAGGAAATAAAGT
The DNA here is from genome assembly GCF_021461385.2 of Schistocerca piceifrons. Classification (NCBI taxonomy): domain Eukaryota; kingdom Metazoa; phylum Arthropoda; class Insecta; order Orthoptera; family Acrididae; genus Schistocerca; species Schistocerca piceifrons. The sequence continues at coordinate 18,827,551 of NC_060147.1, read as the reverse complement.
GCTATGATCTTATATGAACTTGAACAAACAATCTTTAAAACACTAAAAAGCGTGAGTACATACCAATAGAATAACAACTTCTCCTCTTCCCGGTGCCCCCTCCCGCCCACTCGAGGACATCATGCTGCTGGTGGTGTGTCATTTCCACCAAAAGCCCAGTTTATGGGCAAATAAAAATTGCAGCCTTGTAGTGCAACAACCCAGCTGTGAGGTAACATAGATTTACTACAATTTGGAAATAAAGTGCTATGATCTTATACGAACTTGAACGAACAATCTTTAAAACACTATAGAACGTGAGTACATATCAATAGAATAACAACTTGTCTTTGGCCCTCCCCCCACCGCACCCCCCCCCCCCCCCACCACCAACCCCCCCCCCCCCCCACCCACCAATCGAGGACATCATGCTGCTGGTCGTGTGTCATTTCCACCAAAAGCCCAGTTGATGCGCAAATAGAAATAACAGCCTTGTAGTGCAACAACCCAGCTGTGAGGAAACATAGATTTACTACAATTTGGAAATAAAGTGCTATGATCTTATATGAACTTTAATGAACTATCTTTAAAAACCTATAAAGCGTGAGTACATACCAATAGAATAACAACTTCTCCTCTTCCCGGTGCCCCTCCCGCCCACTCGAGGACATCATGCTGCTGGTCGTGTGTCATTTCCACCAGAAGCCCAGTTGATGGACAAATAAAAATTGCAGCCTTGTAGTGCAACAACCCAGCTGTGAGGAAACATAGATTTACTACAATTTGGAAATAAAGTGCTATGATCTTATATGAACTTGTACGAACAATCTTCAAAACACTATAAAGCGTGACTACAATACCAATAGAATAACAACTTGTATTTACCCCTCTCCCCCCCCCCCCCCCCCCACATGAGGACATCATGCTGCTGGTGGTGTGTCATTTGCATAAAAAGCCCAGTTGATGGGCAAACAAAAATTGCAGCCTTGTAGTGCGACAACCCACCTGTGAGGAAACATAGATTTACTACAATTTGGAAATAAAGTGCTATGATCTTATATGAACTTGAACGAACAATCTTAAAAACACTATAAAGCCTGAGTACATACCAATAGAATAACAACATGTCTTTGCCCCTACCCCCCCCCCCCCCCACTCGAGGACATCATGATGCTGGTGGTGTGTCATTTCCACCAAAAGCCCAGTTGATGGGCAAATAAAAATTGCAGCCTTGTAGTGCAACAACCCAGGTGTGAGGAAACATAGATTTACTACAATTTGGAAATAAAGTGCTATGATCTTATATGAACTTGAACGAACAATCTTAAAAACACTATAAAGCCTGAGTACATACCAATAGAATAACAACATGTCTTTGCCCCTACCACACCCCCCCCCCCCCCCCACTCGAGGACATCATAATGCTGGTGGTGTGTCATTTCCATAAAAAGCCCAGTTGATGGGCAAATAAAAATTGCAGCCTTGTAGTGCGACAACCCAGCTGTGAGGAAACATAGATTTACTACAATTTGGAAATAAAGTGCTATGATCTTATATGAACTTGAACGAACAATCTTAAAAACACTATAAAGCCTGAGTACATACCAATAGAATAACAACTTGTCCTCTTCCCCCCCTCCTCGTGGACATCATGCAGCTGGTGGTGTGTCATTTCCACCAAAAGCCCAGTTGATGGGTAAATAAAAATTGCATCCTTGTAGTGCGAAAACCCTGCAGTGAGGAAACATAGATTTACTACACTTAGGAAATAAAGTGTTACGATCTTACATGATCTTGAACGAACAATCTTTAAAACACTATAAACCGTGAGTACATACCAATAGAATCACAACTTGTCTTCTTCCCCGTCCCCCCCCCCCCCCCACCCTCTCGAGGACATCATGCTGCTGGTGGAGTGTCATTTCCACCAAATGCCCAGTTGATGGGCAAATAAAAATTGCAGCCTTCTAGTGCAACAACCCAGCTGTGAGGAAACATAGATTTACTAAAATTTGGAAATAAAGTGCTATGAACTTATATGAACTTGAACGAACAATCTTTAATACACTATAAAGCATGAGTACATACCAATAGAATAACAACTTGTCTTTGCCCCCCCCCCCCCCCCCCGCCACCCGTTCCACCACCGCCCACACGAGAACATCATGCTGGTGGTGGTGTGGCATTACCATAAAGAGCCCAGTTGATTGGCAAATAAAAATTGCAGCCTTGTAGTGCGACAACACTGCTGTGAGGAAACATAGATTTACTACACATTGGAAATGAAGTGCTATGATCGTATATGAACTTGAACGAACAATCTTTAAAACACTATAAAGCGTGAGTACATACCAATAGAATAACAGCTTGTCTTTACCCCTCCCCCCCCCCCCCCCACACGAGGACATCAGCTGCTGGTGGTGCGTCATTTCAATAAAAAGCCCAGTTTATGGGCAAATAAAAATTGCAGCCTTGTAGTGCAACAACCCAGCTGTGAGGAAACATAGATTTAATACAATTTGGAAATAAAGTGCTATGATCTTATATGAACTTGAACGAACAATCTTTAAAACACTATAGAGATTGAGTACATATCAATAGAATTAGAACTTGTCTTCGCCCCCCCCCCCCCCCCCCCCCCCGCCAATCGAGGACATCATGCTGCTGGTGGTGTGTCATTTCCACCAAAAGCCCAGTTGATGGGCAAAAAAAATTACAGCCTTGTAGTGCAACATCCCAGCTGTGAGGAAACATAGATTAACTACAATATGGAAATAAAGTGCTATTAACTTTAACGAACAATCTTTAAAACACAGTAAATCCTGAGTACATACAAATAGAATAACAACTTCACCTCTTCCCCTCTCCCCCCCCACCACCTCACTCATGGACATCAAGCTGCTGGTGGTGTGGCATTTCCACCAAAAGCCCTGTTGATGTGCAAATAAAAATTGCAGCCTTGTAATGCGAACTACCGTGCTGTGAGAGAACAGAGATTTACAACACTTTGAAAAAAAAAATGCTACGCTCTTATATGAACAACTATTAAAAGACTATAAAGGCCTGAGTACATACCATTAGTACAGCAACTTGTCCTCCTCCCATCCCCCCCCTCTCGTGGACATGAACATGCTGGTGGTGTGTCATTTCCACCAAAAGCCCCCTTGATGCCAAATAAAAATTGCAGCCTTGTAGTGGGAACACACTGCTGTGAGGAAACGAAGATTTACTACCACTTTGGAAATAAAGTGCTACGTTCTTATATGAACATGAACGAACAATCTTTAAAACACTATAGAGCGTGAGGACATACCAATAGAATAACAACTTGCCCTCTTCCCCACCTCTTAGTTGACATCATGCTACAGGTAGTGTTCCTTTTCCAACAAAAGCCCAGTTCATGGGCAAATAAAAAATGCAGCCTTGTAATGCGAACACCCTGCTGTGAGAAAACAAAGATTTACTACCGCTTTGGAAGTAAAATTCTACGTCTTATATGAACTTGAACGAACAATCTTTAAAACACTATAAAGCCTGAGTACATACCTATAGAATAACAACTTGTCCTCTTCCCCCCCTCCTCGTGGACATCATGCAGCTAGTGGTGTGTCATTTCCACCAAAAGCCCAGATGATGGGCAAATAAAAATTGCAGCCTTGTAGTGCAACAACCCAGCTGTGAGGAAACATAGATTTACTGCAATTAGGAAATAAAGTGCTATGATCTTATATGAACTTGAACAAACAATCTTTAAAACACTAAAAAGCGTGAGTACATACCAATAGAATAACAACTTCTCCTCTTCCCGGTGCCCCTCCCGCCCACTCGAGGACATCATGCTGCTGGTGGTGTGTCATTTCCACCAAAAGCCCAGTTTATGGGCAAATAAAAATTGCAGCCTTGTAGTGCAACAACCCAGCTGTGAGGTAACATAGATTTACTACAATTTGGAAATAAAGTGCTATGATCTTATATGAACTTGAACGAACAATCTTTAAAACACTATAGAACGTGAGTACATATCAATAGAATAACAACTTGTCTTTGGCCCTCCCCACCCCCGCACACCCCCCCCCCCCCCCACCAACCCCCCCCCCCCACCCACCAATCGAGGACATCATGCTGCTGGTCGTGTGTCATTTCCACCAAAAGCCCAGTTGATGCGCAAATAGAAATTACAGCCTTGTAGTGCAACAACCCAGCTGTGAGGAAACATAGATTTACTACAATTTGGAAATAAAGTGCTATGATCTTATATGAACTTTAATGAACAATCTTTAAAAACCTATAAAGCGTGAGTACATACCAATAGAATAACAACTTCTCCTCTTCCCGGTGCCCCTCCCGCCCACTCGAGGACATCATGCTGCTGGTCGTGTGTCATTTCCACCAGAAGCCCAGTTGATGGACAAATAAAAATTGCAGCCTTGTAGTGCAACAACCCAGCTGTGAGGAAACATAGATTTACTACAATTTGGAAATAAAGTGCTATGATCTTATATGAACTTGTACGAACAATCTTTAAAACACTATAAAGCGTGACTACATACCAATAGAATGACAACTTGTATTTACCCCTCTCCCCCCCCCCCCCCCCCCCACATGAGGACATCATGCTGCTGGTGGTGTGTCATTTGCATAAAAAGCCCAGTTTATGGGCAAATAAAAATTGCAGCCTAGTGTTGCAACAACCCAGCTGTGAGGAAACATATATTTACTACAATTTGGAAATAAAGTGCTATGATCTTATATGAACTTTAATGAACAATCTTTAAAAACCTATAAAGCGTGAGTACATACCAATAGAATCACAACTTCTCCTCTTCCTGTTGCCCCTCCCGCCCACTCGAGGACATCATAATGCTGGTGGTGTGTCATTTCCACCAAAAGCCCAGTTGATGGGCAAATAAAAATTGCAGCCTTGTAGTGCAACAACCCAGCTGTGAGGAAACATAGATTTACTAAAATTTGGAAATAAAGTGCTATGAACTTATATGAACTTGAACGAACAATCTTTAATACACTATAAAGCATGAGTACATACCAATAGAATAACAACTTGTCTTTGCCCCCCCCCCCCCCCCCCCGCCACCCGTTCCACCACCGCCCACACGAGAACATCATGCTGGTGGTGGTGTGGCATTACCATAAAGAGCCCAGTTGATTGGCAAATAAAAATTGCAGCCTTGTAGTGCGACAACACTGCTGTGAGGAAACATAGATTTACTACACATTGGAAATGAAGTGCTATGATCGTATATGAACTTGAACGAACAATCTTTAAAACACTATAAAGCGTGAGTACATACCAATAGAATAACAGCTTGTCTTTACCCCTCCCCCCCCCCCCCCCCCCCACACGAGGACATCAGCTGCTGGTGGTGCGTCATTTCAATAAAAAGCCCAGTTTATGGGCAAATAAAAATTGCAGCCTTGTAGTGCAACAACCCAGCTGTGAGGAAACATAGATTTAATACAATTTGGAAATAAAGTGCTATGATCTTATATGAACTTGAACGAACAATCTTTAAAACACTATAGAGATTGAGTACATATCAATAGAATTAGAACTTGTCTTCGCCCCCCCCCCCCCCCCCCCCCGCCAATCGAGGACATCATGCTGCTGGTGGTGTGTCATTTCCACCAAAAGCCCAGTTGATGGGCAAAAAAAATTACAGCCTTGTAGTGCAACATCCCAGCTGTGAGGAAACATAGATTAACTACAATATGGAAATAAAGTGCTATTAACTTTAACGAACAATCTTTAAAACACAGTAAATCCTGAGTACATACAAATAGAATAACAACTTCACCTCTTCCCCTCTCCCCCCCCACCACCTCACTCATGGACATCAAGCTGCTGGTGGTGTGGCATTTCCACCAAAAGCCCTGTTGATGTGCAAATAAAAATTGCAGCCTTGTAATGCGAACTACCGTGCTGTGAGAGAACAGAGATTTACAACACTTTGAAAAAAAAAATGCTACGCTCTTATATGAACAACTATTAAAAGACTATAAAGGCCTGAGTACATACCATTAGTACAGCAACTTGTCCTCCTCCCATCCCCCCCCTCTCGTGGACATGAACATGCTGGTGGTGTGTCATTTCCACCAAAAGCCCCCTTGATGCCAAATAAAAATTGCAGCCTTGTAGTGGGAACACACTGCTGTGAGGAAACGAAGATTTACTACCACTTTGGAAATAAAGTGCTACGTTCTTATATGAACATGAACGAACAATCTTTAAAACACTATAGAGCGTGAGGACATACCAATAGAATAACAACTTGCCCTCTTCCCCACCTCTTAGTTGACATCATGCTACAGGTAGTGTTCCTTTTCCAACAAAAGCCCAGTTCATGGGCAAATAAAAAATGCAGCCTTGTAATGCGAACACCCTGCTGTGAGAAAACAAAGATTTACTACCGCTTTGGAAGTAAAATTCTACGTCTTATATGAACTTGAACGAACAATCTTTAAAACACTATAAAGCCTGAGTACATACCTATAGAATAACAACTTGTCCTCTTCCCCCCCTCCTCGTGGACATCATGCAGCTGGTGGTGTGTCATTTCCACCAAAAGCCCAGATGATGGGCAAATAAAAATTGCAGCCTTGTAGTGCAACAACCCAGCTGTGAGGAAACATAGATTTACTGCAATTAGGAAATAAAGTGCTATGATCTTATATGAACTTGAACAAACAATCTTTAAAACACTAAAAAGCGTGAGTACATACCAATAGAATAACAACTTCTCCTCTTCCCGGTGCCCCTCCCGCCCACTCGAGGACATCATGCTGCTGGTGGTGTGTCATTTCCACCAAAAGCCCAGTTTATGGGCAAATAAAAATTGCAGCCTTGTAGTGCAACAACCCAGCTGTGAGGTAACATAGATTTACTACAATTTGGAAATAAAGTGCTATGATCTTATATGAACTTGAACGAACAATCTTTAAAACACTATAGAACGTGAGTACATATCAATAGAATAACAACTTGTCTTTGGCCCTCCCCACCCCCGCACCCCCCCCCCCCCCCACCAACCCCCCCCCCCCACCCACCAATCGAGGACATCATGCTGCTGGTCGTGTGTCATTTCCACCAAAAGCCCAGTTGATGCGCAAATAGAAATTACAGCCTTGTAGTGCAACAACCCAGCTGTGAGGAAACATAGATTTACTACAATTTGGAAATAAAGTGCTATGATCTTATATGAACTTTAATGAACAATCTTTAAAAACCTATAAAGCGTGAGTACATACCAATAGAATAACAACTTCTCCTCTTCCCGGTGCCCCTCCCGCCCACTCGAGGACATCATGCTGCTGGTCGTGTGTCATTTCCACCAGAAGCCCAGTTGATGGACAAATAAAAATTGCAGCCTTGTAGTGCAACAACCCAGCTGTGAGGAAACATAGATTTACTACAATTTGGAAATAAAGTGCTATGATCTTATATGAACTTGTACGAACAATCTTTAAAACACTATAAAGCGTGACTACATACCAATAGAATGACAACTTGTATTTACCCCTCTCCCCCCCCCCCCCCCACATGAGGACATCATGCTGCTGGTGGTGTGTCATTTGCATAAAAAGCCCAGTTTATGGGCAAATAAAAATTGCAGCCTAGTGTTGCAACAACCCAGCTGTGAGGAAACATATATTTACTACAATTTGGAAATAAAGTGCTATGATCTTATATGAACTTTAATGAACAATCTTTAAAAACCTATAAAGCGTGAGTACATACCAATAGAATCACAACTTCTCCTCTTCCTGTTGCCCCTCCCGCCCACTCGAGGACATCATAATGCTGGTGGTGTGTCATTTCCACCAAAAGCCCAGTTGATGGGCAAATAAAAATTGCAGCCTTGTAGTGCAACAACCCTGGTGTGAGGAAACATAGATTTACTACAATTTGGAAATAAAGTGCTATGAACTTATATGAACTTGAACGAACAATCTTAAAAACACTATAAAGCCTGAGTACATACCAATAGAATAACAACATGTCTTTGCCCCTACCCCCCCCCCCCCCCCCACTCGAGGACATCATAATGCTGGTGGTGTGTCATTTCCACCAAAAGCCCAGTTGATGGGCAAATAAAAATTGCAGCCTTGTAGTGCAACAACCCAGGTGTGAGGAAATATAGATTTACTACAATTTGGAAATAAAGTGCTATGATCTTATAAGAACTTGAACGAACAATCTTAAAAACACTATAAAGCCTGAGTACATACCAATAGAATAACAACATATCTTTGCCCCTACCCCCCCACCCCAACTCGAGGACATCATATTGCTGGTGGTGTGTCTTTTCCACCAAAAGCCCAGTTGATGGACAAATAAAAATTGCAGCCTTGTAGTGCAACAACCCAGGTGTGAGGAAACATAGATTTACTACAATTTGGAAATAAAGTGCTATGATCTTATATGAACTTGAACGAACAATCTTAAAAACACTATAAAGCCTGAGTACATACCAATAGAATAACAACATGTCTTTGCCCTTACCCCCCCCCCCCCCACTCGAGGACATCATAATGCTGGTGGTGTGTCATTTCCACCAAAAGCCCAGTTGATGGGCAAATAAAAATTGCGGCCTTGTAGTGCAACAACCCAGGTGTGAGGAAACATAGATTTACTACAATTTGGAAATAAAGTGCTATGATCTTATATGAACTTGAACGAACAATCTTAAAAACACTATAAAGCCTGAGTACATACCAATAGAATAACAACATGTCTTTGCCCCTACCACCCCCCCCCCCCCACTCGAGGACATCATAATGCTGGTGGTGTGTCATTTCCACCAAAAGCCCAGTTGATGGGCAAATAAAAATTGCAGCCTTGTAGTGAAACAACCCAGGTGTGAGGAAACATAGATTTACTACAATTTGGAAATAAAGTGCTATGATCTTATATGAACTTGAACGAACAATCTTAAGAACACTCTAAAGCCTGAGTACATACCAATAGAATAACAACATGTCTTTGCCCCTAGCCCCCCCCACGCCCCTCTCGAGGACATCATAATGTTGGTGGTGTGTCATTTCCATAAAAAGCCCAGTTGATGGGCAAATAAAAATTGCAGCCTTGTAGTGCGACAACGCACCTGTGAGGAAACATAGATTTACTACAATTTGGAAATAAAGTGCTATGATCTTATATGAACTTGAACGAACAATCTTAAAAACACTATAAAGCCTGAGTACATACCGATAGAATAACAACATGTCTTTGCCCCTTCCCCCCCCCCCCCCACTCGAGGACATCATGATGCTGGTGGTGTGTCATTTCATAAAATGCCCAGTTGATGGGCAAATAAAAATTGCAGCCTTGTAGTGCGACAACCCAGCTGTGAGGAAACATAGATTAACTACAATTTGGAAATAAAGTGCTATGATCTTATATGAACTTGAACGAACAATCTTAAAAACACTATAAAGCCTGAGTACATACCAATAGAATAACAACATGTCTTTGCCCCTACCCCCCCCCCCCCCCACTCGAGGACATCATAATGCTGGTGGTGTGTCATTTCCATAAAAAGCCCAGTTGATGGGCAAATAAAAATTGCAGCCTTGTAGTGCAACAACCCAGGTGTGAGGAAACATTGATTTACTACAATTTGGAAATTAAGTGCTGTGATCTTATATGAACTTGAACGAACAATCTTAAAAACACTATAAAGCCAGAGTACATACCAATAGAATAACAACATGTCTTTACCCCTACCCCCCCCCCCCCCCCCCTTCGAGGACATCATAATGCTGGTGGTGTGTCATTTCCACCAAAAGCCCAGTTGATGGGCACATAAAAATTGCAGCCTTGTAGTGCAACAACCCAGGTGTGAGGAAACATAGATTTACTACAATTTGGAAATAAAGTGCTATGATCTTATATGAACTTGAACGAACAATCTTAAAAACACTATAAAGCCTGAGTACATACCAATAGAATAACAACTTGTCCTCTTCCCCCCCTCCTCGTGGACATCATGCAGCTGGTGGTGTGTCATTTCCACCAAAAGCCCAAATGATGGGCAAATAATAATTGCAGCCTTGTAATGCGAACACCCTGCAGTGAGAAAACAAAAATTTACTACACTTTGGAATTAAAATGCTATGTTCTTATATGAACTGGAATGAACAATATTTAAAACACTATGAAGCGTGAGTACATACTGATAGAATAACAACGTGTCCTCTTCCCCTTCCCCCCCCCCGCCCCCCTGCACTGTCGACGACATCATGCTGCTGGTGGTGTGTCATTTCCACCAAAAGGCCAGTTGATGGGCAAATAAAAATTGCAGCCTTGTAGTGCAACAACCCAGGTGTGAGGAAACATTGATTTACTACAATTTGGAAATTAAGTGCTGTGATCTTATATGAACTTGAACGAACAATCTTAAAAACACTATAAAGCCAGAGTACATACCAATAGAATAACAACATGTCTTTACCCCTACCCCTCCCCCCCCTTCGAGGACATCATAATGCTGGTGGTGTGTCATTTCCACCAAAAGCCCAGTTGATGGGCACATAAAAATTGCAGCCTTGTAGTGCAACAACCCAGGTGTGAGGAAACATAGATTTACTACAATTTGGAAATAAAGTGCTATGATCTTATATGAACTTGAACGAACAATCTTAAAAACACTATAAAGCCTGAGTACATACCAATAGAATAACAACTTGTCCTCTTCCCCCCCTCCTCGTGGACATCATGCAGCTGGTGGTGTGTCATTTCCACCAAAAGCCCAAATGATGGGCAAATAATAATTGCAGCCTTGTAATGCGAACACCCTGCAGTGAGAAAACAAAAATTTACTACACTTTGGAATTAAAATGCTATGTTCTTATATGAACTTGAACGAACAATCTTAAAAACACTATAAAGCCAGAGTACATACCAATAGAATAACAACATGTCTTTACCCCTACCCCCCCCCCCCTTCGAGGACATCATAATGCTGGTGGTGTGTCATTTCCACCAAAAGCCCAGTTGATGGGCACATAAAAATTGCAGCCTTGTAGTGCAACAACCCAGGTGTGAGGAAACATAGATTTACTACAATTTGGAAATAAAGTGCTATGATCTTATATGAACTTGAACGAACAATCTTTAAAACACTATAGAGATTGAGTACATATCAATAGAATTAGAACTTGTCTTCGCCCCCCCCCCCCCCCGCCAATCGAGGACATCATGCTGCTGGTGGTGTGTCATTTCCACCAAAAGCCCAGTTGATGGGCAAAAAAAATTACAGCCTTGTAGTGCAACAACCCAGCTGTGAGGAAACATAGATTAACTACAATATGGAAATAAAGTGCTATTAACTTTAACGAACAATCTTTAAAACACAGTAAATCCTGAGTACATACAAATAGAATAACAACTTCACCTCTTCCCCTCTCCCCCCCCACCACCTCACTCATGGACATCAAGCTGCTGGTGGTGTGGCATTTCCACCAAAAGCCCTGTTGATGTGCAAATAAAAATTGCAGCCTTGTAATGCGAACTACCGTGCTGTGAGAGAACAGAGATTTACAACACTTTGAAAAAAAAAATGCTACGCTCTTATATGAACAACTATTAAAAGACTATAAAGGCCTGAGTACATACCATTAGTACAGCAACTTGTCCTCCTCCCATCCCCCCCCCTCTCGTGGACATGAACATGCTGGTGGTGTGTCATTTCCACCAAAAGCCCCCTTGATGCCAAATAAAAATTGCAGCCTTGTAGTGGGAACACACTGCTGTGAGGAAACGAAGATTTACTACCACTTTGGAAATAAAGTGCTACGTTCTTATATGAACATGAACGAACAATCTTTAAAACACTATATAGCGTGAGGACATACCAATAGAATAACAACTTGCCCTCTTCCCCACCTCTTAGTTGACATCATGCTACAGGTAGTGTTCCTTTTCCAACAAAAGCCCAGTTCATGGGCAAATAAGAAATGCAGGCTTGTAATGCGAACACCCTGCTGTGAGAAAACAAAGATTTACTACCGCTTTGGAAGTAAAATTCTACGTCTTATATGAACTTGAACGAACAATCTTTAAAACACTATAAAGCCTGAGTACATACCTATAGAATAACAACTTGTCCTCTTCCCCCCCTCCTCGTGGACATCATGCAGCTGGTGGTGTGTCATTTCCACCAAAAGCCCAGATGATGGGCAAATAAAAATTGCAGCCTTGTAGTGCAACAACCCAGCTGTGAGGAAACATAGATTTACTGCAATTAGGAAATAAAGTGCTATGATCTTATATGAACTTGAACAAACAATCTTTAAAACACTAAAAAGCGTGAGTACATACCAATAGAATAACAACTTCTCCTCTTCCCGGTGCCCCTCCCGCCCACTCGAGGACATCATGCTGCTGGTGGTGTGTCATTTCCACCAAAAGCCCAGTTTATGGGCAAATAAAAATTGCAGCCTTGTAGTGCAACAACCCAGCTGTGAGGTAACATAGATTTACTACAATTTGGAAATAAAGTGCTATGATCTTATATGAACTTGAACGAACAATCTTTAAAACACTATAGAACGTGAGTACATATCAATAGAATAACAACTTGTCTTTGGCCCTCCCCACCCCCGCACCCCCCCCCCCCACCAACCCCTCCCCCCCCCCCACCCACCAATCGAGGACATCATGCTGCTGGTCGTGTGTCATTTCCACCAAAAGCCCAGTTGATGCGCAAATAGAAATTACAGCCTTGTAGTGCAACAACCCAGCTGTGAGGAAACATAGATTTACTACAATTTGGAAATAAAGTGCTATGATCTTATATGAACTTTAATGAACAATCTTTAAAAACCTATAAAGCGTGAGTACATACCAATAGAATAACAACTTCTCCTCTTCCCGGTGCCCCTCCCGCCCACTCGAGGACATCATGCTGCTGGTGGTGTGTCATTTTCACCAAAAGCCCAGTTTATGGGCAAATAAAAATTGCAGCCTTGTAGTGCAACAACCCAACTGTGAGGTAACATAGATTTACTACAATTTGGAAATAAAGTGCTATGATCTTATATGAACTTGAACGAACAATCTTTAAAACACTATAGAACGTGAGTACATATCAATAGAATAACAACTTGTCTTTGGCCCTCCCCACGCCCGCACCCCCCCCCCCCCCCCGTCAAACCCCCACCCACCCACCAATCGAGGACATCATGCTGCTGGTCGTGTGTCATTTCCACCAAAAGCCCAGTTGATGCGCAAATAGAAATTACAGCCTTGTAGTGCAACAACCCAGGTGTGAGGAAACATAGATTTACTACAATTTGGAAATAAAGTGCTATGATCTTATATGAACTTGAACGAACAATCTTAAGAACACTCTAAAGCCTGAGTACATACCAATAGAATAACAACATGTCTTTGCCCCTAGCCCCCCCCCCCCCTCTCGAGGACATCATAATGCTGGTGGTGTGTCATTTCCATGAAAAGCCCAGTTGATGGGCAAATAAAAATTGCAGCCTTGTAGTGCAACAACCCAGGTGTGAGGAAACATAGATTTACTACAATTTGGAAATAAAGTGCTATGATCTTATATGAACTTGAACGAACAATCTTAAAAACACTATAAAGCCTGAGTACATTCCAATAGAATAACAACTTGTCCTCTTCCCCCCCTCCTCGTGGACATCATGCAGCTGGTGGTGTGTCATTTCCACCAAAAGCCCAAATGATGGGCAAATAATAATTGCAGCCTTGTAATGCGAACACCCTGCAGTGAGAAAACAAAAATTTACTACACTTTGGAATTAAAATGCTATGTTCTTATATGAACTTGAACGAACAATCTTAAAAACACTATAAAGCCAGAGTACATACCAATAGAATAACAACATGTCTTTACCCCTACCACCCCCCCCCCCCCTTCGAGGACATCATAATGCTGGTGGTGTGTCATTTCCACCAAAAGCCCAGTTGATGGGCACATAAAAATTGCAGCCTTGTAGTGCAACAACCCAGGTGTGAGGAAACATAGATTTACTACAATTTGGAAATAAAGTGCTATGATCTTATATGAACTTGAACGAACAATCTTTAAAACACTATAGAGCTTGAGTACATATCAATAGAATTAGAACTTGTCTTCGCCCCCCCCCCCCCCCCCCCCCCGCCAATCGAGGACATCATGCTGCTGGTGGTGTGTCATTTCCACCAAAAGCCCAGTTGATGGGCAAAAAAAATTACAGCCTTGTAGTGCAACAACCCAGCTGTGAGGAAACATAGATTAACTACAATATGGAAATAAAGTGCTATTAACTTTAACGAACAATCTTTAAAACACAGTAAATCCTGAGTACATACAAATAGAATAACAACTTCACCTCTTCCCCTCTCCCCCCCCACCACCTCACTCATGGACATCAAGCTGCTGGTGGTGTGGCATTTCCACCAAAAGCCCTGTTGATGTGCAAATAAAAATTGCAGCCTTGTAATGCGAACTACCGTGCTGTGAGAGAACAGAGATTTACAACACTTTGAAAAAAAAAATGCTACGCTCTTATATGAACAACTATTAAAAGACTATAAAGGCCTGAGTACATACCATTAGTACAGCAACTTGTCCTCCTCCCATCCCCCCCCCTCTCGTGGACATGAACATGCTGGTGGTGTGTCATTTCCACCAAAAGCCCCCTTGATGCCAAATAAAAATTGCAGCCTTGTAGTGGGAACACACTGCTGTGAGGAAACGAAGATTTACTACCACTTTGGAAATAAAGTGCTACGTTCTTATATGAACATGAACGAACAATCTTTAAAACACTATAGAGCGTGAGGACATACCAATAGAATAACAACTTGCCCTCTTCCCCACCTCTTAGTTGACATCATGCTACAGGTAGTGTTCCTTTTCCAACAAAAGCCCAGTTCATGGGCAAATAAAAAATGCAGCCTTGTAATGCGAACACCCTGCTGTGAGAAAACAAAGATTTACTACCGCTTTGGAAGTAAAATTCTACGTCTTATATGAACTTGAACGAACAATCTTTAAAACACTATAAAGCCTGAGTACATACCTATAGAATAACAACTTGTCCTCTTCCCCCCCTCCTCGTGGACATCATGCAGCTGGTGGTGTGTCATTTCCACCAAAAGCCCAGATGATGGGCAAATAAAAATTGCAGCCTTGTAGTGCAACAACCCAGCTGTGAGGAAACATAGATTTACTGCAATTAGGAAATAAAGTGCTATGATCTTATATGAACTTGAACAAACAATCTTTAAAACACTAAAAAGCGTGAGTACATACCAATAGAATAACAACTTCTCCTCTTCCCGGTGCCCCTCCCGCCCACTCGAGGACATCATGCTGCTGGTGGTGTGTCATTTCCACCAAAAGCCCAGTTTATGGGCAAATAAAAATTGCAGCCTTGTAGTGCAACAACCCAGCTGTGAGGTAACATAGATTTACTACAATTTGGAAATAAAGTGCTATGATCTTATATGAACTTGAACGAACAATCTTTAAAACACTATAGAACGTGAGTACATATCAATAGAATAACAACTTGTCTTTGGCCCTCCCCACCCCCGCACCCCCCCCCCCCCACCAACCCCCCCCCCCCCCACCAATCGAGGACATCATGCTGCTGGTCGTGTGTCATTTCCACCAAAAGCCCAGTTGATGCGCAAATAGAAATTACAGCCTTGTAGTGCAACAACCCAGCTGTGAGGAAACATAGATTTACTACAATTTGGAAATAAAGTGCTATGATCTTATATGAACTTTAATGAACAATCTTTAAAAACCTATAAAGCGTGAGTACATACCAATAGAATAACAACTTCTCCTCTTCCCGGTGCCCCTCCCGCCCACTCGAGGACATCATGCTGCTGGTCGTGTGTCATTTCCACCAGAAGCCCAGTTGATGGACAAATAAAAATTGCAGCCTTGTAGTGCAACAACCCAGCTGTGAGGAAACATAGATTTACTACAATTTGGAAATAAAGTGCTATGATCTTATATGAACTTGTACGAACAATCTTTAAAACACTATAAAGCGTGACTACATACCAATAGAATGACAACTTGTATTTACCCCTCTCCCCCCCCCCCCCCCCCCACACGAGGACATCATGCTGCTGGTGGTGTGTCATTTGCATAAAAAGCCCAGTTTATAGGCAAATAAAAATTGCAGCCTAGTGTTGCAACAACCCAGCTGTGAGGAAACATATATTTACTACAATTTGGAAATAAAGTGCTATGATCTTATATGAACTTTAATGAACAATCTTTAAAAACCTATAAAGCGTGAGTACATACCAATAGAATCACAACTTCTCCTCTTCCTGTTGCCCCTCCCGCCCACTCGAGGACATCATAATGGTGGTGGTGTGTCATTTCCATAAAAAGCCCAGTTGATGGGCAAATAAAAATTGCAGCCTTGTAGTGCGACAACCCAGGTGTGAGGAAACATAGATTTACTACAATTTGGAAATAAAGTGCTATGATCTTATATGAACTTGAACGAACAATCTTAAAAACACTATAAAGCCTGAGTACATACCAATAGAATAACAACATGTCTTTGCCCCTACCCCCCCCCCCCCCCACTCGAGGACATCATAATGCTGGTGGTGTGTCATTTCCACCAAAAGCCCAGTTGATGGGCAAATAAAAATTGCGGCCTTGTAGTGCAACAACCCAGGTGTGAGGAAACATAGATTTACTACAATTTGGAAATAAAGTGCTATGATCTTATATGAACTTGAACGAACAATCTTAAAAACACTATAAAGCCTGAGTACATACCAATAGAATAACAACATGTCTTTGCCCCTACCACCCCCCCCCCCCCCACTCGAGGACATCATAATGCTGGTGGTGTGTCATTTCCACCAAAAGCCCAGTTGATGGGCAAATAAAAATTGCAGCCTTGTAGTGCAACAACCCAGGTGTGAGGAAACATAGATTTACTACAATTTGGAAATAAAGTGCTATGATCTTATATGAACTTGAACGAACAATCTTAAGAACACTCTAAAGCCTGAGTACATACCAATAGAATAACAACATGTCTTTGCCCCTAGCCCCCCCCCCCCCCCCCCTCTCGAGGACATCATAATGCTGGTGGTGTGTCATTTCCATAAAAAGCCCAGTTGATGGGCAAATAAAAATTGCAGCCTTGTAGTGCGACAACGCACCTGTGAGGAAACATAGATTTACTACAATTTGGAAATAAAGTGCTATGATCTTATATGAACTTGAACGAACAATCTTAAAAACACTATAAAGCCTGAGTACATACCAATAGAATAACAACATGTCTTTGCCCCTTCCCCCCCCCCCACCCCACTCGAGGACATCATGATGCTGGTGGTGTGTCATTTCATAAAATGCCCAGTTGATGGGCAAATAAAAATTGCAGCCTTGTAGTGCGACAACCCAGCTGTGAGGAAACATAGATTTACTACAATTTGGAAATAAAGTGCTATGATCTTATATGAACTTGAACGAACAATCTTAAAAACACTATAAAGCCTGAGTACATACCAATAGAATAACAACATGTCTTTGCCCCTACCACCCCCCCCCCCCCCCACTCGAGGACATCATAATGCTGGTGGTGTGTCATTTCCACCAAAAGCCCAGTTGATGGGCAAATAAAAATTGCAGCCTTGTAGTGCAACAACCCAGGTGTGAGGAAACATAGATTTACTACAATTTGGAAATAAAGTGCTATGATCTTATATGAACTTGAACGAACAATCTTAAGAACACTCTAAAGCCTGAGTACATACCAATAGAATAACAACATGTCTTTGCCCCTAGCCCCCCCCCCCCCCCTCTCGAGGACATCATAATGCTGGTGGTGTGTCATTTCCATAAAAAGCCCAGTTGATGGGCAAATAAAAATTGCAGCCTTGTAGTGCGACAACGCACCTGTGAGGAAACATAGATTTACTACAATTTGGAAATAAAGTGCTATGATCTTATATGAACTTGAACGAACAATCTTAAAAACACTACAAAGCCTGAGTACATACCAATAGAATAACAACATGTCTTTGCCCCTTCCCCCCCCCCCACCCCACTCGAGGACATCATGATGCTGGTGGTGTGTCATTTCATAAAATGCCCAGTTGATGGGCAAATAAAAATTGCAGCCTTGTAGTGCAACAACCCAGGTGTGAGGAAACATTGATTTACTACAATTTGGAAATTAAGTGCTGTGATCTTATATGAACTTGAACGAACAATCTTAAAAAATCTATAAAGCCAGAGTACATACCAATAGAATAACAACATGTCTTTACCCCTACCCCCCCCCCCCCCCCTCGAGGACATCATAATGCTGGTGGTGTGTCATTTCCACCAAAAGCCCAGTTGATGGGCACATAAAAATTGCAGCCTTGTAGTGCAACAACCCAGGTGTGAGGAAACATAGATTTACTACAATTTGGAAATAAAGTGCTATGATCTTATATGAACTTGAACGAACAATCTTAAAAACACTATAAAGCCTGAGTACATACCAATAGAATAACAACTTGTCCTCTTCCCCCCCTCCTCGTGGACATCATGCAGCTGGTGGTGTGTCATTTCCACCAAAAGCCCAAATGATGGGCAAATAATAATTGCAGCCTTGTAATGCGAACACCCTGCAGTGAGAAAACAAAAATTTACTACACTTTGGAATTAAAATGCTATGTTCTTATATGAACTGGAATGAACAATATTTAAAACACTATGAAGCGTGAGTACATACTGATAGAATAACAACGTGTCCTCTTCCCCTTCCCCCCCCCCCCCCCCACCCCCCTGCACTGTCGACGACATCATGCTGCTGGTGGTGTGTCATTTCCACCAAAAGGCCAGTTGATGGGCAAATAAAAATTGCAGCCTTGTAGTGCAACAACCCAGCTGTGAGGAAACATAGATTTACTGCAATTAGGAAATAAAGTGCTATGATCTTATATGAACTTGAACAAACAATCTTTAAAACACTAAAAAGCGTGAGTACATACCAATAGAATAACAACTTCTCCTCTTCCCGGTGCCCCTCCCCGCCCACTCGAAGACATCATGCTGCTGGTGGTGTGTCATTTCCACCAAAAGCCCAGTTTATGGGCAAATAAAAATTGCAGCCTTGTAGTGCAACAACCCAGCTGTGAGGAAACATAGATTTACTACTATTTGGAAATAAAGTGCTATGATCTCATATGAACTTGCACAAACAATCCTTAAAACACTATAGAACGTGAGTAAATATCAATAGAATAACAACTTGTCTTTGGCCCTCTCCCCCCCCAACCCCCCCCCCCCACCCCCCACCACCCCCCAACCCGCCAATCGAGGACATCATGCTGCTGGTCGTGTGTCATTTCCACCAAAAGCCCAGTTGATGGGCAAATAAAAATTACAGCCATGTAGTGCAACAACCCAGCTGTGAGGAAACATAGATTTACTACAATTTGGAAATTAAGTGCTATGATCTTATATGAACTTTAATGAACAATCTTTAAAAACCTATAAAGCGTGAGTACATACCAATAGAATAACAACTTCTCCTCTTCCCGGTGCCCCTCCCGCCCACTCGAGGACATCATGCTGCTGGTCGTGTGTCATTTCCACCAGAAGCCCAGTTGATGGACAAATAAAAATTGCAGCCTTGTAGTGCAACAACCCAGCTGTGAGGAAACATAGATTTACTACAATTTGGAAATAAAGTGCTATGATCTTATATGAACTTGTACGAACAATCTTTAAAACACTATAAAGCGTGACTACATACCAATAGAATAACAACTTGTATTTACCCCCCTCCCCCCCCCCCCCCCCCCCACACGAGGACATCATGCTGCTGGTGGTGTGTCATTTGCATAAAAAGCCCAGTTTATGGGCAAATAAAAATTGCAGCCTAGTGCTGAAACAACCCAGCTGTGAGGAAACATAAATTTACTACAATTTGGAAATAAAGTGCTATGATCTTATATGAACATTAATGAACAATCTTTAAAAACCTATAAAGCGTGAGTACATACCAATAGAATAACAACTTCTCCTCTTCCCGGTGCCCCTCCCGCCCACTCGAGGACATCATGCTGCTGGTCGTGTGTCATTTCCACCAGAAGCCCAGTTGATGGACAAATAAAAATTGCAGCCTTGTAGTGCAACAACCCAGGTGTGAGGAAACATAGATTTACTACAATTTGGAAATAAAGTGCTATGATCTTATATGAACTTGAACGAACAATCTTAAAAACACTATAAAGCCTGAGTACATACCAATAGAATAACAACATGTCTTTGCCCCTACCCCCCCCCCCTCCCCCCACTCGAGGACATCATAATGCTGGTGGTGTGTCATTTCCACCAGAAGCCCAGCTGATGGGCAAATAAAAATTGCAGCTTGGAGTGCAACAACGCAGGTGTGAGGAAACATAGATTTACTACAATTTGGAAATAAAGGGCTATGATCTTATATGAACTTGAACGAACAATCTTAAAAACACTATAAAGCCTGAGTACATACCAATAGAATAACAACATGTCTTTGCCCCTACCCCCCCCCCCCCCCACTCGAGGACATCATAATGCTGGTGGTGTGTCATTTCCATAAAAAGCCCAGTTGATGGGCAAATAAAAATTGCAGCCTTGTAGTGCGACAACCCAGCTGTGAGGAAACATAGATTTACTACAATTTGGAAATAAAGTGCTATGATCTTATATGAACTTGAACGAACAATCTTAAAAACACTATAAAGCCTGAGTACATACCAATAGAATAACAACATGTCTTTGCCCCTACCCCCCCCCCCCCCCCCCACTCGAGGAGATCATAATGCTGGTGGTGTGTCATTTCCATAAAAAGCCCAATTGATGGGCAAATAAAAATTGCAGCCTTGTATTGCAACAACCCAGGTGTGAGGAAACATAGATTTACTACAATTTGGAAATAAAGTGGTATGATCTTATATGAACTTGAACGAACAATCTTAAAAACACTATAAAGCCTGAGTACATACCAATAGAATAACAACATGTCTTTGCCCCTACCCCCCCGCCCCCCCCCCCCCCACGCGGACATCATAATGCTGGTGGTGTGTCATTTCCACCAAAAGCCCAGTTGATGGGCAAATAAAAATTGCAGCCTTGTAGTGCAACAACCCGGGTGTGAGGAAACATAGATTTACTACAATTTGGAAATAAAGTGCTATGATATTATATGAACTTGAACGAACAATCTTAAAAACACTATAAAGCCTGAGTACATACCAATAGAATAACAACATGTCTTTGCCCCCCCCCCCCCCACGCGAGGACATCATAATGCTGGTGGTGTGTCATTTCCACCAAAAGCCCAGTTGATGGGCAAATAAAAATTGCAGCCTTGTAGTGCAACAACCCTGGTGTGAGGAAACAGATTTATTACAATTTGGAAATAAAGTGCTATGATCTTATATGGATTTGAACGAACAATCTTAAAAACACTATAAAGCCTGAGTACATACCAATAGAATAACAACATTCTTTGCCCCTACCCCCCCCCCCCTCCCCCACTCGAGGTCATCATAATGCTGGTGGTGTGTCATTTCCATAAAAAGCCCAGTTGATGGGCAATTAAAAATTGCAGCCTTGTAGTGCAACAACCCAGGTGTGAGGAAACATAGATTTACTACAATTTGGAAATAAAGTGCTATTATCTTATATGAACTTGAACGAACAATCTTAAAACCACTATAATGCCTGAGTACATACCAATAGAATAACAACATGTCTTTGCCCCTACCCCCCCCCCCCCCCCCCCCACTCGAGGACATCATAGTGCTGGTGGTGTGTCATTTCCACCAAAAGCCCAGTTGATGGGCAAATAAAAATTGCAGCCTTGTAGTGCAACAACCCAGGTGTGAGGAAACATAGATTTACTACAATTTGGAAATAAAGTGCTATGATCTTATATGAACTTGAACGAACAATCTTACAAACACTATAAAGCCTGAGTACATACCAATAGAATAACGACATGTCTTTGCCCCTACCCCCCCCGCCACCACTCGAGGTCATCATAATGCTGGTGGTGTGTCATTGGCATAAAAAGCCCAGTTGATGGGCAAATAAAAATTGCAGCCTTGTAGTGCAACAACCCAGGTGTGAGGAAACATAGATTTACTACAATTTGGAAATAAAGTGCTATGATCTTATATGAACTTGAACGAACAATCTTAAAAACACTATAAAGCCTGAGTACATTCCAATAGAATAACAACATGTCTTTGCCCCTACCCCCCCACCCCCACTCGAGGACATCATAATGCTGGTGGTGTGTCATTTCCACCAAAAGCCCAGTTGATGGGCAAATAAAAATTGCAGCCTTGTAGTGCAACAACCCAGGTGTGAGGAAACATAGATTTACTACAATTTGGAAATAAAGTGCTATGATCTTATATGAACTTGAACGAACAATCTTAAAAACACTATAAAGCCTGAGTACATGCCAATAGAATAACAACATG
Source organism: Schistocerca piceifrons (assembly GCF_021461385.2). NCBI lineage: Eukaryota > Metazoa > Arthropoda > Insecta > Orthoptera > Acrididae > Schistocerca > Schistocerca piceifrons. The sequence continues at coordinate 18,805,071 of NC_060147.1, read as the reverse complement.
TCTTTGCCTCTACCCCCCCCCCCCCCCACTCGAGGACATCATAATGCTGGTGGTGTGTCATTTCCACCAAAAGCCCAGTTGATGGGCAAATAAAAATTGCAGCCTTGTAGTGCAACAACCCAGGTGTGAGGAAACATAGATTTACTACAATTTGGAAATAAAGTGCTATGATCTTATATGAACTTGAACGAACAATCTTAAAAACACTATAAAACCTGAGTACATACCTATAGAATAACAACATCTTTGCCTGTACCCCCCCCCCCCCCACTCGAGGATATCATACTGGTGGTGGTGTGTCATTTCCATAAAAAGCCCAGTTGATGGGCAAATAAAAATTGCAGCCTTGTAGTGCAACAACCCAGGTGTGAGGAAACATAGATTTACTACAATTTGGAAATAAAGTGCTATGATCTTACATGAACTTGAACGAACAATCTTAAAAACACTATATAGCCTGAGTACATACCAATAGAATAACAACATAACTTTGCCCCTACCCCCCCCCCCCCCCCCCACTCGAGGACATCATAATGCTGGTGGTGTGTCATTTCCACCAAAAGCCCAGTTGATGGGCAAATAAAAATTGCAGCCTTGTAGTGCAACAACCCAGGTGTGAGGAAACATAGATGTACTACAATTTGGAAATAAAGTGCTATGATCTTATATGAACTTGAACGAACAATCTTAATAACACTATAAAGCCTGAGTACATACCAATAGAATAACAACATGTCTTTGCCCCTACAGCCCCCTCCCCCCCCACTCGAGGACATCATAATGCTGGTGGTGAGTCATTTCCATAAAAAGCCCAGTTGATGGGCAAATGAAAATTGCAGCCTTGTAGTGCAACAACCCAGGTGTGAGGAAACATAGATTCACTACAATTTGGAAATAAAGTGCTATGATCTTATATGAACTTGAACGAACAATCTTAAAAACACTATAAAGACTGAGTACATACCAATAGAATAACAACATGTCTTTGCCCCTACACCCCCCCCCCCCCCCCCACTCGAGGACATCATAATGCTGGTGGTGTGTCATTTCCACCAAAATCCCAGGTGATGGGCAGATAAAAATTGCAGCCTTGTAGTGCAACAACGCAGGTGTGACGGAACATAGATTCACTACAATTTGGAAATAAAGTGCTATGATCTTATATGAACTTGAACGAACAATCTTAAAAACACTATATAGCCTGAGTACATACCAATAGAATAACAACATGACTTCGCCCCTACCCCCCCCCCCCCCCACTCGATGACATCATAATGCTGGTGGTGTGTCATTTCCACCAAAAGCCCAGTTGATGGGCAAATAAAAATTGCAGCCTTGTAGTGCAACAACCCAGGTGTGAGGAAACAGAGATTTACTACAATTTGGAAATAAAGTGCTATGATCTTATATGAACTTGAACGAACAATCTTAAAAACACTATAAAACCTGAGTACATACCTATAGAATAACAACATCTTTGCCTGTACCCCCCCCCCCCCCCACTCGAGGACATCATACTGGTGGTGGTGTGTCATTTCCATAAAAAGCCCAGTTGATGGGCAAATAAAAATTGCAGCCTTGTAGTGCAACAACCCAGGTGTGAGGAAACATAGATTTACTACAATTTGGAAATAAAGTGCTATGATCTTACATGAACTTGAACGAACAATCTTAAAAACACTATATAGCCTGAGTACATACCAATAGAATAACAACATAACTTTGCCCCTACCCCCCCCCCCCCCACTCGAGGACATCATAATGCTGGTGGTGTGTCATTTCCACCAAAAGCCCAGTTGATGGGCAAATAAAAATTGCAGCCTTGTAGTGCAACAACCCAGGTGTGAGGAAACATAGATGTACTACAATTTGGAAATAAAGTGCTATGATCTTATATGAACTTGAACGAACAATCTTAATAACACTATAAAGCCTGAGTACATACCAATAGAATAACAACATGTCTTTGCCCCTACACCCCCCTCCCCCCCCACTCGAGGACATCATAATGCTGGTGGTGAGTCATTTCCATAAAAAGCCCAGTTGATGGGCAAATGAAAATTGCAGCCTTGTAGTGCAACAACCCAGGTGTGAGGAAACATAGATTCACTACAATTTGGAAATAAAGTGCTATGATCTTATATGAACTTGAACGAACAATCTTAAAAACACTATAAAGCCTGAGTACATACCAATAGAATAACAACATGTCTTTGCCCCTACCCCCCCCCCCCTCCCCACCACTCGAGGACATCATAATGCTGGTGGTGTGTCATTTCCACCAAAAGCCCAGTTGATGGGCAAATAAAAATTGCAGCCTTGTAGTGCAACAACCCAGGTGTGAGGAAACATAGATTTACTACAATTTGGAAATAAAGTGCTATGATCTTATATGAACTTGAACGAACAATCTTAAAAACACTATAAAGCCTGAGTACATACCAATAGAATAACAACATGTCTTTGCCCCTACCCCCCCCCCCCCCCACTCGAGGACATCATAATGCTGGTGGTGTGTCATTTCCATAAAAAGCCCAGTTGATGGGCAAATAAAAATTGCAGCCTTGTAGTGCAACAACCCAGGTGTGAGGAAACATAGATTTACTACAATTTGGAAATAAAGTGCTATGATCTTATATGAACTTGAACGAACAATCTTAAAAACACTATAAAGCCTGAGTACATACCAATAGAATAACAACATGTCTTTGCCCCCCCCCCCCCCCCACTCGAGGACATCATACTGGTGGTGGTGTGTCATTTCCATAAAAAGCCCAGTTGATGGGCAAAAAAAAATTGCAGCCTTGTAGTGCGACAACCCAGCTGTGAGGAAACATAGATTTACTACAATTTGGAAATAAAGTGCTATGATCTTATATGAACTTGAACGAACAATCCTAAAAACACTATAAAGCCTGAGTACATACCAATAGAATAACAACATGTCTTTGCCCCTACCGCCCCATCCCCCCCCACTCGAGGACATCATACTGGTGGTGGTGTGTCATTACCATAAAAAGCCCAGTTGATGGGCAAATAAAAATTGCAGCCTTGTAGTGCGACAACCCAGCTGTGAGGAAACATAGATTTACTACAATTTGGAAATAAAGTGCTATGATCTTATATGAACTTGAACGAACAATCTTAAAAACACTATAAAGACTGAGTACATACCTATAGAATAACAACATGTCTTTGCCCCTACCCCCCCCCCCCCCACTCGAGGACATCATACTGGTGGTGGTGTGTCATTTCCATAAAAAGCCCAGTTGATGGGCAAATAAAAATTGCAGCCTTGTTGTGCGACAACCCAGCTGTGAGGAAACATAGATTTACTGCAATTTGGAAATAAAGTGCTATGATCTTATATGAACTTGAACGAACAATCTTAAAAACACTATAAAGCCTGAGTACATACCAATAGAATAACAACATGTCTTTGCCCCTACCCCCCCCCCCCTCGAGGACATCATACTGGTGGTGGTGTGTCATTTCCATAAAAAGCCCAGTTGATGGGCAAATAAAAATTGCAGCCTTGTAGTGCGACAGCCCAGCTGTGAGGAAACATAGATTTACTACAATTTGGAAATAAAGTGCTATGATCTTATATGAACTTGAACGAACAATCTTAAAAACACTATAAAGCCTGAGTACATACCAATAGAATAACAACATGTCTTTGCCCCCCCCACCCACTCGAGGACATCATACTGGTGGTGGTGTGTCATTTCCATAAAAAGCCCAGTTGATGGGCAAATAAAAATTGCAGCCTTGTAGTGCGACAACCCAGCTGTGAGGAAACATAGATTTACTACAATTTGGAAATAAAGTGCTATGATCTTATATGAACTTGAACGAACAATCTTAAAAACACTATAAAGCCTGAGTACATACCAATAGAATAACAACATGTCTTTGCCCCTACCGCCCCCCCCCCCCCCCACTCGAGGACATCATACTGGTGGTGGTGTGTTTTACCATAAAAAGCCCAGTTGATGGGCAAATAAAAATTGCAGCCTTGTAGTGCGACAACCCAGCTGTGAGGAAACATAGATTTACTACAATTTGGAAATAAAGTGCTATGATCTTATATGAACTTGAACGAACAATCTTAAAAACACTATAAAGACTGAGTACATACCTATAGAATAACAACATGTCTTTGCCCCTACCCCCCCCCCCCCCCCCCCCGCACTCGAGGACATCATACTGGTGGTGGTGTGTATTTTCCATAAAAAGCCCAGTTGATGGGCAAATAAAAATTGCAGCCTTGTAGTGCGACAACCCAGCTGTGAGGAAACATAGATTTACTACAATTTGGAAATAAAGTGCTATGATCTTATATGAACTTGAACGAACAATCTTAAAAACACTATAAAGCCTGAGTACATACCAATAGAATAACAACATGTCTTTGCCCCTACCCCCCCCCCCCCCCCCACTCGAGGACATCATACTCGTGGTGGTGTGTCATTTCCATAAAAAGCCCAGTTGATGGGCAAATAAAAATTGCAGCCTTGTAGTGCGACAGCCCAGCTGTGAGGAAACATAGATTTACTACAATTTGGAAATAAAGTGCTATGATCTTATATGAACTTGAATGAACAATCTTAAAAACACTATAAATCCTGAGTACATACTTATAGAATAACAACATGTCTTTTCCCCTACCCCCCCTCCCCCCCACTCGAGGACATCATACTGGTGGTGGTGTGTCATTTCCATAAAATCCCAGTTGATGGGCAAATAAAAATTGCAGCCTTGTAGTGCGACAACCCAGCTGTGGGGAAACATAGATTTACTACAATTTGGAAATAAAGTGCTATGATCTTATATGAACTTGAACGAACAATCTTAAAAACACTATAAAGCCTGAGTACATACCAATAGAAAAACAATATGTCTTTGCCCCTACACCCCCCCCCCCCACTCGAGGACATCATGCTGGTGGTGGTGTGTCATTTCCATAAAAAGCCCAGTTGATGGGCAAATAAAAATTGCAGCCTTGTAGTGCGACAACCCAGCTGTGAGGAAACATAGATTTACTACAATTTGGAAATAATGTGCTATGATCTTATATGAACTTGAACGAACAATCTTAAAAACACTACAAAGCGTGAGTACATACCAATAGAATAACAACATGTCTTTGCTTCTACCCCCCCCCCCCCCCCCACTCGAGGACATCATAATGCTGGTGGTGTGTCATTTTCACCAAGAGCCCAGTTGATGGGCAAATAAAAATTGCAGCCTTGTAGTGCAACAACCCAGGTGTGAGGAAACATAGATTTACTACAATTTGGAAATAAAGTGCTATGATCTTATATGAACTTGAACGAACAATCTTAAAAACACTATAAAGCCTGAGTACATATCAATAGAATAACAACATGTCTTTGCCCCTACCCCCTCCACCCCCCACTCGAGGACATCATACTGGTGGTATTGTGTCATTTCCATAAAAAGCCCAGTTGATGGGCAAATAAAAATTGCAGCCTTGTAGTGCGACAACCCAGGTGTGAGGAAACATAGATTTACTACAATTTGGAAATAAAGTGCTATGATCTTATATGAACTTGAACGAACAATCTTAAACCACTATAAAGCCTGAGTACATACCAATAGAATAACAACATGTCTTTTCCCCTACCCCCCCCCCCCCCCACCCACTCGAGGACATCATAATGCTGGTGGTGTGTCATTTTCACCAAAAGCCCAGTTGATGGGCAAATAAAAATTGCAGCCTTGTAGTGCAACAACCCAGGTGTGAGGAAACATAGATTTACTACAATTTGGAAATAAAGTGCTATGATCATATATGAACTTGGACGAACAATCTTAAAAACACTATAAAGCCTGAGTACATACCAATTGAATAACAACATGTCTTTGCCACTGCCCCCCCCCCCCCCTCCCCACTCAAGGACATCATACTGGTGGTGGTGTGTCATTTCCATAAGAAGCCCAGTTGATGGGCAAATAAAAATTGCAGCCCTGTAGTGCGACAACCCAGCTGTGAGGAAACATAGATTTACTACAATTTGGAAATAAAGTGCTATGATCTTAAATGAACTTGAACGAACAATCTTAAAAACACTATAAAGCCTGAGTACATACCAATAGAATAACAACATGTCTTTGCCCCTACCCCCCCCCCCCCCCCACTCGAGGACATCATAATGCTGGTGGTGTGCCATTTCCAACAAAATCCCACTTAATGGGCAAATAAAAATTGCAGCCTTGTAGTGCAACAACCCAGGTGTGAGGAAACATAGATTTACTACAATTTGGAAATAAAGTGCTATGATCTTATATGAACTTGAACGAACAATCTTAAAAACACTATAAAGCCTGAGTACATACCAATAGAATAACAACATGTCTTTGCCCCTACCCCCCCCTCCCCCCCCACTCGAGGACATCATACTGGTGGTGGTGTGTCATTTCCATAAAAAGCCCAGTTGATGGGCAAATAAAAATTGCAGCCTTGTAGTGCGACAACCCAGCTGTGAGGAAACATAGATTTAGTACAATTTGGAAATAAAGTGCTATGATCTTATATGAACTTGAACGAACAATCTTAGAAACACTATAAAGCCTGAGTACATACCAATAGAATAACCAACATGTCTTTGCCGCTACCCCCCCCCCCCTGCTCTCGAGGACATCATACTGGTAGTGGTGTGTCATTTCCATAAAAAGCCCAGTTGATGGGCAAATAAAAATTGCAGCCTTGTAGTGCGACAACCCAGCTGTGAGGAAACATAGATTTACTACAATTTGGAAATAAAGTGCTATGATCTTATATGAACTTGAACGAACAATCTTAAAAACACTATAAAGCCTGAGTACATACCAATAGAACAACAACATGTCTTTTCCCCTACCCCCCCCCCCCCCCCTCCCACTCGAGGACATCATACTGGTGGTGGTGTGTCATTTTCACCAAAAGCCCAGTTGATGGGCAAATAAAAATTGCAGCCTTGTAGTGCAACAACCCTGGTGTGAGGAAACAGATTTATTACAATTTGGAAATAAAGTGCTATGATCTTATATGGATTTGAATGAACAATCTTAAAAACACTATAAAGCCTGAGTACATACCAATAGAATAACGACATGTCTTTGCCCCTACCCCCCCCCGCCACCACTCGAGGTCATCATAATGCTGGTGGTGTGTCATTGGCATAAAAAGCCCAGTTGATGGGCAAATAAAAATTGCAGCCTTGTAGTGCAACAACCCAGGTGTGAGGAAACATAGATTTACTACAATTTGGAAATAAAGTGCTATGATCTTATATGAACTTGAACGAACAATCTTAAAAACACTATAAAGCCTGAGTACATTCCAATAGAATAACAACATGTCTTTGCCCCTACCCCCCCCCCCACTCGAGGACATCATAATGCTGGTGGTGTGTCATTTCCACCAAAAGCCCAGTTGATGGGCAAATAAAAATTGCAGCCTTGTAGTGCAACAACCCAGGTGTGAGGAAACATAGATTTACTACAATTTGGAAATAAAGTGCTATGATCTTACATGAACTTGAACGAACAATCTTAAAAACACTATATAGCCTGAGTACATACCAATAGAATAACAACATAACTTTGCCCCTACCCCCCCCCCCCCCACTCGAGGACATCATAATGCTGGTGGTGTGTCATTTCCACCAAAAGCCCAGTTGATGGGCAAATAAAAATTGCAGCCTTGTAGTGCAACAACCCAGGTGTGAGGAAACATAGATGTACTACAATTTGGAAATAAAGTGCTATGATCTTATATGAACTTGAACGAACAATCTTAATAACACTATAAAGCCTGAGTACATACCAATAGAATAACAACATGTCTTTGCCCCTACAGCCCCCTCCCCCCCCCACTCGAGGACATCATAATGCCGGTGGTGAGTCATTTCCATAAAAAGCCCAGTTGATGGGCAAATGAAAATTGCAGCCTTGTAGTGCAACAACCCAGGTGTGAGGAAACATAGATTCACTACAATTTGGAAATAAAGTGCTATGATCTTATATGAACTTGAACGAACAATCTTAAAAACACTATAAAGCCTGAGTACATACCAATAGAATAACAACATGTCTTTGCCCCTACACCCCCCCCCCCCCCCCCACTCGAGGACATCATAATGCTGGTGGTGTGTCATTTCCACCAAAATCCCAGGTGATGGGCAGATAAAAATTGCAGCCTTGTAGTGCAACAACGCAGGTGTGACGGAACATAGATTCACTACAATTTGGAAATAAAGTGCTATGATCTTATATGAACTTGAACGAACAATCTTAAAAACACTATATAGCCTGAGTACATACCAATAGAATAACAACATGACTTTGCCCCTACCCCCCCCCCCCCCCCCCCCACTCGATGACATCATAATGCTGGTGGTGTGTCATTTCCACCAAAAGCCCAGTTGATGGGCAAATAAAAATTGCAGCCTTGTAGTGCAACAACCCAGGTGTGAGGAAACAGAGATTTACTACAATTTGGAAATAAAGTGCTATGATCTTATATGAACTTGAACGAACAATCTTAAAAACACTATAAAACCTGAGTACATACCTATAGAATAACAACATCTTTGCCTGTACCCCCCCCCCCCCCCCCCCACTCGAGGACATCATACTGGTGGTGGTGTGTCATTTCCATAAAAAGCCCAGTTGATGGGCAAATAAAAATTGCAGCCTTGTAGTGCAACAACCCAGGTGTGAGGAAACATAGATTTACTACAATTTGGAAATAAAGTGCTATGATCTTACATGAACTTGAACGAACAATCTTAAAAACACTATATAGCCTGAGTACATACCAATAGAATAACAACATAACTTTGCCCCTACCCCCCCCCCCCCCCCCCACTCGAGGACATCATAATGCTGGTGGTGTGTCATTTCCACCAAAAGCCCAGTTGATGGGCAAATAAAAATTGCAGCCTTGTAGTGCAACAACCCAGGTGTGAGGAAACATAGATGTACTACAATTTGGAAATAAAGTGCTATGATCTTATATGAACTTGAACGAACAATCTTAATAACACTATAAAGCCTGAGTACATACCAATAGAATAACAACATGTCTTTGCCCCTACACCCCCCTCCCCCCCCACTCGAGGACATCATAATGCTGGTGGTGAGTCATTTCCATAAAAAGCCCAGTTGATGGGCAAATGAAAATTGCAGCCTTGTAGTGCAACAACCCAGGTGTGAGGAAACATAGATTCACTACAATTTGGAAATAAAGTGCTATGATCTTATATGAACTTGAACGAACAATCTTAAAAACACTATAAAGCCTGAGTACATACCAATAGAATAACAACATGTCTTTGCCCCTACCCCCCCCCCCCTCCCCCACCACTCGAGGACATCATAATGCTGGTGGTGTGTCATTTCCACCAAAAGCCCAGTTGATGGGCAAATAAAAATTGCAGCCTTGTAGTGCAACAACCCAGGTGTGAGGAAACATAGATTTACTACAATTTGGAAATAAAGTGCTATGATCTTATATGAACTTGAACGAACAATCTTAAAAACACTATAAAGCCTGAGTACATACCAATAGAATAACAACATGTCTTTGCCCCTACCCCCCCCCCCCCCCCACTCGAGGACATCATAATGCTGGTGGTGTGTCATTTCCATAAAAAGCCCAGTTGATGGGCAAATAAAAATTGCAGCCTTGTAGTGCAACAACCCAGGTGTGAGGAAACATAGATTTACTACAATTTGGAAATAAAGTGCTATGATCTTATATGAACTTGAACGAACAATCTTAAAAACACTATAAAGCCTGAGTACATACCAATAGAATAACAACATGTCTTTGCCCCCCCCCCCCCCCACTCGAGGACATCATACTGGTGGTGGTGTGTCATTTCCATAAAAAGCCCAGTTGATGGGCAAAAAAAAATTGCAGCCTTGTAGTGCGACAACCCAGCTGTGAGGAAACATAGATTTACTACAATTTGGAAATAAAGTGCTATGATCTTATATGAACTTGAACGAACAATCCTAAAAACACTATAAAGCCTGAGTACATACCAATAGCATAACAACATGTCTTTGCCCCTACCGCCCCATCCCCCCCCACTCGAGGACATCATACTGGTGGTGGTGTGTCATTACCATAAAAAGCCCAGTTGATGGGCAAATAAAAATTGCAGCCTTGTAGTGCGACAACCCAGCTGTGAGGAAACATAGATTTACTACAATTTGGAAATAAAGTGCTATGATCTTATATGAACTTGAACGAACAATCTTAAAAACACTATAAAGACTGAGTACATACCTATAGAATAACAACATGTCTTTGCCCCTACCCCCCCCCCCCCCCCACTCGAGGACATCATACTGGTGGTGGTGTGTCATTTCCATAAAAAGCCCAGTTGATGGGCAAATAAAAATTGCAGCCTTGTTGTGCGACAACCCAGCTGTGAGGAAACATAGATTTACTGCAATTTGGAAATAAAGTGCTATGATCTTATATGAACTTGAACGAACAATCTTAAAAACACTATAAAGCCTGAGTACATACCAATAGAATAACAACATGTCTTTGCCCCTACCCCCCCCCCCCCCCCTCGAGGACATCATACTGGTGGTGGTGTGTCATTTCCATAAAAAGCCCAGTTGATGGGCAAATAAAAATTGCAGCCTTGTAGTGCGACAGCCCAGCTGTGAGGAAACATAGATTTACTACAATTTGGAAATAAAGTGCTATGATCTTATATGAACTTGAACGAACAATCTTAAAAACACTATAAAGCCTGAGTACATACCAATAGAATAACAACATGTCTTTGCCCCCCCCACCCACTCGAGGACATCATACTGGTGGTGGTGTGTCATTTCCATAAAAAGCCCAGTTGATGGGCAAATAAAAATTGCAGCCTTGTAGTGCGACAACCCAGCTGTGAGGAAACATAGATTTACTACAATTTGGAAATAAAGTGCTATGATCTTATATGAACTTGAACGAACAATCTTAAAAACACTATAAAGCCTGAGTACATACCAATAGAATAACAACATGTCTTTGCCCCTACCGCCCCCCCCCCCCCCCACTCGAGGACATCATACTGGTGGTGGTGTGTTTTACCATAAAAAGCCCAGTTGATGGGCAAATAAAAATTGCAGCCTTGTAGTGCGACAACCCAGCTGTGAGGAAACATAGATTTACTACAATTTGGAAATAAAGTGCTATGATCTTATATGAACTTGAACGAACAATCTTAAAAACACTATAAAGACTGAGTACATACCTATAGAATAACAACATGTCTTTGCCCCTACCCCCCCCCCCCCCCCGCACTCGAGGACATCATACTGGTGGTGGTGTGTATTTTCCATAAAAAGCCCAGTTGATGGGCAAATAAAAATTGCAGCCTTGTAGTGCGACAACCCAGCTGTGAGGAAACATAGATTTACTACAATTTGGAAATAAAGTGCTATGATCTTATATGAACTTGAACGAACAATCTTAAAAACACTATAAAGCCTGAGTACATACCAATAGAATAACAACATGTCTTTGCCCCTACCCCCCCCCCCCCCACTCGAGGACATCATACTGGTGGTGGTGTGTCATTTCCATAAAAAGCCCAGTTGATGGGCAAATAAAAATTGCAGCCTTGTAGTGCGACAGCCCAGCTGTGAGGAAACATAGATTTACTACAATTTGGAAATAAAGTGCTATGATCTTATATGAACTTGAACGAACAATCTTAAAAACACTATAAATCCTGAGTACATACTTATAGAATAACAACATGTCTTTTCCCCTACCCCCCCTCCCCCCCACTCGAGGACATCATACTGGTGGTGGTGTGTCATTTCCATAAAATCCCAGTTGATGGGCAAATAAAAATTGCAGCCTTGTAGTGCGACAACCCAGCTGTGGGGAAACATAGATTTACTACAATTTGGAAATAAAGTGCTATGATTTTATATGAACTTGAACGAACAATCTTAAAAACACTATAAAGCCTGAGTACATACCAATAGAATAACAATATGTCTTTGCCCCTACACCCCCCCCCCCCCCCCACTCGAGGACATCATGCTGGTGGTGGTGTGTCATTTCCATAAAAAGCCCAGTTGATGGGCAAATAAAAATTGCAGCCTTGTAGTGCGACAACCCAGCTGTGAGGAAACATAGATTTACTACAATTTGGAAATAATGTGCTATGATCTTATATGAACTTGAACGAACAATCTTAAAAACACTACAAAGCGTGAGTACATACCAATAGAATAACAACATGTCTTTGCTTCTACCCCCCCCCCCCCCCACTCGAGGACATCATAATGCTGGTGGTGTGTCATTTTCACCAAGAGCCCAGTTGATGGGCAAATAAAAATTGCAGCCTTGTAGTGCAACAACCCAGGTGTGAGGAAACATAGATTTACTACAATTTGGAAATAAAGTGCTATGATCTTATATGAACTTGAACGAACAATCTTAAAAACACTATAAAGCCTGAGTACATATCAATAGAATAACAACATGTCTTTGCCCCTACCCCCTCCACCCCCCACTCGAGGACATCATACTGGTGGTATTGTGTCATTTCCATAAAAAGCCCAGTTGATGGGCAAATAAAAATTGCAGCCTTGTAGTGCGACAACCCAGGTGTGAGGAAACATAGATTTACTACAATTTGGAAATAAAGTGCTATGATCTTATATGAACTTGAACGAACAATCTTAAAAACACTATAAAGCCTGAGTACATACCAATAGAATAACAACATGTCTTTTCCCCTACCCCCCCCCCCCCCCCACCCACTCGAGGACATCATAATGCTGGTGGTGTGTCATTTTCACCAAAAGCCCAGTTGATGGGCAAATAAAAATTGCAGCCTTGTAGTGCAACAACCCAGGTGTGAGGAAACATAGATTTACTACAATTTGGAAATAAAGTGCTATGATCATATATGAACTTGGACGAACAATCTTAAAAACACTATAAAGCCTGAGTACATACCAATTGAATAACAACATGTCTTTGCCACTGCCCCCCCCCCCCTCCCCACTCGAGGACATCATACTGGTGGTGGTGTGTCATTTCCATAAAAAGCCCAGTTGATGGGCAAATAAAAATTGCAGCCCTGTAGTGCGACAACCCAGCTGTGAGGAAACATAGATTTACTACAATTTGGAAATAAAGTGCTATGATCTTAAATGAACTTGAACGAACAATCTTAAAAACACTATAAAGCCTGAGTACATACCAATAGAATAACAACATATCTTTGCCCCTACCCCCCCCCCCCCCCACTCGAGGACATCATAATGCTGGTGGTGTGCCATTTCCAACAAAATCCCACTTAATGGGCAAATAAAAATTGCAGCCTTGTAGTGCAACAACCCAGGTGTGAGGAAACATAGATTTACTACAATTTGGAAATAAAGTGCTATGATCTTATATGAACTTGAACGAACAATCTTAAAAACACTATAAAGCCTGAGTACATACCAATAGAATAACAACATGTCTTTGCCCCTACCCCCCCCCCCCCCCCCCCACTCGAGGACATCATACTGGTGGTGGTGTGTCATTTCCATAAAAAGCCCAGTTGACGGGCAAATAAAAATTGCAGCCTTGTAGTGCGACAACCCAGCTGTGAGGAAACATAGATTTAGTACAATTTGGAAATAAAGTGCTATGATCTTATATGAACTTGAACGAACAATCTTAGAAACACTATAAAGCCTGAGTACATACCAATAGAATAACAACATGTCTTTGCCGCTACCCCCCCCCCCCCCCCCTGCTCTCGAGGACATCATACTGGTAGTGGTGTGTCATTTCCATAAAAAGCCCAGTTGATGGGCAAATAAAAATTGCAGCCTTGTAGTGCGACAACCCAGCTGTGAGGAAACATAGATTTACTACAATTTGGAAATAAAGTGCTATGATCTTATATGAACTTGAACGAACAATCTTAAAAACACTATAAAGCCTGAGTACATACCAATAGAACAACAACATGTCTTTTCCCCTACCCCCCCCCCCCCCCCACCCACTCGAGGACATCATAATGCTGGTGGTGTGTCATTTTCACCAAAAGCCCAGTTGATGGGCAAATAAAAATTGCAGCCTTGTAGTGCAACAACCCCGGTGTGAGGAAACATAGATTTACTACAATTTGGAAATAAAGTGCTATGATCATATATGAACTTGGACGAACAATCTTAAAAACACTATAAAGCCTGAGTACATACCAATAGAATAACAACATGTCTTTGCCACTGCCCCCCCCCCCCCACCCCACTCGAGGACATCATACTGGTGGTGGTGTGTCATTTCCATAAAAAGCCCAGTTGATGGGCAAATAAAAATTGCAGCCCTGTAGTGCGACAACCCAGCTGTGAGGAAACATAGATTTACTACAATTTGGAAATAAAGTGCTATGATCTTAAATGAACTTGAACGAACAATCTTAAAAACACTATAAAGCCTGAGTACATACCAATAGAATAACAACATGTCTTTGCCCCTACCCCCCCCCCCCCCCCCCACTCGAGGACATCATAATGCTGGTGGTGTGCCATTTCCAACAAAATCCCACTTAATGGGCAAATAAAAATTGCAGCCTTGTAGTGCAACAACCCAGGTGTGAGGAAACATAGATTTACTACAATTTGGAAATAAAGTGCTATGATCTTATATGAACTTGAACGAACAATCTTAAAAACACTATAAAGCCTGAGTACATATCAATAGAATAACAACATGTCTTTGCCCCTACCCCCTCCACCCCCCACTCGAGGACATCATACTGGTGGTATTGTGTCATTTCCATAAAAAGCCCAGTTGATGGGCAAATAAAAATTGCAGCCTTGTAGTGCGACAACCCAGGTGTGAGGAAACATAGATTTACTACAATTTGGAAATAAAGTGCTATGATCTTATATGAACTTGAACGAACAATCTTAAAAACACTATAAAGCCTGAGTACATACCAATAGAATAACAACATGTCTTTTCCCCTACCCCCCCCCCCCCCCCACCCACTCGAGGACATCATAATGCTGGTGGTGTGTCATTTTCACCAAAAGCCCAGTTGATGGGCAAATAAAAATTGCAGCCTTGTAGTGCAACAACCCAGGTGTGAGGAAACATAGATTTACTACAATTTGGAAATAAAGTGCTATGATCATATATGAACTTGGACGAACAATCTTAAAAACACTATAAAGCCTGAGTACATACCAATTGAATAACAACATGTCTTTGCCACTGCCCCCCCCCCCTCCCCACTCGAGGACATCATACTGGTGGTGGTGTGTCATTTCCATAAAAAGCCCAGTTGATGGGCAAATAAAAATTGCAGCCCTGTAGTGCGACAACCCAGCTGTGAGGAAACATAGATTTACTACAATTTGGAAATAAAGTGCTATGATCTTAAATGAACTTGAACGAACAATCTTAAAAACACTATAAAGCCTGAGTACATACCAATAGAATAACAACATGTCTTTGCCCCTACCCCCCCCACACCCCAACCGAGGACATCATACTGGTGGTGGTGTGTCATTTCCATAAAAAGCCCAGTTGATGGGCAAATAAAATTTGCAGCCTTGTAGTGCGACAACCCAGCTGTGAGTAAACATAGATTTACTACAATTAGGAAATAAAGTGCTATGATCTTATATGAACTTGAACGAACAATCTTAAAAACACTATAAAGCCTGAGTACATACCAATAGAATAACAACATGTCTTGGCCCCTACCCCCCCCCCCCCCCCACCCGAGGACATCATACTGGTGGTGGTGTGTCATTTCCATAAAAAGCCCAGTTGATGGGCAAATAAAATTTGCAGCCTTGTAGTGCGACAACCCAGCTGTGAGGAAACATAGATTTACTACAATTTGGAAATAAAGTGCTATGATCTTATATGAACTTGAACGAACAATCTTAAAAACACTATAAAGCCTGAGTACATACCAATAGAATAACAACATGTCTTTGCCCCTACACCCCCCCCCCCCCCCCACTCGAGGACATCATACTGGTGGTGGTGTGTCATTTCCATAAAAAGCCCAGTTGATGGGCAAATAAAAATTGCAGCCTTGTAGTGCGACAACCCAGCTGTGAGGAAACATAGATTTAGTACAATTTGGAAATAAAGTGCTATGATCTTATATGAACTTGAACGAACTATCTTAGAAACACTATAAAGCCTGAGTACATACCAATAGAATAACAACATGTCTTTGCCGCTACCCCCCCCCCCCCCCTGCTCTCGAGGACATCATACTGGTAGTGGTGTGTCATTTCCATAAAAAGCCCAGTTGATGGGCAATTAAAAATTGCAGCCTTGTAGTGCGACAACCCAGCTGTGAGGAAACATAGATTTACTACAATTTGGAAATAAAGTGCTATGATCTTATATGAACTTGAACGAACAATCTTAAAAACACTATAAAGCCTGAGTACATACCAATAGAATAACAACATGTCTTTTCCCCTACCCCCCCCCCCCCCCCCCCACCCGCTCGAGGACATCATAATGCTGGTGGTGTGTCATTTTCACCAAAAGCCCAGTTGATGGGCAAATAAAAATTGCAGCCTTGTAGTGCAACAACCCAGGTGTGAGGAAACATAGATTTACTACAATTTGGAAATAAAGTGCTATGATCATATATGAACTTGGACGAACAATCTTAAAAACACTATAAAGCCTGAGTACATACCAATAGAATAACAACATGTCTTTGCCACTGCCCCCCCCCCCCCACCCCACTCGAGGACATCATACTGGTGGTGGTGTGTCATTTCCATAAAAAGCCCAGTTGATGGGCAAATAAAAATTGCAGCCCTGTAGTGCGACAACCCAGCTGTGAGGAAACATAGATTTACTGCAATTTGGAAATAAAGTGCTATGATCTTAAATGAACTTGAACGAACAATCTTAAAAACACTATAAAGCCTGAGTACATACCAATAGAATAACAACATGTCTTTGCCCCTACCCCCCCCCCCCCCCCCACTCGAGGACATCATAATGCTGGTGGTGTGCCATTTCCAACAAAATCCCACTTAATGGGCAAATAAAAATTGCAGCCTTGTAGTGCAACAACCCAGGTGTGAGGAAACATTGATTTACTACAATTTGGAAATAAAGTGCTATGATCTTATATGAACTTGAACGAACAATCTTAAAAACACTATAAAGCCTGAGTACATACCAATAGAATAACAACATGTCTTTGCCCCTACCCCCCCCCCCCCCCCCCCACTCGAGGACATCATACTGGTGGTGGTGTGTCATTTCCATAAAAAGCCCAGTTGATGGGCAAATAAAATTTGCAGCCTTGTAGTGCGACAACCCAGCTGTGAGTAAACATAGATTTACTACAATTTGAAAATAAAGTGCTATGATCTTATATGAACTTGAACGAACAATCTTAAAAACACTATAAAGCCTGAGTACATACCAATAGAATAAAAACATGTCTTTGCCCCTACCCCCCCTCCCCCCCCACTCGAGGACATCATAATGCTGGTGGTGTGTCATATCCACCAAAAGCCCAGTTGATGGGCAAATAAAAATTGCAGAATTGTAGTGCAACAATCCAGGTGTGAGGAAACATATATTTACTACAATTTGGAAATAAAGTGCTATGATCTTATACGAACTTGAACGAACAATCTTAAAAACACTATAAAGCCTGAGTACATACCAATAGAATAACAACATGTCTTTGCCCCTAAGCCCCCCCCCCCCACCCACTCGAGGACATCATACTGGTGGTGGTGTGTCATTTCCATAAAAAGCCCAGTTGATGGGCAAATAAAAATTGCAGCCTTGTAGTGCGACAACCCAGCTGTGAGGAAACATAGATTTACTACAATTTGGAAATAAAGTGCTATGATCTTATGTGAACTTGAACGAACAATCTTAAAAACACTATATAGCCTGAGAACATACCAATAGAATAACAACATGTCTTTGCCCCTACCCCCCCCCCCCCACTCGAGGACATCATACTGGTGGTGGTGTGTCATTTCCATAAAAGGCCCAGTTGATGGGCAAATAAAAATTGCAGCCTTGTAGTGCAACAACCCAGGTGTGAGGAAACATAGATTTACTACAATTTGGAAATAAAGTGCTATGATCTTATATGAACTTGAACAAACAATCTTAAAAACACTATAAAGCCTGAGTACATACCAATAGAATAACAACATGTCTTTGCTCCTACCCCCGCCCCCCCCCCCCCCCCCCCACTTGAGGACCTCATAATGCTGGTGGTGTGTCATTTCCACCAAAAGCCCAGTTGATGGGCAAATAAAAATTGCAGCCTTCTAGTGCAACAACCCAGGTGTGAGGAAACATAGATTTACTACAATTTGGAAATAAAGTGCTATGATCTTATATGAACTTGAACGAACAATCTTAAAAACACTATAAAGCCTGAGTACATACCAATAGAATAACAACATGTGTTTGCCCCTACCGGCCCCCCCGCCCACCCACTCGAGGACACCACAATGCTGGTGGTGTGTCATATCCACCAAAAGCCCAGTTGATGGTCAAATAAAAGTTGCAGCCTTGTAGTGCAACAACCCAGGTGTGAGGAAACATAGATTTACTACAATTTGGAAATAAAGTGCTATGATCTTATATGAACTTGAACGAACAATCTTAAAATCACTATAAACCCTGAATACATACCAATAGAATAACAACATGTCTTTGCCCCTACCCCCCCCCCCCCCCCACTCGAGGACATCATAATGCTGGTGGTGTGTCATTTCCACCAAAAGCCCAGTTGATGGGCAAATAAAAATTGCAGCCTTGTAATGCAACAACCCAGGTGTGAAGAAAGATACATTTACTACAATTTGAAAATAAAGTGCTATGATCTTATATGAACTTGAACGAACAACCTTAAAAACACTATAAAGCCTGAGTACATACCAATACAATAACAACATGTCTTTGCCCCTACCCCCCCCCCCTTCCCCCCCCCACTCGAGGACATCATAATGCTGGTGGTGTGTCATTTCCACCAAAAGCCCAGTTGATGGGCAATTAAAAATTGCAGCCTTGTAGTGCAACAACCCAGGTGTGAGGAAACATAGATTTACTACAATTTGGAAATAAAGTGCTATGATCTTATATGAACTTGAACGAACAATCTTAAAAACTCTATAAAGCCTGAGTACATACCAATAGAATAACAACATGTCTTTGCCCCTACCCCCCCCCCCCCCCCCCCCCCCCCCCGCACTCGAGGACATCATAATGCTGGTGGTGTGTCATTTCCACCAAAAGCCCAGTTGATGGGCAAATAAAAATTGCAGCCTTGTAGTGCAACAACCCAGGTGTGAGGAAACATAGATTTACTCCAATTTGGAAATAAAGTGCTATGATCTTATATGAACTTGAACGAACAATCTTAAAAACACTATAAAGCCTGAGTACATACCAATAGAATAACAACATATCTTTGCCACAACCCCCTCCCCCCCCCCACTCGAGGACATCATACTGGTGGTGCAGTGTCATTTCCACCAAAAGCCCAGTTGATGGGCAAATAAAAATTACAGCCTTGTAGTGCAACAACCCAGGTGTGAGGAAACATAGATTTACTACAATTTGGAAATAAAGTGCTATGATCTTATATGAACTTGAACGAACAATCTTAAAAACACTATAAAGCCTGAGTACATACCAATAGAATAACAACATGTCTTTGCCCCTACACCCCCCCCCCCCCCCCCACTCGAGGACATCATAATGCTGGTGGTGTGTCATTTCCACCAAAAGCCCAGTTGATGGGCAAATAAAAATTGCAGCCTTGTAGTGCAACAACCCAGGTGTGAGGAAACATAGATTTACTACAATTTGGAAATAAAGTGCTATGATCTTATATGAACTTGAACGAACAATCTTAAAAACACTATCAAGCCTGAGTACATACCAATAGAATAACAACATATCTTTGCCCCTACCCCCCCCCCCCACTCGAGGACATCATAATGCTGGTGGTGTGTCATTTCCACCAAAAGCCCAGTTGATGGGCAAATAAAAATTGCAGCCTTGTAATGCAACAACCCAGCTGTGAGGAAACATAGATTTACTACAATTTGGAAATAAAGTGCTATGATCTTATATGAACTTGAACAAACAATATTAAAAACACTATAAAGCCAGAGTACATACCAATAGAATAACAACATGTCTTTGCCCCTACCCCCCCCCCCCCCCCCCACCACCACTCGAGGACATCATAATGCTGGTGGTGTGTCATTTCCACCAAAAGCCCAGTTGATGGGCAAATAAAAATTGCAGCCTTGTAATGCAACAACCCAGGTGTGAAGAAACATAGATTTACTACAATTTGAAAATAAAGTGCTATGATCTTATATGAACTTGAACGAACAACCTTAAAAACACTATAAAGCCTGAGTACATACCAATACAATAACAACATGTCTTTGCCCCTACCCCCCCCCCTTCGCCCCCCACTCGAGGACATCATAATGCTGGTGGTGTGTCATTTCCACCAAAAGCCCAGTTGATGGGCAATTAAAAATTGCAGCCTTGTAGTGCAACAACCCAGGTGTGAGGAAACATAGATTTACTACAATTTGGAAATAAAGTGCTATGATCTTATATGAACTTGAACGAACAATCTTAAAAACTCTATAAAGCCTGAGTACATACCAATAGAATAACAACATGTCTTTGCCCCTACCCCCCCCCCGCACTCGAGGACATCATAATGCTGGTGGTGTGTCATTTCCACCTGAAGCCCAGTTGATGGGCAAATAAAAATTGCAGCCTTGTAGTGCAACAACCCAGGCGTGAGGAAACATAGATTTACTCCAATTTGGAAATAAAGTGCTATGATCTTATATGAACTTGAACGAACAATCTTAAAAACACTATATAGCCTGAGAACATACCAATAGAATAACAACATGTCTTTGCCCCTACCCCCCCCCCCCCCACTCGAGGACATCATACTGGTGGTGGTGTGTCATTTCCATAAAAGGCCCAGTTGATGGGCAAATAAAAATTGCAGCCTTGTAGTGCAACAACCCAGGTGTGAGGAAACATAGATTTACTACAATTTGGAAATAAAGT
Organism: Schistocerca piceifrons; assembly: GCF_021461385.2. Taxonomy (NCBI): domain Eukaryota; kingdom Metazoa; phylum Arthropoda; class Insecta; order Orthoptera; family Acrididae; genus Schistocerca; species Schistocerca piceifrons. The sequence goes on along the minus strand of NC_060147.1, from coordinate 18,783,944 downwards.
GCTATGATCTTATATGAACTTGAACAAACAATCTTAAAAACACTATAAAGCCTGAGTACATACCAATAGAATAACAACATGTCTTTGCTCCTACCCCCGCCCCCCCCCCCCCCACTTGAGGACCTCATAATGCTGGTGGTGTGTCATTTCCACCAAAAGCCCAGTTGATGGGCAAATAAAAATTGCAGCCTTCTAGTGCAACAACCCAGGTGTGAGGAAACATAGATTTACTACAATTTGGAAATAAAGTGCTATGATCTTATATGAACTTGAACGAACAATCTTAAAAACACTATAAAGCCTGAGTACATACCAATAGAATAACAACATGTGTTTGCCCCTACCGGCCCCCCCGCCCACCCACTCGAGGACACCACAATGCTGGTGGTGTGTCATATCCACCAAAAGCCCAGTTGATGGTCAAATAAAAGTTGCAGCCTTGTAGTGCAACAACCCAGGTGTGAGGAAACATAGATTTACTACAATTTGGAAATAAAGTGCTATGATCTTATATGAACTTGAACGAACAATCTTAAAATCACTATAAACCCTGAATACATACCAATAGAATAACAACATGTCTTTGCCCCTACCCCCCCCCCCCCCCACTCGAGGACATCATAATGCTGGTGGTGTGTCATTTCCACCAAAAGCCCAGTTGATGGGCAAATAAAAATTGCAGCCTTGTAATGCAACAACCCAGGTGTGAAGAAAGATACATTTACTACAATTTGAAAATAAAGTGCTATGATCTTATATGAACTTGAACGAACAACCTTAAAAACACTATAAAGCCTGAGTACATACCAATACAATAACAACATGTCTTTGCCCCTACCCCCCCCCCCTTCCCCCCCCCACTCGAGGACATCATAATGCTGGTGGTGTGTCATTTCCACCAAAAGCCCAGTTGATGGGCAATTAAAAATTGCAGCCTTGTAGTGCAACAACCCAGGTGTGAGGAAACATAGATTTACTACAATTTGGAAATAAAGTGCTATGATCTTATATGAACTTGAACGAACAATCTTAAAAACTCTATAAAGCCTGAGTACATACCAATAGAATAACAACATGTCTTTGCCCCTACCCCCCCCCCCCCCCCCCCCCCCCGCACTCGAGGACATCATAATGCTGGTGGTGTGTCATTTCCACCAAAAGCCCAGTTGATGGGCAAATAAAAATTGCAGCCTTGTAGTGCAACAACCCAGGTGTGAGGAAACATAGATTTACTCCAATTTGGAAATAAAGTGCTATGATCTTATATGAACTTGAACGAACAATCTTAAAAACACTATAAAGCCTGAGTACATACCAATAGAATAACAACATATCTTTGCCACAACCCCCTCCCCCCCCCACTCGAGGACATCATACTGGTGGTGCAGTGTCATTTCCACCAAAAGCCCAGTTGATGGGCAAATAAAAATTACAGCCTTGTAGTGCAACAACCCAGGTGTGAGGAAACATAGATTTACTACAATTTGGAAATAAAGTGCTATGATCTTATATGAACTTGAACGAACAATCTTAAAAACACTATAAAGCCTGAGTACATACCAATAGAATAACAACATGTCTTTGCCCCTACACCCCCCCCCCCCCCCCCACTCGAGGACATCATAATGCTGGTGGTGTGTCATTTCCACCAAAAGCCCAGTTGATGGGCAAATAAAAATTGCAGCCTTGTAGTGCAACAACCCAGGTGTGAGGAAACATAGATTTACTACAATTTGGAAATAAAGTGCTATGATCTTATATGAACTTGAACGAACAATCTTAAAAACACTATCAAGCCTGAGTACATACCAATAGAATAACAACATATCTTTGCCCCTACTCCCCCCCCCCCACTCGAGGACATCATAATGCTGGTGGTGTGTCATTTCCACCAAAAGCCCAGTTGATGGGCAAATAAAAATTGCAGCCTTGTAATGCAACAACCCAGCTGTGAGGAAACATAGATTTACTACAATTTGGAAATAAAGTGCTATGATCTTATATGAACTTGAACAAACAATATTAAAAACACTATAAAGCCAGAGTACATACCAATAGAATAACAACATGTCTTTGCCCCTACCCCCCCCCCCCCCCCCACCACCACTCGAGGACATCATAATGCTGGTGGTGTGTCATTTCCACCAAAAGCCCAGTTGATGGGCAAATAAAAATTGCAGCCTTGTAATGCAACAACCCAGGTGTGAAGAAACATAGATTTACTACAATTTGAAAATAAAGTGCTATGATCTTATATGAACTTGAACGAACAACCTTAAAAACACTATAAAGCCTGAGTACATACCAATACAATAACAACATGTCTTTGCCCCTACCCCCCCCCCCTTCGCCCCCCACTCGAGGACATCATAATGCTGGTGGTGTGTCATTTCCACCAAAAGCCCAGTTGATGGGCAATTAAAAATTGCAGCCTTGTAGTGCAACAACCCAGGTGTGAGGAAACATAGATTTACTACAATTTGGAAATAAAGTGCTATGATCTTATATGAACTTGAACGAACAATCTTAAAAACTCTATAAAGCCTGAGTACATACCAATAGAATAACAACATGTCTTTGCCCCTACCCCCCCCCCGCACTCGAGGACATCATAATGCTGGTGGTGTGTCATTTCCACCTGAAGCCCAGTTGATGGGCAAATAAAAATTGCAGCCTTGTAGTGCAACAACCCAGGCGTGAGGAAACATAGATTTACTCCAATTTGGAAATAAAGTGCTATGATCTTATATGAACTTGAACGAACAATCTTAAAAACACTATAAAGCCTGAGTACATACCAATAGAATAACAACATATCTTTGCCACAACCCCCCCCCCCCCCCCCACTCGAGGACATCATATTGGTGGTGCAGTGTCATTTCCACCAAAAGCCCAGTTGATGGGCAAATAAAAATTACAGCCTTGTAGTGCAACAACCCAGGTGTGAGGAAACATAGATTTACTACAATTTGCAAATAAAGTGCTATGATCTTATATGAACTTGAACGAACAATCTTAAAAACACTATAAAGCCTGAGTACATACCAATAGAATAACAACATGTCTTTGCCCCTACCCCCCCCCCCCCCCCCACTCGAGGACATCATAATGATGGTGGTGTGTCATTTCCACCAAAAGCCCAGTTGATGGGCAAATAAAAATTGCAGACTTGTAGTGCAACAACCCAGGTGTGAGGAAACATAGATTTACTACAATTTGTAAATAAAGTGCTATGATCTTATATGAACTTGAACGAACAATCTTAAAAACACTATCAAGCCTGAGTACATACCAATAGAATAACAACATATCTTTGCCCCTACCCCCCCCCCCCCCCCCCACTCGAGGACATCATAAGCTGGTGGTGTGTCATTTCCACCAAAAGCCCAGTTGATGGGCAAATAAAAATTGCAGCCTTGTAATGCAACAACCCAGCTGTGAGGAAACATAGATTTACTACAATTTGGAAATAAAGTGCTATGATCTTATATGAACTTGAACGAACAATCTTAAAATCACTATAAACCCTGAATACATACCAATAGAATAACAACATGTCTTTGCCCCTACCCCCCCCCCCCCCCCCACTCGAGGACATCATAATGCTGGTGGTGTGTCATTTCCACCAAAAGCCCAGTTGATGGGCAAATAAAAATTGCAGCCTTGTAATGCAACAACCCAGGTGTGAAGAAACATAGATTTACTACAATTTGAAAATAAAGTGCTATGATCTTATATGAACTTGAACGAACAACCTTAAAAACACTATAAAGCCTGAGTACATACCAATACAATAACAACATGTCTTTGCCCCTACCACCCCCCTTCCCCCCCCCACTCGAGGACATCATAATGCTGGTGGTGTGTCATTTCCACCAAAAGCCCAGTTGATGGGCAATTAAAAATTGCAGCCTTGTAGTGCAACAACCCAGGTGTGAGGAAACATAGATTTACTACAATTTGGAAATAAAGTGCTATGATCTTATATGAACTTGAACGAACAATCTTAAAAACTCTATAAAGCCTGAGTACATACCAATAGAATAACAACATGTCTTTGCCCCTACCCCGCCCCCCCCCCCCCCCCCCCCCCCCCGCACTCGAGGACATCATAATGCTGGTGGTGTGTCATTTCCACCAAAAGCCCAGTTGATGGGCAAATAAAAATTGCAGCCTTGTAGTGCAACAACCCAGGTGTGAGGAAACATAGATTTACTCCAATTTGGAAATAAAGTGCTATGATCTTATATGAACTTGAACGAACAATCTTAAAAACACTATAAAGCCTGAGTACATACCAATAGAATAACAACATATCTTTGCCACAACCCCCTCCCCCCCCCACTCGAGGACATCATACTGGTGGTGCAGTGTCATTTCCACCAAAAGCCCAGTTGATGGGCAAATAAAAATTACAGCCTTGTAGTGCAACAACCCAGGTGTGAGGAAACATAGATTTACTACAATTTGGAAATAAAGTGCTATGATCTTATATGAACTTGAACGAACAGTCTTAAAAACACTATAAAGCCTGAGTACATACCAATAGAATAACAACATGTCTTTGCCCCTACACCCCCCCCCCCCCCCCCCCCCCCCCACTCGAGGACATCATAATGCTGGTGGTGTGTCATTTCCACCAAAAGCCCAGTTGATGGGCAAATAAAAATTGCAGCCTTGTAGTGCAACAACCCAGGTGTGAGGAAACATAGATTTACTACAATTTGGAAATAAAGTGCTATGATCTTATATGAACTTGAACGAACAATCTTAAAAACACTATCAAGCCTGAGTACATACCAATAGAATATCAACATATCTTTGCCCCTACCCCCCCCCCCCCCCCCACTCGAGGACATCATAATGCTGGTGGTGTGTCATTTCCACCAAAAGCCCAGTTGATGGGCAAATAAAAATTGCAGCCTTGTAATGCAACAACCCAGCTGTGAGGAAACATAGATTTACTACAATTTGGAAATAAAGTGCTATGATCTTATATGAACTTGAACAAACAATATTAAAAACACTATAAAGCCAGAGTACATACCAATAGAATAACAACATGTCTTTGCCCCTACCCCCCCCCCCCCCCCCCACCACTCGAGGACATCATAATGCTGGTGGTGTGTCATTTCCACCAAAAGCCCAGTTGATGGGCAAATAAAAATTGCAGCCTTGTAATGCAACAACCCAGGTGTGAAGAAACATAGATTTACTACAATTTGAAAATAAAGTGCTATGATCTTATATGAACTTGAACGAACAACCTTAAAAACACTATAAAGCCTGAGTACATACCAATACAATAACAACATGTCTTTGCCCCTACCCCCCCCCCTTCGCCCCCCACTCGAGGACATCATAATGCTGGTGGTGTGTCATTTCCACCAAAAGCCCAGTTGATGGGCAATTAAAAATTGCAGCCTTGTAGTGCAACAACCCAGGTATGAGGAAACATAGATTTACTACAATTTCGAAATAAAGTGCTATGATCTTATATGAACTTGAACGAACAATCTTAAAAACTCTATAAAGCCTGAGTACATACCAATAGAATAACAACATGTCTTTGCCCCTACCCCCCCCCCCCCCCCCGCACTCGAGGACATCATAATGCTGGTGGTGTGTCATTTCCACCTAAAGCCCAGTTGATGGGCAAATAAAAATTGCAGCCTTGTAGTGCAACAACCCAGGCGTGAGGAAACATAGATTTACTCCAATTTGGAAATAAAGTGCTATGATCTTATATGAACTTGAACGAACAATCCTAAAAACACTATAAAGCCTGAGTACATACCAATAGAATAACAACATATCTTTGCCACACCCCCCCCCCCCCCCCCACTCGAGGACATCATACTGGTGGTGCAGTGTCATTTCCACCAAAAGCCCAGTTGATGGGCAAATAAAAATTACAGCCTTGTAGTGCAACAACCCAGGTGTGAGGAAACATAGATTTACTACAATTTGGAAATAAAGTGCTATGATCTTATATGAACTTGAACGAACAATCTTAAAAACACTATCAAGCCTGAGTACATACCAATAGAATAACAACATATCTTTGCCCCTACCCCCCCCCCCCCCCCCACTCGAGGACCTCATAATGCTGGTGGTGTGTCATTTCCACCAAAAGCCCAGTTGATGGGCAAATAAAAATTGCAGCCTTGTAATGCAACAACCCAGCTGTGAGGAAACATAGATTTACTACAATTTGGAAATAAAGTGCTATGATCTTATATGAACTTGAACGAACAATCTTAAAAACACTATAAAGCCTGAGTACATACCAATAGAATAAAAACATGTCTTTGCCCCTACCCCCCCCCCCCACTCGAGGACATCATACTGGTAGTGGTGTGTCATTTCCACCAAAAGCCCAGTTGATGGGCAAATAAAAATTGCAGCCTTGTAGTGCAACAACCCAGGTGTGAGGAAACATAGATTTACTACAATTTGGAAATAAAGTGCTATGACCTTATATGAACTTGAACGAACAATCTTAAAAACACTATAAAGCCTGAGTACATACCAATAGAATAACAACATGTCTTTGCCCCTACCTGCCCCCCCCCCCCCCACCCACTCGCGGACATCAAAATGCTGGTGGTGTGTCATTTCCACCAAAAGCCCAGTTGATGGGCAAATAAAAGTTGCAGCCTTGTAGTGCAACAACCCAGGTGTGAGGAGACATAGATTTACTACAATTTGGAAATAAAGTGCTATGATCTTATATGAACTTGAACGAACATTCTTAAAAACACTATAAAGCCTGAGTACATACCAATAGAATAACAACATGTCTTTGCCCCTACCTCCCCCCCCTCACTCGAGGACATCATAATGCTGGTGGTGTGTCATTTCCACCAAAAGCCCAGTTGATGGGCAAATAAAAATTGCAGCCTTGTAGTGCAACAACCCAGGTGTGAGGAAACATAGATTTACTCCAATTTGGAAATAAAGTGCTATGATCTTATATGAACTTGAACGAACAATCTTAAAAACACTATAAAGCCTGAGTACATACCAATAGAATAACAACATATCTTTGCCACAACCCCCCCCCCCCCACTCGAGGACATCATACTGGTGGTGCAGTGTCATTTCCACCAAAAGCCCAGTTGATGGGCAAATAAAAATTGCAGCCTTGTAGTGCAACAACCCAGGTGTGAGGAAACATAGACTTACTACAATTTGGAAATAAAGTGCTATGATCTTATATGAACTTGAACGAACAATCTTAAAAACTCTATAAAGCCTGAGTACATACCAATAGAATAACAACATGTCTTTGCCCCTACCCCCCCCCCCCCCCAAACGAGGACATCATACTGGTGGTGGTGTGTCATTTCCATAAAAAGCCCAGTTGATGGGCAAATAAAAATTGCAGCCCTGTAGTGCGACAACCCAGCTGTGAGGAAACATAGATTTACTACAATTTGGAAATAAAGTGCTATGATCTTATATGAACTTGAACGAACAATCTTAAAAACACTATAAAGCCTGAGTACATACCAATAGAATAACAACATGTCTTTGCTCCTACCCCCCCCCCCCCCCCCCCTACTTGAGGACATCATAATGCTGGTGGTGTGTCATTTCCACCAAAAGCCCAGTTGATGGGCAAATAAAAATTGCAGCCTTCTAGTGCAACAACCCACCCAGGTGTGAGGAAACATAGATTTACTACAATTTGGAAATAAAGTGCTATGATCTTATATGAAATTGAACGAACAATCTTAAAAACACTATAAAGCCTGAGTACATACCAATAGAATAACAACATGTCTTTGCCCCTACCTGCCCCCCCCCCCCCCCACTCGAGGACATCACAATGCTGGTGGTGTGTCATTTCCACCAAAAGCCCAGTTGATGGGCAAATAAAAATTGCAGCCTTGTAGTGCAACAACCCAGGTGTGAGGAAACATAGATTTACTACAATTTGGAAATAAAGTGCTATGATCTTATATGAACTTGAACGAACAATCCTAAAAACACTATAAAGCCTGAGTACATACCAATAGAATAACAACATGTCTTTGCCCCTACCTGCCCCCCCCCCCCCCCCACCCACTCGAGGACATCACAATGCTGGTGGTGTGTCATTTCCACCAAAAGCCCAGTTGATGGGCAAATAAAAGTTGCAGCCTTGTAGTGCAACAACCCAGGTGTGAGGAGACATAGATTTACTACAATTTGGAAATAAAGTGCTATGATCTTATATGAACTTGAACGAACAATCTTAAAAACACTATAAAGCCTGAGTACATACCAATAGAATAACAACATGTCTTTGCCCCTACCCCCCCCCCCCCCACTCGAGCACATCATAATGCTGGTGGTGTGTCATTTCCACCAAAAGCCCAGTTGATGGGCAAATAAAAATTGCAGCCTTGTAATGCAACAACCCAGGTGTGAAGAAACATAGATTTACTACAATTTGAAAAATAAAGTGCTATGATCTTATATGAACTTGAACGAACAACCTTAAAAACACTATAAAGCCTGAGTACATACCAATACAATAACAACATGTCTTTGCCCCTACCCCCCCCCCCTTCGCCCCCCACTCGAGGACATCATAATGCTGGTGGTGTGTCATTTCCACCAAAAGCCCAGTTGATGGGCAATTAAAAATTGCAGCCTTGTAGTGCAACAACCCAGGTATGAGGAAACATAGATTTACTACAATTTCGAAATAAAGTGCTATGATCTTATATGAACTTGAACGAACAATCTTAAAAAACTCTATAAAGCCTGAGTACATACCAATAGAATAACAACATGTCTTTGCCCCTACCCCCCCCCCCCCCCCCCCCCCCGCACTCGAGGACATCATAATGCTGGTGGTGTGTCATTTCCACCTAAAGCCCAGTTGATGGGCAAATAAAAATTGCAGCCTTGTAGTGCAACAACCCAGGCGTGAGGAAACATAGATTTACTCCAATTTGGAAAATAAAGTGCTATGATCTTATATGAACTTGAACGAACAATCCTAAAAACACTATAAAGCCTGAGTACATACCAATAGAATAACAACATATCTTTGCCACACACCCCCCCCCCCCCCCCCCCACTCGAGGACATCATACTGGTGGTGCAGTGTCATTTCCACCAAAAGCCCAGTTGATGGGCAAATAAAAATTACAGCCTTGTAGTGCAACAACCCAGGTGTGAGGAAACATAGATTTACTACAATTTGGAAATAAAGTGCTATGATCTTATATGAACTTGAACGAACAATCTTAAAAACACTATCAAGCCTGAGTACATACCAATAGAATAACAACATATCTTTGCCCCTACCCCCCCCCCCCCCCCCACTCGAGGACCTCATAATGCTGGTGGTGTGTCATTTCCACCAAAAGCCCAGTTGATGGGCAAATAAAAATTGCAGCCTTGTAATGCAACAACCCAGCTGTGAGGAAACATAGATTTACTACAATTTGGAAATAAAGTGCTATGATCTTATATGAACTTGAACGAACAATCTTAAAAACACTATAAAGCCTGAGTACATACCAATAGAATAAAAACATGTCTTTGCCCCTACCCCCCCCCCCCCCCCACTCGAGGACATCATACTGGTAGTGGTGTGTCATTTCCACCAAAAGCCCAGTTGATGGGCAAATAAAAATTGCAGCCTTGTAGTGCAACAACCCAGGTGTGAGGAAACATAGATTTACTACAATTTGGAAATAAAGTGCTATGACCTTATATGAACTTGAACGAACAATCTTAAAAACACTATAAAGCCTGAGTACATACCAATAGAATAACAACATGTCTTTGCCCCTACCTGCCCCCCCCCCCCCCCCCCACCCACTCGCGGACATCAAAATGCTGGTGGTGTGTCATTTCCACCAAAAGCCCAGTTGATGGGCAAATAAAAGTTGCAGCCTTGTAGTGCAACAACCCAGGTGTGAGGAGACATAGATTTACTACAATTTGGAAATAAAGTGCTATGATCTTATATGAACTTGAACGAACATTCTTAAAAACACTATAAAGCCTGAGTACATACCAATAGAATAACAACATGTCTTTGCCCCTACCTCCCCCCCCTCACTCGAGGACATCATAATGCTGGTGGTGTGTCATTTCCACCAAAAGCCCAGTTGATGGGCAAATAAAAATTGCAGCCTTGTAGTGCAACAACCCAGGTGTGAGGAAACATAGATTTACTCCAATTTGGAAATAAAGTGCTATGATCTTATATGAACTTGAACGAACAATCTTAAAAACACTATAAAGCCTGAGTACATACCAATAGAATAACAACATATCTTTGCCACAACCCCCCACCCCACTCGAGGACATCATACTGGTGGTGCAGTGTCATTTCCACCAAAAGCCCAGTTGATGGGCAAATAAAAATTGCAGCCTTGTAGTGCAACAACCCAGGTGTGAGGAAACATAGACTTACTACAATTTGGAAATAAAGTGCTATGATCTTATATGAACTTGAACGAACAATCTTAAAAACTCTATAAAGCCTGAGTACATACCAATAGAATAACAACATGTCTTTGCCCCTACCCCCCCCCCCCCCCAAACGATGACATCATACTGGTGGTGGTGTGTCATTTCCATAAAAAGCCCAGTTGATGGGCAAATAAAAATTGCAGCCCTGTAGTGCGACAACCCAGCTGTGAGGAAACATAGATTTACTACAATTTGGAAATAAAGTGCTATGATCTTATATGAACTTGAACGAACAATCTTAAAAACACTATAAAGCCTGAGTACATACCAATAGAATAACAACATGTCTTTGCTCCTACCCCCCCCCCCCCCCCCCCCTACTTGAGGACATCATAATGCTGGTGGTGTGTCATTTCCACCAAAAGCCCAGTTGATGGGCAAATAAAAATTGCAGCCTTCTAGTGCAACAACCCACCCAGGTGTGAGGAAACATAGATTTACTACAATTTGGAAATAAAGTGCTATGATCTTATATGAAATTGAACGAACAATCTTAAAAACACTATAAAGCCTGAGTACATACCAATAGAATAACAACATGTCTTTGCCCCTACCTGCCCCCCCCCCCCCCCACTCGAGGACATCACAATGCTGGTGGTGTGTCATTTCCACCAAAAGCCCAGTTGATGGGCAAATAAAAATTGCAGCCTTGTAGTGCAACAACCCAGGTGTGAGGAAACATAGATTTACTACAATTTGGAAATAAAGTGCTATGATCTTATATGAACTTGAACGAACAATCCTAAAAACACTATAAAGCCTGAGTACATACCAATAGAATAACAACATGTCTTTGCCCCTACCTGCCCCCCCCCCCCCCCACCCACTCGAGGACATCACAATGCTGGTGGTGTGTCATTTCCACCAAAAGCCCAGTTGATGGGCAAATAAAAGTTGCAGCCTTGTAGTGCAACAACCCAGGTGTGAGGAGACATAGATTTACTACAATTTGGAAATAAAGTGCTATGATCTTATATGAACTTGAACGAACAATCTTAAAAACACTATAAAGCCTGAGTACATACCAATAGAATAACAACATGTCTTTGCCCCTACCCCCCCCCCCCCCCCCCCCACTCGAGGACATCATAATGCTGGTGGTGTGTCATTTCCACCAAAAGCCCAGTTGATGGGCAAATAAAAATTGCAGCCTTGTAATGCAACAACCGAGGTGTGAAGAAACATAGATTTACTACAATTTGAAAATAAAGTGCTATGATCTTATATGAACTTGAACGAACAACCTTAAAAACACTATAAAGCCTGAGTACATACCAATACAATAACAACATGTCTTTGCCCCTACCCCCCCCCCTCCCCCCCCCACTCGAGGACATCATAATGCTGGTGGTGTGTCATTTCCACCAAAAGCCCAGTTGATGGGCAAATAAAAATTGGAGCCTTGTAGTGCAACAACCCAGGTGTGAGGAAACATAGATTTACTACAATTTTGAAATAAAGTGCTATGATCTTATATGAACTTGAACGAACAATCTTAAAAACTCTATAAAGCCTGAGTACATACCAATAGAATAACAACATGTCTTTGCCCCTACCTCCCCCCCCTCACTCGAGGACATCATAATGCTGGTGGTGTGTCATTTCCACCAAAAGCCCAGTTGATGGGCAAATAAAAATTGCAGCCTTGTAATGCAACAACCCAGGTGTGAAGAAACATAGATTTACTACAATTTGAAAATAAAGTGCTATGATCTTATATGAACTTGAACGAACAACCTTAAAAACACTATAAAGCCTGAGTACATACCAATACAATAACAACATGTCTTTGCCCCTACCCCCCCCCTTCCCACCCCACTCGAGGACATCATAATGCTGGTGGTGTGTCATTTCCACCAAAAGCCCAGTTGATGGGCAAATAAAAATTGCAGCCTTGTAGTGCAACAACCCAGGTGTGAGGAAACATAGATTTACTACAATTTGGAAATAAAGTGCTATGATCTTATATGAACTTGAACGAACAATCTTAAAAACTCTATAAAGCCTGAGTACATACCAATAGAATAACAACATGTCTTTGCCCCTACCTCCCCCCCCTCACTCGAGGACATCATAATGCTGGTGGTGTGTCATTTCCACCAAAAGCCCAGTTGATGGGCAAATAAAAATTGCAGCCTTGTAGTGCAACTACCCAGGTGTGAGGAAACATAGATTTACTCCAATTTGGAAATAAAGTGCTATGATCTTATATGAACTTGTACGAACAATCTTAAAAACACTATAAAGCCTGAGTACATACCAATAGAATAACAACATATCTTTGCCACAACCCCCCCCCCCCCCCCCACTCGAGGACATCATACTGGTGGTGCAGTGTCATTTCCACCAAAAGCCCAGTTGATGGGCAAATAAAAATTACAGCCTTGTAGTGCAACAACCCAGGTGTGAGGAAACATAGATTTTCTACAATTTGGAAATAAAGTGCTATGATCTTATATGAACTTGAACGAACAATCTTAAAAATACTATAAAGCCTGAGTACATACCAATAGAATAACAACATGTCTTTGCCCCTACCCCCCCCCCCCCCCCCCACCCCACTCGAGGACATCATAATGCTGGTGGTGTGTCATTTCCACCAAAAGCCCAGTTGATGGGCAAATAAAAATTGCAGCCTTGTAGTGCAACAACCCAGGTGTGAGGAAACATAGATTTACTACAATTTGGAAATAAAGTGCTATGATCTTATTTGAACTAGAACGAACAATCTTAAAAACATTATAAAGCCTGAGTACATAACAATAGAATAAAAACATGTCTTTGCCCCTACCCCCCCCCCCCCACCCCACTCGAGGACATCATAATGCTGGTGGTGTGTCATTTCCACCAAAAGCCCAGTTGATGGGCAAATAAAAATTGCAGCCTTGTAGTGCAACAACCCAGGTGTGAGGAAACATAGATTTACTACAATTTGGAAATAAAGTGCTATGATCTTATATGAACTTGAACGAACAATCTTAAAAACACTATAAAGCCTGAGTACATACCAATAGAATAACAACATGTCTTTGCCCCTACCTGCCCCCCCCCCCCCCCCACCCACTCGAGGACATCACAATGCTGGTGGTGTGTCATTTCCACCAAAAGCCCAGTTGATGGGCAAATAAAAGTTGCAGCCTTGTAGTGCAACAACCCAGGTGTGAGGAGACATAGATTTACTACAATTTGGAAATAAAGTGCTATGATCTTATATGAACTTGAACGAACAATCTTAAAAACACTATAAAGCCTGAGTACATACCAATAGAATAACAACATGTCTTTGCCCCTACCCCCCCCCCCCCCCCCACACGAGGACATCATAATGCTGGTGGTGTGCCATTTCCAAACAAAATCCCAGTTAATGGGCAAATAAAAATTGCAGCCTTGTAGTGCAACAACCCAGGTGTGAGGAAACATAGATTTACTACAATTTGGAAATAAAGTGCTATGATCTTATATGAACTTGAACGAACAATCTTAAAAACACTATAAAGCCTGAGTACATACCAATAGAATAACAACATGTCTTTGCCCCTACCCCCCCCCCCCCCCCCCCACTCGAGGACATCATACTGGTGGTGGTGTGTCATTTCCATAAAAAGCCCAGTTGATGGGCAAATAAAAATTGCAGCCTTGTAGTGCAACAACCCAGGTGTGAGCAAACTTAGATTTACTCCAATTTGGAAATAAAGTGCTATGATCTTATATGAACTTGAACGAACAATCTTAAAAACACTATAAAGCCTGAGTACATACCAATAGAAGAACAACATATCTTTGCCACAAACCCCCCCCCCCCCCCCACTCGAGGACATCATACTGGTGGTGCAGTGTCATTTCCACCAAAAAGCCCAGTTGATGGGCAAATAAAAATTGCAGCCTTGTAGTGCAACAACCCAGGTGTGAGGAAACACAGACTTACTACAATTTGGAAATAAAGTGCTATGATCTTATATGAACTTGAACGAACAATCTTAAAAACACTATAAAGCCTGAGTACATACCAATAGAATAACAACATGTCTTTGCCCCTACCCCCCCCCCCCCCCCCACTCGAGGACATCATAATGCTGGTGGTGTGCCATTTCCAACAAAATCCCAGTTAATGGGCAAATAAAAATTGCAGCCTTGTAGTGCAACAACCCAGGTGTGAGGAAACATAGATTTACTACAATTTGGAAATAAAGTGTTATGATCTTAGATGAACTTGAACGAACAATCTTAAAAACACTATAAAGCCTGAGTACATACCAATAGAATAACAACATGTCTTTGCCCCTAACCCCCCCCCCCCCCCCTCCCCGCACTCGAGGACATCATAATGCTGGTGGTGTGTCATTTCCACCTGAAGCCCAGTTGATGGGCAAATAAAAATTGCAGCCTTGTAGTGCAACAACGCAGGTGTGAGGAAACATAGATTTACTACAATTTGGAAATAAAGGGCTATGATCTTATATGAACTTGAACGAACAATCTTAAAAACACTATAAAGCCTGAGTACATACCAATAGAATAACAACATGTCTTTGCCCCTACCCCCCCCCCCCCCCCCCCCGCACTCGAGGACATCATAATGCTGGTGGTGTGTCATTTCCATAAAAAGCCCAGTTGATGGGCAAATAAAAATTGCAGCCTTGTAGTGCGACAACCCAGCTGTGAGGAAACATAGATTTACTACAATTTGGAAATAAAGTGCTATGATCTTATATGAACTTGAACGAACAATCTTAAAAACACTATAAAGCCTGAGTACATACCAATAGAATAACAACATGTCTTTGCCCCTACCCCCCCCCCCCCCACTCGAGGAGATCATAATGCTGGTGGTGTGTCATTTCCATAAAAAGCCCAATTGATGGGCAAATAAAAATTGCAGCCTTGTATTGCAACAACCCAGGTGTGAGGAAACATAGATTTACTACAATTTGGAAATAAAGTGGTATGATCTTATATGAACTTGAACGAACAATCTTAAAAACACTATAAAGCCTGAGTACATACAAATAGAATAACAACATGTCTTTGCCCCTACCCCCCCGCCCCCCCCCCCCCCACGCGGACATCATAATGCTGGTGGTGTGTCATTTCCACCAAAAGCCCAGTTGATGGGCAAATAAAAATTGCAGCCTTGTAGTGCAACAACCCAGGTGTGAGGAAACATAGATTTACTACAATTTGGAAATAAAGTGCTATGATATTATATGAACTTGAACGAACAATCTTAAAAACACTATAAAGCCTGAGTACATACCAATAGAATAACAACATGTCTTTGCCCCCCCCCCCCCCCCACGCGAGGACATCATAATGCTGGTGGTGTGTCATTTCCACCAAAAGCCCAGTTGATGGGCAAATAAAAATTGCAGCCTTGTAGTGCAACAACCCTGGTGTGAGGAAACAGATTTATTACAATTTGGAAATAAAGTGCTATGATCTTATATGGATTTGAACGAACAATCTTAAAAACACTATAAAGCCTGAGTACATACCAATAGAATAACAACATTCTTTGCCCCTACCCCCCCCCCCCCCTCCCCCACTCGAGGTCATCATAATGCTGGTGGTGTGTCATTTCCATAAAAAGCCCAGTTGATGGGCAATTAAAAATTGCAGCCTTGTAGTGCAACAACCCAGGTGCGAGGAAACATAGATTTACTACAATTTGGAAATAAAGTGCTATTATCTTATATGAACTTGAACGAACAATCTTAAAACCACTATAATGCCTGAGTACATACCAATAGAATAACAACATGTCTTTGCCCCTACCCCCGCCCCCCCCCACTCGAGGACATCATAGTGCTGGTGGTGTGTCATTTCCACCAAAAGCCCAGTTGATGGGCAAATAAAAATTGCAGCCTTGTAGTGCAACAACCCAGGTGTGAGGAAACATAGATTTACTACAATTTGGAAATAAAGTGCTATGATCTTATATGAACTTGAACGAACAATCTTACAAACACTATAAAGCCTGAGTACATACCAATAGAATAACGACATGTCTTTGCCCCTACCCCCCCCCGCCACCACTCGAGGTCATCATAATGCTGGTGGTGTGTCATTGGCATAAAAAGCCCAGTTGATGGGCAAATAAAAATTGCAGCCTTGTAGTGCAACAACCCAGGTGTGAGGAAACATAGATTTACTACAATTTGGAAATAAAGTGCTATGATCTTATATGAACTTGAACGAACAATCTTAAAAACACTATAAAGCCTGAGTACATTCCAATAGAATAACAACATGTCTTTGCCCCTACCCCCCCACCCCCACTCGAGGACATCATAATGCTGGTGGTGTGTCATTTCCACCAAAAGCCCAGTTGATGGGCAAATAAAAATTGCAGCCTTGTAGTGCAACAACCCAGGTGTGAGGAAACATAGATTTACTACAATTTGGAAATAAAGTGCTATGATCTTATATGAACTTGAACGAACAATCTTAAAAACACTATAAAGCCTGAGTACATGCCAATAGAATAACAACATGTCTTTGCCTCTACCCCCCCCCCCCCCCCCACTCGAGGACATCATAATGCTGGTGGTGTGTCATTTCCACCAAAAGCCCAGTTGATGGGCAAATAAAAATTGCAGCCTTGTAGTGCAACAACCCAGGTGTGAGGAAACATAGATTTACTACAATTTGGAAATAAAGTGCTATGATCTTATATGAACTTGAACGAACAATCTTAAAAACACTATAAAACCTGAGTACATACCTATAGAATAACAACATCTTTGCCTGTACCCCCCCCCCCCCCCACTCGAGGACATCATACTGGTGGTGGTGTGTCATTTCCATAAAAAGCCCAGTTGATGGGCAAATAAAAATTGCAGCCTTGTAGTGCAACAACCCAGGTGTGAGGAAACATAGATTTACTACAATTTGGAAATAAAGTGCTATGATCTTACATGAACTTGAACGAACAATCTTAAAAACACTATATAGCCTGAGTACATACCAATAGAATAACAACATAACTTTGCCCCTACCCCCCCCCCCCCCCCCCCACTCGAGGACATCATAATGCTGGTGGTGTGTCATTTCCACCAAAAGCCCAGTTGATGGGCAAATAAAAATTGCAGCCTTGTAGTGCAACAACCCAGGTGTGAGGAAACATAGATGTACTACAATTTGGAAATAAAGTGCTGTGATCTTATATGAACTTGAACGAACAATCTTAATAACACTATAAAGCCTGAGTACATACCAATAGAATAACAACATGTCTTTGCCCCTACAGCCCCCTCCCCCCCCACTCGAGGACATCATAATGCTGGTGGTGAGTCATTTCCATAAAAAGCCCAGTTGATGGGCAAATGAAAATTGCAGCCTTGTAGTGCAACAACCCAGGTGTGAGGAAACATAGATTCACTACAATTTGGAAATAAAGTGCTATGATCTTATATGAACTTGAACGAACAATCTTAAAAACACTATAAAGCCTGAGTACATACCAATAGAATAACAACATGTCTTTGCCCCTACTCCCCCCCCCCCCCCCCCCACTCGAGGACATCATAATGCTGGTGGTGTGTCATTTCCACCAAAATCCCAGGTGATGGGCAGATAAAAATTGCAGCCTTGTAGTGCAACAACGCAGGTGTGACGGAACATAGATTCACTACAATTTGGAAATAAAGTGCTATGATCTTATATGAACTTGAACGAACAATCTTAAAAACACTATATAGCCTGAGTACATACCAATAGAATAACAACATGACTTCGCCCCTACCCCCCCCCCCCACTCGATGACATCATAATGCTGGTGGTGTGTCATTTCCACCAAAAGCCCAGTTGATGGGCAAATAAAAATTGCAGCCTTGTAGTGCAACAACCCAGGTGTGAGGAAACAGAGATTTACTACAATTTGGAAATAAAGTGCTATGATCTTATATGAACTTGAACGAACAATCTTAAAAACACTATAAAACCTGAGTACATACCTATAGAATAACAACATCTTTGCCTGTACCCCCCCCCCCCACTCGAGGACATCATACTGGTGGTGGTGTGTCATTTCCATAAAAAGCCCAGTTGATGGGCAAATAAAAATTGCAGCCTTGTAGTGCAACAACCCAGGTGTGAGGAAACATAGATTTACTACAATTTGGAAATAAAGTGCTATGATCTTACATGAACTTGAACGAACAATCTTAAAAACACTATATAGCCTGAGTACATACCAATAGAATAACAACATAACTTTGCCCCTACCCCCCCCCCCCCCCCCACTCGAGGACATCATAATGCTGGTGGTGTGTCATTTCCACCAAAAGCCCAGTTGATGGGCAAATAAAAATTGCAGCCTTGTAGTGCAACAACCCAGGTGTGAGGAAACATAGATGTACTACAATTTGGAAATAAAGTGCTATGATCTTATATGAACTTGAACGAACAATCTTAATAACACTATAAAGCCTGAGTACATACCAATAGAATAACAACATGTCTTTGCCCCTACACCCCCCTCCCCCTCCACTCGAGGACATCATAATGCTGGTGGTGAGTCATTTCCATAAAAAGCCCAGTTGATGGGCAAATGAAAATTGCAGCCTTGTAGTGCAACAACCCAGGTGTGAGGAAACATAGATTCACTACAATTTGGAAATAAAGTGCTATGATCTTATATGAACTTGAACGAACAATCTTAAAAACACTATAAAGCCTGAGTACATACCAATAGAATAACAACATGTCTTTGCCCCTACCCCCCCCCTCCCCACCACTCGAGGACATCATAATGCTGGTGGTGTGTCATTTCCACCAAAAGCCCAGTTGATGGGCAAATAAAAATTGCAGCCTTGTAGTGCAACAACCCAGGTGTGAGGAAACATAGATTTACTACAATTTGGAAATAAAGTGCTATGATCTTATATGAACTTGAACGAACAATCTTAAAAACACTATAAAGCCTGAGTACATACCAATAGAATAACAACATGTCTTTGCCCCTACCCCCCCCCCCCCCCCCCCACTCGAGGACATCATAATGCTGGTGGTGTGTCATTTCCATAAAAAGCCCAGTTGATGGGCAAATAAAAATTGCAGCCTTGTAGTGCAACAACCCAGGTGTGAGGAAACATAGATTTACTACAATTTGGAAATAAAGTGCTATGATCTTATATGAACTTGAACGAACAATCTTAAAAACACTATAAAGCCTGAGTACATACCAATAGAATAACAACATGTATTTGCCCCCCCCCCCCCCACTCGAGGACATCATACTGGTGGTGGTGTGTCATTTCCATAAAAAGCCCAGTTGATGGGCAAAAAAAAATTGCAGCCTTGTAGTGCGACAACCCAGCTGTGAGGAAACATAGATTTACTACAATTTGGAAATAAAGTGCTATGATCTTATATGAACTTGAACGAACAATCCTAAAAACACTATAAAGCCTGAGTACATACCAATAGAATAACAACATGTCTTTGCCCCTACCGCCCCATCCCCCCCCACTCGAGGACATCATACTGGTGGTGGTGTGTCATTACCATAAAAAGCCCAGTTGATGGGCAAATAAAAATTGCAGCCTTGTAGTGCGACAACCCAGCTGTGAGGAAACATAGATTTACTACAATTTGGAAATAAAGTGCTATGATCTTATATGAACTTGAACGAACAATCTTAAAAACACTATAAAGACTGAGTACATACCTATAGAATAACAACATGTCTTTGCCCCTACCCCCCCCCCCCCCCACTCGAGGACATCATACTGGTGGTGGTGTGTCATTTCCATAAAAAGCCCAGTTGATGGGCAAATAAAAATTGCAGCCTTGTTGTGCGACAACCCAGCTGTGAGGAAACATAGATTTACTGCAATTTGGAAATAAAGTGCTATGATCTTATATGAACTTGAACGAACAATCTTAAAAACACTATAAAGCCTGAGTACATACCAATAGAATAACAACATGTCTTTGCCCCTACCCCCCCCCCCCCCCTCGAGGACATCATACTGGTGGTGGTGTGTCATTTCCATAAAAAGCCCAGTTGATGGGCAAATAAAAATTGCAGCCTTGTAGTGCGACAGCCCAGCTGTGAGGAAACATAGATTTACTACAATTTGGAAATAAAGTGCTATGATCTTATATGAACTTGAACAAACAATCTTAAAAACACTATAAAGCCTGAGTACATACCAATAGAATAACAACATGTCTTTGCCCCCCCCACCCACTCGAGGACATCATACTGGTGGTGGTGTGTCATTTCCATAAAAAGCCCAGTTGATGGGCAAATAAAAATTGCAGCCTTGTAGTGCGACAACCCAGCTGTGAGGAAACATAGATTTACTACAATTTGGAAATAAAGTGCTATGATCTTATATGAACTTGAACGAACAATCTTAAAAACACTATAAAGCCTGAGTACATACCAATAGAATAACAACATGTCTTTGCCCCTACCGCCCCCCCCCCCCACTCGAGGACATCATACTGGTGGTGGTGTGTTTTACCATAAAAAGCCCAGTTGATGGGCAAATAAAAATTGCAGCCTTGTAGTGCGACAACCCAGCTGTGAGGAAACATAGATTTACTACAATTTGGAAATAAAGTGCTATGATCTTATATGAACTTGAACGAACAATCTTAAAAACACTATAAAGACTGAGTACATACCTATAGAATAACAACATGTCTTTGCCCCTACCCCCCCCCCCCCCCCCCCCGCACTCGAGGACATCATACTGGTGGTGGTGTGTATTTTCCATAAAAAGCCCAGTTGATGGGCAAATAAAAATTGCAGCCTTGTAGTGCGACAACACAGCTGTGAGGAAACATAGATTTACTACAATTTGGAAATAAAGTGCTATGATCTTATATGAACTTGAACGAACAATCTTAAAAACACTATAAAGCCTGAGTACATACCAATAGAATAACAACATGTCTTTGCCCCTACCGCCCCCCCCCCCCCACTCGAGGACATCATACTGGTGGTGGTGTGTTTTACCATAAAAAGCCCAGTTGATGGGCAAATAAAAATTGCAGCCTTGTAGTGCGACAACCCAGCTGTGAGGAAACATAGATTTACTACAATTTGGAAATAAAGTGCTATGATCTTATATGAACTTGAACGAACAATCTTAAAAACACTATAAAGACGAGTACATACCTATAGAATAACAACATGTCTTTGCCCCTACCCCCCCCCCCCCCCCCCCCCCGCACTCGAGGACATCATACTGGTGGTGGTGTGTATTTTCCATAAAAAGCCCAGTTGATGGCAAATAAAAATTGCAGCCTTGTAGTGCGACAACACAGCTGTGAGGAAACATAGATTTACTACAATTTGGAAATAAAGTGCTATGATCTTATATGAACTTGAACGAACAATCTTAAAAACACTATAAAGCCTGAGTACATACCAATAGAATAACAACATGTCTTTGCCCCTACCCCCCCCCCCCCCCCCACTCGAGGACATCATACTGGTGGTGGTGTGTCATTTCCATAAAAAGCCCAGTTGATGGGCAAATAAAAATTGCAGCCTTGTAGTGCGACAGCCCAGCTGTGAGGAAACATAGATTTACTACAATTTGGAAATAAAGTGCTATGATCTTATATGAACTTGAACGAACAATCTTAAAAACACTATAAATCCTGAGTACATACTTATAGAATAACAACATGTCTTTTCCCTACCCCCCCTCCCCCCCACTCGAGGACATCATACTGGTGGTGGTGTGTCATTTCCATAAAATCCCAGTTGATGGGCAAATAAAAATTGCAGCCTTGTAGTGCGACAACCCAGCTGTGGGGAAACATAGATTTACTACAATTTGGAAATAAAGTGCTATGATCTTATATGAACTTGAACGAACAATCTTAAAAACACTATAAAGCCTGAGTACATACCAATAGAATAACAATATGTCTTTGCCCCTACACCCCCCCCCCCCCACTCGAGGACATCATGCTGGTGGTGGTGTGTCATTTCCATAAAAAGCCCAGTTGATGGGCAAATAAAAATTGCAGCCCTCTAGTGCGACAACCCAGCTGTGAGGAAACATAGATTTACTACAATTTGGAAATAATGTGCTATGATCTTATATGAACTTGAACGAACAATCTTAAAAACACTACAAAGCGTGAGTACATACCAATAGAATAACAACATGTCTTTGCTTCTACCCCCCCCCCCCCCCCCCACTCGAGGACATCATAATGCTGGTGGTGTGTCATTTTCACCAAGAGCCCAGTTGATGGGCAAATAAAAATTGCAGCCTTGTAGTGCAACAACCCAGGTGTGAGGAAACATAGATTTACTACAATTTGGAAATAAAGTGCTATGATCTTATATGAACTTGAACGAACAATCTTAAAAACACTATAAAGCCTGAGTACATATCAATAGAATAACAACATGTCTTTGCCCCTACCCCCTCCACCCCCCACTCGAGGACATCATACTGGTGGTATTGTGTCATATCCATAAAAAGCCCAGTTGATGGGCAAATAAAAATTGCAGCCTTGTAGTGCGACAACCCAGGTGTGAGGAAACATAGATTTACTACAATTTGGAAATAAAGTGCTATGATCTTATATGAACTTGAACGAACAATCTTAAAAACACTATAAAGCCTGAGTACATACCAATAGAATAACAACATGTCTTTTCCCCTACCCCCCCCCCCCCCCCCCACCCACTCGAGGACATCATAATGCTGGTGGTGTGTCATTTTCACCAAAAGCCCAGTTGATGGGCAAATAAAAACTGCAGCCTTGTAGTGCAACAACCCAGGTGTGAGGAAACATAGATTTACTACAATTTGGAAATAAAGTGCTATGATCATATATGAACTTGGACGAACAATCTTAAAAACACTATAAAGCCTGAGTACATACCAATTGAATAACAACATGTCTTTGCCACTGCCCCCCCCCCCCTCCCCACTCGAGGACATCATACTGGTGGTGGTGTGTCATTTCCATAAAAAGCCCAGTTGATGGGCAAATAAAAATTGCAGCCCTGTAGTGCGACAACCCAGCTGTGAGGAAACATAGATTTACTACAATTTGGAAATAAAGTGCTATGATCTTAAATGAACTTGAACGAACAATCTTAAAAACACTATAAAGCCTGAGTACATACCAATAGAATAACAACATGTCTTTGCCCCTACCCCCCCCCCCCCCCCCCCCACTCGAGGACATCATAATGCTGGTGGTGTGCCATTTCCAACAAAATCCCACTTAATGGGCAAATAAAAATTGCAGCCTTGTAGTGCAACAACCCAGGTGTGAGGAAACATAGATTTACTACAATTTGGAAATAAAGTGCTATGATCTTATATGAACTTGAACGAACAATCTTAAAAACACTATAAAACCTGAGTACTTACCAATAGAATAACAACATGTCTTTGCCCCTACCCCCCCCCCCCCCCCACTAGAGGACATCATACTGGTGGTGGTGTGTCATTTCCATAAAAAGCCCAGTTGATGGGCAAATAAAAATTGCAGCCTTGTAGTGCGACAACCCAGCTGTGAGGAAACATAGATTTAGTACAATTTGGAAATAAAGTGCTATGATCTTATATGAACTTGAACGAACAATCTTAGAAACACTATAAAGCCTGAGTACATACCAATAGAATAACAACATGTCTTTGCCGCTACCCCCCCCCCCCCCCCCCTGCTCTCGAGGACATCATACTGGTAGTGGTGTGTCATTTCCATAAAAAGCCCAGTTGATGGGCAAATAAAAATTGCAGCCTTGTAGTGCGACAACCCAGCTGTGAGGAAACATAGATTTACTACAATTTGGAAATAAAGTGCTATGATCTTATATGAACTTGAACGAACAATCTTAAAAACACTATAAAGCCTGAGTACATACCAATAGAACAACAACATGTCTTTTCCCCTACCCCCCCCCCCCCACCCACTCGAGGACATCATAATGCTGGTGGTGTGTCATTTTCACCAAAAGCCCAGTTGATGGGCAAATAAAAATTGTAGCCTTGTAGTGCAACAACCCCGTGTGAGGAAACATAGATTTACTACAATTTGGAAATAAAGTGCTATGATCATATATGAACTTGGACGAACAATCTTAAAAACACTATAAAGCCTGAGTACATACCAATAGAATAACACAT
Source organism: Schistocerca piceifrons (assembly GCF_021461385.2). Taxonomy (NCBI): domain Eukaryota; kingdom Metazoa; phylum Arthropoda; class Insecta; order Orthoptera; family Acrididae; genus Schistocerca; species Schistocerca piceifrons. The sequence continues at coordinate 18,759,339 of NC_060147.1, read as the reverse complement.
GTCTTTGCCACTGCCCCCCCCCCCCCACCCCACTCGAGGACATCATACTGGTGGTGGTGTGTCATTTCCATAAAAGCCCAGTTGATGGGCAAATAAAAATTGCAGCCCTGTAGTGCGACAACCCAGCTGTGAGGAAACATAGATTTACTACAATTTGGAAATAAAGTGCTATGATCTTAAATGAACTTGAACGAACAATCTTAAAAACACTATATAGCCTGAGTACATACCAATAGAATAACAACATGTCTTTGCCCCTACCCCCCCCCCCCCCACTCGAGGACATCATAATGCTGGTGGTGTGCCATTTCCAACAAAATCCCACTTAATGGGCAAATAAAAATTGCAGCCTTGTAGTGCAACAACCCAGGTGTGAGGAAACATAGATTTACTACAATTTGGAAATAAAGTGCTATGATCTTATATGAACTTGAACGAACAATCTTAAAAACACTATAAAGCCTGAGTACATACCAATAGAATAACAACATGTCTTTGCCCCTACCCCCCCCCCCCCCCCCCACTCGAGGACATCATACTGGTGGTGGTGTGTCATTTCCATAAAAAGCCCAGTTGATGGGCAAATAAAATTTGCAGCCTTGTAGTGCGACAACCCAGCTGTGAGTAAACATAGATTTACTACAATTAGGAAATAAAGTGCTATGATCTTATATGAACTTGAACGAACAATCTTAAAAACACTATAAAGCCTGAGTACATACCATTAGAATAAAAACATGTCTTTGCCCCTACCCCCCCCCCCCCCCCCCACTCGAGGACATCATGCTGGTGGTGGTGTGTCATTTCCATAAAAAGCCCAGTTGATGGGCAAATAAAAATTGCAGCCTTGTAGTGCGACAACCCAGCTGTGAGGAAACATAGATTTACTACAATTTGGAAATAATGTGCTATGATCTTATATGAACTTGAACGAACAATCTTAAAAACACTACAAAGCGTGAGTACATACCAATAGAATAACAACATGTCTTTGCTTCTACCCCCCCCCCCCCCCCCACCTCGAGGACATCATAATGCTGGTGGTGTGTCATTTTCACCAAGAGCCCAGTTGATGGGCAAATAAAAATTGCAGCCTTGTAGTGCAACAACCCAGGTGTGAGGAAACATAGATTTACTACAATTTGGAAATAAAGTGCTATGATCTTATATGAACTTGAACGAACAATCTTAAAAACACTATAAAGCCTGAGTACATATCAATAGAATAACAACATGTCTTTGCCCCTACCCCCTCCACCCCCCACTCGAGGACATCATACTGGTGGTATTGTGTCATTTCCATAAAAAGCCCAGTTGATGGGCAAATAAAAATTGCAGCCTTGTAGTGCGACAACCCAGGTGTGAGGAAACATAGATTTACTACAATTTGGAAATAAAGTGCTATGATCTTATATGAACTTGAACGAACAATCTTAAAAACACTATAAAGCCTGAGTACATACCAATAGAATAACAACATGTCTTTTCCCCTACCCCCCCCCCCCCCCCCCCCCCCACCCACTCGAGGACATCATAATGCTGGTGGTGTGTCATTTTCACCAAAAGCCCAGTTGATGGGCAAATAAAAATTGCAGCCTTGTAGTGCAACAACCCAGGTGTGAGGAAACATAGATTTACTACAATTTGGAAATAAAGTGCTATGATCATATATGAACTTGGACGAACAATCTTAAAAACACTATAAAGCCTGAGTACATACCAATTGAATAACAACATGTCTTTGCCACTGCCCCCCCCCCCTCCCCACTCGAGGACATCATACTGGTGGTGGTGTGTCATTTCCATAAAAAGCCCAGTTGATGGGCAAATAAAAATTGCAGCCCTGTAGTGCGACAACCCAGCTGTGAGGAAACATAGATTTACTACAATTTGGAAATAAAGTGCTATGATCTTAAATGAACTTGAACGAACAATCTTAAAAACACTATAAAGCCTGAGTACATACCAATAGAATAACAACATGTCTTTGCCCCTACCCCCCCCCCCCCCCCCACTCGAGGACATCATACTGGTGGTGGTGTGTCATTTCCATAAATAGCCCAGTTGATGGGCAAATAAAATTTGCAGCCTTGTAGTGCGACAACCCAGCTGTGAGTAAACATAGATTTACTACAATTTGGAAATAAAGTGCTATGATCTTATATGAACTTGAACGAACAATCTTAAAAACACTACAAAGCCTGAGTACATACCAATAGAATAACAACATGTCTTTGCCCCTACCCCCCCCACCCCCCAACCGAGGACATCATACTGGTGGTGGTGTGTCATTTCCATAAAAAGCCCAGTTGATGGGCAAATAAAATTTGCAGCCTTGTAGTGCGACAACCCAGCTGTGAGTAAACATAGATTTACTACAATTAGGAAATAAAGTGCTATGATCTTATATGAACTTGAACGAACAATCTTAAAAACACTATAAAGCCTGAGTACATACCAATAGAATAACAACATGTCTTTGCCCCTACCCCCCCCCCCCCCACCCGAGGACATCATACTGGTGGTGGTGTGTCATTTCCATAAAAAGCCCAGTTGATGGGCAAATAAAATTTGCAGCCTTGTAGTGCGACAACCCAGCTGTGAGGAAACATAGATTTACTACAATTTGGAAATAAAGTGCTATGATCTTATATGAACTTGAACGAACAATCTTAAAAACACTATAAAGCCTGAGTACATACCAATAGAATAACAACATGTCTTTGCCCCTACCCCCCCCCCCCCCCCACTCGAGGACATCATACTGGTGGTGGTGTGTCATTTCCATAAAAAGCCCAGTTGATGGGCAAATAAAAATTGCAGCCTTGTAGTGCGACAACCCAGCTGTGAGGAAACATAGATTTAGTACAATTTGGAAATAAAGTGCTATGATCTTATATGAACTTGAACGAACAATCTTAGAAACACTATAAAGCCTGAGTACATACCAATAGAATAACAACATGTCTTTGCCGCTACCCCCCCCCCCCCCCCCCCTGCTCTCGAGGACATCATACTGGTAGTGGTGTGTCATTTCCATAAAAAGCCCAGTTGATGGGCAAATAAAAATTGCAGCCTTGTAGTGCGACAACCCAGCTGTGAGGAAACATAGATTTACTACAATTTGGAAATAAAGTGCTATGATCTTATATGAACTTGAACGAACAATCTTAAAAACACTATAAAGCCTGAGTACATACCAATAGAATAACAACATGTCTTTTCCCCTACCCCCCCCCCCCCCCCCCCACCCACTCGAGGACATCATAATGCTGGTGGTGTGTCATTTTCACCAAAAGCCCAGTTGATGGGCAAATAAAAATTGCAGCCATGTAGTGCAACAACCCAGGTGTGAGGAAACATAGATTTACTACAATTTGGAAATAAAGTGCTATGATCATATATCAACTTGGACGAACAATCTTAAAAACACTATAAAGCCTGAGTACATACCAATAGAATAACAACATGTCTTTGCCACTGCCCCCCCCCCCCCACCCCACTCGAGGACATCATACTGGTGGTGGTGTGTCATTTCCATAAAAAGCCCAGTTGATGGGCAAATAAAAATTGCAGCCCTGTAGTGCGACAACCCAGCTGTGAGGAAACATAGATTTACTACAATTTGGAATAAAGTGCTATGATCTTAAATGAACTTGAACGAACAATCTTAAAAACACTATAAAGCCTGAGTACATACCAATAGAATAACAACATGTCTTTGCCCCTACCCCCCCCCCCCCCCCCACTCGAGGACATCATAATGCTGGTGGTGTGCCATTTCCAACAAAATCCCACTTAATGGGCAAATAAAAATTGCAGCCTTGTAGTGCAACAACCCAGGTGTGAGGAAACATTGATTTACTACAACTTGGAAATAAAGTGCTATGATCTTATATGAACTTGAACGAACAATCTTAAAAACACTATAAAGCCTGAGTACATACCAATAGAATAACAACATGTCTTTGCCCCTACCCCCCCCCCCCCCCCACTCGAGGACATCATACTGGTGGTGGTGTGTCATTTCCATAAAAAGCCCAGTTGATGGGCAAATAAAATTTGCAGCCTTGTAGTGCGACAACCCAGCTGTGAGTAAACATAGATTTACTACAATTTGAAAATAAAGTGCTATGATCTTATATGAACTTGAACGAACAATCTTAAAAACACTATAAAGCCTGAGTACATACCAATAGAATAAAAACATGTCTTTGCCCCTACCCCCCCCCCCCCCCACTCGAGGACATCATAATGCTGGTGGTGTGTCATATCCACCAAAAGCCCAGTTGATGGGCAAATAAAAATTGCAGAATTGTAGTGCAACAATCCAGGTGTGAGGAAACATATATTTACTACAATTTGGAAATAAAGTGCTATGATCTTATACGAACTTGAACGAACAATCTTAAAAACACTATAAAGCCTGAGTACATACCAATAGAATAACAACATGTCTTTGCCCCTAAGCCCCCCCCCCCCCCCCACTCGAGGACATCATACTGGTGGTGGTGTGTCATTTCCATAAAAAGCCCAGTTGATGGGCAAATAAAAATTGCAGCCTTGTAGTGCGACAACCCAGCTGTGAGGAAACATAGATTTACTACAATTTGGAAATAAAGTGCTATGATCTTATGTGAACTTGAACGAACAATCTTAAAAACACTATATAGCCTGAGAACATACCAATAGAATAACAACATGTCTTTGCCCCTACCCCCCCCCCCCCCCACTCGAGGACATCATACTGGTGGTGGTGTGTCATTTCCATAAAAGGCCCAGTTGATGGGCAAATAAAAATTGCAGCCTTGTAGTGCAACAACCCAGGTGTGAGGAAACATAGATTTACTACAATTTGGAAATAAAGTGCTATGATCTTATATGAACTTGAACAAACAATCTTAAAAACACTATAAAGCCTGAGTACATACCAATAGAATAACAACATGTCTTTGCTCCTACCCCCGCCTCCCCCCCCCCACTTGAGGACCTCATAATGCTGGTGGTGTGTCATTTCCACCAAAAGCCCAGTTGATGGGCAAATAAAAATTGCAGCCTTCTAGTGCAACAACCCAGGTGTGAGGAAACATAGATTTACTACAATTTGGAAATAAAGTGCTATGATCTTATATGAACTTGAACGAACAATCTTAAAAACACTATAAAGCCTGAGTACATACCAATAGAATAACAACATGTGTTTGCCCCTACCGGCCCCCCCGCCCACCCACTCGAGGACACCACAATGCTGGTGGTGTGTCATATCCACCAAAAGCCCAGTTGATGGGCAAATAAAAATTGCAGCCTTGTAGTGCAACAACCCAGGTGTGAGGAAACATAGATTTACTCCAATTTGGAAATAAAGTGCTATGATCTTATATGAACTTGAACGAACAATCTTAAAAACACTATAAAGCCTGAGTACATACCAATAGAATAACAACATATCTTTGCCACAACCCCCTCCCCCCCCCACTCGAGGACATCATACTGGTGGTGCAGTGTCATTTCCACCAAAAGCCCAGTTGATGGGCAAATAAAAATTACAGCCTTGTAGTGCAACAACCCAGGTGTGAGGAAACATAGATTTACTACAATTTGGAAATAAAGTGCTATGATCTTATATGAACTTGAACGAACAATCTTAAAAACACTATAAAGCCTGAGTACATACCAATAGAATAACAACATGTCTTTGCCCCTACACCCCCCCCCCCCCCCCCACTCGAGGACATCATAATGCTGGTGGTGTGTCATTTCCACCAAAAGCCCAGTTGATGGGCAAATAAAAATTGCAGCCTTGTAGTGCAACAACCCAGGTGTGAGGAAACATAGATTTACTACAATTTGGAAATAAAGTGCTATGATCTTATATGAACTTGAACGAACAATCTTAAAAACACTATCAAGCCTGAGTACATACCAATAGAATAACAACATATCTTTGCCCCTACCCCCCCCCCCCCCCCCCACTCGAGGACATCATAATGCTGGTGGTGTGTCATTTCCACCAAAAGCCCAGTTGATGGGCAAATAAAAATTGCAGCCTTGTAATGCAACAACCCAGCTGTGAGGAAACATAGATTTACTACAATTTGGAAATAAAGTGCTATGATCTTATATGAACTTGAACAAACAATATTAAAAACACTATAAAGCCAGAGTACATACCAATAGAATAACAACATGTCTTTGCCCCTACCCCCCCCCCCCCCCCCCACCACCACTCGAGGACATCATAATGCTGGTGGTGTGTCATTTCCACCAAAAGCCCAGTTGATGGGCAAATAAAAATTGCAGCCTTGTAATGCAACAACCCAGGTGTGAAGAAACATAGATTTACTACAATTTGAAAATAAAGTGCTATGATCTTATATGAACTTGAACGAACAACCTTAAAAACACTATAAAGCCTGAGTACATACCAATAGAATAAAAACATGTCTTTGCCCCTACCCCCCCCCCCCCCCCCCCCACTCGAGGACATCATAATGCTGGTGGTGTGTCATATCCACCAAAAGCCCAGTTGATGGGCAAATAAAAATTGCAGAATTGTAGTGCAACAATCCAGGTGTGAGGAAACATATATTTACTACAATTTGGAAATAAAGTGCTATGATCTTATACGAACTTGAACGAACAATCTTAAAAACACTATAAAGCCTGAGTACATACCAATAGAATAACAACATGTCTTTGCCCCTAAGCCCCCCCCCCCCCCACTCGAGGACATCATACTGGTGGTGGTGTGTCATTTCCATAAAAAGCCCAGTTGATGGGCAAATAAAAATTGCAGCCTTGTAGTGCGACAACCCAGCTGTGAGGAAACATAGATTTACTACAATTTGGAAATAAAGTGCTATGATCTTATGTGAACTTGAACGAACAATCTTAAAAACACTATATAGCCTGAGAACATACCAATAGAATAACAACATGTCTTTGCCCCTACCCCCCCCCCCCCCACTCGAGGACATCATACTGGTGGTGGTGTGTCATTTCCATAAAAGGCCCAGTTGATGGGCAAATAAAAATTGCAGCCTTGTAGTGCAACAACCCAGGTGTGAGGAAACATAGATTTACTACAATTTGGAAATAAAGTGCTATGATCTTATATGAACTTGAACAAACAATCTTAAAAACACTATAAAGCCTGAGTACATACCAATAGAATAACAACATGTCTTTGCTCCTACCCCCGCCTCCCCCCCCCCACTTGAGGACCTCATAATGCTGGTGGTGTGTCATTTCCACCAAAAGCCCAGTTGATGGGCAAATAAAAATTGCAGCCTTCTAGTGCAACAACCCAGGTGTGAGGAAACATAGATTTACTACAATTTGGAAATAAAGTGCTATGATCTTATATGAACTTGAACGAACAATCTTAAAAACACTATAAAGCCTGAGTACATACCAATAGAATAACAACATGTGTTTGCCCCTACCGGCCCCCCCGCCCACCCACTCGAGGACACCACAATGCTGGTGGTGTGTCATATCCACCAAAAGCCCAGTTGATGGGCAAATAAAAATTGCAGCCTTGTAGTGCAACAACCCAGGTGTGAGGAAACATAGATTTACTCCAATTTGGAAATAAAGTGCTATGATCTTATATGAACTTGAACGAACAATCTTAAAAACACTATAAAGCCTGAGTACATACCAATAGAATAACAACATATCTTTGCCACAACCCCCTCCCCCCCCCACTCGAGGACATCATACTGGTGGTGCAGTGTCATTTCCACCAAAAGCCCAGTTGATGGGCAAATAAAAATTACAGCCTTGTAGTGCAACAACCCAGGTGTGAGGAAACATAGATTTACTACAATTTGGAAATAAAGTGCTATGATCTTATATGAACTTGAACGAACAATCTTAAAAACACTATAAAGCCTGAGTACATACCAATAGAATAACAACATGTCTTTGCCCCTACACCCCCCCCCCCCCCCCCACTCGAGGACATCATAATGCTGGTGGTGTGTCATTTCCACCAAAAGCCCAGTTGATGGGCAAATAAAAATTGCAGCCTTGTAGTGCAACAACCCAGGTGTGAGGAAACATAGATTTACTACAATTTGGAAATAAAGTGCTATGATCTTATATGAACTTGAACGAACAATCTTAAAAACACTATCAAGCCTGAGTACATACCAATAGAATAACAACATATCTTTGCCCCTACCCCCCCCCCCCCCCCACTCGAGGACATCATAATGCTGGTGGTGTGTCATTTCCACCAAAAGCCCAGTTGATGGGCAAATAAAAATTGCAGCCTTGTAATGCAACAACCCAGCTGTGAGGAAACATAGATTTACTACAATTTGGAAATAAAGTGCTATGATCTTATATGAACTTGAACAAACAATATTAAAAACACTATAAAGCCAGAGTACATACCAATAGAATAACAACATGTCTTTGCCCCTACCCCCCCCCCCCCCCCCCCCCACCACCACTCGAGGACATCATAATGCTGGTGGTGTGTCATTTCCACCAAAAGCCCAGTTGATGGGCAAATAAAAATTGCAGCCTTGTAATGCAACAACCCAGGTGTGAAGAAACATAGATTTACTACAATTTGAAAATAAAGTGCTATGATCTTATATGAACTTGAACGAACAACCTTAAAAACACTATAAAGCCTGAGTACATACCAATACAATAACAACATGTCTTTGCCCCTACCCCCCCCCCCCTTCCCCCCCCACTCGAGGACATCATAATGCTGGTGGTGTGTCATTTCCACCAAAAGCCCAGTTGATGGGCAATTAAAAATTGCAGCCTTGTAGTGCAACAACCCAGGTGTGAGGAAACATAGATTTACTACAATTTGGAAATAAAGTGCTATGATCTTATATGAACTTGAACGAACAATCTTAAAAACTCTATAAAGCCTGAGTACATACCAATAGAATAACAACATGTCTTTGCCCCTACCCCCCCCCCCCCCCCCCCCCCCCCGCACTCGAGGACATCATAATGCTGGTGGTGTGTCATTTCCACCTGAAGCCCAGTTGATGGGCAAATAAAAATTGCAGCCTTGTAGTGCAACAACCCAGGCGTGAGGAAACATAGATTTACTCCAATTTGGAAATAAAGTGCTATGATCTTATATGAACTTGAACAAACAATCTTAAAAACACTATAAAGCCTGAGTACATACCAATAGAATAACAACATATCTTTGCCACAACCCCCCCCCCCCCCCCCACTCGAGGACATCATATTGGTGGTGCAGTGTCATTTCCACCAAAAGCCCAGTTGATGGGCAAATAAAAATTACAGCCTTGTAGTGCAACAACCCAGGTGTGAGGAAACATAGATTTACTACAATTTGGAAATAAAGTGCTATGATCTTATATGAACTTGAACGAACAATCTTAAAAACACTATAAAGCCTGAGTACATACCAATAGAATAACAACATGTCTTTGCCCCTACCCCCCCCCCCCCCCCCCACTCGAGGACATCATTATGATGGTGGTGTGTCATTTCCACCAAAAGCCCAGTTGATGGGCAAATAAAAATTGCAGACTTGTAGTGCAACAACCCAGGTGTGAGGAAACATAGATTTACTACAATTTGTAAATAAAGTGCTATGATCTTATATGAACTTGAACGAACAATCTTAAAAACACTATCAAGCCTGAGTACATACCAATAGAATAACAACATATCTTTGCCCCTACCCCCCCCCCCCCCCCCCCACTCGAGGACATCATAATGCTGGTGGTGTGTCATTTCCACCAAAAGCCCAGTTGATGGGCAAATAAAAATTGCAGCCTTGTAATGCAACAACCCAGCTGTGAGGAAACATAGATTTACTACAATTTGGAAATAAAGTGCTATGATCTTATATGAACTTGAACGAACAATCTTAAAATCACTATAAACCCTGAATACATACCAATAGAATAACAACATGTCTTTGCCCCTACCCCCCCCCCCCCCCCCCACTCGAGGACATCATAATGCTGGTGGTGTGTCATTTCCACCAAAAGCCCAGTTGATGGGCAAATAAAAATTGCAGCCTTGTAATGCAACAACCCAGGTGTGAAGAAACATAGATTTACTACAATTTGAAAATAAAGTGCTATGATCTTATATGAACTTGAACGAACAACCTTAAAAACACTATAAAGCCTGAGTACATACCAATACAATAACAACATGTCTTTGCCCCTACCCCCCCCCCCTTCCCCCCCCCACTCGAGGACATCATAATGCTGGTGGTGTGTCATTTCCACCAAAAGCCCAGTTGATGGGCAATTAAAAATTGCAGCCTTGTAGTGCAACAACCCAGGTGTGAGGAAACATAGATTTACTACAATTTGGAAATAAAGTGCTATGATCTTATATGAACTTGAACGAACAATCTTAAAAACTCTATAAAGCCTGAGTACATACCAATAGAATAACAACATGTCTTTGCCCCTACCCCCCCCCCCCCCCCCCGCACTCGAGGACATCATAATGTTGGTGGTGTGTCATTTCCACCAAAAGCCTAGTTGATGGGCAAATAAAAATTGCAGCCTTGTAGTGCAACAACCCAGGTGTGAGGAAACATAGATTTACTCCAATTTGGAAATAAAGTGCTATGATCTTATATGAACTTGAACGAACAATCTTAAAAACACTATAAAGCCTGAGTACATACCAATAGAATAACAACATATCTTTGCCACAACCCCCTCCCCCCCCCACTCGAGGACATCATACTGGTGGTGCAGTGTCATTTCCACCAAAAGCCCAGTTGATGGGCAAATAAAAATTACAGCCTTGTAGTGCAACAACCCAGGTGTGAGGAAACATAGATTTACTACAATTTGAAAATAAAGTGCTATGATCTTATATGAACTTGAACGAACAGTCTTAAAAACACTATAAAGCCTGAGTACATACCAATAGAATAACAACATGTCTTTGCCCCTACACCCCCCCCCCCCCCCCCCCACTCGAGGACATCATAATGCTGGTGGTGTGTCATTTCCACCAAAAGCCCAGTTGATGGGCAAATAAAAATTGCAGCCTTGTAGTGCAACAACCCAGGTGTGAGGAAACATAGATTTACTACAATTTGGAAATAAAGTGCTATGATCTTATATGAACTTGAACGAACAATCTTAAAAACACTATCAAGCCTGAGTACATACCAATAGAATATCAACATATCTTTGCCCCTACCCCCCCCCCCCCCCACTCGAGGACATCATAATGCTGGTGGTGTGTCATTTCCACCAAAAGCCCAGTTGATGGGCAAATAAAAATTGCAGCCTTGTAATGCAACAACCCAGCTGTGAGGAAACATAGATTTACTACAATTTGGAAATAAAGTGCTATGATCTTATATGAACTTGAACAAACAATATTAAAAACACTATAAAGCCAGAGTACATACCAATAGAATAACAACATGTCTTTGCCCCTACCCCCCCCCCCCCACCACTCGAGGACATCATAATGCTGGTGGTGTGTCATTTCCACCAAAAGCCCAGTTGATGGGCAATTAAAAATTGCAGCCTTGTAGTGCAACAACCCAGGTGTGAGGAAACATAGATTTACTACAATTTGGAAATAAAGTGCTATGATCTTATATGAACTTGAACGAACAATCTTAAAAACTCTATAAAGCCTGAGTACATACCAATAGAATAACAACATGTCTTTGCCCCTACCCCCCCCCCCCCCCCCGCACTCGAGGACATCATAATGCTGGTGGTGTGTCATTTCCACCTAAAGCCCAGTTGATGGGCAAATAAAAATTGCAGCCTTGTAGTGCAACAACCCAGGCGTGAGGAAACATAGATTTACTCCAATTTGGAAATAAAGTGCTATGATCTTATATGAACTTGAACGAACAATCTTAAAACCCTATAAAGCCTGAGTACATACCAATAGAATAACAACATATCTTTGCCACACCCCCCCCCCCCCACTCGAGGACATCATACTGGTGGTGCAGTGTCATTTCCACCAAAAGCCCAGTTGATGGGCAAATAAAAATTACAGCCTTGTAGTGCAACAACCCAGGTGTGAGGAAACATAGATTTACTACAATTTGGAAATGAAGTGCTATGATCTTATATGAACTTGAACGAACAATCTTAAAAACACTATAAAGCCTGAGTACATACCAATAGAATAAAAACATGTCTTTGCCCCTACCCCCCCCCCCCCCTCCACTCGAGGACATCATACTGGTAGTGGTGTGTCATTTCCACCAAAAGCCCAGTTGATGGGCAAATAAAAATTGCAGCCTTGTAGTGCAACAACCCAGGTGTGAGGAAACATAGATTTACTACAATTTGGAAATAAAGTGCTATGACCTTATATGAACTTGAACGAACAATCTTAAAAACACTATAAAGCCTGAGTACATACCAATAGAATAACAACATGTCTTTGCCCCTACCTGCCCCCCCCCACCCCCCCCCCCCACCCACTCGCGGACATCAAAATGCTGGTGGTGTGTCATTTCCACCAAAAGCCCAGTTGATGGGCAAATAAAAGTTGCAGCCTTGTAGTGCAACAACCCAGGTGTGAGGAGACATAGATTTACTACAATTTGGAAATAAAGTGCTATGATCTTATATGAACTTGAACGAACATTCTTAAAAACACTATAAAGCCTGAGTACATACCAATAGAATAACAACATGTCTTTGCCCCTACCTCCCCCCCCTCACTCGAGGACATCATAATGCTGGTGGTGTGTCATTTCCACCAAAAGCCCAGTTGATGGGCAAATAAAAATTGCAGCCTTGTAGTGCAACAACCCAGGTGTGAGGAAACATAGATTTACTCCAATTTGGAAATAAAGTGCTATGATCTTATATGAACTTGAACGAACAATCTTAAAAACACTATAAAGCCTGAGTACATACCAATAGAATAACAACATATCTTTGCCACAACCCCCCCCCCCCCCCCCCCACTCGAGGACATCATACTGGTGGTGCAGTGTCATTTCCACCAAAAGCCCAGTTGATGGGCAAATAAAAATTGCAGCCTTGTAGTGCAACAACCCAGGTGTGAGGAAACATAGACTTACTACAATTTGGAAATAAAGTGCTATGATCTTATATGAACTTGAACGAACAATCTTAAAAACTCTATAAAGCCTGAGTACATACCAATAGAATAACAACATGTCTTTGCCCCTACCCCCCCCCCCCCAAACGAGGACATCATACTGGTGGTGGTGTGTCATTTCCATAAAAAGCCCAGTTGATGGGCAAATAAAAATTGCAGCCCTGTAGTGCGACAACCCAGCTGTGAGGAAACATAGATTTACTACAATTTGGAAATAAAGTGCTATGATCTTATATGAACTTGAACGAACAATCTTAAAAACACTATAAAGCCTGAGTACATACCAATAGAATAACAACATGTCTTTGCTCCTACCCCCCCCCCCCCCCCCTACTTGAGGACATCATAATGCTGGTGGTGTGTCATTTCCACCAAAAGCCCAGTTGATGGGCAAATAAAAATTGCAGCCTTCTAGTGCAACAACCCACCCAGGTGTGAGGAAACATAGATTTACTACAATTTGGAAATAAAGTGCTATGATCTTATATGAAATTGAACGAACAATCTTAAAAACACTATAAAGCCTGAGTACATACCAATAGAATAACAACATGTCTTTGCCCCTACCTGCCCCCCCCCCCCCCACTCGAGGACATCACAATGCTGGTGGTGTGTCATTTCCACCAAAAGCCCAGTTGATGGGCAAATAAAAATTGCAGCCTTGTAGTGCAACAACCCAGGTGTGAGGAGACATAGATTTACTACAATTTGGAAATAAAGTGCTATGATCTTATATGAACTTGAACGAACAATCTTAAAAACACTATAAAGCCTGAGTACATACCAATAGAATAACAACATGTCTTTGCCCCTACCCCCCCCCCCCCCCCCCCCCCACTCGAGGACATCATAATGCTGGTGGTGTGTCATTTCCACCAAAAGCCCAGTTGATGGGCAAATAAAAATTGCAGCCTTGTAATGCAACAACCGAGGTGTGAAGAAACATAGATTTACTACAATTTGAAAATAAAGTGCTATGATCTTATATGAACTTGAACGAACAACCTTAAAAACACTATAAAGCCTGAGTACATACCAATACAATAACAACATGTCTTTGCCCCTACCCCCCCCCCTCCCCCCCCACTCGAGGACATCATAATGCTGGTGGTGTGTCATTTCCACCAAAAGCCCAGTTGATGGGCAAATAAAAATTGCAGCCTTGTAGTGCAACAACCCAGGTGTGAGGAAACATAGATTTACTACAATTTTGAAATAAAGTGCTATGATCTTATATGAACTTGAACGAACAATCTTAAAAACTCTATAAAGCCTGAGTACATACCAATAGAATAACAACATGTCTTTGCCCCTACCTCCCCCCCCTCACTCGAGGACATCATAATGCTGGTGGTGTGTCATTTCCACCAAAAGCCCAGTTGATGGGCAAATAAAAATTGCAGCCTTGTAATGCAACAACCCAGGAGTGAAGAAACATAGATTTACTACAATTTGAAAATAAAGTGCTATGATCTTATATGAACTTGAACGAACAACCTTAAAAACACTATAAAGCCTGAGTACATACCAATACAATAACAACATGTCTTTGCCCCTACCCCCCCCTTCCCACCCCACTCGAGGACATCATAATGCTGGTGGTGTGTCATTTCCACCAAAAGCCCAGTTGATGGGCAAATAAAAATTGCAGCCTTGTAGTGCAACAACCCAGGTGTGAGGAAACATAGATTTACTACAATTTGGAAATAAAGTGCTATGATCTTATATGAACTTGAACGAACAATCTTAAAAACTCTATAAAGCCTGAGTACATACCAATAGAATAACAACATGTCTTTGCCCCTACCTCCCCCCCCTCACTCGAGGACATCATATTGCTGGTGGTGTGTCATTTCCACCAAAAGCCCAGTTGATGGGCAAATAAAAATTGCAGCCTTGTAGTGCAACTACCCAGGTGTGAGGAAACATAGATTTACTCCAATTTGGAAATAAAGTGCTATGATCTTATATGAACTTGTACGAACAATCTTAAAAACACTATAAAGCCTGAGTACATACCAATAGAATAACAACATATCTTTGCCACAACCCCCCCCCCCCCCCACTCGAGGACATCATACTGGTGGTGCAGTGTCATTTCCACCAAAAGCCCAGTTGATGGGCAAATAAAAATTACAGCCTTGTAGTGCAACAACCCAGGTGTGAGGAAACATAGATTTTTATACAATTTGGAAATAAAGTGCTATGATCTTATATGAACTTGAACGAACAATCTTAAAAATACTATAAAGCCTGAGTACATACCAATAGAATAACAACATGTCTTTGCCCCTACCCCCCCCCCCCCCCCCCACCCCACTCGAGGACATCATAATGCTGGTGGTGTGTCATTTCCACCAAAAGCCCAGTTGATGGGCAAATAAAAATTGCAGCCTTGTAGTGCAACAACCCAGGTGTGAGGAAACATAGATTTACTACAATTTGGAAATAAAGTGCTATGATCTTATATGAACTTGAACGAACAATCCTAAAAACACTATAAAGCCTGAGTACATACCAATAGAATAACAACATGTCTTTGCCCCTACCTGCCCCCCCCCCCCCCCCCACTCGAGGACATCACAATGCTGGTGGTGTGTCATTTCCACCAAAAGCCCAGTTGATGGGCAAATAAAAATTGCAGCCTTGTAGTGCAACAACCCAGGTGTGAGGAGACATAGATTTACTACAATTTGGAAATAAAGTGCTATGATCTTATATGAACTTGAACGAACAATCTTAAAAACACTATAAAGCCTGAGTACATACCAATAGAATAACAACATGTCTTTGCCCCTACCCCCCCCCCCCCCACTCGAGGACATCATAATGCTGGTGGTGTGTCATTTCCACCAAAAGCCCAGTTGATGGGCAAATAAAAATTGCAGCCTTGTAATGCAACAACCGAGGTGTGAAGAAACATAGATTTACTACAATTTGAAAATAAAGTGCTATGATCTTATATGAACTTGAACGAACAACCTTAAAAACACTATAAAGCCTGAGTACATACCAATACAATAACAACATGTCTTTGCCCCTACCCCCCCCCCTCCCCCCCCACTCGAGGACATCATAATGCTGGTGGTGTGTCATTTCCACCAAAAGCCCAGTTGATGGGCAAATAAAAATTGCAGCCTTGTAGTGCAACAACCCAGGTGTGAGGAAACATAGATTTACTACAATTTTGAAATAAAGTGCTATGATCTTATATGAACTTGAACGAACAATCTTAAAAACTCTATAAAGCCTGAGTACATACCAATAGAATAACAACATGTCTTTGCCCCTACCTCCCCCCCCTCACTCGAGGACATCATAATGCTGGTGGTGTGTCATTTCCACCAAAAGCCCAGTTGATGGGCAAATAAAAATTGCAGCCTTGTAATGCAACAACCCAGGAGTGAAGAAACATAGATTTACTACAATTTGAAAATAAAGTGCTATGATCTTATATGAACTTGAACGAACAACCTTAAAAACACTATAAAGCCTGAGTACATACCAATACAATAACAACATGTCTTTGCCCCTACCCCCCCCTTCCCACCCCACTCGAGGACATCATAATGCTGGTGGTGTGTCATTTCCACCAAAAGCCCAGTTGATGGGCAAATAAAAATTGCAGCCTTGTAGTGCAACAACCCAGGTGTGAGGAAACATAGATTTACTACAATTTGGAAATAAAGTGCTATGATCTTATATGAACTTGAACGAACAATCTTAAAAACTCTATAAAGCCTGAGTACATACCAATAGAATAACAACATGTCTTTGCCCCTACCTCCCGCCCCTCACTCGAGGACATCATAATGCTGGTGGTGTGTCATTTCCACCAAAAGCCCAGTTGATGGGCAAATAAAAATTGCAGCCTTGTAGTGCAACTACCCAGGTGTGAGGAAACATAGATTTACTCCAATTTGGAAATAAAGTGCTATGATCTTATATGAACTTGTACGAACAATCTTAAAAACACTATAAAGCCTGAGTACATACCAATAGAATAACAACATATCTTTGCCACAACCCCCCCCCCCCCCCCACTCGAGGACATCATACTGGTGGTGCAGTGTCATTTCCACCAAAAGCCCAGTTGATGGGCAAATAAAAATTACAGCCTTGTAGTGCAACAACCCAGGTGTGAGGAAACATAGATTTTCTACAATTTGGAAATAAAGTGCTATGATCTTATATGAACTTGAACGAACAATCTTAAAAATACTATAAAGCCTGAGTACATACCAATAGAATAACAACATGTCTTTGCCCCTACCCCCCCCCCCCCCCCCCACCCCACTCGAGGACATCATAATGCTGGTGGTGTGTCATTTCCACCAAAAGCCCAGTTGATGGGCAAATAAAAATTGCAGCCTTGTAGTGCAACAACCCAGGTGTGAGGAAACATAGATTTACTACAATTTGGAAATAAAGTGCTATGATCTTATTTGAACTAGAACGAACAATCTTAAAAACATTATAAAGCCTGAGTACATAACAATAGAATAAAAACATGTCTTTGCCCCTACCCCCCCCCCCCACCCCTCTCGAGGACATCATAATGCTGGTGGTGTGTCATTTCCACCAAAAGCCCAGTTGATGGGCAAATAAAAATTGCAGCCTTGTAGTGCAACAACCCAGGTGTGAGGAAACATAGATTTACTACAATTTGGAAATAAAGTGCTATGATCTTATATGAACTTGAACGAACAATCTTAAAAACACTATAAAGCCTGAGTACATACCAATAGAATAACAACATGTCTTTGCCCCTACCTGCCCCCCCCCCCCCCCCCACCCACTCGAGGACATCACAATGCTGGTGGTGTGTCATTTCCACCAAAAGCCCAGTTGATGGGCAAATAAAAGTTGCAGCCTTGTAGTGCAACAACCCAGGTGTGAGGAGACATAGATTTACTACAATTTGGAAATAAAGTGCTATGATCTTATATGAACTTGAACGAACAATCTTAAAAACACTATAAAGTCTGAGTACATACCAATAGAATAACAACATGTCTTTGCCCCTACCCCCCCCCCCCCCCCCAAACGAGGACATCATACTGGTGGTGGTGTGTCATTTCCATAAAAAGCCCAGTTGATGGGCAAATAAAAATTGCAGCCCTGTAGTGCGACAACCCAGCTGTGAGGAAACATAGATTTACTACAATTTGGAAATAAAGTGCTATGATCTTATATGAACTTGAACGAACAATCTTAAAAACACTATAAAGCCTGAGTACATACCAATAGAATAACAACATGTCTTTGCCCCTACCCCCCCCCCCCCACACGAGGACATCATAATGCTGGTGGTGTGCCATTTCCAACAAAATCCCAGTTAATGGGCAAATAAAAATTGCAGCCTTGTAGTGCAACAACCCAGGTGTGAGGAAACATAGATTTACTACAATTTGGAAATAAAGTGCTATGATCTTATATGAACTTGAACGAACAATCTTAAAAACACTATAAAGCCTGAGTACATACCAATAGAATAACAACATGTCTTTGCCCCTACCCCCCCCCCCCCCCACTCGAGGACATCATACTGGTGGTGGTGTGTCATTTCCATAAAAAGCCCAGTTGATGGGCAAATAAAAATTGCAGCCTTGTAGTGCAACAACCCAGGTGTGAGCAAACTTAGATTTACTCCAATTTGGAAATAAAGTGCTATGATCTTATATGAACTTGAACGAACAATCTTAAAAACACTATAAAGCCTGAGTACATACCAATAGAAGAACAACATATCTTTGCCACAACCCCCCCCCCCCCCCCCCACTCGAGGACATCATACTGGTGGTGCAGTGTCATTTCCACCAAAAGCCCAGTTGATGGGCAAATAAAAATTGCAGCCTTGTAGTGCAACAACCCAGGTGTGAGGAAACACAGACTTACTACAATTTGGAAATAAAGTGCTATGATCTTATATGAACTTGAACGAACAATCTTAAAAACACTATAAAGCCTGAGTACATACCAATAGAATAACAACATGTCTTTGCCCCTACCCCCCCCCCCCCCCCACTCGAGGACATCATAATGCTGGTGGTGTGCCATTTCCAACAAAATCCCAGTTAATGGGCAAATAAAAATTGCAGCCTTGTAGTGCAACAACCCAGGTGTGAGGAAACATAGATTTACTACAATTTGGAAATAAAGTGCTATGATCTTAGATGAACTTGAACGAACAATCTTAAAAACACTATAAAGCCTGAGTACATACCAATAGAATAACAACATGTCTTTGCCCCTACCCCCCCCCCCCCCCCCCACTCGAGGACATCATACTGGTGGTGGTGTGCCATTTCCATAAAAAGCCCAGTTGATGGGCAAATAAAAATTGCAGCCTTGTAGTGCAACAACCCAGGTGTGAGGAAACATAGATTTACTCCAATTTGGAAATAAAGTGCTATGATCTTATATGAACTTGAACAAACAATCTTAAAAACACTATAAAGCCTGAGTACATACCAATAGAATAACAACATGTCTTTGCCCCTACCCCCCCCCCCCCAAACGAGGACATCATACTGGTGGTGGTGTGTCATTTCCATAAAAAGCCAGTTGATGGGCAAATAAAAATTGCAGCCCTGTAGTGCGACAACCCAGCTGTGAGGAAACATAGATTTACTACAATTTGGAAATAAAGTGCTATGATCTTATATGAACTTGAACGAACAATCTTAAAAACACTATAAAGCCTGAGTACATACCAAAAGAATAACAACATGTCTTTGCCCCTACCCCCCTCCCCCCCCCCACTCGAGGACATCATAATGCTGGTGGTGTGCCATTTCCAACAAAATCCCAGTTAATGGGCAAATAAAAATTGCAGCCTTGTAGTGCAACAACCCAGGTGTGAGGAAACATAGATTTACTACAATTTGGAAATAAAGTGCTATGATCTTATATGAACTTGAACGAACATTCTTAAAAACACTATAAAGCCTGAGTACATACCAATAGAATAACAACATGTCTTTGCCCCTACCCCCCCCCCCCCCCCACTCGAGGACATCATACTGGTGGTGGTGTGTCATTTCCATAAAAAGCCCAGTTGATGGGCAAATAAAATTTGCAGCCTTGTAGTGCGACAACCCAGCTGTGAGTAAATATAGATTTACTACAATTTGGAAATAAAGTGCTATGATCTTATATGAACTTGAACGAACAATCTTAAAAACACTATAAAGCCTGAGTACATACCAATAGAATAACAACATGTCTTTGCCCCTACCCCCCCCCCCCCCCCCACCCGAGGACATCATACTGGTGGTGGTGTGTCATTTCCATAAAAAGCCCAGTTGATGGGCAAATAAAATTTGCAGCCTTGTAGTGCGACGACCCAGCTGTGAGGAAACATAGATTTACTACAATTTGGAAATAAAGTGCTATGATCTTAGATGAACTTGAACGAACAATCTTAAAAACACTATAAAGCCTGAGTACATACCAATAGAATAACAACATGTCTTTGCCGCTACCCCCCCCCCCCCCCTGCACTCGAGGACATCATACTGGTAGTGGTGTGTCATTTCCATAAAAAGCCCAGTTGATGGGCAAATAAAAATTGCAGCCTTGTAGTGCGACAACCCAGCTGTGAGGAAACATAGATTTACTACAATTTGGAAATAAAGTGCTATGACCTTATATGAACTTGAACGAACAATCTTAAAAACACTATAAAACCTGAGTACATACCAATAGAATAACAACATGTCTTTGCCCCTACCCCCCCGCCCCCACCACTCGAGGACATCATACTGGTGGTGGTGTGTCATTTCCATAAAAAGCCCAGTTGATGGGCAAATAAAAATTGCAGCCTTGTAGTGCAACAACCCAGCTGTGAGGAAACATAGACTTACCACAATTTGGAAATAAAGTGCTATGAACTTGAACGAACAATCTTAAAAACACTATAAAGCCTGAGTACATACCAATAGAATAACAACATGTCTTTGCCCCTACCCCCCCCCCCCCACTCGAGGACATCATACTGGTGGTGGTATGTCATTACCATCAAAAGCCCAGTTGATGGGCAAATAAAAATTGCAGCCTTGTAGTGCGACAACCCAGCTGTGAGGAAACATAGATTTACTACAATTTGGAAATAAAGTGCTATGATCTTATATGAACTTGAACGAACAATCTTAAAAACACTATAAACCCTGAGTACATACCAATAGAATAACAACATGTCTTTGCTCCTAACCCCCCCCCACCCCCCCCACTCGAGGACATCATACTGGTGGTGGTGTGTCATTTCCATAAAAAGCCCAGTTGATGGGCAAATAAAAATTGCAGCCTTGTAGTGCGACAACCCAGCTGTGAGGAAACATAGATTTACTACAATTTGGAAATAAAGTGCTATGATCTTATATGAACTTGAACGAACAATCTTAAAAACACTATATAGCCTGAGTACATACCAATAGAATAACAACATGTCTTTGCCCCTACCCCCCCCCCCCACTCAAGGACATCATACTGGTGGTGGTGTGTCATTTCCATAAAAAGCCCAGTTGATGGGCAAATAAAAATTGCAGCCTTGTAGTGCGACAACCCAGCTGTGAGGAAACATAGATTTACCACAATTTGGAAATAAAGTGCTATGATCTTATATGAACTTGAACGAACAATCTTAAAAACACTATAAAGCCTGAGTACATACCAATACAATAACAACATGTCTTTGCCCCTACCCCCATCCTCCCCCCCCCACTCGAGGACATCATAATGCTGGGTGGTGTGTCATTTCCACCAAAAGCCCAGTTGATGGGGAAATAAAAATTGCAGCCTTGTAGTGCAACAACCCAGGTGTGAGGAAACATAGATTTACTACAATTTGGAAATAAAGTGCTATGATCTTATATGAACTTGAAGGAACAATCTTAAAAACTCTATAAAGCCTGAGTACATACCAATAGAATAACAACATGTCTTTGCCCCTACCTCCCCCCTCTCTCTCGAGGACATCATAATGCTGGTGGTGTGTCATTTCCACCAAAAGCCCAGTTGATGGGCAAATAAAAATTGCAGCCTTGTAGTGCAACAACCCAGGTGTGAGGAAACATAGATTTACTACAATTTGGAAATAAAGTGCTATGATCTTATATGAACTTGAACGAACAATCTTAAAAACACTATAAAGCCTGAGTACATACCAATAGAATAACAACATATCTTTGCCACAACCCCTCCCCCCCCCCCCCCACTCGAGGACATCATACTGGTGGCGCAGTGTCATTTCCACCAAAAGCCCAGTTGATGGGCAAATAAAAATTGCAGCCTTGTAGTGCAACAACCCAGGTGTGAGGAAACTTAGATTTACTCCAATTTGGAAATAAAGTGCTATGATCTTATATGAACTTGAACGAACAATCTTAAAAACACTATAAAGCCTGAGTACATACCAATAGAATAACAACATATCTTTGCCACAACCCCCCCCCCCCCCCCCCACTCGAGGACATCATACTGGTGGTGCAGTGTCATTTCCACCAAAAGCCCAGTTGATGGGCAAATAAAAATTGCAGCCTTGTAGTGCAACAACCCAGGTGTGAGGAAACACAGACTTACTACAATTTGGAAATAAAGTGCTATGATCTTATATGAACTTGAACGAACAATCTTAAAAACACTATAAAGCCTGAGTACATACCAATAGAATAACAACATGTCTTTGCCCCTACCCCCCCCCCCTCCCCCACTCGAGGACATCATAGTGCTGGTGGTGTGCCATTTCCAACAAAATCCCAGTTAATGGGCAAATAAAAATTGCAGCCTTGTAGTGCAACAACCCAGGTGTGAGGAAACATAGATTTACTACAATTTGGAAATAAAGTGCTATGATCTTATATGAACTTGAACGAACAATCTTAAAAACACTATAAAGCCTGAGTACATACCAATAGAATAACAACATGTCTATGCCCCTACCGCCCCCCCCCCACTCGAGGACATC
Organism: Schistocerca piceifrons; assembly: GCF_021461385.2. Lineage (NCBI taxonomy): Eukaryota > Metazoa > Arthropoda > Insecta > Orthoptera > Acrididae > Schistocerca > Schistocerca piceifrons. The sequence goes on along the minus strand of NC_060147.1, from coordinate 18,736,274 downwards.
GTACTGGTGGTGGTGTGTCATTTCCATAAAAAGCCCAGTTGATGGGCAAATAAAATTTGCAGCCTTGTAGTGCGACAACCCAGCTGTGAGTAAACATAGATTTACTACAATTTGGAAATAAAGTGCTATGATCTTGTATGAACTTGAACGAACAATCTTAAAAACACTATAAAGCCTGAGTACATACCAATAGAACAACAACATGTCTTTGCCCCTACCCCCCCCCCCCCACTCGAGGACATCATACTGGTGGTGGTGTGTCATTTCCATAAAAAGCCCAGTTGATGGGCAAATAAAAATTGCAGCCTTGTAGTGCAACAACCCAGGTGTGAGGAAACATAGATTTACTCCAATTTGGAAATAAAGTGCTATGATCTTATATGAACTTGAACGAACAATCTTAAAAACACTATAAAGCCTGAGTACATACCAATAGAATAACAACATGTCTTTGCCCCTACCCCCCCCCCCCCCCCACTCGAGGACATCATACTGGTGGTGGTGTGTCATTTCCATAAAAAGCCCAGTTGATGGGCAAATAAAAATTGCAGCCTTGTAGTGCGACAACCCAGCTGTGAGGAAACATAGATTTACCACAATTTGGAAATAAAGTGCTATGATCTTATATGAACTTGAACGAACAATCTTAAAAACACTATAAAGCCTGAGTACATACCAATACAATAACAACATGTCTTTGCCCCTACCCCCATCCTCCCCCCCCCACTCGAGGACATCATAATGCTGGTGGTGTGTCATTTCCACCAAAAGCCCAGTTGATGGGGAAATAAAAATTGCAGCCTTGTAGTGCAACAACCCAGGTGTGAGGAAACATAGATTTACTACAATTTGGAAATAAAGTGCTATGATCTTATATGAACTTGAAGGAACAATCTTAAAAACTCTATAAAGCCTGAGTACATACCAATAGAATAACAACATGTCTTTGCCCCTACCTCCCCCCTCTCTCTCGAGGACATCATAATGCTGGTGGTGTGTCATTTCCACCAAAAGCCCAGTTGATGGGCAAATAAAAATTGCAGCCTTGTAGTGCAACAACCCAGGTGTGAGGAAACATAGATTTACTACAATTTGGAAATAAAGTGCTATGATCTTATATGAACTTGAACGAACAATCTTAAAAACACTATAAAGCCTGAGTACATACCAATAGAATAACAACATATCTTTGCCACAACCCCTCCCCCCCCCCCCACTCGAGGACATCATACTGGTGGTGCAGTGTCATTTCTACCAAAAGCCCAGTTGATGGGCAAATAAAAATTGCAGCCTTGTAGTGCAACAACCCAGGTGTGAGGAAACTTAGATTTACTCCAATTTGGAAATAAAGTGCTATGATCTTATATGAACTTGAACGAACAATCTTAAAAACACTATAAAGCCTGAGTACATACCAATAGAATAACAACATATCTTTGCCACAACCCCCCCCCCCCACTCGAGGACATCATACTGGTGGTGCAGTGTCATTTCCACCAAAAGCCCAGTTGATGGGCAAATAAAAATTGCAGCCTTGTAGTGCAACAACCCAGGTGTGAGGAAACACAGACTTACTACAATTTGGAAATAAAGTGCTATGATCTTATATGAACTTGAACGAACAATCTTAAAAACACTATAAAGCCTGAGTACATACCAATAGAATAACAACATGTCTTTGCCCCTACCCCCCCCCCCCCCCCTCCCCCACTCGAGGACATCATAGTGCTGGTGGTGTGCCATTTCCAACAAAATCCCAGTTAATGGGCAAATAAAAATTGCAGCCTTGTAGTGCAACAACCCAGGTGTGAGGAAACATAGATTTACTACAATTTGGAAATAAAGTGCTATGATCTTATATGAACTTGAACGAACAATCTTAAAAACACTATAAAGCCTGAGTACATACCAATAGAATAACAACATGTCTTTGCCCCTACCCCCCCCCCCCCACTCGAGGACATCGTACTGGTGGTGGTGTGTCATTTCCATAAAAAGCCCAGTTGATGGGCAAATAAAATTTGCAGCCTTGTAGTGCGACAACCCAGCTGTGAGTAAACATAGATTTACTACAATTTGGAAATAAAGTGCTATGATCTTGTATGAACTTGAACGAACAATCTTAAAAACACTATAAAGCCTGAGTACATACCAATAGAACAACAACATGTCTTTGCCCCTACCCCCCCCCCCCCCACTCGAGGACATCATACTGGTGGTGGTGTGTCATTTCCATAAAAAGCCCAGTTGATGGGCAAATAAAAATTGCAGCCTTGTAGTGCAACAACCCAGGTGTGAGGAAACATAGATTTACTCCAATTTGGAAATAAAGTGCTATGATCTTATATGAACTTGAACGAACAATCTTAAAAACACTATAAAGCCTGAGTACATACCAATAGAATAACAACATGTCTTTGCCCCTACCCCCCCCCCCCCCCCCACTCGAGGACATCATAATGCTGGTGGTGTGCCATTTCCAACAAAATCCCAGTTAATGGGCAAATAAAAATTGCAGCCTTGTAGTGCAACAACCCAGGTGTGAGGAAACATAGATTTACTACAATTTGGAAATAAAGTGCTATGATCTTATATGAACTTGAACGAACAATCTTAAAAACACTATAAAGCCTGAGTACATACCAATAGAATAACAACATGTCTTTGCCCCTACCCCCCCCCCCCCCCACTCGAGGACATCATACTGGTGGTGGTGTGTCAATTTCCATAAAAAGCCCAGTTGATGGGCAAATAAAATTTGCAGCCTTGTAGTGCGACTACCCAGCTGTGAGTAAACATAGATTTACTACAATTTGGAAATAAAGTGCTATGATCTTATATGAACTTGAACGAACAATCTTAAAAACACTATAAAGCCTGAGTACATACCAATAGAATAACAACATGTCTTTGCCCCTACCCCCCCCCCCCCCCCCCCACCCGAGGACATCATACTGGTGGTGGTGTGTCATTTCCATAAAAAGCCCAGTTGATGGGCAAATAAAAATTGCAGCCTTGTAGTGCGACAACCCAGCTGTGAGGAAACATAGATTTACTACAATTTGGAAATAAAGTGCTATGATCTTATATGAACTTGAACGAACAATCTTAAAAACACTATAAACCCTGAGTACATACCAATAGAATAACAACATGTCTTTGCCCCTACCCCCCCCCCCCCACTCGAGGACATCATAATGCTGGTGGTGTGCCATTTCCAACAAAATCCCAGTTAATGGGCAAATAAAAAATTGCAGCCTTGTAGTGCAACAACCCAGGTGTGAGGAAACATAGATTTACTACAATTTGGAAATAAAGTGCTATGATCTTATATGAACTTGAACGAACAATCTTAAAAACACTATAAAGCCTGAGTACATACCAATAGAATAACAACATGTCTTTGCCCCTACCCCCCCCCCCCCCCCCCACTCGAGGACATCATACTGGTGGTGGTGTGTCATTTCCATAAAAAGCCCAGTTGATGGGCAAATAAAATTTGCAGCCTTGTAGTGCGACTACCCAGCTGTGAGTAAACATAGATTTACTACAATTTGGAAATAAAGTGCTATGATCTTATATGAACTTGAACGAACAATCTTAAAAACACTATAAAGCCTGAGTACATACCAATAGAATAACAACATGTCTTTGCCCCTACCCCCCCCCCCCCCCCACCCGAGGACATCATACTGGTGGTGGTGTGTCATTTCCATAAAAAGCCCAGTTGATGGGCAAATAAAAATTGCAGCCTTGTAGTGCAACAACCCAGCTGTGAGGAAACATAGACTTACCACAATTTGGAAATAAAGTGCTATGAACTTGAACGAACAATCTTAAAAACACTATAAAGCCTGAGTACATACCAATAGAATAACAACATGTCTTTGCCCCTACCCCGCCCCCCCCCCCCACTCGAGGACATCATACTGGTGGTGGTATGTCATTACCATCAAAAGCCCAGTTGATGGGCAAATAAAAATTGCAGCCTTGTAGTGCGACAACCCAGCTGTGAGGAAACATAGATTTACTACAATTTGGAAATAAAGTGCTATGATCTTATATGAACTTGAACGAACAATCTTAAAAAACACTATAAACCCTGAGTACATACCAATAGAATAACAACATGTCTTTGCCCCTAACCCCCCCCAGCCCCCCCACTCGAGGACATCATACTGGTGGTGGTGTGTCATTTCCATAAAAAGCCCAGTTGATGGGCAAATAAAAATTACAGCCTTGTAGTGCGACAACCCAGCTGTGAGGAAACATAGATTTACTACAATTTGGAAATAAAGTGCTATGATCTTATATGAACTTGAACGAACAATCTTAAAAACACTATATAGCCTGAGTACATACCAATAGAATAACAACATGTCTTTGCCCCTACCCCCCCCCCCCCCCCCCACTCGAGGACATCATACTGGTGGTGGTGTGTCATTTCCATAAAAAGCCCAGTTGATGGGCAAATAAAAATTGCAGCCTTGTAGTGCGACAACCCAGCTGTTAGGAAACATAGATTTACCACAATTTGGAAATAAAGTGCTATGATCTTATATGAACTTGAACGAACAATCTTAAAAACACTATAAAGCCTGAGTACATACCAATACAATAACAACATGTCTTTGCCCCTACCCCCATCCTCCCCCCCCCACTCGAGGACATCATAATGCTGGTGGTGTGTCATTTCCACCAAAAGCCCAGTTGATGGGGAAATAAAAATTGCAGCCTTGTAGTGCAACAACCCAGGTGTGAGGAAACATAGATTTACTACAATTTGGAAATAAAGTGCTATGATCTTATATGAACTTGAAGGAACAATCTTAAAAACTCTATAAAGCCTGAGTACATACCAATAGAATAACAACATGTCTTTGCCCCTACCTCCCCCCTCTCACTCGAGGACATCATAATGCTGGTGGTGTGTCATTTCCACCAAAAGCCCAGTTGATGGGCAAATAAAAATTGCAGCCTTGTAGTGCAACAACCCAGGTGTGAGGAAACATAGATTTACTACAATTTGGAAATAAAGTGCTATGATCTTATATGAACTTGAACGAACAATCTTAAAAACACTATAAAGCCTGAGTACATACCAATAGAATAACAACATATCTTTGCCACAACCCCTCCCCCCCCCCCCCCCCCCCACTCGAGGACATCATACTGGTGGTGCAGTGTCATTTCCACCAAAAGCCCAGTTGATGGGCAAATAAAAATTGCAGCCTTGTAGTGCAACAACCCAGGTGTGAGGAAACATAGATTTACTACAATTTGGAAATAAAGTGCTATGATCTTATATGAACTTGAACGAACAATCTTAAAAACACTATAAAGCCTGAGTACATACCAATAGAATAACAACATGTCTTTGACCCTACCCCCCCCCCCCCCCCACTCGAGGACATCATACTGCTGGTGGTGCGTCATTTCCATCAAAAGCCCAGTTGAGGGGCAAATAAAAATTGCAGCCTGGTAGTGCAACAACCCAGCTGTGAGGGAACATAGATTTACTACAATTTGGAAATAAAGTGCTATGATCTTATATGAACTTGAACGAACAATCTTAAAAACACTATAAAGCCTGAGTACATACCAATAGAATAACAACATGTCTTTGCCCCTACCTCCCCCCCCCCCCCCACTCGAGGACTTCATAATGCTGGTGGGGTGTCATTTCCACCAAAAGCCCAATTGATGGGCAAATAAAAATTGCAGCCTTGTAGTGCAACAACCCAGGTGTGAGGAAACATAGATTTACTACAATTTGGAAATAAAGTGCTATGATCTTATATGAACTTGAACGAACAATCTTAAAAACACTATAAAGCCTGAGTACATACCAATAGAATAACAACATGTCTTTGCCCCTACCCCCCCCCCCCCCCCCACTCGAGGACATCATACTGGTGGTGCTGTGTCATTTCCATAAAAAGCCCAGTTGATGGGCAAATAAAATTTGCAGCCTTGTAGTGCGACAACCCAGCTGTGAGTAAACATAGATTTACTACAATTTGGAAATAAAGTGCTATGATCTTATATGAACTTGAACGAACAATCTTAAAAACACTATAAAAGCCTGAGTACATACCAATAGAATAACAACATGTCTTTGCCCCTACCCCCCCCCCCCCCACTCGAGGACATCATAATGATGGTGGTGTGCCATTTCCAACAAAATCCCAGTTAATGGGCAAATAAAGATTGCAGCCTTGTAGTGCAACAACCCAGGTGTGAGGAAACATAGATTTACTACAATTTGGAAATAAAGTGCTATGATCTTATATGAACTTGAACGAACAATCTTAAAAACACTATAAAGCCTGAGTACATACCAATAGAATAACAACATGTCTTTGCCCCTACCTCCCCCCTCTCACTCGAGGACATCATAATGCTGGTGGTGTGTCATTTCCACCAAAAGCCCAGTTGATGGGCAAATAAAAATTGCAGCCTTGTAGTGCAACAACCCAGGTGTGAGGAAACATAGATTTACTACAATTTGGAAATAAAGTGCTATGATCTTATATGAACTTGAACGAACAATCTTAAAAACACTATAAAGCCTGAGTACATACCAATAGAATAACAACATATCTTTGCCACAACCCCCCCCCCCCCCCCCACTCGAGGACATCATACTGGTGGTGCAGTGTCATTTCCACCAAAAGCCCAGTTGATGGGCAAATAAAAATTGCAGCCTTGTAGTGCGACAACCCAGCTGTGAGGAAACATAGATTTACTACAATTTGGAAATAAAGTGCTATGATCTTATATGAACTTGAACGAACAATCTTAAAAACACTATAAAGCCTGAGTACATACCAATAGAATAACAACATATCTTTGCCACAACCCCCCCCCCCCCCCACTCGAGGACATCATACTGGTGGTGCAGTGTCATTTCCACCAAAAGCCCAGTTGATGGGCAAATAAAAATGCAGCCTTGTAGTGCAACAACCCAGGTGTGAGGAAACATAGACTTACTACAATTTGGAAATAAAGTGCTATGATCTTATATGAACTTGAACGAACAATCTTAAAAACACTATAAAGCCTGAGTACATACCAATAGAATAACAACATGTCTTTGCCCCTACCCCCCCCCCCCCCAAACGAGGACATCATACTGGTGGTGGTGTCTCATTTCCATAAAAAGCCCAGTTGATGGGCAAATAAAAATTGCAGCCCTGTAGTGCGACAACCCAGCTGTGAGGAAACATAGATTTACTACAATTTGGAAATAAAGTGCTATGATCTTATATGAACTTGAACGAACAATCTTAAAAACACTATAAAGCCTGAGTACATACCAATAGAATAACAACATGTCTTTGCCCCTACCCCCCCCCCCCCCACTCGAGGACATCATACTGGTGGTGGTGTGTCATTTCCATAAATAGCCCAGTTGATGGGCAAATAAAATTTGCAGCCTTGTAGTGCGACAACCCAGCTGTGAGTAAACATAGATTTACTACAATTTGGAAATAAAGTGCTATGATCTTATATGAACTTGAACGAACAATCTTAAAAACACTACAAAGCCTGAGTACATACCAATAGAATAACAACATGTCTTTGCCCCTACCCCCCCCACCCCCCAACCGAGGACATCATACTGGTGGTGGTGTGTCATTTCCATAAAAAGCCCAGTTGATGGGCAAATAAAATTTGCAGCCTTGTAGTGCGACAACCCAGCTGTGAGGAAACATAGATTTACTACAATTTGGAAATAAAGTGCTATGATCTTATATGAACTTGAACGAACAATCTTAAAAACACTATAAAGCCTGAGTACATACCAATAGAATAACAACATGTCTTTGCCCCTACCCCCCCCCCCCCCAACTCGAGGACATCATAGTGGTGGTGGTGTGTCATTTCCATAAAAAGCCCAGTTGATGGGCAAATAAAAATTGCAGATTTGTAGTGCGACAACCCAGCTGTGAGGAAACATAGATTTACTACAATTTGGAAATAAAGTGCTATGATCTTATATGAACTTGAACGAACAATCTTAAAAACACTATAAAGCCTGAGTACATACCAATAGAATAACAACATGTCTTTGCCGCTACCCCCCCCCCCCCCCCTGCACTCGAGGACATCATACTGGTAGTGGTGTGTCATTTCCATAAAAAGCCCAGTTGATGGGCAAATAAAAATTGCAGCCCTGTAGTGCGACAACCCAGCTGTGAGGAAACATAGATTTACTACAATTTGGAAATAAAGTGCTATGATCTTATATGAACTTGAACGAACAATCGTAAAAACACTATAAAGCCTGAGTACATACCAATAGAATAACAACATGTCTTTGCCCCTACCCCCCCCCCCCCCCCACTCGAGGACATCATAATGGTGGTGGTGTGTCATTTCCATAAATAGCCCAGTTGATGGGCAAATAAAATTTGCAGCCTTGTAGTGCGACAACCCAGCTGTGAGTAAACATAGATTTACTACAATTTGGAAATAAAGTGCTATGATCTTATATGAACTTGAACGAACAATCTTAAAAACACTACAAAGCCTGAGTACATACCAATAGAATAACAACATGTCTTTGCCCCTACCCCCCCCACCCCCCAACCGAGGACATCATACTGGTGGTGGTGTGTCATTTCCATAAAAAGCCCAGTTGATGGGCAAATAAAATTTGCAGCCTTGTAGTGCGACAACCCAGCTGTGAGGAAACATAGATTTACTACAATTTGGAAATAAAGTGCTATGATCTTATATGAACTTGAACGAACAATCTTAAAAACACTATAAAGCCTGAGTACATACCAATAGAATAACAACATGTCTTTGCCCCTACCCCCCCGCCCCCACCACTCGAGGACATCATACTGGTGGTGGTGTGTCATTTCCATAAAAAGCCCAGTTGATGGGCAAATAAAAATTGCAGCCTTGTAGTGCAACAACCCAGCTGTGAGGAAACATAGACTTACCACAATTTGGAAATAAAGTGCTATGAACTTGAACGAACAATCTTAAAAACACTATAAAGCCTGAGTACATACCAATAGAATAACAACATGTCTTTGCCCCTACCCCCCCCCCCCCCCCCACTCGAGGACATCATACTGGTGGTGGTATGTCATTACCATCAAAAGCCCAGTTGATGGGTAAATAAAAATTGCAGCCTTGTAGTGCGACAACCCAGCTGTGAGGAAACATAGATTTACTACAATTTGGAAATAAAGTGCTATGATCTTATATGAGCTTGAACGAACAATCTTAAAAACACTATAAAGCCTGAGTACATACCAATAGAATAACAACATGTCTTTGCCCCTACCCCCCCCCCCCCCCCACTCGAGGACATCATACTGGTGGTGCAGTGTCATTTCCACCAAAAGCCCAGTTGATGGGCAAATAAAAATTGCAGCCTTGTAGTGCGACAACCCAGCTGTGAGGAAACATAGATTTACTACAAATTGGAAATAAAGTGCTATGATCTTATATGAGCTTGAACGAACAATCTTAAAAACACTATAAACCCTGAGTACACACCAATAGAATAACAACATGTCTTTGCCCCTAACCCCCCCCCCTTCCCCCACTCGAGGACATCATACTGGTGGTGGTGTGTCATTTCCATAAAAAGCCCAGTTGATGGGCAAATAAAAATTGCAGCCTTGTAGTGCGACAACCCAGCTGTGAGGAAACATAGATTTACTACAATTTGGAAATAAAGTGCTATGATCTTATATGAACTTGAACGAACAATCTTAAAAACACTATAAAGCCTGAGTACATACCAATACAATAACAACATGTCTTTGCCCCTACCCCCCCCCCCTCCCCCCCCCACTCGAGGACATCATAATGCTGGTGGTGTGTCATTTCCACCAAAAGCCCAGTTGATGGGCAAATAAAAATTGCAGCCTTGTAGTGCAACAACCCAGGTGTGAGGAAACATAGATTTACTACAATTTGGAAATAAAGTGCTATGATCTTATATGAACTTGAAGGAACAATCTTAAAAACTCTATAAAGCCTGAGTACATACCAATAGAATAACAACATGTCTTTGCCCCTACCTCCCCCCTCTCACTCGAGGACATCATAATGCTGGTGGTGTGTCATTTCCACCAAAAGCCCAGTTGATGGGCAAATAAAAATTGCAGCCTTGTAGTGCAACAACCCAGGTGTGAGGAAACATAGATTTACTACAATTTGGAAATAAAGTGCTATGATCTTATATGAACTTGAACGAACAATCTTAAAAACACTATAAAGCCTGAGTACATACCAATAGAATAACAACATATCTTTGCCACAACCCCCCCCCCCCCCCACTCGAGGACATCATACTGGTGGTGCAGTGTCATTTCCACCAAAAGCCCAGTTGATGGGCAAATAAAAATTGCAGCCTTGTAGTGCAACAACCCAGGTGTGAGGAAACATAGATTTACTACAATTTGGAAATAAAGTGCTATGATCTTATATGAACTTGAACGAACAATCTTAAAAACACTATAAAGCCTGAGTACATACCAATAGAATAACAACATGTCTTTGCCCCTACCCCCCCCCCCCCCACTCGAGGACATCATAATGCTGGTGGTGTGTCATTTCCACCAAAAGCCCAGTTGATGGGCAAATAAAAATTGCAGCCTTGTAGTGCAACAACCCAGGTGTGAGCAAACATAGATTTACTACAATTTGGAAATAAAGTGCTATGATCTTATATGAACTTGAACGAACAATCTTAAAAACACTATAAAGCCTGAGTACATACCAATAGAATAACAACATGTCTTTGCCCCTACCCCCCCCACCCCCCACCCGAGGACATCATACTGGTGGTGATGTGTCATTTCCATAAAAAGCCCAGTTGATGGGCAAATAAAATTTGCAGCCTTGTAGTGCGACAACCCAGCTGTGAGGAAACATAGATTTACTACAATTTGGAAATAAAGTGCTATGATCTTATATGAACTTGAACGAACAATCTTAAAAACACTATAAAGCCTGAGTACATACCAATAGAATAACAACATGTCTTTGCCGCTACCCCCCCCCCCCCCCCTGCACTCGAGGACATCATACTGGTAGTGGTGTGTCATTTCCATAAAAAGCCCAGTTGATGGGCAAATAAAAATTGCAGCCCTGTAGTGCGACAACCCAGCTGTGAGGAAACATAGATTTACTACAATTTGGAAATAAAGTGCTATGATCTTATATGAACTTGAACGAACAATCGTAAAAACACTATAAAGCCTGAGTACATACCAATAGAATAACAACATGTCTTTGCCCCTACCCCCCCCCCCCCCCCCACTCGAGGACATCATAATGGTGGTGGTGTGTCATTTCCATAAATAGCCCAGTTGATGGGCAAATAAAATTTGCAGCCTTGTAGTGCGACAACCCAGCTGTGAGTAAACATAGATTTACTACAATTTGGAAATAAAGTGCTATGATCTTATATGAACTTGAACGAACAATCTTAAAAACACTACAAAGCCTGAGTACATACCAATAGAATAACAACATGTCTTTGCCCCTACCCCCCCCACCCCCCAACCGAGGACATCATACTGGTGGTGGTGTGTCATTTCCATAAAAAGCCCAGTTGATGGGCAAATAAAATTTGCAGCCTTGTAGTGCGACAACCCAGCTGTGAGGAAACATAGATTTACTACAATTTGGAAATAAAGTGCTATGATCTTATATGAACTTGAACGAACAATCTTAAAAACACTATAAAGCCTGAGTACATACCAATAGAATAACAACATGTCTTTGCCCCTACCCCCCCGCCCCCACCACTCGAGGACATCATACTGGTGGTGGTGTGTCATTTCCATAAAAAGCCCAGTTGATGGGCAAATAAAAATTGCAGCCTTGTAGTGCAACAACCCAGCTGTGAGGAAACATAGACTTACCACAATTTGGAAATAAAGTGCTATGAACTTGAACGAACAATCTTAAAAACACTATAAAGCCTGAGTACATACCAATAGAATAACAACATGTCTTTGCCCCTACCCCCCCCCCCCCCCACTCGAGGACATCATACTGGTGGTGGTATGTCATTACCATCAAAAGCCCAGTTGATGGGTAAATAAAAATTGCAGCCTTGTAGTGCGACAACCCAGCTGTGAGGAAACATAGATTTACTACAATTTGGAAATAAAGTGCTATGATCTTATATGAGCTTGAACGAACAATCTTAAAAACACTATAAAGCCTGAGTACATACCAATAGAATAACAACATGTCTTTGCCCCTACCCCCCCCCCCCCCCCCCCACTCGAGGACATCATACTGGTGGTGCAGTGTCATTTCCACCAAAAGCCCAGTTGATGGGCAAATAAAAATTGCAGCCTTGTAGTGCGACAACCCAGCTGTGAGGAAACATAGATTTACTACAAATTGGAAATAAAGTGCTATGATCTTATATGAGCTTGAACGAACAATCTTAAAAACACTATAAACCCTGAGTACACACCAATAGAATAACAACATGTCTTTGCCCCTAACCCCCCCCCCTTCCCCCACTCGAGGACATCATACTGGTGGTGGTGTGTCATTTCCATAAAAAGCCCAGTTGATGGGCAAATAAAAATTGCAGCCTTGTAGTGCGACAACCCAGCTGTGAGGAAACATAGATTTACTACAATTTGGAAATAAAGTGCTATGATCTTATATGAACTTGAACGAACAATCTTAAAAACACTATAAAGCCTGAGTACATACCAATACAATAACAACATGTCTTTGCCCCTACCCCCCCCCCCCTCCCCCCCCCACTCGAGGACATCATAATGCTGGTGGTGTGTCATTTCCACCAAAAGCCCAGTTGATGGGCAAATAAAAATTGCAGCCTTGTAGTGCAACAACCCAGGTGTGAGGAAACATAGATTTACTACAATTTGGAAATAAAGTGCTATGATCTTATATGAACTTGAACGAACAATCTTAAAAACACTATAAAGCCTGAGTACATACCAATAGAATAACAACATATCTTTGCCACAACCCCCCCCCCCCCCCACTCGAGGACATCATACTGGTGGTGCAGTGTCATTTCCACCAAAAGCCCAGTTGATGGGCAAATAAAAATTGCAGCCTTGTAGTGCAACAACCCAGGTGTGAGGAAACATAGATTTACTACAATTTGGAAATAAAGTGCTATGATCTTATATGAACTTGAACGAACAATCTTAAAAACACTATAAAGCCTGAGTACATACCAATAGAATAACAACATGTCTTTGCCCCTACCCCCCCCCCCCCCCCACTCGAGGACATCATAATGCTGGTGGTGTGTCATTTCCACCAAAAGCCCAGTTGATGGGCAAATAAAAATTGCAGCCTTGTAGTGCAACAACCCAGGTGTGAGGAAACATAGATTTACTACAATTTGGAAATAAAGTGCTATGATCTTATATGAACTTGAACGAACAATCTTAAAAACACTATAAAGCCTGAGTACATACCAATAGAATAACAACATGTCTTTGCCCCTACCCCCCCCACCCCCCACCCGAGGACATCATACTGGTGGTGATGTGTCATTTCCATAAAAAGCCCAGTTGATGGGCAAATAAAATTTGCAGCCTTGTAGTGCGACAACCCAGCTGTGAGGAAACATAGATTTACTACAATTTGGAAATAAAGTGCTATGATCTTATATGAACTTGAACGAACAATCTTAAAAACACTATAAAGCCTGAGTACATACCAATAGAATAACAACATGTCTTTGCCCCTACCCCCCCCCCCCCCCCCAACTCGAGGACATCATACTGGTGGTGGTGTGTCATTTCCATAAAAAGCCCAGTTGATGGGCAAATAAAAATTGCAGATTTGTAGTGCGACAACCAAGCTGTGAGGAAACATAGATTTACTACAATTTGGAAATAAAGTGCTATGATCTTATATGAACTTGAACGAACAATCTTAAAAACACTATAAAGCCTGAGTACATACCAATAGAATAACAACATGTCTTTGCCGCTACTCCCCCCCCCCCCCCCCCTGCACTCGAGGACATCATACTGGTAGTGGTGTGTCATTTCCATAAAAAGCCCAGTTGATGGGCAAATAAAAATTGCAGACTTGTAGTGCGACAACCCAGCTGTGAGGAAACATAGATTTACTACAATTTGGAAATAAAGTGCTATGACCTTATATGAACTTGAACGAACAATCTTAAAAACACTATAAAACCTGAGTACATACCAATAGAATAACAACATGTCTTTGCCCCTACCCCCCCGCCCCCACCACTCGGGGACATCATACTGGTGGTGGTGTGTCATTTCCATAAAAAGCCCAGTTGATGGGCAAATAAAAATTGCAGCCTTGTAGTGCAACAACCCAGCTGTGAGGAAACATAGACTTACCACAATTTGGAAATAAAGTGCTATGAACTTGAACGAACAATCTTAAAAACACTATAAAGCCTGAGTACATACCAATAGAATAACAACATGTCTTTGCCCCTACCCCCCCCCCCCCCCCCCCACTCGAGGACATCATACTGGTGGTGGTATGTCATTACCATCAAAAGCCCAGTTGATGGGTAAATAAAAATTGCAGCCTTGTAGTGCGACAACCCAGCTGTGAGGAAACATAGATTTACTACAATTTGGAAATAAAGTGCTATGATCTTATATGAACTTGAACGAACAATCTTAAAAACACTATAAACCCTGAGTACATACCAATAGAATAACAACATATCTTTGCCCCTAACCCCCCCCCCCCCCCCCCCCCACCACTCGAGGACATCATACTGGTGGTGGTGTGTCATTTCCATAAAAAGCCCAGTTGATGGGCAAATAAAAATTGCAGCCTTGTAGTGCGACAACCCAGCTGTGAGGAAACATAGATTTACTACAATTTGGAAATAAAGTGCTATGATCTTATATGAACTTGAACGAACAATCTTAAAAACACTATAAAGCCTGAGTACATACCAATACAATAACAACATGTCTTTGCCCCTACCCCCCCCCTCCCCCCCCCACTCGAGGACATCATAATGCTGGTGGAGTGTCAATTCCACCAAAAGCCCAGTTGATGGGCAAATAAAAATTGCAGCCTTGTAGTGCAACAACCCAGGTGTGAGGAAACATAGATTTACTACAATTTGGAAATAAAGTGCTATGATCTTATATGAACTTGAAGGAACAATCTTAAAAACTCTATAAAGCCTGAGTACATACCAATAGAATAACAACATGTCTTTGCCCCTACCTCCCCCCTCTCACTCGAGGACATCATAATGCTGGTGGTGTGTCATTTCCAACAAAAGCCCAGTTGATGGGCAAATAAAAATTGCAGCCTTGTAGTGCAACAACCCAGGTGTGAGGAAACATAGATTTACTACAATTTGGAAATAAAGTGCTATGATCTTATATGAACTTGAACGAACAATCTTAAAAACACTATAAAGCCTGAGTACATACCAATAGAATAACAACATATCTTTGCCACAACCCCCCCCCCCCCCACTCGAGGACATCATACTGGTGGTGCAGTGTCATTTCCACCAAAAGCCCAGTTGATGGGCAAATAAAAATTGCAGCCTTGTAGTGCAACAACCCAGGTGTGAGGAAACATAGATTTACTACAATTTGGAAATAAAGTGCTATGATCTTATATGAACTTGAACGAACAATCTTAAAAACACTATAAAGCCTGAGTACATACCAATAGAATAACAACATGTCTTTGCCCCTACCCCCCCCCCCCCCCCCACTCGAGGACATCATAATGCTGGTGGTGTGTCATTTCCACCAAAAGCCCAGTTGATGGGCAAATAAAAATTGCAGCCTTGTAGTGCAACAACCCAGGTGTGAGGAAACAGATTTACTACAGTTTGGAAATAAAGTGCTATGATCTTATATGAACTTGAACAAACAATCTTAAAAACACTATAAAGCCTGAGTACATACCAATAGAATAACAACATGTCTTTGCCCCTACCCCACCCCCCCCCCCCCCCCACTCGAGGACATCATAATGCTGGTGGTGTGTCATTTCCACCAAAAGCCCAGTTGATGGGCAAATAAAAATTGCAGCCTTGTAATGCAACAACCCAGCTGTGAGGAAACATAGATTTACTACAATTTGGAAATAAAGTGCTATGATCTTATATGAACTTGAACAAACAATCTTAAAAACACTATAAAGCCTGAGTACATACCAATAGAATAACAACATGTCTTTGCCCCTACCCCCCCCCCCCCCCCCCCACTCGATGACATCATAATGCTGGTGGTGCGTCATTTCCATCAAAAGCCCAGTTGATGGGCAAATAAAAATTGCAGCCTTGTAGTGCAACAACCCAGCTGTGAGGGAACATAGATTTACTACAATTTGGAAATAATGTGCTATGATCTTATATGAACTTGAACGAACAATCTTAAAAACACTATAAAGCCTGAGTACATACCAATAGAATAACAACATGTCTTTGCCCCTACCTCCCCCCCCCCCCCCCACTCGAGGACATCATAATGCTGGTGGGGTGTCATTTCCACCAAAAGCCCAGTTGATGGGCAAATAAAAATTGCAGCCTTGTAGTGCAACAACCCAGGTGTGAGGAAACATAGATTTACTACAATTTGGAAATAAACTGCTATGATCTTATATGAACTTGAACGAACAATCTTAAAAACACTATAAAGCCTGAGTACATACCAATAGAATAACAACATGTCTTTGCCCCTACCCCCCCCCCCCCCCCCCCCCCCACTCGAGGACATCATAATGCTGGTGGTGTGTCATTTCCACCAAAAACCCAGTTGATGGGCAAATAAAAATTGCAGCCTTGTAGTGCAACAACCCAGGTGTGAGGAAACATAGATTTACTACAATTTGGAAATAAAGTGCTATGATCTTATATGAACTTGAACGAACAATCTTAAAAACACCATAAAGCCTGAGTACATACCAATAGAATAACAACATGTCTTTGCCCCCCCCCCCCACTCGAGGACATCCTAATGCTGGTGGTGTGTCATTTCCACCAAAAGCCCAGTTGATGGGCAAATAAAAATTGCAGCCTTGTAGTGCAACAACCCAGCTGTGAGGAAACATAGATTTACTACAATTTGGAAATAAAGTGCTATGATCTTATATGAACTTGAACAAACAATCTTAAAAACACTATAAAGCCTGAGTACATACCAATAGAATAACAACATATCTTTGCCACAACCCCCCCCCCCCCCCCCCACTCGAGGACATCATACTGGTGGTGCAGTGTCATTTCCACCAAAAGCCCAGTTGATGGGCAAATAATAATTGCAGCCTTGTAGTGCAACAACCCAGGTGTGAGGAAACATAGATTTACTCCAATTTGGAAATAAAGTGCTATGATCTTATATGAACTTGAACGAACAATCTTAAAAACACTATAAAGCCTGAGTACATACCAATAGAATAACAACATGTCTTTGCCCCTACCCCCCCCCCCCAAACGAGGACATCATACTGGTGGTGGTGTGTCATTTCCATAAAAAGCCCAGTTGATGGGCAAATAAAAATTGCAGCCCTGTAGTGCGACAACCCAGCTGTGAGGAAACATAGATTTACTACAATTTGGAAATAAAGTGCTATGATCTTATATGAACTTGAACGAACAATCTTAAAAACACTATAAAGCCTGAGTACATACCAATAGAATAACAACATGTCTTTGCCGCTACCCCCCCCCCCCCCCCCCCCCTGCACTCGAGGACATCATACTGGTAGTGGTGTGTCATTTCCATAAAAAGCCCAGTTGATGGGCAAATAAAAATTGCAGCCTTGTAGTGCGACAACCCAGCTGTGAGGAAACATAGATTTACTACAATTTGGAAATAAAGTGCTATGATCTTATATGAACTTGAACGAACAATCTTAAAAACACTATAAAGCCTGAGTACATACCAATAGAATAACAACATGTCTTTGCCCCTACCCCCCCTCCCCCCCACCACTCGAGGACATCATAATGCTGGTGGTGTGTCATTTCCACCAAAAGCCCAGTTGAAGGGCAAATAAAAATTGCAGCCTTGTAGTGCAACAACCCAGGTGTGAGGAAACATAGATTTACTACAATTTGGAAATAAAGTGCTATGATCTTATATGAACTTGAACGAACAATCTTAAAAACACTATAAAGCCTGAGTACATACCAATAGAATAACAACATGTCTTTGCCCCTACCCCCCCCCCCCCCCCCACTCGAGGACATCATAATGCTGGTGGTGTGTCATTTCCACCAAAAGCCCAGTTGATGGGCAAATAAAAATTGCAGCCTTGTAGTGCAACAACCCAGCTGTGAGGGAACATAGATTTACTACAATTTGGAAATAAAGTGCTATGATCTTATATGAACTTGAACGAACAATCTTAAAAACACTATAAAGCCTGAGTACATACCAATAGAATAACAAAATGTCTTTGCCCCTACCTCCCCCCCCCCCCCCCCACTCGAGGACATCATCATGCTGGTGGGGTGTCATTTCCACCAAAAGCCCAGTTGATGGGCAAATAAAAATTGCAGCCTTGTAGTGCAACAACCCAGGTGTGAGGAAACATAGATTTACTACAATTTGGAAATAAAGTGCTATGATCTTATATGAACTTGAACGAACAATCTTAAAAACACTATAAAGCCTGAGTACATACCAATAGAATAACAACATGTCTTTGCCACAACCCCCCCCCCCCCCCCCCACTCGAGGACATCATACTGGTGGTGCAGTGTCATTTCCACCAAAAGCCCAGTGATGGGCAAATAAAAATTGCAGCCTTGTAGTGCAACAACCCAGGTGTGAGGAAACATAGATTTACTACAATTTGGAAATAAAGTGCTATGATCTTATATGAACTTGAACGAACAATCTTAAAAACACCATAAAGCCTGAGTACATACCAATAGAATAACAACATGTCTTTTCCCCCCCCCCCCCCCCCCACTCGAGGACATCCTAATGCTGGTGGTGTGTCATTTCCACCAAAAGCCCAGTTGATGGGCAAATAAAAATTGCAGCCTTGTAGTGCAACAACCCAGGTGTGAGGAAACATATATTTACTACAATTTGGAAATAAAGTGCTATGATCTTATATGAACTTGAACGAACAATCTTAAAAACACTATAAAGCCTAAGTACATACCAATAGAATAACAACATGTCTTTGCCCCTACCCCCCCCCCCCCCCCTCGAGGACATCATAATGCTGGTGGTGTGTCATCTCCGCCAAAAGCCCAGTTGATGGGCAAATAAAAATTGCAGACTTGTAGTGCAACAACCCAGGTGTGAGGAAACATAGATTTACTACAATTTGGAAATAAAGTGCTATGATCTTATATGAACTTGAACGAAAAATCTTAAAAACACTATAAAGCCTGAGTACATACCAATAGAATAACAACATATCTTTGCCACAACCCCCCCCCCCCCCCCACTCGAGGACATCATACTGGTGGTGCAGTGTCATTTCCACCAAAAGCCCAGTTGATGGGCAAATAAAAATTGCAGCCTTGTAGTGCAACAACCCAGGTGTGAGGAAACATAGATTTACTACAATTTGGAAATAAAGTGCTATGATCTTATATGAACTTGAACGAACAATCTTAAAAACACTATAAAGCCTGAGTACATACCAATAGAATAACAACATGTCTTTGCCCCTACCCCCCCCCCCCCCCCCCACTCGAGGACATCATAATGCTGGTGGTGTGTCATTTCCACCAAAAGCCCAGTTGATGGGCAAATAAAAATTGCAGCCTTGTAGTGCAACAACCCAGGTGTGAGGAAACATAGATTTACTACAATTTGGAAATAAAGTGCTATGATCTTATATGAACTTGAACGAACAATCTTAAAAACACAATAAAGCCTGAGTACATACCAATAGAATAACAACATGTCTTTGCCCCTACCCCCCCCCCCCCCCACTCGAGGACATCATAATGCTGGTGGTGTGTCATTTCCACCAAAAGCCGAGTTGATGGGCAAATAAAAATTGCAGCCTTGTAATGCAACAACATAGCTGTGAGGAAACATAGATTTACTACAATTTGGAAATAAAGTGCTATCATCTTATATGAACTTGAACGAACAATCTTAAAAACACCATGAAGCCTGAGTACATACCAATAGAATAACAACATGTCTTTACACCCCCCCCCCCCACTCGAGGACCTCATAATGCTGGTGGTGTGTCATTTCCACCAAAAGCCCAGTTCATGGGCAAATAAAAATTGCAGCCTTGTAGTGCAACAACCCAGGTGTGAGGAAACATAGATTTACTACAATTTGGAAATAAAGTGCTATGATCTTATATGAACTCGAACGAACAATCTTAAAAACACTATAAAGCCTGAGTACATACCAATAGAATAACAACATGTCTTTGCCCCTACCCCCCGCCCCCCCCCCCACTCGAGGACATCATACTGGTGGTGGTATGTCATTACCATCAAAAGCCCAGTTGATGGGCAAATAAAAATTGCAGCCTTGTTGTGCGACAACCCAGCTGTGAGGACACATAGATTTACTACAATTTGGAAATAAAGTGCTATGATCTTATATGAACTTGAACGAACAATCTTAAAAACACTATAAACCCTGAGTACATACCAATAGAATAACAACATGTCTTTGCCCCTAACCCCCCCCCCCCCCCACTCGAGGACATCATACTGGTGGTGGTGTGTCATTTCCATAAAAAGCCCAGTTGATGGGCTAATAAAAATTGCAGCCTTGTAGTGCGACAACCCAGCTGTGAGGAAACATAGATTTACTACAATTTGGAAATAAAGTGCTATGATCTTATATGAACTTGAACGAACAATCTTAAAAACACTATAAACCCTGAGTACATACCAATAGAATAACAACATGTCTTTGCCCTACCCCCCCCCCCCCCCCCCCCGAGGACATCATACTGGTGGTGGTGTGTCATTTCCATAAAAAGCCCAGTTGATGGGCATATAAAAATTGCAGCCTTGTAGTGCAACAACCCAGGTGTGAGGAAACATAGATTTACTACAATTTGGAAATAAAGTGCTATGATCTAATATGAACTCGAACGAACAGTCTTAAAAACACTATAAAGCCTGAGTACATACCAATAGAATAACAACATGTCTTTGCCCCTACCCCCCCCCGCCCCCCACTCGAGGACATCATAATGCTGGTGGTGTGTCATTTCCACCAAAAGCCCAGTTGATGGGCAAATAAAAATTGCAGCCTTGTAGTGCAACAACCCAGGTGTGAGGAAACATAGATTTACTACAATTTGGAAATAAAGTGCTATCATCTTATATGAACTTGAACGAACAATCTTAAAAACACTATAAAGCCTGAGTACAAACCAATAGAATAACAACATATCTTTGCCCCAACCCCCCCCCCCCCACTCGAGGACATCATACTGGTGGTGGTGTGTCATTTCCATAAAAAGCCCAGTTGATGGGCAAATAAAAATTGCAGCCTTGTAGTGCAACAACTCAGGTGTGAGGAAACATAGATTTACTACAATTTGGAAATAAAGTGCTATTATCTTATATGAACTTGAACGAACAATCTTAAAAACACTATAAAGCCTGAGTACATACGAATAGAATAACAACATGTCTTTGCCCCTACCTGCCCCCCCCCCCTTCTCGAGGACATCACAATGCTGGTGGTGTGTCATTTCCACCAAAAGCCCAGTTGATGGGCAAATAAAAGTTGCAGCCTTGTAGTGCAACAACCCAGGTGTGAGGAAACATAGATTTACAACAATTTGGAAATAAAGTGCTATGATCTTATATGAACTCGAACGAACAATCTTAAAAACACTATAAAGCCTGAGTACATACGAATAGAATAACAACATGTCTTTGCCCCTACCTGCCCCCCCCCCCCCCTTCTCGAGGACATCACAATGCTGGTGGTGTGTCATTTCCACCAAAAGCCCAGTTGATGGGCAAATAAAAGTTGCAGCCTTGTAGTGCAACAACCCAGCTGTGAGGAAACATAGATTTACCACAATTTGGAAATAAAGTGCTATGAACTTGAACGAACAATCTTAAAAACACTATAAAGCCTGAGTACATACCAATAGAATAACAACATGTCTTTGCCCCTAACCCCCCCCCCCCCCCCCCCACCCACTCAAGGACATCATACTGGTGGTGGTGTGTCATTTCCATAAAAAGCCCAGTTGATGGGCAAATAAAAATTGCAGCCTTGTAGTGCGACAACCCAGCTGTGAGGAAACATAGATTTACTATAATTTGGAAATAAAGTGCTATGATCTTATATGAACTTGAACGAACAATCTTAAAAACACTATAAAGCCTGAGTACATACGAATAGAATAACAACATATCTTTGCCCCTACCTGCCCCCCCCCCCCCCCCCCACTCGAGGACATCACAATGCTGGTGGTGTGTCATTTCCACCAAAAGCCCAGTTGATGGGCAAATAAAAGTTGCAGCCTTGTAGTGCAACAACCCAGGTGTGAGGAAACATAGATTTACTCCAATTTGGAAATAAAGTGCTATGATCTTATATCAACTTGAACGAACAATCTTAAAAACACCATAAAGCCTGAGTACATACCAATAGAATAACAACATGTCTTTGCCCCCCCCCCCCTCTCGAGGACATCATAATGCTGGTGGTGTGTCATTTCCACCAAAAGCCCAGTTGATGGGCAAATAAAAATTGCAGCCTTGTAGTGCAACAGCCCAGGTGTGAGGAAACATAGATTTACTCCAATTTGGAAATAAAGTGCTATGATCTTATATGAACTTGAACGAACAATCTTAAAAACACTATAAAGCCTGAGTACATACCAATAGAATAACAACATATCTTTTGCCCCAACCCCCCCCCCCCCCCCCCCACTCGAGGACATCATACTGGTGGTGCAGTGTCATTTCCACCAAAAGCCCAGTTGATGGGCAAATAAAAATTGCAGCCTTGTAGTGCAACAACCCAGGTGTGAGGAAACATAGATTTACTACAATTTGGAAATAAAGTGCTATGATCTTATATGAACCTGAACGAACAATCTTAAAAACACTATAAAGCCTGAGTACATACCAATAGAATAACAACATGTCTTTGCCCCTACCAGCCCCCCCCCCCCCCCCCCACTCGAGGACATCTTAATGCTGGTGGTGTGTCATTTCCGCCAAAAGTACAGTTGATGGGCAAATAAAAATTGCAGACTTGTAGTGCAACAACCCAGGTGTGAGGAAACATAGATTTACTACAATTTGGAAATAAAGTGCTATGATCTTATATGAACTTGAACGAACAATCTTAAAAACACCATAAAGCCTGAGTACATACCAATAGAATGACAACATGTCTTTGCCCCCCCCCCCCCCACTCGAGGACATCATAATGCTGGTGGTGTGTCATTTCCACCAAAAGCCCAGTTGATGGGCAAATAAAACTTGCAGCCTTGTAGTGCAACAACCCAGGTGTGAGGAAACATAGATTTACTACAATTTGGAAATAAAGTGCTATGATCTTATATGAACTTGAACGAACAATCTTAAAAACACTATAAAGCCTGAGTACATACCAATAGAATAACAACATGTTTTCGCCCCTACCCCCCCCCCCCCCCCACTCGAGGACATCATAATGCTGGTGGTGTGTCATTTCCATAAAAAGCCCAGTTGATGGACAAATAAAAATTGCAGCCTTGTAGTGCAACAAACCAGCTGTGAGGGAACATAGATTTACTACAATTTGAAAATAAAGTGCTATGATCTTATATGAACTTGAACGAACAATCTTAAAAACACTATAAAGCCTGAGTACATACCAATAGAATAACAACATGTCTTTGCCCTACCCTCCCCCCCCCCCCCCCACTCGAGGACATCATAATGCTGGTGGTGTGTCATTTCCATGAAAAGCCCAGTTGATGGGCAAATAAAAATTGCAGCCTTGTAGTGCGACAACCCAGCTGTGAGGAAACATAGATTTACTACAATTTGGAAATAAAGTGCTATGATGTTATATGAACTTGAACGAACAATCTTAAAAACACTATAAACCCTGAGTACATACCAATAGAATAACAACATGTCTTTGCCCCTAACCCCCCCCCCCCTCCCCCACTCGAGGTCATCATACTGGTGGTGGTGTGTCATTTCCATAAAAAGCCCAGTTGATGGGCAAATAAAAATTGCAGCCTTGTAGTGCGACAACCCAGCTGTGAGGAAACATAGATTTACTACAATTTGGAAATAAAGTGCTATGATCTTATATGAACTTGAACGAACAATCTTAAAAACACTATATAGCCTGAGTAAATACCAATAGAATAACAACATGTCTTTGCCCCTACCCCCCCCCCCCCCCCCCCCCCACTCGAGGACATCATACTGGTGGTGGTGTGTCATTTCCATAAACAGCCCAGTTGATGGGCAAATAAAAATTGCAGCGTTGTAGTGCAACAGCCCAGGTGTGAGGAAACATAGATTTACTACAATTTGGAAATAAAGTGCTATGATCTTATATGAACTAAAACGAACCATCTTAAAAACACTATAAAGCCTGAGTACATACCAATAGAATAACAACATGTCCTTGCCTCTACCCCCCCAACCCCCACTCGAGGACACCATACTGGTGGTGGAGTGTCATTTCCACCAAAAGCCCAGTTGATGGGCAAATAAAAATTGCGGCCTTGTAGTGCAACAACCCAGGCGTGAGGAAACACAGATTTACTACAATTTGGAAATAAAGTGCTATGATCTTATATGAACTTGAACGAACAATCTTAAAAACACTATAAAGCCTGAGTACATACCAATAGAATAACAACATGTCTTTGCCCCTACCCCCCCCCCCCCCCCCCCCCCACTCGAGGACATCATATTGCTGGTGGTGTGTCATTTCCATAAAAAGCCCAGTTGATGGGCAAATAAAAATTGCAGCCTTGTAGTGCGACAACCCAGGTGTGAGGAAACATAGATTTACTACAATTTGGAAATAAAGTGCTATGATCTTATATGAACTTGAACGAACAATCTTAAAAACACTATAAAGCCTGAGTACATACCAATAGAATAACAACATGTCTTTGCCCCTACCCCCCCCCCCCCCACTCGAGGACATCATAATGCTGGTGGTGTGTCAATTCCACCAAAAGCCCAGTTGATGGGCAAATAAAAATTGCAGTCTTGTAGTGCGACAACCCTGATGTGAGGAAACATAGATTTACTACAATTTGGAAATAAAGTCCTATGATCTTATATGAACTTGAACGAACAATCTTTAAAACACTATAAAGTGTGAGTACATACCAATAGAATAACACCTTGTCTTTGCCCCCCCCCCCTCCCCGCTCGAGGACGTCATGCTGCTGGTAGTCTGTCATTTCCATAAAAAGCCCAGTTCATGGGCAAATAAAAATTTCAGCCTTGTAGTGTAACAACCCAGCTGTGAGGAAACATCGATATACTACAATTTGGAGATAAAGTGCTATGATCTTATATGAACTTGAACGAGCAATCTTTAAAACACTATAAAGCGTGAGTACATACAAATAGAATAACAATTTGTCTTTGCCCCTCCCCCCCCCCCCACCAACGCCCACGCACGGACATCATGCTGCTGGTGGTGTGGCATATCCATAAAAAGCCCAGTTGATGGGCAAATAAAAATTGCAGCCTTGTAGTGCAACAACCCAGGTGTGAGGAAACATAGATTTACTACAATTTGGAAATAAAGTGCTATGATCTTATATGAACTTGAACGCACAATCTTAAAAACACTATAAAGCCTGAGTACATACCAATAGAATAACAACATGTCTTTGCCCCTACCCCCCCCCCCCCCCCCCCCCCAACTCGAGGACATCATAATGCTGGTGGTGTGTCATTTCCACCAAAAGCCCAGTTGATGGGCAAATAAAAATTGCAGCCTTGTAGTGCAACAACCCAGGTGTGAGGAAACATAGATTTACTACAATTTGGAAATAAAGTGCTATGATCTTATATGAACTTGAACGAACAATCTTAAAACACTATAAAGCCTGAGTACATACCAATAGAATAACACCATGTCTTTGCCCCTACCCCCCCCCCCCCCCCCCACTCGAGGACATCATAATGCTGGTGGTGTGTCATTTCCACCAAAATCCCAGTTGAGCGGCAGATAAAAATTGCAGCCTTGTAGTGCAACAACCCTGGTGTGAGGAAACATAGATTTACTACAATTTGGAAATAAAGTGCTATGATCTTATATGAACTTGAACGAACAATCTTAAAAACACTATAAAGCCTGAGTACATACCAATAGAATAACAACATGTCTTTGCCCCTACCCCCCACCCTCCCAACTCGAGGACATCATAATGCTGGTGGTGTGTCATTTCCACCAAAAGCCCAGTTGATGGGCAAATAAAAATTGCAGCCTTGTAGTGCAACAACCCAGGTGTGAGGAAACATAGATTTACTACAATTTGGAAATAAAGTGCTATGATCTTATATGAACTTGAACGAACAATCTTAAAAACACCATAAAGCCTGAGTACATACCAATAGAATAACAACATGTCCTTGCCGCTACCCCCCCCAACCCCCACTCGAGGACACCATACTGGTGGTGGAGTGTCATTTCCACCAAAAGCCCAGTTGATGGGCAAATAAAAATTGCGGCCTTGTAGTGCAACAACCCAGGCGTGAGGAAACACAGATTTACTACAATTTGGAAAGAAAGTGCTATGATCTTATATGAACTTGAACGAACAATCTTAAAAACACTATAAAGCCTGAGTACATACCAATAGAATAACAACATGTCTTTGCCCCTACCCCCCCCCCCCCCCCCCCCCACTCGAGGACATCATAATGCTGGTGGTGTGTCATTTCCGCCAAAAGCCCAGTTGATGGGCAAATAAAAATTGCAGCCTTGTAGTGCAACAACCCAGGTGTGAGGAAACATAGATTTACTACAATTTGGAAATAAAGTGCTATGATCTTATATGAACTTGAACGAACAATCTTAAAAACACCATAAAGCCTGAGTACATACCAATAGAATAACAACATGTCCTTGCCCCTACCCCCACTCGAGGACACCATACTGGTGGTGGAGTGTCATTTCCACCTAAAGCCCAGTTGATGGGCAAATTAAAATTGCGGCCTTGTAGTGCAACAACCCAGGCGTGAGGAAACACAGATTTACTACAATTTGGAAATAAAGTGCTATGATCTTATATGAACTTGAACGAACAATCTTAAAAACACTATAAAGCCTGAGTACATACCAATAGAACAACAACATGTCTTTGCCCCTACCCCCCCCCCCCCCCCCACTCGAGGACATCATAATGCTGGTGGTGTGTCATTTCCGCCAAAAGCCCAGTTGATGGGCAAATAAAAATTGCAGCCTTGTAGTGCAACAACCCAGGTGTGAGGAAACATAGATTTACTACAATTTGGAAATAAAGTGCTATGATCTTATATGAACTTGAAAGCACAATCTTAAAAACACTATAAAGCCTGAGTACATACCAATAGAATAACAACATGTCTTTGCCCCTACCCCCCCCCCCCCCCACTCGAGGACATCATAATGCTGGTGGTGTGTCATTTCCACCAAAAGCCCAGTTTTTGGGCGAATAAAAATTGCAGCCTTGTAGTGCAACAACCCAGGTGTGAGGAAACATAGATTTACTACAATTTGGAAATAAAGTGCTATCATCATATATGAACTTGAACGAACAATCTTAAAAACACCATAAAACCTGAGTACATACCAATAGAATAACAACATGACTTTGCCCCTACCCCCCCCCCCCCCCCCCCACTCGAGGACATCATAATGCT